>NC_139354.1:103335066-103935066 GCF_055883805.1 Amblyomma maculatum
CTTATAGATTACAACTCCCTGTCTTCCAATCCATGCGGTACAATTGAGACAGGCCGCTAACTTTTACAATTTAGGTATCCATTCAATCCCATCCGTATTCAAAAATCCTTGTGCTAAGTTTACTTCTTCACTCCCTATGCGCACATGAACATTCCAAACTCAGTCAACAGACCACCAAAATTATTCGCCGCATGGCCGACCACCGCACTGGCTTATGTCTTGCCCAGTCTTGCATTATAAGCCGCGCCGCATATGCCCCTCCATATCCCCCCTTAAACAAACTGAGAAAGACCTTGTGAATGCGCTCCTGTAAAGTTGAACGAATACGACTCTAAACTCGCCCCCCCCCCCCCCCCGTTTGTGCATCCTGCCCGACTCCTCAAGCGCGGTTTAAACAACACTTTTGAGAAACTTATAGAAGCGACATTTATGGAAAAATATCCTGTCTATCTTACTCAGCGGCTACACGCACTCTATTAATCTAATCAAGCCTGTCCCCAGTTAGGCAGCCTGTTGACGTTGCCCCCCTTACTCCTAAGCTTCGCTCTCTCCTCATACCTCCGCCCCTAAAACATGCAGCTTGAGCGAGACAGGGACCGCGGATGATCCAGGGTTCACCCTTCAGAGTATAGCGAGGACTAAGAGGTGATCTTAGTAGATGCAGTGGAGAAATTAAAGAGCACTGCAGAATATGCATTGAAGTAATGCGAAAGCACGGATGCTGCTGTCGGTTGCTTCTGGTTGCGTCCGCTTGCTTAATTCACTTCTTGTTTGCCCATTTTAGTCATTGGTACTTTAAAATTGTGCCCCAATCCCCTCCGATGCCCTTTTTCGTCTCTACTTCAGGTTGGGTGACGTCAAATTCTTGACGTCATATCCACTACAGCACTTCATTCTCTCCTCTGCTTTCACTTCCTCCCTTCCCTTACGGCGCGGGTCAGGTGTCCACAGAACAAATGTGGCAGATACTGCGCCTTTTCTTCCCTGTGAACCAGTTATTATAAATAATTGCCTCAATAACTTGGCCTAATTATTTTTCCTGCGGAAACGTTACGTCACCCTATGTCGACTGGCACCACCCATTAACCTATACAACTTCTCAATTACTCACAACGGATGCGGATACGAGTTTGCGGACACGTTCTGCGAACACGGTCTGCGGACAAAAATCTATGAACATAGCGAATTAATGCTTTCGCATTAAAAGCGTCATGCTCTCGTTTGGACATGGCGGTAGCCGATAATCAAGCAAACCGCCTAACATTCCAGCTGGATAATCACCGATTGCAGCACAGAGACAAATGAGGCAGCCATCTCGCTTGCTCTCATCGCTACGTCTTCTAAGAAATTTATCTCGGACTCTAAATCTGCCAATCTAAATTATGCCAACGGCTTTAATATATCCCGTACCTCAGCTTTTATTATGCTTTGGGCCGCCCTGACATCCCATAAGCATCATCTGACGCCAGCGCGTGCATGTCTCTTTGGCGAAGAGAAGGGTAATTTCCTAACCCTAGGACTTATATTCCAAGCTCGAGCCGTCCAGCCCCTTCAACAGTCCGAGGAACACCTGTTCGCCTTCCGTGATAGCCTCTCACACTACGTAAAATATTAACGGAAGATGCTCTCTAAGCGCCATCACTACCCTAACGCAGGCCGCACACTGGCGACGACCTGGACTGCTCCATACCCTACACCTTCTACATGCCCGATACCCAGACCTATCCTACTCTGCATGTAGACGTGCCTCCCTGAAAAATAGCCTTAACCAGGAGGTGTGGAGGAGTAGGAACCAGGAGGAATAATAGTAGGTGTCCCCGTTTTCAGTTCCTGTAGTGATTGGATTTATTCGCCGTTTTTCCCTCCCTTCATCTTGGACAGCTTTCGTCCCTAAGCAAGGAGCTTCGTTGAGGCTCACCCTGGCGCGGCGATTGTATCAGAAGTATGTGTACAATCGCGGACAGTATGATTTGCAACGCTCCGAAGCCTCCCACAGCGCTCGCTGGGCCGTGTTCGCAGCGACGACATGTGACGTCAACAAGCAGTAAAAGTTGAGTGTTTTGCCGTTCCAGACACGCACATCAACCCCGATAAATTTCCCTCGCCTCCTTTTCCTTTAACCGATAAGACTGAAGCGCCATTTGAGCATGCTTCTGTCTTACATGGGTAATGCGGAGCGCCGCTTGACTTAAGTTGTAATCGTTGCCTTTCTCCGCACTCTTTTCAAATGCTGGCTTGGTTTCCTTACAGCCAGAAAAGCAAAGCCAAAACTGACATGTGCTTTACGAGTTATGCGTGCGAAATAAACAATATGTGTACTGCTCTTGTCGCTAATAGCAGCTTAAAAGGGCGTAAGCACAGGACGTAGAGGAAAAAAAAAAGGGTTTTTCCCTTCTTTGTCCTGTGTTCGCGCTAATCCTTTGAATGATTGTTACCCAACCATTCCGTAACAACACCCTTGCCTCTAATCATCACTGCGCTTTCACTCTTTTTGCTGTTTTTTATAAAACGTACGCATTTTTGGCAACCCTTTGGGCGTTTTCCACATCAGCATACATTGCACACAAAGCGAACTCTCAGGGTTTATAGCGTTGGCTCTGCTGACTGCAACAACCTAACCTTATTCCACCTAATGCAAAAATCTTTCGTTCGACCTTTCAAATCAAACTAGGAATTTCGTAAATTCTGATTAAAATGAACTTCACGCTACAGCACCGTCACTTATCGCTATAGCTTATAACTAGCATAACTGCAGTGAACTAAATGTAGGTCTTTATTATTATGAATGGTTATTTTGATTAAAAATAGCGCTTTTCACTACACCGTCAAGCCATATTTCGCTGGATAGCTTACGCCGAATATAATTGCTTTGTACTGATTACAATTCGTAATAAATATGGTAATTATTTTTGTACCATAACTTACACCGACTCGCCCAACTTTCCGCACTGCTTAAGTATTAAACTTATTGCGAGAGCATCAAGTCACATATTGCTTCTCATAGCCTCAGTTGCATTAAAAAATTATTTCGATCAAATCCAAAATGAAACAATAAACCACAACTTTTCACATAAAAGCGAGCTAGCGCATCTAACTCGGTTCAACCGCCGTAGTCAAACAGCCACCAGTGTTTTACAGATAGTACTAAGTTTTATTTCACAACGTAGCATCTTTCATGCTGCTATTAAGATGGTTTTCCGTGCATCATTGTCTACACAGTAAATACTGTTTCATGTAGACTACACAAGCTCGCACACAATTTGCCATTTTTATACAAAAATGTTGCGAGCTGTTAGAACATACTGAACCTTATAAAGACGTCAGCACAGTTTTATTCGGTTTTCACACTGTTGCTGCCTTAATCGCGCCCGCACTTGGCTGCTCACCAACTGCAGTCTGACGCCTTGGTGCTTTTCATGCTTGGAGGCTGGAGGCAGTACAATTATCAAGGTGGTTGCTTAGGGTAACAGTGGCGGTGTAAACTTCACCCTTCGTCGTAGCTCTTAAAAGTAGAAAACAAAGACAAACACGACGTTACGTACCTTTTTCTCCGCATCAAGCTCGTCATGACGTTTCCGGTTCAGCCTTCTAAGCTCTCTCCTCCATCCCTCCGTTTCTTCGTCCGCGTCTACAGTTAAGTTCCAGCGTTACGAATCAGTTTTCGCTTCGGAATAGAATTCAAAACATATCGCACCAAAAAGCTTACCTTTCATATGAATTATATGTGCACTCTAATGGCCGCCAAGCGTATTTTTGTCGCCTTCCCAAAACCTTCGTACAACTTAGTTCTGTCGCAGTTTGCAATGTTCTGTGGTGGGGACTTCCGCAGGGTGTCTGCTCAGATTACATAGTACATGTTCTCGTTCTCGTGCTAAATGAGCACGAGCAGAAACGTCGCCGCTACAGCACAAGGCACCAAAGGCGAAAAACGACTGCACCGGCAGCACTGCCGTGATTTGCTATCCGAACAACGCGGCGGAATGTAGGAGAAGGGGGAGGAAAGAGGAGTTCGCTCGCGTAGCGCTGCCACCAACGCGGCATCCGTCTTGGAAAACGGGCTTTTCGTGGAGAGACGGAGAGAGAGTTATGAAGGGCGAAGTGGAAATGGCAGCCTTGCAGTCCCGGATACAGGAAAGCCTCCCCCAGGCTACTTGCTCAACAATGGCCGGACTCGAAAGCGGCGGTGGTGAGGGCGGCTCTACTAGCTTCGCGTACAAACTTAGCTATCGCTGGTGAACTGTGACACACTGGAGAATATGCTCTTCAGGCGTGAATGGAGGAAAAATTTTCGTACTTTCATTATCGTAAGGAGCGCGACAGAATTGTGGAAAAAAAAGGCTAAGCTTCGCTTTTTAATACCCAAGCACTTTTCACTTGGTCTTTAGATGTCACATCGTGAACGAGCCCTATTTTCAAGATCTCAGTTGTGCTTCTTTCTACTATTGAAGCCATAATACCTTGCACAGTAAACAAATAAAATTAAAGCAGTTGATATTAGTTATGTAAATGAAAAAGCAAGTCAAAAGTGACGTTTATCGGTAACATACCCGCGTTGCCTTACATCCCTGCATGCTCAGCCATCTTTTTATAAAACACAAATTTCTGCTGTCATTTCGCTTGGCTCACTCGATACCTTCATGCACGTGATTTTTTTGTCAACAGTGCATTTTACGGTTTCGACGCCGATATGCCGCCGCGGCATTGCGAAATCGGGGGATAGACGAGCCGTACGTGAAAGAGCTGGAAGATATATATAGTGGCTGCACTGCAACCATTGTACTGCACAAAGAAAGTAACAAAATTCCAGTAAAGAAAGGTGTTAGGCAAGGAGACACGATCTCCCCAGTACTATTCACAGCTTGCTTAGAGGAAGTATTCAGAGACTTGGAATGGGAGCAGTTAGGGATAAGGGTAGATGGAGAGTACCTCACTAATCTACGATTTGCTGATGACATTGCCTTGCTAAGCAACTCGGGGGATGAGCTGCAAATAATGATTGATGACCTAGACAGAAGAAGTACAAAGGTAGGCTTGAAAATCAATATGCAGAAGCCTAAGGTAATGTTCAACAGCCTCGGGAAGGAAGCGCAGTTTACGTTAGGTAGTATGCAGAAGACTAAGGTAATGTTCAACAGCCTCGCGAAGGAAGGACAGTATAGGTTAGGTAGCGAAGCACAGGAAGTATTAGGCGAATATGTCTATTTAGGACAGGTGGTAACCGCAGATCCGGACCATTAAAGGAAATAACAAGAAGAATAAGATTGGGATGAAGCGCATTTGGCAAGCACTCGCAGACTATGACTAGCAGCTTACCGGTATCGCTTAAGAGGAAAGTATACAACAGTTGCATCTTACCTGTACTCAACTATGGGGCTGAAACGTGGCGGCTAACCAGGAGGGTTCTACTTACGTTGAGGACAACTCAGAGGGCTATATGAAGAAAAATGGTAGGGGTAACATTAAGAGATAGAAAGCGTGCACAGTGGGTCCGAGAATTAACTCAAGTTACTGATATTCTAGTGGAAATTAAGAATGGGCATGGGCAGGACAAGAAGAGTGAAGAGAGGGTAACCGATGGTCGCTTATGGTAACAAACTAGATTGCAAGGGAAGGAAAGCGTAGCAGGGGGCAGCATAAAGATAGGTGGGCGGATGAGGTTGAGAAGTTCGCAGGGGTTAGGTGGATGCAGCTAGCACAAAACCGGCTTAATTGGAGCAATGTTGGAGAGGCCTTCGCCCTGCAGATGGTATAGTCAGGCGGATGATGGTGATGATGATGATGATGATGCCGCCGCTGACTTAGTAAAAAGCTCTTGCGGCAGCATTTCAGCCGGTACAGAGTCCTTCGACGACTCGGACATCTTGACTACGAGGTCATCCCCGATTGCACGACCACTTATCATCACAGTCGAGCTCGGCCAGAAATCATAGATGTAAGTGCAAACCGTATTACGTGCGTGAAAATATACGGGGTGCTAAGGTTTCTATTGTTTGTTTCCTTTTCTCTGTATATTTTGGAACATGGAGGCGATGTTTTTTAAAGGAGGAAATAATGTCTCGAACCATTCAAATCTCTGTTGTTTTTTAATAGCCGCCAAAATGAGGCTTTATCACTGTGATTGTAGCGCTCAGATCGATTATGTGCTTCCACAAGGTTGACGACTGGGGGAGACTGCGTTTCGTCCTTTGGCTGGTTTAAAATGAATGATATGTCGTCTTGGTTTGTTCATCTTAGTAGTCACGATACGGGACGTTATCATTTCTTTTGCTGCAGAAGATGCTTTTAGATGTTCAACGAAAGCTTTCAGACATGCGCATGCTATTCTACAATGTTGCAAAACATGGTATGCTAGTCAGTGTTCGCGGTTTTATCTAGAGCATTCTTCGCCGCATTTAAGTTAAGTGCTGAGGACTCCGACTGGCATTCCTAGATTGATGACCTTTGAGCAGGCTTGCTACTAATGTCGACGCCGACTGTTTACTTCTTGTGCCTGTGCAAATCAGCCTAAATAAAGGTTTATTCCAGAGAATATCAAGCCTCCTCATTTGTCGGCAACGGCCTTATTGCCACTACATGACGCTACAAATTTTACGCAGTGTCTCAACTCTAACAACATTGCTTTCTTTCACATCGTCTAATAGCCTTGCGCCATAGATTGCGCAGCTCGCTCGGTCGAAATGTCTTTAGCGTTGGAACAGTATGCTGCAAGTAACCATCGGGTGCGCAAAAAATCTTCTATTGATTGATAGCGGATTTGTGTGTCATAGCTGATAGCGAGTTAAAAAAAGTAATTTTTATAAGTAGAAGCTTTTACTACTCCCCTCCGTAGCTTCTTCACCGTCAGCGCATATTTGATCTTGAACAGATGAGGACCCACGTGGCAGCAATGACGTAACTTGGCTGCGATCTCCAGTGGTGGCACCGCTACCGAAAACGAGGTAACCGCGCACTCGCCTCAGTATCGGCACGTGACAACCATGACGACCCTCAACAGCAGTTACTCTAGAGCAGTGGCGCTTGTTCTGTCTACAATCTCCGACACTCCTAAAATAAAGACGAATCGACGCCTTAGCCGCTAACAAACCAGGGACCTCTAAATGGCGATTTAAATTTAATGGCAGCAGTCATCATGGATGATCAGGGCAAGGCGCTTCGAAAACTGTAAGTGTCTCACAGGCTGCGAAGACGACAGGCCGAATTTGATGATTCAGTGTACGTAGCTGGCGAACGTCTGTCGCATAGAAACGAAGACAGGTATTTCGGACGATGCGTGCCGCGTTCGTTTTGATTGGTTAGCTGTGACAGGGTTACACATTTGAATATTTTGTTATTGCGAAAGCAATACTACTCTAGGTTTCGAGCCTTCAGCGTTTCGCGGCGGTAGCCACGTCTTACCCACGTGACGCTGTGACGTCACACCCCACGTGACACATGGGCTGGCAGGAGCTGCTAACTTGGGTCTTTCGTTTCACATGGAACGGTTATGTCCGAATCCGCCTGCTAGGACCCTGGCTTTCCCGTTACCCCTATAGGCCACTAAGGCACATTCATAAGGCTTGGTTAAAGCGGGGCTTTATATGTGGGCTCAGGAAGAAGAAAAAGAGAGGAAGAGCACTCGGTCACCCGCAGCTAATGCTCTCGCTCAATATTTTGTTCACCAGCGTTCAACCCCTGTAATTTTTTTTGTTTCGAGAATTAAGGAAATTAAAAATTTTATACGAGGAGTCAAATGCCTGAAAAATCTCAGAATGAAAATCCAAAGCTCTATGTTGCAATGAGGCAAATTTAGAGCGCGTTATTTAACAAGTTTGAATGATATAATAAATAAAATGTTTTCAAACGTGACAAACTGCTCAGACCGCAAAGGCGATGTTTGCCGATACTAAGCATCAGTGGATAAAATGCGGTCATATCTTACATTTAACAGCAGATCCTAATTGTTCTCCTCATATTTTTTTTTTACTTTCGTGGTTTTCTGTTTCATTACTTTTGTAGAAAGAAGCATGTTAGGGTTTTTTGCATTTGCCCTAAGATATTTTCTTCGCGATCAGTGTATATTAAATGAAAAATCCTAATTCGCCAATAACTTTCTTTATTAGCCACTCCTACATTTATGATAATATTTTAAGCGTAACAAACCAAAGAAATTCCACGACAAAATCATCCGAACGCTGCCACATTCGAGAATTCTAGTTCGTTTTTTATTAAAACGAGTTCGAACTGTTTTCGTACAGCGGTAATGCTAGGTTCTAGTACGCCAACGAGTATATTACAGTAGTATTTTTTAATAGTACACAACACAATTACTACTGGAACTTATATCCAAGAAGGCTAGAACCAATCAGGAAAAAACGTTTCATCGAAAGAGTGCTGTAACTCTCAACAGGCACGGTGGAAGCGTCCGCGTCTGCTCTGTAGAAAATTGTTTGCAAAACGCAGCCAACACTATGTTCATTTCTCTGACCTTCAAATACCTACCGAGGGTTGAACACTGTCAAGTTCTTCTGTGCAAGTCCGTTTTCACCACTTTCTCGCGATTTTTCGTAAAAGTTCATTTGCTGCCTACTGACTCCGATCTGCCATGGACGCCTGTACTGAAATAGAGCTCATTATCAGTGCTGTTATCGAGAAGTTGAGCACCCAGTTTAGAAATTTACCATCGCCCGCGACGAAAGGCTTGAATGAAGGGAACAAGCGGGACAGCAGATTTGCGAGGGCTCTTGCCAGATTGATAATTCCTGGTGTCAAAAATAAGGAATCAGTTTGAGTGCGTTTTTCTGGTAAGCTCTGGTGACGTATTCATTTGAGTGATAATATGGCCGTATGGCAATCAGGCAAGCGCACGTACGCAAAAGGGATTTCTCGGCTGTGGGCCGAGTGGCTACACCTGACGTTTTTCGAACGTGATAATCTTGTGCTCGTTTCTGATACTAATATTTGTTGACTCTTGTATCGACTACACCACTAAGGTTTCCTTCGGCATTTTGCCATTAGTCTTCAAAATATTATTTGCCCTATTAGAACCGGACAAAATCTTGTTGCTATGTTCTGTGAATCATGTATTAAAGTAAACGTGATGTTCTTGTATCTCGTATCTGATAACAAAGCGCGGGTCACAGATGCGTGAATCCCGTTAGAACCTTTCGGATAAAAAAGCACTTTGACATCTTTGGTAATCTTAACCATTACGGAAAGAAATTGGTCGAAACCAGTCCGCTTAAAAGATTCTAGGGAAGTGCAAGACGGAAAGTGGGGCAGCAAACTATTACCACTGGTCGACATCGCCGCAGTAGGCGTCTACGCCAAACAGCAGCTCATTTGCGCAAACACACCTTTTTTCTAGATGGCAGATCATCAAATATTGAAGCTGCAGAAACTGCTTGAAAACGTCAAGCCAGAACAACTGTTGTTCCTCTACAACGAAAATGCTGCGTGGCTTCCGCGACTACGTGACCTTAATCCGGACCTCATCGTAACCAATATTATCTGCACACTGAGAGACATGCCGTCGGAGCTGGAGCGCCTGGAGCGCGTGGCGTCTATTCGCTGTTGGCTGATGCCCTTCGAAGGCCCGTTGAGATGGTCATTCTACCACTTTGATGAAGCGCCGACGATGAATGACTGCAGTGTGATCGTGGCATGCATGGCGTCAACCCTGAGATTCCTTTCTAGCCGCGCTACTCAAGCCCCTCACGCCTGGATTGTACGCGGCAGTGATGTCTATGCCTGCTTTTATGGAGCCACAAGTACAAGTTGCGAAGGGAAGACAAGAACCTTTCTTGTCCAAGTGGCTATGTGGACCACACATCCCCTCATTGCCGTTCACTCTCGCGGAAGAAATATAGAAAGCGAAGTGCAAACGGTTATTCAATACGCCCTCAGCAAGGAAATCACAATGGTCCACACGCTGCGTAATGAAAACCTTGGTGCGGCATTCCAATGTGCAGTGAGACATATCAGAAAGGATTCGGCATACGCAGAAGGAGAGCAAAGTACCTATACTCATCAACAGATTCAGGCACTTGTGGCGGTGGGTCGCCGCAGCAACGAGCTCGTTCCTCTTCCGAGTGAGACAGGTTAGTGTCATTGCCATTAAGACTGATTTTCTTACATTTGTAGAAGATAATTTCCCATCAAAAAAAGTGCGCGGGTTGAAGACAAAATAAATGTGTGTAGGATGCAATTCCAAGAAGTAATAACAAAATTTTGAATTATTTTTGTAAAAAGCGCTATAAGAAAACAGACTCCTAATATTTATTTAGAGCAGAGTCAAATTATCACTTCGAAGCTGTAACAATCGATGTTCTATTTTTTTTTGGCAAATGTCATTCCCCTTATTGGCAAAATGCCTTTTATATGCTGCCAGCTGCATTGCTAGGCGCAACTCGGTGTGATACTTGCATCATTTTGTGCTTTAAATTTCACATGCAGCTAGCCCAGAAATTGGCTTATCCCACCTTACTAGAGCACTTGTTTTCTATAACATTCTGCAGTATGCAGGATGTACTACGTTGCTGATTACAGTGGTCCTCCTGGCATAATTTCCGGGATTATAGCATATTTAACCATCCGATACATCGGGAATTAGTTTAAAGGTTATCGTGCGATGGCCGATCGAAAATAGTAATGCAGCCGAGGCACCAAATCATTTCATCTGGCTTCGGAGTACGAGGACAATTTCCCTATCTCTCGATGGTGTTGTTTAGGCAATCGTCACTTGCTTCAGGGCAAGGCAAACATTTATATCGTGAACGACGTATTCGTCGGCGTTATTTGGGTTGGTGCGTTCTGACGCTGCATCTGGCATGTGTAAGGCAGTCAAAGATGGGCAGTTTCTGGAAAGTGGCTCAGGCTGCCGCATTGAAAACAGTGAAAACTGGCGCTAAAGGGAAGTAAGAGGGTGGTGCGTTTGCCGCGAGAGTGATTGTGGCGGCACTGAGCCTTCATATATAAAGAATCGCAAGCAATGCTGTAATGGTGCTAGTTCAGCGCACCTACATGATGATATATAAACAACAATAAGCAATCTCCATTTTCACTCCTTTAGAACCGGCGGCTGCGAGCCTGGACGCCTAGGCCAGTAAAACATCGATATTTTGCACAATGATTCTGTACGATAACGATAACGCTTATCAAGTCTTATTACAACGCTTCACTACACTGCTAAATGTTGCAGTCAGCTTTCAAGCAATCGTCAACAGTGAAGCCTACCGCTGCACATGGCAGAAGTATTTCGTGATAGAGTTGTCATGTCTCAAGAATGAAAGTACACAAGGAACCATTTACCAGATACAGCAAATCAAAAACATTTAAAATAAATTCATGTTCGAAGCCATGACTGTTTAAAATTCGTAGTGAGAAATCATAGAATAAAAATTTGGCTGAAGGCTTAGCTTGGTTAAGCCTGGTGATTGCGAAAGCAATACCGTAGCTACGCTTAGCTCAGCTGGTAGTGTTGCTGGTGGTGGTGCTTGTGATCGGACTTGTGGTTATGCAGTGATATTACCTGGATATATTCGGCGGGCGCAGGAACTAGGCAGCAGCCACCACGCGCGGCCTCGTCTCGCGACGGCCCAATTTGGAGCGCTGCTCTTGCAGCTGTGACGTCACACCGCTAGGCGCGCCGCGCGCGGCGGTCGCAGGAGTTAGGCAGCAGCCACCACGCGCGGCCTCGCCTCGCGATGGCACAAGTTGGGCTCCTGGTTTTTGCGGCAGATGGTATGACGTCATAGCAGAGGTCAAGCTAAAGGTCAATGGTAGCTACCGCGGTCTCGCCACGCGAGGAGCTGAAAGTGAAAGTAGTATTGCTTTCGCAATAAAAAAAATGTTTTAACCGGTGAACTGAGTACCGGCCTTCTTGTTTGCCAGCCGGTTGCGCCGCCTTTAAGCATCCCCGAGGAGCTCTCGCGCAGCGCGATATTTTAGTGGCCACACGCCGCCCTGTCGTGTCTTAAAGCGGTAAGCTGTCACACATTACTGCCGAGCTTACTTAAAGAAAGCAGCTAATTTGCTAATATGTTGAGCTATGTAGTGGCCCAGCTCAATGCTTCACAATTGAAATATTTAACGCGATGAAGGAAAAGAAGGTTTCCATATTAGGACTGATCAGTGGCTGAAATAAAGTAGACTAATCGGAGGGACGTATTCCACCAAGTTGTTCTCGTGCAATCACAAATAGCATTTGAATAACAGCTGGTTCTGGCATGTCCAAATGCTACCGGGTTAGTTCTTCAAGTTCTTATTTTTGTCTCTTTAGAACAATCACAAACTAGCGCAGCTATCGCTGGTGACAATTGGTTTTCATATAGCGAACTCACGCATCCAATGTTAGGAGAGGGGATCCAACCTAATCACAGCAAAACCGGTCGCTTAGCTTTGAGAGCCCCTCCTAGATCATTGATAGTACCTGCTACTGACACTGAAGGGCTGCTCGGAATCATCCGTTCAAATATATGTGACCATTGACAATTTTCCGTCCTAGTTAAGCAAAGAAGGCGTATTTTGATAGTAAAAAAAAAAGTTGACGAAAGAATTATGCGGGGTGTCGAAATCCTACTTGTGTTGCGAGTAATTTGGATGTTTAAAACATATAAGTGATATGCAGATTTTGTGGCGTCTGTTTTCATGCCTCTGAGCTGCGTACCTGACAGTCGTTGCGCGGTCATTTATCTCATTTTATGTGACTTTCCACAAGAAAAAATTAGGTGAACAAAAAGACGTGGTTGAAAAAAATAAGTTAAACTATGCAGTACTGTTAACTTTTTTGTTAATAACGGCTGCAGGAGGATAAAATGTTCCTTCCTTTTCTCCCCCACCCAGCTGTCTCATGCATACTACGCATTTGGTTTGAAATCTATATTGGCCTAAAAGACAAATTCTTTTCGTAAACGCAAGGATATAGATTGTCATTTTAAGTGGAGTATTTAAGATATCCAAGTTTCCATTCAAGCAGTATTTCATCTAAAAATAAATAATTGCACCAAGAATAAAAAAGGCTTTAAATGAACTTTCTTGTTATCACCTTCGTTCGCCATGTCTATACTGTTCACTTTGATAGAATTTATCGCGATTAATAAGCGTCCTCTGTTGGGAAAGAATGCATGTTAATCGTGATGACCTTTACTACAGCAAGAAGCTTAAAACTTTGTTAGGCGCAATTTGTGTACCTACAGCCTAGTGTAAACATTAGCGGAATTCGTTGAAATTGTCAATAGATCATCACCTTGGACTTTTTTATAGGCTTGCCTGGGCATATCGTAATTTGCTTTTACGTTCGAGCAAGTTGCACTTTAAGCGGTCCATTTCACTTTATACAGCTTTCGATATCTCACGTAGCACTCCATAAAGTCAATCCTCACTTCACTGTGGGATTCGGTGCAGTTGCAGTTCCATTCCACCATGAGATGCCCCAACCTACCTGTCATTGCATGTATAGAAAGGAAACCAGCGAATACAAACGCAAGACAAGAGCAAAGAAGGCACACACCACAACGCTGGTCTTGAAACTGATTTATTCCGATGAAGAACTGCTCAGTTTAAATTAACATCCTGCCTGCGCAAAGACACTACAGACAATACACTTCGCGCACCACATAGTGAAATGGCTACTAGAAGTACAAGTTTTGAGGAGTGGAAGTTTTTATCATTATAGTTTGTTATTGAAACGTGTGAAGAAAAAACGTTATCAGAGACTTGCGGAACGAAAAGGAGTTATTGAAAGCGCTGCCGCATTCACTGTTAATTGGATGATAGAGCGTGCTTTCTTTTCGGCAGATAAAAAAAGTTTCTCGCTTAGCTGTATATTCAGAGTTCCCTCATGCGAACTCAGGCGGTAGTGGTGAGAGCTTTTGCAGAAAATTGGCACTACGTGTCAGGGTTTCTTCGTGTTATGTGCTCCTTGGCACATTCATTAGACATAATTACAGCACACGTGGTGTCCTCTTTCCTACCTGTGCGTGTGTGTGTTGCACTGAGTATCCTGCAAATATGTCTAGCAACTAAGTAGCTAAGCAGTTAACTCTATTAAAAAGCATTCATTATGTTTTTCATTTTACAAGCTAACTCAGAGAGCAAACTCCGCCCACACCTAATGTCAGTTCAGTTTGCCTCCAATAAGTATAGCGTTCTCGACTGCTATATGGGCATGACGCGTTTAGATCTGTAAATGAGAAGTGGCACATCTTCGTAATAACTTTTTGCTTCTTCCCTCTTGCCCCACTTTAAGAACACACCAAAGCACAGTGATAATTCTGCTGTTTGGTTCAGAAGGAGCTTGGCGTAAAAAAAATGCAATCGGGAAAGGGCGATGCAGTGACCACAGGATGGCACGGTCTGAAATTAGCCTAAATCTGTATAGGGAACGAAACAGATTACTAAGAAAGAATTCATCAACTGAATAGCGGTGAGAGGGAGGGCAAAAGACTTCTGAGTCTCGCTAAAGTATCCATATTGAGCTCTAAACGAGGATGACTACATTAGCCTAGAAGTAATGAACAATAATTTCAAAGATATGATTACTGAGTGCACGGTGGAAGTAAGCGGTAGAGTAAGCTTTCCAAGGAGGCGAAATATATGATTAAGAAACGCCAAAGTATGGAGCTTCAAATCAAAATGACCAGAAAAAATTGGCAGGTGTATCGCAGCTAACTAATAAGCACAAATCGGCCGATATAAGGAACTCTAACATGGAGAAAATTGAGCATACTGTAAAGAATGGGAAAAGCCTCAAAGCGATGAAGAAATTGGGCATAGGCAAAAATCTGATGTATGCGCTAAGAGACAAGGCGGACAACGTCAACATGAATATGGGCAAGATAGTCAAAGCAGCCGAGGAGCTCTATACTGATCTCTGCAATAGCCAGAGAAGACAGGACAATTGGATTGGCGGTACGAAAAACAGTCAGACGTTCGGCCAGTGACGAAGGACGAGTTTAAGAAAGCGTTAGAAACCATGAAAAAGGGGAAAGCACCTGGAGAGGATCAGTTAGTTGTAGATTTGTTGAAGGATGGGGGATATCGTGCTAGGAAAACTTGCCACCCTGTATACTCTATGCCTGGTGTCATCGACGATACTGGCACCATGTAAGAACGCAAACATCTTAATTCATAAGAAAGGGGACGTTAAGGACCTGAAAAGCTACAGAACAATCAGCTTACTGTCGGTTATGTATAAGGTACTTATTAAAGTATTGGCTAAACGAATCAGGACAACCTTAAATTGCAACCAAGCAAAAGATCAAGCAAGATTTCGGAAAGTGTACTCTACTATCGATCATAACCATACCGTCAAACAGATGATAGAAAAATGATCGGAATATAATCAGCCATTATACATAGCATTCCGTGATTACGAAAAAGCATTTGGCGCAGTAGAAACCTCGGTGATCATGCAGGCATTGCGACGTCAGGGTGTAGACAAGCCGTACGTGAAAGTGCTGAAAGATATATATAGTGGCTGCACAGCAAACCTTGATCTGCATAAAAAAAATTAAAAAAATTCTATATAGAAAGGTGTTAGGCAAGGAGACACGATCCCCCTAGTACTGTCTACAGCTTGCTTAGAGTAAGTATTCAGAGACTTGGAATGGGAGCAGTTAGGGATAAGGGTAAATGGAGAATACCTCAGTAATTTGCGATTTGCTGATGACATTGCCTTGGTAAGTAACTCAGGCGATGAACTGCAAAGAATGATTGGTGACCTAGATAGGAAACGTAGAAAGGAAGGCTTGAAAATCAACATGCAGAAGACTAAGATAATGTTCATAAGCTTCGGGAAGGAACAGCAGTTTACGCTAGATAGCGAAGCACTGGAAGCAGTAGACAAATATGTCTTCTTATGGCAGGTAGTAACCGCTTATCCGAACCATGAAAGGGAAATAACAAGGAGAATACATATGGCTGGAACGCATTTGGCAAGCTCTACCAGATTATGACTAGCAGCTTACCAGTATCGGTCAAAAGGAAAGTATACAGCAGTTGCATATTACCAGTACTCACCTAAGGGACTGCAACGTGGAGGCAAACGAAGAGGGCCCCCCTTACCTTGAGGACAACGCATAGGGCTAAGGAGCGAACAATGTTAGGGGTAACGTTAAGAGATAGGAAGCGTTCAGAGCGGGTCAGAAAATAACTGAAGTTACTGACATTCCAGTGGAAATGAAGAAGAAATGGGCATGAGCAGGACATGTAGGTCGAAGAGAGGATAACCGATAGTCATTTAGGGTAACAAACTGGATTCCAAGGAAAGAAAAGCGTAGCAGGGGCGGCAGAAATTTAGGTAGGCAGATGAGGTTAAGAAGTTCGTAGGGGTCAAGTAAATGGATCTAGCGCAGGAGAGGCCTTTGCCCTGCAGTGGGTATAGTCAGGCTAACGATGGACTGGTGATAGTTGGATATCAGGGTATTCGGTGCGACACAGACTTATTTTTCAAGAAAGTGGACACCACGGGCGCTTAAGCCAACTGTTTAATCAGGTGAAAGCATTTGACATTTATAACCTTCTCGGCTTATGCGCATGCGTACAAGGAATCATAGAAAAGGCATCAGTATGCCAAAGCACGCGCGTCACATAAATGTTCGTTGAGCTTCATAAAAGACACCCGTAATGTCCGCGATACAGTTCGATCCAGCTTTTCTGATATAGAATGCTTTTACTGCTTCAAAGTTGAAGAGGTACGTTTGTTGCGCTGCGTGTCTAAACTTTCACTGAATACGAAGCGTTAGTGCTGTGAGTGAAAAAAGTTTTTCCATCCTCCTTGGCTGCTCTTCTCACTTTTTTTCATGGGAGTTTTCTGCGGAATCTCCGCTTCTGAATTCTGACTTGTGCTAAGGCATGCAGTATTTTATTCGCTTATTTTGCAATGCATGCGCGCTAAGTGTGAATATTTTTCTCGAAGGAGACGCGGATGTTTACTACGGCGGTTGACCTTGTGGGCTTTGATGATAATAGCACTGCACTGTTTTCGAGCAGCAGAAAAGTCGAAGCGTCCTTCCACCCAATATGTTCTTGAACATATGAACATGTGGTCAAGCAATAAATGCATTAAAAATAACTGTTTTTTTTTTATTTGGGTTATTGATTGAATCACAATATCGGGTGTGTCTGACATGGACATAAAAAAGCTATTTCCGGAATTTCAAGTGGCACTATTTTTCAATAAAGGAACAGCAAACCGCAACCGAAACTCAATTGATGACCTGAAACGACGTTCGAGGTGACGAAAATGTCACACACAGTATTGGAAAACACTTGCGCGCGCTCATGGCGAAAATAAGTCTGCAACTCATGACTCAGTAAATAAAGTGACTAATATAGCTAATACAGGCCTCAAAATTCCGTAATCACTCGTGTGTAAGGCTACACGGCTAAAATGGTTGTTTAATGTCACTAACACAGTGTTTCCCGCAGAAATTGCTCTCCTCCAGCATTACCCTTTTAAGGTGAATCGCGAAAACAGACTCCTTTTGTTTTTCGGGGAGGCAAGAAAATTGTAAATGCAAAATTTACACTGTCAAGAATTGAAATCGTGAAAAAAAAACAAATGCTTTCGGTGTTAACTTATTATAGTGTTTCACCTGAGACGAGCGTGCGAACCGTGTTTTCAAACAATAAATCGGGTATGGTCTCATGGTCTTCTTCACACACTTCGAATTTGAGTGAAATCCCTCATTTATCAAGCATTCTTTCTCTCATTACGGACTTACTGCTTCAAGGTATACGGAACAATGACCAAACACAACATACGCAGCCAACAAATAGCACATAAGGGGGAAATTAGACTAACATAAATGTATCATGGTATCCCCACAATCACATATAATTCATCAAATATGGCAATTATAAAGATCACTTCAGTATTTCCTAACATCAGTGTACTAAACTGTGCTTATTGCTAACAACGACTTCACTCTGACGCTGCTAAAGTTATCTCGCTAAGCAACCGTCTATGGTACCCTATCTCATGCTGCTCGGTTTCATCACACCGAATTTGGCATGCACTGATTGTCCTTTATTCCAGCAATATATCTACACTATATTAAATGTAACAACATACTAATAAGAGATATGACAAGGATGCACTTAAATATGAGGTATAAGTTTCG
The DNA here is from genome assembly GCF_055883805.1 of Amblyomma maculatum. Classification (NCBI taxonomy): domain Eukaryota; kingdom Metazoa; phylum Arthropoda; class Arachnida; order Ixodida; family Ixodidae; genus Amblyomma; species Amblyomma maculatum. The sequence continues at coordinate 103,353,168 of NC_139354.1, forward strand.
GCATAAAAAAAGTTGTTGCAAATGGAAAAATACCATTTCGACCACCCTTCAAACAAAGTCGTTAAGCCATCACAAGAACCAATTTACAAACCTGATTTACATAAACGCCATCCGCTCTATTTCTGCTAGCTGTCATTCGAAGTATTATTCTAGAACGCGGTTTCTTGTGCAGTATGTCACTTCCCCCCCCCCCCCCCATGCGATGTCTTGCTAGTAAATGAAACCTGGCTTAACACATCAGTACGTGATACCGAGATTAGATTTTGACACGTTCTTGAAAGATATGCCTGATACAGTATGTTAGCAGATAATAAATTTTGCTAACGGCGCTCTAGGTTTCATACGCGCAACCTCTCTCTCGCTTCTCCGCTAATGAAATAGGTTGGTTTCCAAACGCTTGCGCGTCCCAAACTCGACTATGTTACTATTTTTGACCCATACCAAAATAGCCTTATTGATAACCTCGAATCTGCTCAGAACACAGCAATACCATTACTTTTGGCTAATGATTCATTTATTCCAGTATCTCAGCACTTATACCACAAGTAAACTTAACCTGTCTAGTCTTACGACGTAGAATTGCGTGTCTTATTCTTTTTCGTAAATATTTTCATTTTTTTCCTTCTGATAATCATTACATAAAAGGAGCCCCCTGAATGACCCAATCCAGCCACATTAATGCAGTATATCCCTCAATGGCGAATACTACTACTATTCACCAGCCATTTTTAATGCGCACAGCACAAGACTGGAATGGCCTGCCAACCAAAGTCACCACAGTCATCGATACCTAAGTATTGAAGCGGCTCATCGAAAACATTTCTTTGTGCTTTATGTTATACTTGTTTGTCCTTTAACGCCCATTCCTTATGTGGAGAACTTTGAGGAATAAATCAATAAATAAAATAAAAACATTTTGCGTCTTGTATCTACGTGAACACGTATAGATGAACCTTGCTCTTAAAGACCTTCATTCTATCTGTGACTAAGACAATAATGCGAATTATTGCTACTTACGTTGTCACACTGGTATAGTGACGCTAGTGTTTTCTTTATTTATACCATTACTTTTTGTGATTGCTATCTGTGCGCGTTTAACTCCGATGGAGAATATTTTATCATGTTTATTCGGTAGCGTTCTTGTGAACAGCTGAGGCAGTATATTGCATCCGCGAGTGGGTGTGGTTGCCTCTCAAGTTGCAATCAAGCAGATTTTATTTCGGAAGAAATACTACTCTAGGTTCCGAGCCTTTATCGTCGCGCGACGGTAGTCATGTACGTATTACCCACGACGTCACACCCCACGTGACACTAGGGTGTGGGCTAGCAGGAGCTGCCAACTTGGGTCTCTCGTTGCACAAAGGACGGTTATGTAAGAATCAGCCTGCTAGGACCCTGGCTTTGTCACTAAGGCACGTTCATACAGCTTGGTTGAAGCGGGGCTTTATATCTGGGATGATGAAAAAGAAAAAAAATACCGACGATAACGTTACTTCCTAATGCGAAATTTGAGCGCAGCAAATAAGCTGTTTCACCTTTTCGATAGATTAAGGCAAAGAAATCGAGCAGCACATGTATGCGTTATCACAGAATTTTTTTTTTATTTTTCACACGTATTTCTTCAACAAAGACTCCCCTAACAGTTCTCGACAGTCATGAAGGAAGCTTTGTGGTCGGAGAAATAGATTGATATATGTTCGACTTGGTCCCTCTGCTCTGGCAGCTCGTTTAGCAGCAGCAGCAGCAGACGGAGGACTTCCACCGGTCGTCTCGCTCATGGCTCAAAAAGAACTGGCAGATAATTTCGTAGTGGCGAACGGCAGCGGCAATTTCGGCTCGGGCGGTGCACATATACAGATCCGCCGCCACCGATTTGGCCCTCTGATTGCCACCGCACAGGGGTTGCATTGGAGGAGGAGCGAAGAAAGGAATTAAGTTCGAGCCGGCGCTTTGACAACCGGAGACCCGCAGGAAGAGGGGGGAGGGGGGCGGCGTGTACACCCAGCGGCAAACGATGGGGGCAGAAGCTCGCGCAGCAAGCGGACAACGCGATAAAGGAAGGAGGGAAGAGATAGCAGCGACTGACTGATGCTGCTGACGCCGATAGTGAGTCAACCCCAGCTGCGGAGTTGGTTTCAGGGACAACGCCGCCGATGCCGACGCAAACAATATGATACCCTCGCTTCCGCAGCGCCAAAAACCAGGTCTAGCCTTGGGAAGGTGGTAACGTATTCGTCGACGTGCCGGGGCCTACGTGAAATAACCGGCGCGTCGGCAACTGAAGAGCACCCTATCCGCCACACAGGAACAGGGGGGGGGGACCCTCCCCTCCTCTTTCTGCATGGCGGCGACGGTGTTCTATGCAGTCACGTTATCTTGACTCTCTAGCGGCGTCAGCGGCATCCAGCGGTATCAGTCGGGCGCTGCTAGCGTTGGGGGGATGAAAGGGGGGCGGGGCTGGTTACGAGGCCGGACGCCAAAGAGCTGCGCTCTAAAAGACAGGAAGAACTCTCGGTCACCCGCAGCTAATGCTTTCTCTCTATATTTCTTTCAGCAGCGTTGAACCCTTGTAATTTTTTCCCTGCATCCTCTTCCTCTCTCTCTCCTTGTGATATCCTCTGTCTGTAAGAGCAAGAAATAAAACATTAACCTTCAACTTCAAAGCCTTCTCCTGTCTTCACCGTCCTGCAGGTGCCGCCCAGAATGAAGGTCCCAATCGACGAACGCTGTTCCCTTGCCCAGAGTGCTGGGAGGACTTCTACTCACAGAAGGCCCTCGAATGGCACTGCTCTCACGTGCACCTTGCAAAGTTGAAGAAGCAGCACTTCTGCCCTCATTGTCCTTACTGGAATTTCAGCAGGTCAGCCTTATTCCTTTTTAGAGCTTGAGCACAATTCTGAAACGTCAGTTATAAAAGCACGAGGAATTTTTGAAGCTTCTATCTTTTCAGATGCCTCTAGGAGATGGTAGTTGGCATGTGACATGAACAGGCCTTGATTGGGGGGTGGTCTCTTTGTCATCACGAGAGCACATGTCAAGACAGAGTTAAGAAGCACCGCTTACTATGGCTTCACCTTCGATACGTAAGGATGATTCGTGAATCCAGCCTTCTAGGACGTTAGAAATCTGAGTTGCGGACGAAGCCCCTGCGGCAGGTGGACATGTTTGTAAGGTTTAAATACCCTTGTCACAGGGGCAGTTTCAACTGCCGTTCAGTCAAATGGCAGTTCATCGTTTCAACTGACGTTGAACTGAACGGCACGCGACTGTAGTTACACAGAACATACCGCGAAACTCAGTAGTCCCTCAGAAGCACGTGATCCCGCCACATGCAAACAATTTTTTCTGAAAGAGTACTTTATTTTGCTTTATAAATTACTTTGTACTACATTTTCTAACTTTATATTATTGAATTGAGCATTTTGCGAGCATTTTCTCTTTTGGGTACGCGATAACTGAACTCGACAGAGAGCCAAGTCAATCCATTTGAGGCACGTCTGGCTTCGCTAATTTATCGTTGTTTTTGGGGGCTGCTTCGCGCGCTTTGTGTTTTGAAACTCGTTTGAGTAGTTAAAGTTGAGGGGGTGAGACTTGCGCGAGCTAGAGCAAAAACGTTCCGTGTGAGTTTAGAATGCACAGCGGTTGAAAATGCCGCCGACTCGGTCGATGCGGCGCGTGCGCTAACATCCGTCTTGTCAGTTGACTGGTTCAAATGCGACCGCCGACCTCAGTTGAACTGATCTGTAGTTGAGATTCCAACTGCAGTTGGCGCTGCCGTGTCGCATCGCTACCTGCTATTCAGTTCAATTGACCGCCAACTGAACTGCCTTTTTGAACGCACATGTAACAAGGGTATAAATGAGGCTTTCTTATCGATGGCGTGTCGTGACGCTGGGGCTAAGTCGACCCGGCCTTCACTTGGTAGCATGCAGAGACTCGGGGTTGATGAAGGATTGAATCTTCGAAGTTGGTAAAATATATACAAGCAGGTTTATTGGCACTTTGAGAAAACTTATTTACATGATTATTTACATGAAAAAGAAGGGTACATCAGCAAAATGGCAAGCGTTAAGAGTTCATAGCGAGAAGCAACTGGATGATCCGTTTACCCAGGGCTCAGAGCGACATTTCGTGCTCTGCAATGTCCTTAAAACCCCCTATGTCCAGCCCCCTTCTGAAGATGCTGACCAACCAGTTCCAGGGCACGCCCCTCAGATATCTGCATCCAATCGAACACATCACTGCACTGATGGTCTGAGGCACTGACTGGTCCGGCATTGATTCGTTGGGCGTGATCACTAGTTGGCGGGAAAAGCTTGGGAACGGCGAGGAGAGGAGGTACATTTCTATTCTTCAGCAAAGAAGCGATAGGCTGGTTCCGGCAAGTGGATTTCCTCCTCAGAAACCCAAGCTTGTGCGCGCCACGTACTGCTCCCAGCATTGTCTCTTTTCGACAATTGCAAATCTTTCCTGCATTCCCGGGAAATCATTTAATGGCCGTATGCGTCTGCTCCTTTCTTGTCCTGCACGTCAGCGGACGTGTCACTCTGTCGTCTCCTTTGGACAGTAGGCATTCCTCACTGGATGATAGGGCTTCTCGACAGGAAGGGTGAACAATTGAACCAAAGCACTTCCGGCTATTTCCCGCAGGGGGACATTTCTTTGTGTTTTTCTAGACGTTCTCTTGACAGGGTCAATTTGGCATTTGCAGGGTGTCCACAAAGCAAAACAGGCTTACACAAAAGGATTCCTGGAAACAGGCTCACTTAGCGCCCTTGTACCAACAGCACATATCCACAGCACTTATCCATGCCCACAGGCGAACAATAGAGCGCGCAAGTGCGGATGATGCACGGTCGTAACAGGCGTTACTGGAAACTTGCGTAGCTCACTTCCAGGTCCAGCTCAGGAGCATGCCGCTGGAAGACGGCAGTTGGCTACTCACATCATCGGAAGATGACTGGTCGATGACTACGTGTCTTTTGTGTTTGCGCTCATTACCTTGTGTGTGGGCGTGTGGACGCGTGTGTGCGTGTGACGTGGTATTACCACATAGGCTCACCTAAAAAGGCAGGGGAATTTAGTCTACATTAAATCTGTGGTGAACCTGGTCATTTCCTGCAGTTTATTTATTTATTTGGTACCTGCATTATCGGTAGTCATTACATCAGAGGGGGACAATTTCATATTCAGAAAACAACAAACCAAATCCTTAATACGTAAACAAAGTCATCATTGGATTTAATATTAACAACGCAAAATTTTCCATTCATGAACTGTCCTCAGACAAAAACGAATAACAGAGTACGTCACCATTAAAAAGAAATTCACAAAGTTTTAAAATGTGGTCCACATGCTTTGAAACATACAAAAGCGGATTCAGATAATTTTTTCCGTCAATACCGGTTTCAAATAAAAATGTAGTGCAAAAATATAAACTGAGGTTTGTGCCGAATTCTAAGATCTGGCCACTGAAGCTTGCTTTTACTTTCTCACATACTAAGTCTTCTATTATAATTTCCAAGAAGAGAGCAGACTGCTCTATTCTGAAAATTTTCCAAGTTTATCAATAAGTCCTTGAGTTTATGGGTCCCAGCAAACTGACGCATATTCGAGTGCTATTCGGACTTAAGAAAAATAAACTTTATTTAAATGCATTAGAAAATGGCTGAAATTTCTTTTAACAAACCTAAGAAACCAGCAGCTTGTTGCGCGATGTTCGGTTCAGTCGTTCAGTCGTGTCCGACTCTTCGTGACCCTATGGACCATGTCACGCCACGCTTTCCGATCTCTCACTATCTTCCTAACATCAAATAACATCATCTGTAGCGCCTCGAGGATGCCATCTAACCATCGCGTTCACTGCCTATCTCTTCTCCAGCGACCCTCAACCTTCCCCAACATCAAATCTTTCTCTAGCGACTCCTCTCTTCTCAAAAGATGACCAAAGTAACTGAGCTTTAACTTCAGAATTTGACCCTCCAATGAGCAGTCAGGTTTTATGGTCGACAATACCGACTGATTTGATCTTCTGGCTGTCCAAGGAACTCTCAAGAGTCTCCGCCAGCACCACAATTCAAACGCGTCAATTATTCGGCGGTCAGCCTTCTTCACAGTCCAACTCTCGAATCCATACATCCCAACTGGAATGGCCATATCACTAGTTATACGGATCTTGGCAGTGTAATGTCTCTGCTCTTTACTAGGCGGTCAAGGCTAACCATGGCTCTCGTTCCCAGAAGCAGGCGTCTCCTAATTTCATGGCTGCAGTCTCCTTCCGAGGTAATCTTGGAGCCCAAGATCAGAAAATCTGTCACAGCTTCCACTTCTTATCCCTTGATGCTCCAGGACTTGATAGTTAACATGTTAACGATGTTACCATGTTAACGATGTAGTTAACATGATTTGACCTCATCAGTTCAGCAGTAAGATAAACGCCTAAGTATATAAAATTCTGCTGTTTACATAAGTGCATGCATAAGACGGGTAGGAGTGCTTCCTCGAAAAGCTGACGTGCACACATTTTTAGGTTTCAATGTCATGTCCCAACTAGCAGACCACACAACATTGTTATCTAGGTCATCTTGCAGTCTTTGCACATCTAGCGGACTATCGATAATTCTGCAAATCATGCAGTCGTCTGCGAACATTCTGAACGAAGAATAAACATCCGCAATAACATCATATATGTATAACGAAAAAGCGGACAGTTTTCTCGGTCCACTTTTGTGGATGGTATCATGCAATAGGCAATAACTCTCTAATACCTGTTATACTGAAAGAAACGTCTGGCATCGGGTTGCCACTTGTTGCAATCGGCAGAACTCGGGCGTGGGATGAAAGAAATACTGACAAGAAATATTTAATAAAAGTCTCAGCCTTATATGCATCGTATTCAATCAACCTGTAACCAAATTTTATTGTTGGTACTGAACAATCATCTTTGCCGCAGCTGCGAGCATAGTTTAAGAATTGTTTCGAATCCTCTTCCATCCTCTTTCCAAGAGAAGAAAAATATAAACGTTTCGCGGTTGCTACTGACGATTTAAATTAAATCTTGAACCTTTATAGTTTGGAGAAATTCTAAGGACAACACCTTTTTCTGAGTTTTAGATAGACGCGCTTTATTCGTTTCGTTAAAGCACGTAACTGGCTGTTGAACAATGGTTTATTATTAGTTTTTCTACTAGATAAAGTTTGTGCGGAAATGAACGTCTCTCGGAGCACTATAACTTTTTAAAGAATGGTCCACAACTGCTTAGTACCACCTTCGCAAATATTCTACTTCTATGTTAAATGCCCCGCCGGGGGGGGGGGGGGGGTGCATTGGTAGGACACCCGACTACTGTGCCGGAGTACCCGGGCGGGCTCAATCCCGACATCGGCGGCTGCGTTTCGATGGAGAGGCGTCCGTGTGCTGTGCGATGTCAGCGCACGGTAAAGATTCCCAGGTTGTCGTAACTACTCCGTAGCCCTCCGCTACGGCTCCTCTTTCTATATTTCCATTTTCACTCCCACTTCCTCCCTTCCCTTACGGCGCGGTTCAAGCGTCCACAGCAACAAGTGTAACAGATACTGCGCCTTTCCCTTCATCTGAACCAATTATTATTATTATTATTATTATTATTATTATTATTATTATTATTATTATTATTATTATTATTATTATTATTATTATTATTATTATTATTATTATTATTATTATTATATGTTAAAAGTGTCATCATTTCCTTTACTTTATGCATGAAGCTTTCGAACGAGTTTTCGTGCTACAGAAACGTTACAAGTAGAAATCTTAGCTATCTCTTTAAAGCGATACCTTTATCCTTGTAGCAGTTTAACATCAGTTTGAGCATTTGCGGTTATGCAAAGCAATAAATCATGAATATTCCCACAGCCATCATTACGTGAAGCATCGTGGATGTTCTGGTGGAACCGGAATGAATCAAATAAATAAGAAACGCCGAGTACATCGAACCTTGATCACGCGGGGAACTGAGGGACCAATCTATACCCTGGCGGTTGAATTCCCCACCCCACGAGATAGGATCATGATCAACACTCTCTAGTATGTCTGATAGGTACTGAATTTGTATTCGCGATGAACCTGGCGAACAGTAGGACACCCCAGTATTTAAGCCTTTTCAATTTGATATTCGTAATTTACAGAACACAGACTCCGTAGCAGTAGAAGACCTCATCAATACACATAAACTCCCGTAGCAAAGAAAATGCACACACCAAAACCTCTTGTGCAACGATCACGACGAAAGCACTGATATCTAGTAGGGAAAACCTCGGAATTTAGTACGGATGAATCGTGCCATGACTTATTTCCAAGATGGATTTATGGACTTGACAAAAAGATAGAATTCATAAATTTTGTTTTTAATGCACTGGCAGTTGATGAGCAGCAACCTAAGCGGCCTTGTTTTAGGCGACGAACCTCGTGGTCACAGCTCTAAAACACGCCCTGATTCACTATCATACATATAACCCTTCTCTTTTAAGTGCAGTGCATCAAACTTTAGTACGGCTTGCATTCCATCCTGTTTGTTACTCTTTGTGTAAACCCACCTGTTTCTGTTCTGGTGCACAGTAGATGAAAAATCTTCAGATATGGCGTAAGGGGTGTCTTTCAGCTTATGCGCACTTGAGAGCACTGACTGCCGTAACTTGGAAGAATAAAATTTTACAATGATGGGCCGATGTCTTTCAGCTTCAAATTTATCCAGGCGGCGAGCGCGTTCAATTCCCAACGATATAAGTTCAAATTTGAAGGCGCATTGGCTAAGCTGAAGTTCTTCTGGCCTAGAAGCGTATTCGTTTTCGGAGTCCACGAGACCAAAAAACATCAAATTGTCCCGCTGCCTTTGTTTTTTAAATCTTCAATTTTGGCTTTGAAAATACTGAGCGCTTCATGGTCTTTGCGCTGTACTATTGAAATAAACTCTATTGTTTTGATCTTGGCGTCCACTTTTGTCAGCTACTGTTCAGGAGAACATAGACGCTCCTTCAACTCATTCATTTCGATGGTAATCTGGTTTTGTTTCGCTTCTATGATGTGAACTTTGACGTCATATATTACTGGCCTTCGAGTGACTGAGGCAGCTGCTCGGAGGGACCGGGGTTCAGTTCAATATCAGCGCTCCACACCACGCAACACACTATCAAAAGTAAACAAAAAATAGAACGCAGGATTTCGAAACAGTGTTAGCTGGCGCCTATCGAGAGCATTTCATCACGGCACATCTTTTCGCTGTGATGACGATCAAAACAACGTGTGCGGTCAGCACTAAGTTGTCCGATGCTGACATACCCTGCGAAGAGGGGCGTGTATATCGAGTATTGGATAATGACAACATTTACATATTCAGAGTTGATAGTTACACCTAAATGAACTGTACTAATGCATTTTGCGGCTAAAGTGTTAATATTTACTATTGTACGTGTAATATTTTGTGACAGGCCAAAAGAAGCCCAGTTGTAGAGGTCGAGGGGGACTGTAGAACGGCTGAGGTTTTAACGCCCGGAGTAGCGCCATCTCAAGCACACCTCACGCGAGAGCGATCCTTTCTTCAAAGCTTACCAAGCCTGTAACTCGAGACAGGTCTGTGGCATTAGGCCACTGAAAAAGAAGAGCACCGTCCTGATGAAAGGGCATGTAAAAAACAGAGATAGACACAGAAGGAAAGGAAACGATGTTGAGAATTACAAAGGAATACCGTGCCATGAAGTGCATGAATAGGAAAAGCAGTAATAAATTGGTAAAATCAAAAATAAAATAGAAATCAGAACCCGAACACTTCTTAAAGTGGAGCGTCATTGCTGTCACGCGAAATGTATAACCTAAGGCGCATTACATGAAAAATGGTCTCCGTCATTGCCGATCACCGAGAGCCACGGATACACGTGGAACCATTTTATAATCCACGTTGTTAACACGACGGAGCACCTCATAAAGTCAGAACTACCAGTGTAGTAGTTTTTCGGCCAACGCTGTTGGCGGACGGGGGTCCACACCCACATAAGGTCACTTGGATTGTAGGTGACTTCCCTGTGGTGCAGGTTGTAACGTCTCGAGTCGATGTCTTGTTGATTTATGATGTGAAAGCGAGCAAGCTCATTAGCTTGCTCGGCTCGTTCGACGAAACAGCTCGCGTCTGTTGTAAAGTTCTTCTAAAGTATTGCGTCCAGCATCAACCGAATTTCTCTTCCGTAGACTAGGTGGAAAGGTATAAAGCGCGTTGTTTTTTGGGTCACAGTGGTGTACCCAAATGTGATGTAAGGGAAAAGTTGGTCCCACGTTTCTAGCTCCACAACCACCTAGTAGTAGTAGTAGTAGTAGTAGTAGTAGTAGTAGCAGTAGTAGTAGTAAAAGACTTTATTGAGGCGCAACACTTAGGCGCCTAATGCATCGATGGCTTTCTGGACGAGCAGGCGCTGTTCTTCTTCACCCTCAGCACCAAGCCAGTCCACCCAGGTCCAAATAGTATGGGAGAAGGTGGGAAAGAATCCCGATTGCAATGCAACCGGACATGAAAATAGGCAGTGTGAAACGTTGGCATAAGTGGAAGGGCAGTTGGGGCATGCTGGATCACATCAAATTCTTGTCGGCCACTGTTTCATTCAGGCGTTCTGTGAGTCCACTTGTCTGAAGATGATATGCTGTCATAGTTAGATGGCTGGTTTTATTCAGGTCAAAGACGCAATATGCAAGCTGAGCTGTGAATACCTCGCCTCATATTTGTAATCACGACGCAGTGTGCGCGTTCGCGGAAAAAATTTGCCCGCATAAAGAACTTCGCAACCTCGAACACCGTGACTTGAGAAGACCCTGCGTTTCGGCGTAATGCGATACAATTTGTCGCAAGCGCTATCCATCTGTTTTCTCTCGACCACATAAAAAACGGTCAGTGAAGAGCCATGCCGACTTATTTGAAGGGTGTTTTAAGAGACCGGACATACCGCAACGGGTCAGGCGAATTTGCAGGTGGCGTCTTCCTTCGCTGGCACTCACGGCAGGTCCGAAATAACCGCTTGACCTACGAGGCAAGCTGGGGTTAATAGTAAATCTGCCGCACTCTGGCATATGTTCGCGTGAATCCAAGGTGCCCGGAGGTCGCCTCGTCGTGGCATTCAGGGAAGATCTCGTTGCCGAGGGCTGCTGGTATCACCAGTAGGTAACCCTTACCACTGGACATGGAGGTTTTCTTGTACAACACTCCGCCATGAAGAGAGAGGGATGGCAGCCCACGAGCCAGATGGGAGGCTATCGATGGATGATGACCTTATAGGTGCTTTATGAGCCCCTTCAAAACTGCGTCCGCACGTTGTTCTGCGATCATGTTGGAGGATGGGACTGCACCAAGGAATGCATCGTAGTCCGCGTTGTCTTGGTAAGGTTGTATGGTTGGCTGCGACAAGCCGTGAGCTCGGTGTGCTGGCGACCAGACTTGTAAACTGTGGTGAATTCCAATTCCCGTGAACACGATGTCCTACCAACTAGTCGACTGAATGCGTCCTCCATGTTCGTCAACCAGCACAATGAGTGCTGGTCAGTAATGCCCTGGAATTGCCTGCCGCACATAAGAGAGGGGGAATTTTGTAATGGCTGACAACGGCTAAACATTCTTTCTCGGTTGTAGCTACGTTTGGCGCATCAACGTGCGCGGCTAGCATAACCGATCAGTTTTTCGGCACCATTTCGTCGCTGAACGAGAACTGCTCCAAAACCTACACTGCTGGCATCCATGTGAATTTCTGCGGTGGAACCTTCGTCGAAATTGGCTTGTAGTGGTGGGGACTGCAGCCGATTACGACATTGTCAAAAGCAATTTGCTGCTTGCCGCCCCACAAAATGGCTCATCTAGCGTGAAACGCGTTAGAGGCCTGGCCAGCTTAAACGTTTTTGATGAAACTCCGGTAGTACGAACAAAGGCCTAAAATAAATCGAATGGCGTTTTCATCAGCGGGAACAAGAGAGTCACCAACGGCAGACAGTTTCTCCTCGTTTCGCCGGATCCCTCGGCGCTGACGACATGTCCGTGATATTTACGTTCAGTAAAGGTATGATGGCATGTTTGCGGCTTTAGAGAAAGGTTAGCTGACTGGACGACTTCTAGCATTACTCTGAGCCGCTGTAGATATTCCGTAAAGGTTGCTAAAAATGATTGCATCGTGCAGGCATCAAAGACAGTTCAGTTCAGTTCAGTCGTTCAGTCGTGTCCGACTCTTCGTGACCCTATGGACCCTGTCACGCCCCGCTTTCCGGTCTCTCACTATCTTCCTAACATCACATAACTTCATCTGCAGTGCCTCGAGGATGCCATCTAACCATCGCGTTCGCTGCCTACCCCTTCTCCGGCGACCCTCAACCTTTCCCAACATCAAATCTTTCTCCAGCGACTCCTCTCTTCTCATCAGATGACCAAAATAGCTGAGCTTTACCTTAGAATTTGAACCTCCAATGAGCAGTCAGGGTTTATGGTCGACAATATCGACTGATTTGATCTTCTGGCAGTCCAAGGAACTCTCAAGAGTCTTCGCCAGCACCACAATTCAAACGCGTCAATTCTTCGGCGGTCAGCCTTTTTCACAGTCCAACTCTCGCATCCATACATCACAACTGGAAAGACGATAGCACGAGTTATACGGATCTTGGTTGGCAGACTAATGTCTCTGCTCTTTACGAGGCGGTCAATGCTAACCATTGCTCTCTTTCCCAGAAGCAAGCGTCTCCTAATTTCATGGCTGCAGTCTCCTTCCGAGGTAATCTTGGAGCCCAAGAACAGAAAATCTGTCACAGCTTCCACTTCTTGTCCATTGATGCTCCAGGACTTGATAGGGCAAGACGCTATGATCTTTGTCTTTTGAATGTTCAGTTTAAGCCCAAAGTTCTCACTCTCTTCTTGTACGCGCATCAGAAGTCTCTTGAGTTCCACTTCACTTTCTGCCATTAAAGTGGTATCATCCGCATATCTAAGGTTGTTGATACTTTTTCCAGCAATCTTCACTCCAGCTGAAGACTTGTCCAGACCGGCCTTCCTCATGATGCACTCTGCATATAGGTTAAATAGGCAGGGCGACAGTATGCAGCCTTGCCTCACTCCTTTCTCGATCGGAAACCAATCAGTAAGACCATGCCCAGTTCTGACTGTGGCCCCTTGCCCTTCATACAGGCTCCTGAGGAGACAGATGAGGTGAATTGGAACTCCCATCTCTTGGAGAGCGTGCCACAATCTGCTGTGATCTACGCAGTCAAACGCTTTCGCATAATCAATAAAGCAGAAGTAGATGGGTTTCTGGAACTCTCTTGCTGTTTCCATGATCCAGCGAAGGTTAGCAATTTGGTCTCTAGTTCCTCTGCCCTTGCGAAACCCAGCTTGCACGTCCGGAAGCTCCCGATCCACATGCTGCTGCAGCTTACCTTGGAGGATTTTCAACATCACCTTGCTAGCATGCGAAATAAGCGCGATCGTGCGGTAGTTGGAACAATCTTTGGTACTGCCTTTCTTTGGAATGGGGATGTAAACTGACCTCCTCCAATCATGTGGCCACTGCAGGGTTGTCCAAATCTTCTGACATAATGTATGCAGAATGTTAACAGCGTCATGGTTGAGGTTTTGTAGCAACTCAGCTAGAATGCCATCAATTCCGCTGGCTTTGTTCTTAGCAAGGCTGGCTAAGGCCCATTCAACTTCACTCTTCAGATGCCCGGCATGAGATCAGTAATCACAACCGTCTTATGTTGGGTTTGCACATTCAGGTCCTTCTTGTACAGTTCTTCTGTGTATTCCTGCCACCTCTTCTTTATCTTTGAGGCTTCAGTGAGGTCCTTGCCTTGTTTGTCCTTTATCACGCCCAGCTTAGCACAGAAGCTTACTTTGATATCTTTGATTGTCTTATACAGAGCACTTGTGTTCCTTAATTGGCTGTTGTCCTCAACTGCTTGGCACTGTATGTTCAGGAAGGCATTCTTATCTCTCCTTGCCAATAAAGGCCAGCGAGCTTGGTCTCCATTAACATCTGGAACGTGGCCCGAGGAAGGAGAATCCGAAAGGGAGCACATGAAATTTTTAGAAGCCGTCCGGAGTGACAAAGGCAGTTTTCTCCCGGTCTATCTCGTGAACGTATATTTGTCAATATCCACATCGCAGATCTACCGAAGAAAAGTACTTTGCCTGGCGCATAATGTCGAGGGAGTCTTCTATAGGTGGTAGCGGATAAACACTTTCTTTGTCATGCTGTTAAGTTTGCTGTATTAACACAACAGTGGAGCGCGCCATTGTTCTTTTTTACAAGAACGACAGATGACGAACAGTAACTATTCTATGGCTGTAATATGCTGTCATTGAGCATCTCCTACACTTGTATTTGGATTGCCTCCTGATCTCTCTGAGATACGCGATAAGGATGCTGTTGTACTGGGCGTGCGCGCATTGAGGCTCACAAGGTGTGCATCGTATTCATTCTTGCCCTACAAGTGATCCCTATCAGCGATTGTGTGAATCATCATCAGCAGCAGCCGCATGACTATACCCACTGCTGGGCGTGAAGCCTCTCCCATATTTTTCCAATTAACCTGGTTCTGTGCTAGCTGCATCCACTTGACCCCCGCTAATTTCTTAACCTCATCCGCCCACCTAACTTTCTGCCACCGCCTGCTACGCTTTCCTTCCCTTGGAATCCAGTTTCTTACCCTCAGCGACAATCGGTTATCCTCTCTTCGCACTACATGTCCTGCCCATGCCCATTCCTTCTTCTTGATTTTCACTACAATTTCAGTAGCTTGAGTTATTTCTGTAACCCACTCTGCACGCTTCCTAACTCCTAATGTTACCCCTACCATTTTGCGTTCCATAGCCCTCTGCGTTGTCCTCAACTTACGTAGAACCCTCTTGGTTAGCGTCCACGTTTCAGCCTATAGGTGAGTACAGGTAAGGTGCAACTGTTGTATACTTTCCTCTTGAGCGATACCGGTCAGCTGGTAGTCATAATCTGCGAGTGCTTGCAAAATGCACTCCACACTCTATCCCAATCTTATTCTTCTTGTTATCTCCTTTTCATGGTCCGGATCTGCGATTTACTACCTGTCCTAAGTAGACATATTCGCCTACTACTTCAGTGGTTTGCTACCTAAAGTAAACTGCTGTTCCTTCCCGAGGCTCTTGAACATTACCTTAGTTTTCTGCATATTGATTTTTAAGCCTACCTTTCTACTTCTGAATCAAGTGTATTTATTGGTCCCCCAGCATCGTCAGTGAGCGTATGTTGGTGGTTTGAAACAAATGAAGAAAGCTTCTATACCAATAGGTATACAACGCATAAAACATTTACTGTCCGAAAGCCAAACCTAAGTAGTAGATTTTGTCACTGTTTGGTTCCAATGCTTGACCAATTGCTGTTTTCTTTATTTGATGCGCCATAATATTTTCATGAAATATATTTGACTCTTGTAACATGTCCTTGTTTCTTTGAAACCGCTCACATCTTCAAAACCGCATTATATGAGAGTGCTAGAAGTACATCTTAAATTTTGCAGGCACACTCAAACCATTGAAGTGAGTTGGAGGGATTGCCTTCAATAGAATGCATATACTAGCTCCACATTGCTGATATTCTTCTACGGTGCACAGACCAAAGGACTAGCGAATGTTTTTAATATAAATCAATAATATGCAGCGAGCTTTGCGAACAAACATTTATGGTAGTATCAGCATTTCATGCAAAAAAACACAGTCGGTCAAAGTAGTAAGTGCAGTTATTGATATCAAAGTAATAATTAATACTCACGACAGGCGCACCTCAATAGGTGGCGGCTGCCATGTTTAATAAATACGAAGGCAATAGTTTTAAAAACACGAAATATACAACTCATATTTGGGCGCAAATTTGAATTTGTTGTAATAATAATACTTAATAACAAACTATATTGACTACATGAGGCTGCATGGGGCCACATGAGGCCGTGACTCCAGACACGAATTCCTGGATTTATTAAGCTTGATCAGGTCACATTAACTCATCACGTACGTGCTAGATATGCACGCCTCTTGAAGTCCGGTAAAAGCTGGTTGAGAGGCTGCGGTACAAAGGGAGCACTACAGCTGAGGCCTTTGCAAGACGAACATGAATCGCATTTGCAGGATGAAGTGCTCGGAACTGTTTTGCCCCAGGAGCGCAGCGGGGTTGGCGGAGCGTCTTACAAGCGCATCCGCCTCGCATTCGGGAGGTACCGGGTTCGATTCCTGTTGGCGCCGGACACCCACCGGTTTTTAGTGGGTACAAGCTTTCCCCTGGCCTGGTGCTCGGCTCTTCTGGAGTGAAATGCTTGGGAAAGGAGTCATGGACCAAATAGTTCCGCCGATGTTACAGTGATTCGTTCCACCATCGGAAAACCATAAAACCTCCTCGTGCAGCAGAAGCCCATACGTGGCCTTTTTTCTTAGAACTTCTGCAGCTGAGGCTCAAAGGGAGCACTGCAGGTGAGGCTCAAAGGAAGTACCTTTGCAAGACAAATATCAACCACCTTTCCAGGCTGCGAGGTTCGAAACTGGGTTTGAGCCCATCGCGGAGGGGGGGCGCAGCGGGGTTTGCGGAGCTTCTCCCAAGCACGCACCCCTAGAAAAGCCGAGAGCCAGGCCGGGGAAGCTTGTGCCCTTTTTACCGGTGGGTGTCCGGCGGTGGGTTTCGAACGGCACTCTTTAAACTCTCATTGAATGACTGCAAGCTGTAGGCGTTATAATTTGTTACACTTCATGATTAGTTACTCCTTGCTGCATGACCTCATCCACTTGACACCTGCCCCAATATGCCTTTCAAGAAGCGGTTCTGAATATTTTATATGCACTAGCTAGCCGAATCAACCTAGTTTACCCAGCAGGCCGCAAAAAGCGCACGTCGGCAGGAGCAGTATCTAGCTGGATGGCTGCTGCAAGGAATGAGACCGTGGGCGGCGTAGAAGGATGTGCAATTAGGATTTGCTGCGTTTCGGATGGTCTCAATAGAATAGAAGGAGCTATACTGTGCGAAAAGGACAATGCAAACTAAAGAAACGAGAAACGAATGAGCCGGTATTTTCCTGGAAACTTTAAAATCGCTTGCATTTAGTACTTGTTTTAATTTTCAATGTTTTGTGTCGCGGAGGGCAAATTCCTTACGAAGCACCTTTCTTTCCCCGCCAATCCTATCCGGGTTTCAGACTAGAGCAGAGGTCACACTGGGCTAGAGAATATGGTGCATAATTAAGGCAGTTATAAGTAACAACCAGGAGTCCAAATGAAGGAAAGCACAGCTTTGGCCCCAGATAAATAACAAGACGGAAGTGAAAGGTTGTACGCGTTGGCACCTAGTGTAACGGTTATATACGGCTTTTGTGTGCAGCTGTAGTAAATACGCGTATATTGAATCCTTTTCAACGTTTTGCATCTCCGTCATTATTGATGTCAAAACTTCGGAGCGTGATCAGCTTTCAGTACTTTCGAGTTTCAATAATCGGTGTGCTCCTGTTAGAAAACACACATGGGCGCTACAAGAATATTTATTTACCCCACATGCTTGCACCCGTAATTAAGCGATGAAAATCTTTTTTTTTATATGAAGGAAGTGCCTTCCAGACAAGTTCAACGACAGCGTATTTTCGTTGTTAATTGCTTATGTTTTCCTTCTGAAAGGCATCAAAAATAAACATCAGTAATTTTTTCTGCCGAGCCACGTTTTTCCGTGCTCTCAAGTGCTGGAAACAATTGCCGTACTAAAATGCTGCTTTCCCACATTATACTTGCCGCTGCAGGGTTAGAATCGCCAGCAAAAAGGAACTGCTGAGTATAGTCGCAAAACAAGGAACGGTTTTTCATCTAAATCCGGTTTAAACTAGAGGCAATATAAATCAGTTGAACATTTACAGAAACAAATCTAGGTAAAATGTTCACTTGAACAAGAACTGGCATATAATGAATTTCTTTTCGGTATGCTTTTTATGCTCAAACTGAATGTCATAGTTGTGATCCACAGAGCTGTAGATACCGATTAGACGCTAAGGAAAAAAAAGATTGAAGAAAACGGTGTTAAAATTTATGTTGAAGAAATGCTCTCAAGGCTTCCAAGGCGAAATAAATTTCTATCGCTTTGTTGATAAAAAGTTACCTACCGACGAAGTTATTGTCTAAGGTATATATTTTTGTATTCAGATCCGCACTGCGAGGTATTTTCTTGGTATATTGCTCAAGCAAGAGAAACGGCGCTTATATATTTTTCTTTTTATGCATACTTTCAGAGCAAAGGTGGAGGCGCACGTAGAAACTCATAAAGCTGATTGGAAATTATCCATTAAGACTACCGCCAACCAGCCCGCGCGACAGATTCCAACGAAGAAAGCTGCTCCCTACCCTCTTCATACATGCCGCCACTGCGGTAAATGCTTCCCTGGTGGTGCTTTGCCTCTGCTTCGCCACTTCAGCCACTGTCCAGCCATGTAGTAGTAGTCCTGCCAATCTTGCGACATGTGCTGCCCCTAATAGCTGCGCTTAACAACCACCTACTCGTGCCCACTGAAACATGATGAACATTATTATACAAAAGTGATCCTGCCGCTGTTGCCAACAAGTGTTACGATATTCTGACTGCGTGAAATCCTAAAGAGAAAGTTATAGCCGTCTCTTCTTAAATGTATGCAAAATCAGGTATTAAGGAAGTATGTCTATAAGATTAATAACGCCAGAATGTCACTTATTTGGGAAACATGAGCCCGCCTCGATTTGCTTGATATTTGGATGGAATGGATGTATATGGAAGATTAGGCCAGTTCGAATTAAAGGTGCATAATGACTGTGACTTTGTGTTTAGACCATTCGAAATGTACTCGGAATTAGATGGCTTGGAGATGATTCTGGTGTCTTAAATGTGGCGACTTCCAACTATGCGGTGAGCTTCACATAAAGCTGAAGAGTTCTGAACCGACTATCCTGTAATCACTATGTTTAAAAAGCGACAGAGCATGTACCTAGCTAGGCGGCAGATGTGGTATATGAAGTGTCGAAGGGCAGCGCTAGATGCCCTTAGTTTATGTATAAATAACAAAGCCGTCAAGAGATGGCGCCATTACTGATTGTATATATAGAAGAGTGCGCGATTCAATAAATGGAGACTTGCGTGGCATTGGGTGAGGTATGGGTCGCTCTTTGCCTTGGCCGCACTACTGACCAACATGACAACATGGCGACGAGCAACACTCAAGGATGGCTTCCGCGGCTACTTTCGCCGCCGCCTTTCCTCGCCACCCTGGGCACTCGAGCCATGCCAATTCCACGCTGCTTATACGACTCTGAGAATTGTCTTTGCGCGTCTGTGTCTGCTTGGCTGCCTTCGTCTCGCCGTCGAGCCCGCTTGCTGCACTCCTTGGGACATATAATATGGTGAGGCTATCCAAAAGTAATATAAAATAATATGCCTCTGCCCGTACCACTAGGTATAACGGGCTTAAACCAATAGTAAGAAATACTAATAGGGATTGCTCCAATAAAAGAATTCCGCATTGGAGAAAACAAATTTTTCTATCATGCTTAGCCGCCGCCGTGGTAACGGGCCAGCTCATAGCAGATTTATTTGGTTGATATAGTTGTTTTGAATGGAGTTGTCGCGCGCTCTATATGCTTCTTGAGGCTAACATTTTGTTTAATAGGTGGTTTACAGGGTCGGAGAGGGGACGGTCGAAGAGGTCGGGCTTGTGTCGGCTGGAGGGGGCTGGAGGTACCGGGCTTTTACTTGTCCAGATATTGGTTCCTTAGGGAGATGGTTGGTCAGATGTCGGCTTGGGTACCTGGGAATTCTTAATGTAGATAAGAGTCACGCGCCCCATGATTTTGTTTTTAGGTGAGACCGCTTTTCCCCATACCCCCCCCCCCCCATCTTCACAGCCTCAATGTGCTTCCTTTTGGTGAGTGTGACTTGGTTTTTATTATGATTGATTGGCGATGCTGAGCCCCGGAGTTCCAGGGAAGACTGGTTGTATTGGAGGATATTGGTCTAGGCGAGGTGAGGGCGGGTCCGCTGCTTGGAACCCTCGGTTGAAGAATATGGAAATGTTGGAAGCAGGTGGAATTGGGAGAAATGTGGAGGACAAGGAGGCGCAGGGAGGAAATGAGGAAGGAAAAGGAAGAAGGGAGAAAACGAGAAAAAAAGTGTTCTCCTCTCTCTCTCCCGCACCCCTCTCTCCCCCTCTTCAGAGGAGAGCAGAAGAGGACTGGGAAGAAAATTGGGGAAGGCATTGAGGTTAGGTATTTTAGGTGAAGTGGGCTGAGGATTAAATGGAAGACTTGAATGAAGCTAGGGTGTTATTGGTGGTAGTTAAAATAGTTATTTTTGCTGAAATTATTAAGGATGGTCTCCGTGTCCCCAACACGAGGAGACGAAACCAAGACCGCGGAAGCCCACCTTCGCCCCCGATCAACCCCCGTTCGTATTGTTGCCCAATAATGCTTCCCCTTCTCCCCTCTTGTTGGAGGGGCTGGTGGGAGGCAGCCCCAGCCTTGATGCTCTGGCAGATACTTTAAGTTCTGGTAGGTCCCGGGCGTGGTTGCAAGCCTCCGCCCGGGAGCCACTGCAATAGGTGACTTACCACCCTCGGCTTACCGGATGTTGATTGTGCAAGCTCACCCATCTGCTATCCTGTAGTGGAGTAACCAGTGTACATGGTACAGTGAAATGGTCATTGCCCTTGCCGAGCCTAGTTATCACGGAGGGGCCGGCGGATAGCAGTACTGCGCAGCATGATTGGCCTAACTTGGTTTAGTCATTGCGAATCACGCTGATTGTATGCGCGAAGTGAGTGCGCAGCACAGGTGTCGGTATAGTACTACTGACTGTGCCACTTGCGGGGCCGATCAAGGGTAACTCGCTCTGCTGGTGTGGAATTTAAGGCCTTAGTTGAGGCACTGGGCCTGATTCGTTTAAGGACACCCTTACAAAAATAGTCGTGAACAGTCTTTAGAGTCTGTATTAACACCTTATTGACTCTTTCAATGTTGTACGTACTTTTAAACTGTATGTACATGTGTAAATACGAAGTTCATACAAGATTATATTTGTGTATTTAGATCACTTCATATAAAGTTAGTACATAGCAAGTTGTTGCACAGGTAGCACCTGCGACCGGCCCGATATTGGAAATTGATTGGCGATGTCTGGTCCACCAGTGGCCTCGCGTTGCCAATGGGCTACCAACAATGATACAGCCATATGATAACATTGACCACTCTTGGACTAGTGATTTACATGTTCCCCCCATGATTGGCATTCATGGGCTGTCAACGGGCAATAATGATCTTGCGTATAAAATTCCTTGCCAACATTGTATACACAATAATATATATGATAGCCAATATTAGCCACCCATCGGCAATGTTTTGCTCATAATTCGCGAATCATGGCATATATTGGTAAATATTTTCCTGCCAGTATGTATGGCTTGTCGACATTGAATATAAGCTTGGCATTCATTAGTCAATATCATCCCGCTGGTCTTAGTGGTTCACCAACATTGTATGGATCTTTAGTTCCAGTGGCCGATATTGCCCAACGAGTGATGGCCACTGGCCTACATTGAACATATCATGGCATGCATTGGTAAATATCGTGCAGCTAGTATTGGCGGCTTGTTAACATAGAAAATATCTTGGCAAATATTGGTCAGTATCCCACTGTCAATTGTGATGGCTTTCCAACATTACGTATATCTGCAGATAAAATGGTTGTTGATGGCATACAATGGTAAATATTGCCCTGCCAGTATAGCTTGCTTGTCGACATTTATTATATGTTGGCATATATTGGTTATTGTTATCCCACTGGTTTTAGTGGCTTCCCATTATTGTATAATTTTTGGTTCGAGTGGGCAATATTTCCCAATAAGCTGTAGCTACTGGCCAGCATTGCAGCTATCATGGCATACATTGGGGAATATTGCAATGCCAGTATTGATTGCTTGTCACCATCGAATTTATCTTGGCATACATTGGTCAATATCCTCCCGCCAGTCATCTTGGCTTCCCAGCATTGTACATCTGCAATTAAAGTGGTCGATGTTGCCTGAGGAAGTGCAATGGCTTGCCAAAATACCATTCATCTTTACATAGGTTAATCAATATTTTAGCCATCATTGATGGGCTATCAGCTTGAATATTTACTGCCATACGATGGTCAATACTTTACTACTAATTGAGATTGTTTTGCAATATTGTATCAATCCTCAGTTATAGTGGTCGATATTTTATGGCTAGCTGCGATGGCTTGCCAACATTGCACGCATCATTGTATGCATTGATTGATATGAACTTGTCAGTATAGCTGGTTTATCTATATTGAATACATTTTGGCACGCAGTGGTCCATGTTGCCGCGCTAGTTTTGGGGACTTTACGACAATAAATATGACGGCTGTAGCGGTCGATAATGTCTACTCAGTTTTGACGGCTGGAAAAACATTGCACATAACATGACATGTTGGCCCGAGTGGGCTTGCAGATATTAAAGGTCAATTCTCAGCCTGCCCTGATATATTTTTATGTCTCGAGCAATACTGTCGTGTCCTTCGCGATGGCTTTCAAGTATGTTTTAAACATCGTCAACGATATAGTAACAGTAGAAGAGAACATTTATTCAAGAAAAATTGCTTAGGCGGTAAGGACACGGTTGGTATAGGGTCCTCCTCCATTGCTCCGGTGGCTTAACCCCTGCCAGCGTAAGGCTTCAGTTTTTTGACAAACCAATTCCATGAGATAAAGGCAGAGATTCTTTAGCCGAACATTAAAAAGCAATGAAATGAATAATTGGGTGGCACTACGCATGCAAGCAGGGAATGCTTCGTGCAATTCTGCCGTCGTGTCGGACGCGTGGCTTATGCCGTCTACGAAGTGCTTAAAAATGCCCGACTATTGCGCTGTTCTCAACTGTGAAGAAGTTTAGTACAGAGGTGGAATGCGCAGCAGTTACATGCCCCACCATTCCTTCTATTCGTCTTCAGCGTGACGAGTGAGGACACTCATACGTCAAAATTTTAAGAATACTTCGTCACCCCCTCGATAAAATCGCAACAAAACAGACGCATAATTTTTAACTGACAACGGTCGCTGCCTATGTATAGAAGCACATTACCAGCGCAGTATACAAGCATACTTCTGCAATCTGCAGTAGGCCAGCAAGAGGTAGCACATTCGAAGCCATATATACTATAGGTTGGTAGCCCGGCCTAATTTGCTGCGATGAGGTTTTGCATCCATGTCCTTAAACTTTCTCCATAACTGGAAACAGACACATAAATGCTTTATTAATGCACCATTTCATTTGCGTGTGAAATAAAGAAAAAATTCTGGAAAACAGAGGTCGAAGAGTTTGTGCTAGTGAAGGCAAATCCTGCACCGTTTCGTCATGTATGCTAGCTGACTCCTCAACGAGGCGTCAGCACCGACTGTATTCCGCCATAGGTGGTCTTGTAAGCACAGAAGACGGGCTAGCTGCAGCATATTTTGTGTTGTAATTCACATCAGCCATAAACTTGCACTATTCATATATGCCGGCGTGCTCTGCTTTGAGCGCTTCAGCAAGGGACGAATGATAAACAAACACGTGCTGTTGATGCAGCATAGCTCATAGTCAAAAGGTAGATCTCACCACATAAAATAATAAAAGCATTATTTTCTACACATTCTCTACCTTCGCCTAGCGGAGGAAAAAATCTAGCTTTCTCAGATGTTCTGGAATGAAGTGTATTTAAATTCATTAGCATTGCACGCTGCCCAACTTTTTACTACAAGTAGTGTACTTGCTGTGGCAGCTGTTGACTAGTTCGGACTTAACATTTCCTGGTAAAGACTTGAAAGAGAAAATATCGAAGAACCTTGAAGCATAGCAACCCCACTATTATTGACAGGAAATAAGTGTCAATGAATATTTTTGTTTTACAGAAACAAAAAAACATTATTGCGTGCTCACCACCGAAATATTTCTCATAAAAGTATTGTTGCCTGGTCATGCTGCTCTTCAAGAAAATTATTTCTGTCCGAAAGCTGTATAACCGCGTATATAACTGTCGTGACCTGCCTTCGAATATTTTTGCAGTCTGCTTAACGTCACGCGTTTAAATGGTTGTTCCTATGCAGTATTCTGGGAAGACTCTCCATGTTTTTTTGGAACATTATCAAAACAGATTGCAACCACACCGAGGGTTTTTCAATCTAGAAATTACGTTCGTTCGCTCTAACAGTTTAGAAAAATGTACTGACTTTGCGAAAACTAACCAGGCAGCAGGCTTGCCTTCTCAACCCTCTTTAGAGCCCTAGATCTATTTCAAAAGACAAAAAATGGTCTTTAAAGATAAGAGTAATTGGATTTTTTCCGCCCTGGTGATTAATAATTTGGTATGTCCTGTAAAACGCTTAACTAAAGGGCTAAGGAGCATATCGGGCCGCCTGGTTGCTTTTGGCAAAAGACGGTACGTTCTTTCTAGCAGTGTTAGACAGGCGGGTGTTTGCGTCGCAGCGGCACGTGCCTTCGCCGTGGCAGCGTACGCATTCTTCGTCCTCACGCCTGTGCTGCGTCTACTGACCCCCGCCAGAATTCAAACTGCGGTGTCATTTGAAACCATGCAGACAGCGCTGCCGAGCTCTCTCTCTTGTACTTCACGCTCTCTCTAGCAGCGCAGGTGTGCGCCTCGCGGGTTGTGTGCTGCAGAGTGCAAGCAGCTCCGCACGCACTTCCGGAGAATAAACAGTAGAACCACGACATGCCTCGTCCTGTCTCGCGGAACAGTCTGCAGCTCAGTGTGAGTACCACTGACCCTTTCATCATCATCATCATCATCATCATCATCATCATCATCAGCCTGATTATACCCACTGCAGGGCGAAGACCTCTCCCATATTTCTCCACTTAACCCGGGTCTGTGCTAGCTGCGTCCACTTGACCCCTGCGAACTTCTTAATCTCATCCGCCCACCTAACTTTCTGCCGCCCCCTGCTACGCTTTCCTTCCCTTGGAATCCAGTTTGTTACCCTCAGCGACCATCGGTTATCCTCGCTTCGCACTACATGTCCTGCCTATGTCCATTTCTTCTTCTTAATTTCCACTAGAATGTCGGTAACTTGAGTTATTTCTCTGACCCACTCTGCACGCTTTCTATCTCTTAATGTTATCAGTACCATTTTTCATTCCATGGCCCTCTGGGTTGTCCTCAACTTAAGTAGAACTCTCTTGGTTGGCCTCCACGTTTCAGCGCCATGGGTGAGTACAGTTAGGATTGCAACTGTTATATACTTTCCTCTCTAGCGATACCGGTAAGCTGCTAGTCATAATCTGCGAGTTCTTGCCAAATGCGCTCCATCCCAATCTTATTCTTCTTGTTATTTCCTTTTCATGGTCCGGATCTGCGGTTACTACCTGTCCTAAGTAGACATATTCGCCTACTACCTAATGTAAACTGATGTTTTAACTGTAGTGTACCGCATGTGTTTTGTAGTGGTCTGCCATTCTTCAATCTGCTACGTGGAGTTCTCTACGAGCACAACTTTACAGCAACAAGGAGACGTTTTTGCTTGTTCTACCATCTCTGTTACGCTATGAAAGTTTGAGCGCTTTCTTGTTGAATCCGCCTGCCACTGGGGGGTGAGTCGTATGCTGGCAAAGATTCGACTGAATCATTATTAGTATAGATTACTACCGTCCCTGCGTAATAACGTTAAAGCATGCCGTGGATAACGGCGCAAGTATTTAACTTTGAAACCAACTGGAAACCAACTTTGAAACCAACCAATTGGCTTGAAAGATACCTTTCAAGCCAATTGGCACGAGCCTCTTCGGCGCTTATCCATAGTCGTCCACATGCAAAATAATGAATTGTGGTCTCAAAGAATTACTTAACACTGTACGCTGAGACCACGTCACTAAGAAGTGGTACTGCTGCTGAAGTCGCCAAATTCTTTGTGCACAACCGTGTCCTGCATCGTGGCTCCCTTCATGTATGAATACCCACCATGCAGCTACGTTTACGGCCAACTTCGCTCATGTCGTGCTGAAGCTTACACGCACCAGTCATAGACTTACAATGGCGTATTAACAGCAGACAAATGGGTTGGTGAAAGCTTTAATAGGACCTTGACCGACATGCTTTCAATGTACGTTGATGTCGAGAACAAAAAAACTTTGAGAGAATTCTTCGATGCACAACATTCGCGTATAATGTGACGCAGCAAGAAACGACTCGGCTCACTCCATTTGAATTAGGCTTCGGTCGCCAGATTGCCACTCCGCTGGACGTTATGTTGCTTGCTGACCCTGAGTGTGAGACTCGACTTGACCTCGACGTCGCCACTTAAGCGGTACTCACACGGGGGAGCTTTTCGGGGAGGGGGTGCCGGGCACCGCCGGCCGACGGAGCCCCCTCCCTTGCTCCCGCATTCACACGGGCGGCGGAGTACGAGAGGGGTGTCACTGTTGCCAGACGACAGAGGCTCGGCGCTCGCCGAGGAGAGCGCGTCTGCGCTGCCTGCCTCGCCGCTTCCCCGCCGCCGGGTTCAATCAGCCGGCCTTGCAGGTAGCGTAGTCGCGCCGGATAATGAATGAGGGGAGGGGGGGGGGGGGGGGTAGACGGAAATACAAGGAAGTTTCCTGGGAACTTAGCCCCCAAATTTGAATGATTGTCATGTTCAACGTAAAAATAAGGGAGTAAAAACATGGTAAGCACCAGAGCCACAACATAAATCGAGTGCCACACACATCTAGAATTTCATAGAATACGACGCCCTGTTGGATATATGCCTATCCAGTTGTTTCCAAGATACATCTGGTGTTATGTTATTACAAATAGCTATATATTTTGAGCTACGGATAGTAGAACTTTTGTTTTCTTTGTAATAACTTTTGTAAATTTATTTTCCAGCCCCTGACTCAAGCATTCCAAAACCTGATCCTGATGTAACATTTCTTTTTTACTGCATCACTTGCTATGAGCGCAGTGAGATTGTCAAAAAGCGCTACGAAACGCACTAGAAAGAGTTCAAAATATAAATCACCAATATACAAAAGAAACGGGAGGGAATAAAATGCATCCATACGGCATGTCAGACATGTAAGTGTGTCTTCACCGGACAGGCGCTACAGTCCTGGTCCGCGCTTCGATGTCTTAGCGATGCATCACGTACGAGCGTAATGATAGCCTACGCGTCTGACGCCAAATCAGCCACGTTTCTGCATTAAAAAGACTGATTGAACAATTGAAACACTTTCGAAAAATCGGTACATTGCAAGGGACATCTGTTTGACACAATGCATTTTTTTAACTATTTTGTCGGAGTAAAGCTGTTTCATCAAGCCAAAATGACATTCGAAGAGGACCGAATGCTTTGACAAAAGACGTTCAATTCATGGGTAATTTTTTCAGTGTCTTCACGGCCTCCCCAAGCATCTCTCGATCCTCTGCCCCACTTTCGGGTTTCCTGTCATCCAACCATCTCAGGCCCTCTCTATAAATCTGTGTAGCCGTCGTCATAATTTCGCTCCCGCATTCCAGCGCGTCGTTCGTCGACCTTTCTTCGCCGCAGGTTTTCGGAGAAAAAGAGAATGAATTTGCAACACTGCTTAGAAATCGCTGTATGCCAACTTGTCGCGCAAGCGCCACAGGCAGCTAGCCATTAGAGTGTCCCATTCTCGTATGGGTAAGCTGTATACAGTGACAGAGAAATCATTGGCCCCGTCCCAGGTTTCTCAGTCCTACCCCCTCCACCCAAACGACGACCAATTCCTGTCTTTTCGGATACGGACGGCCACACCAAACGTCACACCCCTGCAGCTGCCTTCCAGCAGACAACTGCAGCCCTCCTAGAGGAGTGTAGGGGATCTACACTCCTCTTTACGGATGGCTCGGTTCGACCCGCTACCTTGCAAGCAGCTGCTGCCATGACAGCACCGCAGCTAGACCAGTCTAGGTCCTGCCGCCTGTCATTCCCTGCCAGTTCAACAGCTGCTGAGCTAGCCGGTCTTCATGTCCCCGCACAGGTCATCGCTTCCAGTATCCCTCCTGGACCTGTGAATGTTCTGTGTGACTCCAGAGCCGCTCTGCAGCTGCTGAATATCCACCACGGCACCAACCTCTCGGTGAACATTCTCCGAGCCCGTCTCCTAGCCCTTCAGGACTCTGGGTATCAACTGGCCCTACATTGGGTTCCAGGACATACTGGAGTCCAGGGCGATGAAGAGGCGGATGCCCTGGCTAAAGCGGCGCACGACAATGGCGCCCCAGTCACTGAGGATGTCACACCTTTCGACTTTTCAAGACTCCTCTTGAGAAGTTCGCGAAGGTCGTTCCATCCTGACCGTCGTATTGCCGCTTGTAAACATCTCCAACGGCTCTCTGACAAAATTTCACGGAAGGACAAATCCCTCCTCCTACGACTTCGAATAGGCTGCACGTGGACTCCGTCCCGTATGTATGCCTGTGGCCGAGCTCCCAGCACAGCCTGTCCCTCTTGCTGCAACACTGGCACACTGGGACACTTGCTCCTTGTCTGTCCAGCCTGCGCTGGCCATCGCCAGAAACTTCTGACTGGCCACCGGAATCTTGGTCTCCCTGCTGCTACGGAAAGGAAATTGCTCTTCTAGCTCGGAGCCAACTTTCTGCTCACCGGCTTCTCCTGATTTATCTGGAGGAGACTTGCCTCAGCTCTATTCTGTAGGCCTGCATTGGCGTATAGTGCTTCGTGCGGAAATGGCGGCGTCAGCAACATGCCCCTCCCCTACCTCCCCTAATTCCAACTTCCCCTTCCCCCTGGTCAACAAGAGTAATGCCACAAAGATGGCTAACATAACACGTGACCAGTATTCCCACCCCAAAAATAAACCATAGTCACCACCACCACCACCTGCAGCATTTCATATATGGCTGTTTTTCTTGTTTCACTGCGAGCGAATAAAATATAGTAGTCAAAGTTGATAAGCAGCCGGGTCAGGCAATTCTCCTACCACCAGCAACCACCGAATCCCAACTGCAATCATGCGCTTCCCGTAGCGCGCGACCCGCGAAGTCGCCAGCCGAGCGAAAAAGGCCGCGGACACCCCTCCTCTTTGAGGAGCTTTTGTGCCAGCGGATAAAAAGCCCTTCACCACCGAGGGGCCCCCTGGAAACCGGTTCCGGCGGTTGAAGGCGGCTGCTTTTCATAACATCCCGGTCGAGAGGGGTGGGGTTCTCCGCCATGTGAATACCAATTTGTGTTCAGCGCGCGGAAGAAGCGCTGCAACTAGTCAGACAATGCAGCAGATCAATCTTTACCGCTACAGCCTTGGACGCACCTCGTTACCTACACGCCAGGCGACTGTGTGGATCTGGATGCCCCGTTGGTCACCGTGGGATGTCTGAAAAATTAGTGCGGTCCTATTTCGGTGCTATTTCGGCTCTTACCTTGCTTTCCGCCCCCTCAGCGACGTAACGCAGCAAGTTGCTCAAGCCTCATGAGCCCGGTCATCGCACAGCGGCCAGCGCAGCGACGTTGTGCACATTGTACGAATGAAACCTTATTACGAGCTACCTTCCGACTGACATTCACTCTGTCTGTGGCCATTAGGTGACGTGCGACTGGTGTTCTTACGCCTGTATGCTCTTTCGAACCGCTCTTCAGTCCAGCGGTGACATTATATGGGGCAATGCTGCAGAGCAGGGGGCAGGACACGTATGTTAGAGATCGAAAAGAAAACACAACATGCAGTAGGACCAGAGGACGTAGAAATGTTGCCCGTTATTCGTGCCCTCGTGAAGCTTGCGCAGTAATTCTTCCGGGCTGGTCGTCTGTGTAACATCTGTAACCAGATAATATGAAATATTGCGGACCATGCATGATCCTAGCAGGAGGAGCACAATGAAACATTTTGCAATACAAGAACTGATAAGAATATGAATAGACAAAAAAATAAGTCAGACAATCAATCAGAATTGAAGATATAAGACAGGCATTGCCACCCAATTATGCTCAAGCCTCCTTGTTCTCCCTGAAAACGGGCAAGTTGAGACTGAAAAGCTTCAGCAGTCACCACAAAGTCGGTATTCACCATTTACGCTGGGGCGTCGTGGCATTTATTTACCCATCTGTGGTGAGCGTTATTTTTTATGCTGCCATACACCGCAATAAAACGAACCAACAAACAATAGCTATTTCGAAACAAAGGCGACAGTCAATTTATTGATTTATTTCCTCAAAATTGGAAGGAATAGGTTTTATTGCAGCTGGATGAATTCTGCACATGCCATTCAGACAGATCTGCGAATAAAACACATCACTCGTTTCAGTGTTAGTGCTCATATTTCCTAATAATTTCTACTAAAAGGGCACGCACAGATAAATACTTTCATTATCTTGTCCAAAAATCAGACACCGGAGAGAATTTACAGGGGCGTCAAATTCACCGTACAAAATGATAACTCCACAACAAGGAAGTATTTCAGACTTCACTCAACCTTCAATGCACCTATTTTTCAGCGACCATACAGTCAGCAAGGTTCAGAGTTCTGTTTGCAGTAGTAATAACCCGGCATATTTCGAACATAGAAAACGTTACATTGAAATCTTTTTATTTCGGTTTCCACCTATTCAAGCTAAATTCCAAGTATAAAATTTAAATGCTATTTGTTTCGCCGGCTTTAACTGAATTTCCTTCAACTGCAATCTCCTAACAAACTTGCAGCATTGTGAAGCTAATTTTGTTTTTGGTAATCTTTCATTGTCTCATTTCTCGTGAATGTCCTGATTAATTAGAAACTAATATATGACCATACGGCCTTATAAATGCCTGTCATTGCACAAGCTTTCGAACGCGTGGGATGACACATGCAATGAATGAAGTGGGTGTATTCATTTATGCTAGTTTTGTAAAGTACAAGGACAGTGGCCGCATGACGTGCACCTGAAATAATGACGAGATCGGTTTTAATCTAAGTGACGTTTGTATAATAGTTGCAGGTTTCTAAAATAAATATTCCTGCCCTATTTAAGATTAATTTTAATGCAGCGATCCTATTATAATGATAAGGAGTCTGAATAGAGGTTTTAAGTGTTAGGATTCGTACGAAAAAAGTTTGTAGGTTTCATGCGAATATTAGCAGGAAACTTTCTGATGTTACAGGCTATATACTCTAATGTGTTTCAGATGACAGCGCATATGGAAGCAATAGGGAAGATCTATGAATGATTTGAGAAAAAATTAATAGGTAGCTATTTCTAATTTGCTGCTTGAGGCTGCAAGTCTTCTTGAGTGCGGTGTATATCGCAAGACTTTTTACTCTTGCGGCTAGACAAGACGTCTGCACTTCAAAAGTTAACGTTCACTGGTCATGTGCCGCACCAATCTTCTATAAGACGATAATTTGATTAGTGGGCCACTTGATTATTACATTTTTAGGCAGGCAGATAATGCAATGTGCATGAAAATTCCCATACTACAATGCATACTATTAGGGACATCTTTCTTGTAACGAGTAATAATAAGGGACCAAACCCACCTTCCTGTGGCGCACAGGAGGGAAGAAGAGCATGGTTAGAGGAACATTAGTAGCAAGTATGAAGGGTTGGCAATGCAACAAGAAGATATGAAGCCTTGATAATTCTGAAGAGTCTCGAAGAAAGGGTGATGATTTCGAAATCAAGCAGCAGTTAATTACGCGGTTTCTTGAGAAGTCGAATAATATACATAAGGCTAAAGCTCATAATGAAATGCAACTCAGTAGTTTGAATAATTGCGATATTCAAGAATGACTCTTGTATATCCGTGCACGGCCGGACTGAATGCGAAGCAGTGCGCCACTGCATTCAGTCCGGCTGTGATCCCTGTTAGCTGCCATAAGAAAGTTGTCCTGCTCAACATAACCGTTTTTCTTCAGGATCATGCAAAAGGTAGTGAAGAATATTTTCACCTGAGCTTTTCTTCAACTTAGAGTATAGTAAAACTTTAGTTAAGGTGCCCTACACTTCGACGGGAGTAATGAAATAGCTAAATGTTGCAGTAACACGCGAAATAAATTTCCCTACAAAGCGGAACAAATCTGTCTCAATTTTAGAAATAATATCAACACCAACTAAAGTCGACATCTTTAGCTTATTAAGGGGACGCATTTGGCCTACAGAGATATTACAATGGGTGATTTTGTGATAACTGAGATAGGCAGCCTCTGGAGTACAATACTCTCTAGAGAGGGGATAGAGGTGAAAAGAAGGTGCTAAATGTTGCGGCGCTCTCAATATTTGTGAATACAGTTAAACTTTATTTATAAAATTCGAAGGGAGACGCGAAATATTTAACTCAATCGGAAAAGGCATTTCTCTGTCTCGGTAAAGTCGATTATTATAATCTATAGTGGTATCAAGGAAAACTCGCGGCATCATGTTTTGCGAAGCGCAAATGCGCTGAAAATGAAATCTTGTTCCAAAAGGACGTAGCAGCCAAATTAAACGAAGGCCCAGGAAGCCTGTACTGTTACGTCATCTTGAAATGCACTAGCAACTTGTCCGCTATGCTACGCTGCTACAATGAAATTATGGCCCGCGTAACCACCGACATCGATAGCGCGTATGAAAGAAGCAACGAACATTTCCCTCAGCACTACGAGTCCTAGGGGATTAAATGTCTTTCCCAGCAAAATCATTGCTTGCTTGTGGTTTCTATGCAATACCTGCTGGGATTTTTCATGCGTTCTTTTCTCGTGTGTTCCAACAAAATGTCGGAGAAGATAAAGGGCAACCATAATGTGTGCCAGTGTTGGCATGCGGCACCACTCTCGACACCAGGTCGGCGGGCCGCCTTTCTACCGCTGGCGAAATCTCGTGAAATAAAATCAATAAAACTCGCTTTTCGCCACGCGTAGTTTGGCAAAAGCGGAACGTAGTTAACGCACTATGTTACCGTTGGCTCGCAGTGAGTGCGTTACTGAGCGTTTAGGACAAATACACCAAAAAGGTTCAATAAATCGGAACGGATAGCGAAATTAGTTCCGTTATAAACAAGCACTCAAAGCAAATAGCGATATTTTCGTTAAATTGGCAGTTTCGGTAAATCGGGATGCATTAAATCGAGTTTCGACTATTCGTTCGATGTAGATGGGTTCATTAAAATTGTGCAGCGATTCGCTTTATTTTAGTGCTGTACTTAGGTCACGAGAAGCTTAATCCTGCAGATTGGCTGATAGGGCAATATGTGATGACTTATGTTTTAAGGAGTCATTTGTTTTAAACTTTTGAACTCGTCAAAGATACAATCTTCCACTCTTGTCTTCTTATGAAATTTGTGCTTTTATACAGTGGGGATATCTGTCTTACAGCAATGAGACAATAAATTATATTTGGCAAAATACGAGCTTTGCCGTTTAATACTATGATTGAGTGATGCGTATAGTTTCTCTGAGCTGCATGGAATTGAAGCTTCATTTGCTTAGAACACATTCATGGTGCATCGAAAAACATACGACGCAATGCTGTCACCACAATGAAATGGCATTTTTACGACACTCGCCTTTGTCCGGTCGTCTTTTGTAACTCCGCAAGCGGTGTAGTCAGGCGCAGTATGAAGATGGTATGTTTTTTCACCCTCAGCGTCAGTAGTCTTGCATACTAAAATGCAGCTCTCGACATTGCTGTGGTCATTGTAGTTCTGAAATAAGTAATAAAGAGATCGTTGCACCAAAACATGTAGAATGATTCTTACACACAGATTCATATATCCGGATACGGAATAAAGTGATAAATAGTCGAGGAATTAATTGAACAACGACTGGCATGCATAAGTCACTTTTCTGGCGCAGGACACTAAAATTATTTAGGTTTTATGAGACATTTAGGGTGCTTGGCTATGACCCTCTATCAAAGCAATGTATCTGGAATAGCGTCGAGTTGGTTTGATAGTTGTTTTTTTACTAAGCCGAGATTGATTAATAGTGAGTGGCATAGCCCTATGAATGTAATACACACATCAGCAATATTAACATTGCTTTGGTAGGTGGGTTTTGCTTCGTAGACTTCAGGTAGCTGGCTCTAGGAATAATGATGTCAAGATCGTCTTATTGAAAGTAAAACCAAAGCAGGATAATTTATTGGAAGGTTGGTTAGACCGTCACTCCGAGGTTCCGTTAGCTAAAGCCGCCGCCCTCGCTCTTTCCACGAGGGCTCGCTGGTCCTTGAGGTCTGACCTGGACAGGGCTGCCTCACATCGCTTACCGTTTACTGTGTTATAATATTAAGGCCTTGTAAGCCTGTCAGGGGCATACCATATAGTACGAATCTGCTTTCTGCCTTCGTAATTTGAATTCCGTTGCCGAGAATTGTGGCTCTATAGTGCATAGTGATACTGGATTTTTTGATGACATGATGTGTGATCGTCTCAAATTGCACTATTTTCTTATTTATTATCTTGGCTTGGTAGGACAACATTTGTCTTGATAGGCGCAAGAGCTGTAACACGTCAGCATAGGTTAACAAAGGCTGCTAGTAATCCAAGACATCAAGGAGAGAGGAGCTACTCCGGGGGAGAAGAGTTCGGCAGCGGTGTCTGAGCTCATGTTTCCCTCTTCAGTTGGTGAGCTGCTACCAAATTAAGCTCTTGGCGTGAGTCACAATCTAGAGATTGTTTCGGGATTTTCCAGGCAAGTGCGCCAAATTCTTCCTCGCAAATGATTTCTGTATGCAGTCAAAGTGTCGAATCGAATTTTTCTGTCTGGACCGGTTAAAATGGGTTCAGAAAAACAAATCATGGGGTGTATTTTTTTACTGCACTCTATATATACCGGGTTTACTTTCCTGTTGCAGTATATAATAAAAGCTCAAAATCCATTCAGTAGTCCGTCTACAGATTTGTCGTCAGATGTGATGGGCTTTTAGTGGTTGTACAGACCTCAGCAAATTTTATTGGTGTTCACTTCTGTCATTAAGTCGTGTGCGACTGTTCATGATACTGTACACCGTATCACCCCATGCTGTCCGGTCACCCACTACCTTTTGAATATCCAATTGATTCTGCTGCAATGCCTCGAGGCTCGCGTTCTCACCGTCGCGTTCGCTGGCTACCCCTTGTCCTGCTTTGCTCAATCTTTCCCAGCATCGTTTCTCTCCGTTGCCTACTCCATTAGCTCCAGGTGACCAAAGTAGCTAAGCTTCAACTTTAAAATTTGACCTTCCAATGAGCTGTCAGGTTTTATGGTCGCCACTATCGACTGATTTGATTTGCCAGGCCACAAAAGTCTTATGAGTCTCCGGCAGCTCCACAATTCAAAAGCGTCTAGTCTTCGGCGATCAGCCGTTTTCACAATTCATTTCTGGCATACTAACATCAAAACTGGAAAAATCATAGCACGAATTATCTACTACATATTAGTGTTAAGCAACTGTGGTGTATGTAACAAATAAACATAGCCACAATTATCTCCCAAATTAAAAAAAAAAACATGAATGAGCACCGCGAAAGCACAATAGCATGTGACGACAAAAATATTTTAAAATATACTTCGCACAATACGTTGAAATATATATAAAGAATGCTTTCCTCCTAGTAGGATCAGTGAAGGAGCCTACCTCGATGAATTCCACTTCTTTGTCACTTTTGTGAAGAAATTTACAATACTTGCTTCCATCTATGACAACAGACCTAATGTTTACTCTCGTGGGCAGAGCCGAATCTCTTGACTCCGAGTTCAGCAGACAGTTGCCCTTGATTGATCTGAAAGCAATCAAAAGGGCACATGCTTGAAGCACAGCCTAGGAAGCAAAACACGCTAACATTCAGACGTTGATCTCTTATCTTACGAGAACTGGGTTTGCAGCAGTAGCAGCAGCTTCTAGGCGTACTACTTTCTTCAAATCCTTGAACTGCTACAAAATAAAGCAATTAAATGACTTGAACAATGCACCCATTTAGAATGCTTTGGTTTGGTTTGGTTTGTGGGGTTGAACAACCTAAAGCGACACAGGCCATAGCAGATGTAGTGGAGGACTCCGGGAATTTCTACCACTTGAGGTTCTTTAATGTGCACTGATATCGCACAGCATACGGGCGTCTTGCTTTTCGCCTGCATTGAAAGGGGGCTGCCGAGGCCGAGATTCGATCCCGCATCTTTGGGAATTGTAGTCAAGCACCGTAACCACTGAGGGCTCATTTGGAAGGCATACCTGGAGGAAAAGTACGGCGAGATGAAATTATAGAATGCTTAATGCTGACTTAATCAAAGGCGGCAATATGTTATAATGTGTTCGTAATGATTCATCTATTTCAATTAAACAAAAAGCACCGATATGAAAAGGGTTAGGTAGAATACTTTTGAATTACACGTATGAAATAAAAATAAGTAAGAAACAAATACGCAATAGCAATTGAATTTGGTGTTTTTAAACTCTCCTCCTACATTAAGACTGCACAAATGGATTCCCGAGGTATATATCCTATTGTAGACAGCGTGTTCGTAATATATTATCCGGCTGCAGAACATTCTCTTGTGGTAGCTATTGAACAATGTAACTACGACTTCGACTACACGACTAGTTTTTGGTATTTCTGGTTTTTCGATGACTTTAACATCATATAGCACTTGTGAAAATTGATTCGGTAGAAATACACTCAGACGCAACACAGCATTTTGTCTGGGCTTCCTAAGCAGCCAATTTGAAAGGATACGCCAGCTGGATATTCGATAAGCCCTCTTACGTGTCGAACCGAACATTTTTTACCACGGAGTGCCCTCTTTTTGCAGCCTGTATAATCGGATGCTTTGCTCACATCGACGCCGCCGACTAGTTTTCGCCTATTACAAAATGTGTACGAAAGTTTCGGTGTTATGTTTATAAAAAAACATAGCATATAAAGACCTTCCTTTTGCTCCGTCCTTGAGCTGTCTACGTCTGGTAGTTTTCGAGGAGAGCTTTTTTGCAACCCTTACTGATAAATACGAAACAAGCTTTACTTGGGAAATCTGCAGTTGTGACAGAGTGGCTTGTTGTGCGAGTGATTTAACTGTATTTTAAAATAGTGGTATCAGAAGGGCACATAGAAAGAGGCAAACGCACATTGCGTTCAACTGACAACTGAATTTTTATTCAGTTCTATTCAAAACGTTATCCGTGAAGCGTTTCTGTTTTTACACATCAGCTGCTTCTTACAAAAACAAACACTTCATGAATAAAAACTCTATTGTCAGCTGTGCACAACGTGCGTTTGTCTCTTTCTCTCTGTTCGTGTTCTAGCGATCTTTTGAAAAAATTTGTGGCAGCTCACCTACATGACATTTGAGCCAAGCAGGTGGCCGTTAGGGCAATTGTGGTTTAGAGCGATACGTCTACTAACCAAATGCCAACCAGAACAGGACTTAGTTTATTCTGGGTGGCCTTGAAGCTTTGTAAAGGCCAAAGTGGGACCTAACCTGTATAAGAGCAAGCCTCACTCGCTGTGTTTTCTATATTAGGCTACTGCATGGCCAAATGTTAAACTCCCTTCTTTACTACGACTAATGAGGATTGACCTTTTGATCTTGATCTTGTTCTTTGATCTTTAGAGGGTATTGATTCTCAATAAGATCACAGGTCGCATGACATGTGTGCGATAACGTGAACTTACGCTATGTATCAACAAAACCGACCGCTCCTTAAACATTGTGTAACAGAATTTAACAACTTTATATCTTTTCACGCTGCGGAGTGTAGAATAGTATAGATCTAATGTGTTGCCTTCAGGTTTTGTTTTTGTTTCTCACATTTGAAGACAAATGTTTAAGGCAAGAATTATATTAATAAACATCTAGTACCAAATAGGTATTCGGCTTCTATAGAACGTGTACACAATGCGAAAGCACGGAATCGTAGCTCATGTCATTGCGCAGAGAAATATATTTAAATGACAACGGGAGATGTTTATCATTGCGCTGAGAACATTGAGGTAAGCATATATACATCATAGTGCCGCAACGTTGAGATCGAATATATTTAAGGGGCGTTACCGAGCGGCAAGTGGCAAACTTCAGTCCGGAACAGCTCCGGAAGACCAGCGCACACATCAATACACGAGTTTTCACTTCAGCGATGTTGACGTTCTGCCAATTGCTCAAACATGCGCGTCGTTCTCCAAGTTTTTTATTACACTTCGTAACCCTACACACCCTCTCTACCGCATGGGAAGCATGGCCCCGATGTTCGCTCAACATAGACTATGGAAGACTATGGCTTAAAACGAGGGACGAGCCCAATTCGTGTAGATGGTGCAGTGGAGTCTGCCCTGGGCGAGAGGGACGTGATCACGAAGGTTAATTACCTCAGCTGCTATAAGATGCAGTATGGATTCACGCAACGAGTCATGAGTTTCTTACACAGGCAAAGACGGCGGGCCAGGAGCTAGAGGAGGGCAAAGAGCCAGGTGGCTAGTTAATGTATCGACGATTGTGGTCGTAATGGCTTTTTGAGTAGTCTGAGAACCGGTCAGGCAATCCCGAGCAATGTTGCTGGCGGCTTCGGTGCGGGCTACGGCTTCGGAAGCATAACTGCTGGTACAGTCTTCAGCAAGCAGCACTCTGCGTACAGGACAGGGTCGCGGTCAAAATCGAACAAAGGGTGAGGAGACAGTGGTATCTAAACGGAGCGAGTCGTAAGCAAATGATTTCGAAGGCAGATTTACGTCCCAGTTACAATGGTGGTCAGAGACATATCCCGGCGGACAAATGCAAACGGAGCACCCCACTTACATCTAAATGTTTTCGTGGGTAGCATAATTAGCAAAATTAAATCCAGCAGTCATGGTATGTGCGATGCTAGTGCCTTGTTACTTGGGGAATTACTGTTTTCTTATTTTCAGTGCATAATGCGTGATTTTATTTCAACAGAAAAGCGTGCTTGTGAAGGCGCTCAGTAAGAAATTTCATTTGGGCATGGTAAGCCGAGTGAAATTGTGGCGGGTAGAGCAATTTGGAGGAGGTCGTGAATCACTTTAGAAAGCAAGGAGTTTCATCGATTCATAAGCAACTGACGGAGAGCATCACAAAGAATGATGGCGTCTTAAAGAACTCAGCGACGTCGCTGGCAAACCTGAACCGGATATCTTGCTTGATAGCGTACCGGGTGGTGTAATCAGTGAGACTTCAATCCATCCGTTTCCGAAAGGTTATGTCAGGATGTCCTAAGCAGGTCACATCGGACCCAGGAAAATGGGTCATTCGGAATTTTTGTTTATTGAACGTGGCCGCCAGGCCGAAACTTGTCCTCTTCCGATGCTGGCGCAGCTCACAAGCTGCAACGCCGCGGCGCAAAAGGCGATAAAAGGCAGGCTAGAAAAGCTTCTGGCGCATGCTATCGCAGGTTGAGGACAATCCCAAATGCCCTGATGTAGGGGTGTGACGAAGGTGCGCCAGAATACAGTGCAGTTGTTTCGGGACGACCAGCGAGAAACACGTCATATGGCCACACATTGCATCGGAATAATGTATTGTTAAGAGGCACGAACATGCTGATAGAAGAATCGGCGTTGTAGTGGCGTGGTTGAGCCACAATGTGTTGCATCGAAGGATCAGGACACTCTTCGACGCCTGTTTTGAAAAGTCCGAGTAAACAAAATTTAATCGTCGACAGGAAGGTTAGGTAACTCGGGAGGATCGGCGGGATGGCGGTGCAAGTAATCACTGTCGTGATGTAATCGGCCTCGCTTGTAGACAAGAGTAAAGGTATATTTTTGTAAATGGCAATCGAACAACCTAAGCGGTCGGTAGCTTCCTTGCGTGACAACAGCCAACAAAGGTCATGGTGGTCGGTCGCTATGTAAGAGGATCTCCCAAACCAAGTAGGCCGACATTAAGCCAACGCCGAAAGAAATGCGTTATATTCACTCTCCGTAAACGAGTAGTTGTACTCGGAGGAGACAGCAGGTGGCTGGAATAGCCACGGAAGTGGCAATGCTGCTACTGGGCAATGACATCGCTAATACAATGACCCCTGGTGTCAGTTCGAAGATCATGCTTGTTGGTAATGGGCACTGATGGCTCTAATAGTATTCAAAGTTCTGTAAGTAAATTAGGGCTAAAATCCACCAGGACAAGATGGAGCGGTGAGGGGTAAAACGATTGCTTACAAGGCGCGATATTCATAAGGGCAGCAAAAGCAAGGCACATTTTTAATTATGAGAGCGGCGGACTTAAGATTATAAGCCTACGAATCTGCATACATTGTTGTGCAACGCGGTGTAAGGAAATCACGGCAGAGAATGATATTATCAGAATGAGGCTTCACTCCGTTGGCATCCGGCAAGCGACCAAAAACCTTTATATTGCATTGGCCGAACTGCAGATTGGCAAATGCAGTTATGGCCGGTAACAGAGTTCATCTGTAGAATAGCAAAGCGGAATAGAATACGTATTGTAGCAGACTACAAGACCATCTTCATTCCTCAATGCGTTATTGTGTTCGAACATGCGTAAATCTGCTGTAAAACCACTAGTCAGAAGTTTATTGAACTATGAATCGGTGACCGGTTATTATGCAAACGGTCAACCTGACATGCGAAGACCCCGTCTATGAGGTTTCATTATCAAGTAATATGCTCCAGAGCGAAACTTTTGTAGCCAGAGCTTTTATACCCAGCGAGCATTTTGCCATACTTGGGAGAGACTACTATTGCGCATGCACGAAAAACTGAAGAGGAGCAACAGGTGTGCTGAGCATTACATCAGAGCTCGCGGCCGCCGCAGCCACGAGCCGACTCCACTTCCGATACAACAGAGATGTCCGAACAAAGACATCTTGCCACGCGTTGACGCCAAATGCAGAGAGACGCCCGAAACAAGAACACCTTCCCAAGCGGAGAAACCAAGATGTACAGCATAAAAAAGCCGAGGAGATGGCAGGGACCTTAACCGGAAGAAGAAATCGATTTTTTTTCACTGCACTGGGGGAATGGGGTTAGTGTGTACAAAAGGGAAGGGTAAAATGGGATTTTAAAAATATCAAGTCAGTAAATCAGTGAAGGTAGTATAATCAGCAAATCAGAGCCATTAGGTGAGGCCCATGGTTATCATGAAGCGGAACCGTTCCATAGAGGCCTTCACCGCCGACGATCACCGGGGCCAGTAGTCTAGAATCTTAATTCCTGTCTCCAGAACACGGCCGGAAGAGAGACACTCCAGAACACGGCCGGAAGAGAGAAAGAGAGACGGAGAGAGAGACCCTTATTGAAAAACAAAGAATTTAGCCGGCTTCTAGGTTTCGCTGGCATGCTACTATGCGTGGAAAGGGGATTTGGGGAGGGAGAGATTGAAAACGAAGGGTGAGAAAATAGAAGAAATGATGGGGATATAGAATGCGGCCAATGAAAGCGTTGTAATGTGCATCGTGAAGTAATGGCATCAAATGAAATGAAATTTCTAATCCGACAGATGTGGTAAAAAAAGTTCTGTAACAGAGTTCGCAGCGGTGAAAATTCCTGAGGGTAACACGTACATTGAATTTAGAATTTGTCAAGAAATCCAATATCTTTCAAATACGTTAATAAAGAGTTCATTGATAGTCTTAGTCGATAGGGCAGGCCAAGGACCTAAAATACAATGCATTGTTAAAGGCGCCGGGGAGAGATTCTTCATGCTGTGTTACGCACGCTCGTCAGCGTATGCAGTGCACTCCAGTAGGATATGTTCCACAGTTTCAATCGAGCCACAGTTGTCACAATCCGGGCTGTTCATTTCACCGAAACCGTAGCGCAGTCCATTTGTGTATGCACAGTTTAGACGAAGTTGGTGGTAAAGTGTTTTAGTTGGCGAAGATATTTCGGAGGAAGTCTTGATTTTAGATGTGGGTCAATAGAATATAGAAATTGTTAGTGATGCGTCGGCAAGCTCCAAAGTCGATACTTTGTTTCGGAAGCAAATCTTTTAGCCAGTTGGGATGCATCAGATTTCGCGAATAAGGTTCGAATGTATCTTTGATATTGGTGGCCTTTACGAGCAGCTTCATCTCCTTTTTCATTGGCTTTAATGCCACAGTGAGCTGGCATCCACCGAAATGCTATGCAGTGGCCTGCGGCAATAGCCAAATGATATTGATGCCCGTTGTGAACAGAAACAGGCTGATGATTGGTTTTCTTCAGCAGATTATACATGATTTGCAGAGATGCTCTGGAATCCGGGAAGATAACCCATCGGCCGGGGGTGTGGCGCAGGGTATAGAAACTTCTTTGATGCCATGGACCTCAGCTGTCGTAGCTGATGTCTTTCGCTGCAGCCGGTTAGACAGGAGATTGTTTGTTGAGGGCACATAAAGGCCACAGGAAGAAGCGTCTTGAATAATTGAACCGTCGGCGAATATGTGGGTGTACTGTGTATATTCCTTGGCTAAGTAGGCGAGAGCGGCTTGAAGAAGTGCTGACTGTGGCGTG
This sequence comes from Amblyomma maculatum, assembly GCF_055883805.1. Lineage (NCBI taxonomy): Eukaryota > Metazoa > Arthropoda > Arachnida > Ixodida > Ixodidae > Amblyomma > Amblyomma maculatum. The sequence continues at coordinate 103,395,575 of NC_139354.1, forward strand.
CGGCTCTTCGCATGCGCACCAGGAACGGACATATTCAGCTTTAGAGAGAGAGGTGAGAGGTAGTAAATTTCTTGACTGTTGAATAGTAGGGAAGGCCAGAAAATCTACAGCTTGACCAAAGCGATAGTTGCAGTGGGTTTGGTAGATACAGTATAAGAATTGCTTCTTCCCTTGAAGGACAAGTCGGAGATGGGTGCGCATAGTGTCCTGGGCGGCAATCACATCTCGCGGGAAACATCCTTCTTCTGCAAGCTTCCTATTGCAGAGCATCCCTTTAGGAGTCCAAGGCATATCTGTGAGCAGTTGTTCCGCGTGGCCTCAATAATCTTGCTTGTTGGAGGTAATCTTTGAAGCACCGGTACATAGATAGTGTAACGCGCCCACCACGTAGTGGTTTTCAAGTAGTACCATTGACCTGCAGTTGCTGCCCCATCATGTTAGCGCCATGAATCTTAAAACCTGCGATGCTACAGTGATTCTCTTGCGCAGGGTTTTTCTCCGAGACGCCCAGAGAAGTTATTTTCAATCATAACAGCTAGGAATCGGTGTGATTGTACATACGATAGTGACCGTCTACCCAGAAGGAGGGGGTATCGAGTCATTCTTTTTCCGTCAAAGCCATAGCAACTCTTTTCTGATGAGAGGTGGAGACCCCTGGGAACCAAGTACACTGAGATGTCCAGTAACGCTCTCCGAATATGTTGCTGCATAATATAACTCGAACGTGGGGCACTCCAGATGCAGATATAATCTGCAAAAATTGTTATGCGTGCTTCTCGTGGAAGGTTTTTGTTATATGTATAAGGGCTATATTGCACAGGAGAGGGCAGAGCACCGCTCTCTGAAGTACGCCCCTGTTCACTGCTGTACAGTGTGTAGTGTTCATAAATATTAGATGTTCTAATCACCAAATTGGTCTTGAGATTTCTCTAACGTCCTTGCATGGTGCCAGAAATGGGGCATGGTCATAAATAAAGAAAAACCAATTTTCCTTTGCATGACACGTAAAAAAAATATATTTCTTCACAGGTATCACCTTGGGAAATCGACAATACATGAAGTATCCAGTTTTAAATACCTGTCCTGGAATTCACATGTTACGAATATCTGCTCATCCGCATTTCGCAAGCTATGTTTTCTGCGAAACGGACTTTCGAAAGCTCCAGCTGAAGTTAATTACTCGCCTATATTTCAATAACCAGGCCTAAGCTCGAGTATGCATGCGTGGTGTGGGATGCTTATATTAAAACTGATGTTAAAAAACTTGAAAGAATTCAAATAAAAGCCGTAAGGTTTATTTATTCCAAGTTTTCCCCGTTTGAGTCCCCATCTGCACTAATGATTATGAAGAATATTCAGCCCTTTGAGACAAGAAAAAAAAATATTTGTCGAGAATTTCTTTTCTCGGCTCATAAATAACACGTTGGCGCTTAATCCAGCAACTACGTATCCTTTTTACCTACACACCCTACACGTCATCATCATCCCAGTGCCCTTACTCCATACTTTACTCGAACTGACACATTTTATTTTTCCTTTTTATCCCGCACCACAAGCAGAGTGGTATATTCTGGCACAATGACTGACAGTGCATAGTCAGGCTGCAGGTTTCATTTTATTTATTTTGTTAATTTTACTTTGTGTCTTCGTATTTGTAATATCTACCTGTGTATTTGTTCTCCTTGGATCTGTACAACGATTTGCAGTATGAAATAAATAAATAATAGCCGCGCTCATTAAAACTGTCCAACCCAGTTATAAAGCTTTCCTCCGAGGCCAAGGCTGCGAGTGTGGCATGGTAAAACATAGAGTCAAAAGCGGCCTTGATGTCAAGGAAAACGGCTATCGAGATATATACCCAGCGTGAAGGCATCCTTCCAGTAATGAGACAAGGGTAATGACATTATCAGTCGCAGACCTATTTTACAAAACCCGCTCATTTCTTTAAGATGAGCACGGCAGAGAGACTCTCTTTTCGCGCAGTATGTGGGCGCTCCCAAAGAATGTGGCCTATGTCTCTTCGAATCCGCAGGTCGCAGATGTATGCCTATAATCCATACATATTACAAACGAATAATAGTTTGTGAACGCTATGTCAACTAACGGGCGGCACAGCAAAGTTGCTTCAAATCGGGGTAGGCAGGATGGAAGCCGGACATTCAGGTTCGCAAGCTGACCAGAATTCTACAGTGCGAGCGTAAGCTCTCGCGCAGGTGCGCAAAGCCTGCCCGCTGCGTGTGCTCTGGAAAATGGGATCAACACACAATCGCTGTCTTGGTGAGAGGTTCTCGCGACCTCGTCCGCGCGAAGATTGCCCGCTACGCCCCTGTGTCCTGGAAGCCAATGGTAGACAATGCGGTGTCCTAAAATTCGGATTGTCGATTCATCAGTCGGGAACAGGGACCGCCTGGATTTCTCAGGCTAAAAAGCAGGCGATGTACACCTTGGGCCTAATCAGATATATTGCTCCTAAATCCGGTGGCGGTCGATCCCACGTCGCACGGCATGTGGTGACAGGGGTTTTGCAGCTACGCCTCATTTACCAAGCACAGTTTCAGCACTTGACAAGATTTCAATGGGATCGTCTAGAAGCAGTAAATAGCGAGGCTATGAGAACCATCACTTGTCTCCGCCGCATCACACCGGTCGTAGCACTACAAGAGAACGCTCAGCTCAACACATTAGATGAACTCGTACATCAACGCCGTGAAGCTCGTAACCTTAAAGCGACCTGTTTGCACTCACCGCGAGTACTCTGGGCCTATGGTACATCGCACACCATATTGCCGCCGCCATCGTCTGTTCTTCCTCCATGGAAGTATTTTCATGACAGTGAAAACAAACCTACTGCCCTTCATTGATCAACCATATCTTACGCGGCATCATTCCTTCGTGAAAGGATCGTGGAGCAAGACACCATGCTGCCCCAAGACTTCAATAATTATATATGTAGATGCCAGCATTGACTGATGAGAAACTACGACTGCAATTCATTGTCCCGGTAAGCTGGCGCCTAATAGCACATCCAGATATCAATTTTCCGAACCTCCTTCTTTCTGTGCTAAGCTGACTGCCGTGCAAGACGCGCTTCGGTCTCTATCCGTCCCAACTATTCTACCTGCAGGCAAAATTGTTGTCCGCACCGACGCCCTTCAAGTAATGCGTTAATCGCAGCCCCGAAATCAGTCAGAATATACATCTCTGGCGGCTCGCATCTCGCCAACCGTTTTAATTGAGTGGATCCCACGTGATTTACTCAGTTCGCGAACCTTTGCACATTCTGGAACCCGCCAGGCGACTCCACCTTCATCAATGACACGCTTCCTCACTATGAATGACGCCAGTATGCTTCTCACAAGAAAGGAGAACCTCTGGCACCACACATGTGCTCTTGTCCCACCGTGTGCAGTAACCCTCTTCAGCGGTCTTACCCGCGCAGAGGAGTTTGCGCTTCGGTGTATTCATGTCGTGGTTGCCCTCACACGTGCTTTAACACGAACATGGCCTTAATGTTGATATTTATATTAACGTCCAGGACGTCCTGTCTAAAGGCCAAAAAATCAAGAGGCAGATATTCCCCACTTAATGTGGGTTTGCCGACGAGAATTCGGCACCTGACGGCAGTGGGCCTTTCGCTGAACAACTTATCTCGTACATTGCTTGGAGGCAAGGGCCTTATCATTGCTCTCTCTTGACCTTTATTAGAACAGCCCCCATTTTTTCTTTCATTTATTACCCTTTAAATTTTTTTTACATATTCCAATATGCCTTGAGGCAATAAACAACGTTATTAAAAAAATGACCGTAAGAAGGCAAAGCTAGTAGCCGAGACGCTAGAACAGAGGGACGAACTGCTTACGAAATAGTGATTCCAGACTGCCGAGAGTCATATACGGCACGTAACTGTGGTGATGCGGCATCTGGAACAGTTCAGTTAACGGAAACCAACAGAACAGGATGTGAAGGCATGACTGATCAGTCCATTCGAGTTTTCAAAAGTCCATCTGCGACCTGGACATTTGAAGTAGACTTTGTAAGCAATCCGTTTGAACAGAAGAGTATAGTTTGACACCAATTGTACTTGACACCGGTGAATAATTCAATGTAAGAGACTTTACGTTTGGAGACTCTACCAAATCGAAATACTATATAGACAAAATTGAGACCACTGCATGTTACTTCACAGATCATTCGGTACCTCTCGCTACGTATAACCTGGCATAGCCGAAATCAGCCGTGCCATATTTTGTTAATAATTCAGGTAGCTAGAAATTTCCTTTTTAGTCAATTTGTAGGAGTTGTGTTTTTTTTTTTTTTCATTTATTAACACTGTCAATCTTTGCAGGTCTATTAAAGGAGTGGAGAAAAAACAAAATGCACATTCAAAAAGGGAGTACATTTCAACACCTATAAAAGTTCGACTCAGAAAAATACAAGGAAATGCACTGGACCTAAAGCAGAAAATCAAGCAATACAGAAAAAAAAAACGATTTTGCAGAGGGACAACTTCTGCATAGGTACGTTTTATTCAAAGTATCTTTTGCGGCTTTCAAGAACAGCATCTAGAGTACTACGTTTTACAATAAAGTTAGGCAGCATATTCCAGACGGGAATAACTCGAGGAAAAAAAGCTGTATTTAAAACAATCATTATGAGGTGTTATTCCTACCTATCTAGTTAAGTTGAATTTCTGCAAGTTATTCATTTGTAATATAAGCGTGTATTTTTGCACCGCTTTCACGTCAGTATAAAACCATAAAATAGGTAGCAGTATATAATTTCCTTCATTGTGATGTGCTCTACCAATGAGAATAGGGGGAGAGTATAGTTTTGAAGGTTTGAAGGTTTAGAAAAATATTGCTCGTTAAAGTGCGCTTCATTGGCGGAACTGCAATGCTTTCGTAAAATTCATGTCTGATTGAAAACAACAAATCGCAATCAAAAATAGCATAGCTGCATTTTGCAGATAGTAAGAACGGCCATAAAAATGTCATAGTGGTAAATATTTACGGGAGAAGTAATTTCCTGCAAAAGCACTATGGTTGCTATGATAATATGCCAGATATAAACGTCAGCATGAACCATTACTCACTTCAGGAATGATAAAACTTGTTTTACAGTGCAATTTGACATCGGCAGCATGGTTTTGTTCGTCCAGGTGGACATCACATGCCATGTATCATCAGGGCATTCTGAGGCGCCCGGGCTGTCGGGCAAATTGGCTGGTGCTGGCGATCCATCATGTACTGCTCCCACTCTGAAATTAAACAGCGAATAAAATACCTTAAAATATCATAATGTAAGGTCTCACTCTCTCTGGGAAGTGCGTGCATATCATAAAACGACTTTGAGGGCCAGAAAATAATAATCCACCGAGAGGCAGACCAGTAATCACGAAATTTGGCAATTAATAAGGTCAGCATTTTTAGGAATTTTTCAAAATGAAAAGGTCACGACTTTTCTATCAGTGAAGATACCTCATATACTGTCCGTGATATCAGAAAAATATCTGTGATCGAGCAAAGGAACACTACTGCCGAAGCAAAAGTGTCCCCAAACCTACGATAAAGTGCGAATAAACGGACATTCTTTGCTTTGAATTACAACCAATAAGTATCGTGAAAACGAAATGCAGCCCCTAAATCCCGAAATGCCCCAAGCGAGAATCGTTAACCTTTCCACACTTCATTCCCCATCGTTTACCTGATAACGCACCTGAACCAGAGACTACTCAACTAGCTCTTGAGCCTGACATCGTGGCCGTCACTAGACATGTCTTAATTTTAATATTTTAGACCTTGAAATTGTATCATCCATCAAAGCGCTGATTCTTAGGGATAGAGAGTAAAGGGCTTGGGGCGTGGCGATTCTTCATAAAAAAATAGCTTACTCCGTAGTGCAGGAAATGACCAGTGGTCAGGCTGCATGGTACAAGATCCAGTTAACTCATGGCTTTGAGCTCATTAAAGCTTTCTTCAGGCCTGCAAATGCAGACCCAATAACCTAAACTCGTTCAACTACTTGCTGAGGCATACATCAAGCAGGAATATTGTCGTGGCTCTGTACTTTAACCTGCATGACGTTAACTGGAGATAACATAAGCCTTGAACTACAACACAGCCTGGTGATTGATATTCTGTTTACCTTCAATCTTATGCAGAGCGCTACGCTGAGCTATAGTCCCGCTCGTGTACTTAGAACACTATAGAAGTAAGGCACATGAATACCGGCCGTAAGACTGTAATAAATGCCTACTCCAGAGCATTAGCGCTAGCCATTTGCTGCAACTAAAGGCCCGTGGGCACGATAGAACATTATAGAGGTAAGGCAATGAGTACTGGCTGAAATACTGTAATGAATGCCTACTCCAGAGCTTCAGCGCTCGCCATTTGCTGCAGCTAAAGGCCCGTAGGCACGATGAACTGTTTGACGCAACTGCTGCCTTGATTATAGAAATCGTGAGACCAACACTTTGTCGTGCAGTCGGCAGGCTGGGTGGTGGGCTTTCCTTCGACATCATGTGTGGACACGGCTAGGAACAGGGCTAAGTGAGCAGCAGGTCTTGTCAGATCAAGATGAGGTGTGTACTGCCGAGTAACAAATTACAGCTAGCCGGGTCGGACTTCCATGTCCAGATGAAGGCTTGGCTTGGCAAAAATAATTAGGAAGGGAGAAGAACCTCCTACCTCCTATCTGCACCAAGCTTTCAATGTGTTGGCAAGAGATGTAAGATGGCCACTTGAACATAAAGGATTAATTGGTACCATAACGATGACACATGAGAATGGCCATTGGTCCTAGCGGGAGCGTTTCAACCTGTATCGCAGCCCGCTTTGTGTTAATTATTTTATTCGTGGGAATAATATTTGTAGCGCTTGCTCACACTAGGCAGATGGTACTTGCCGCTTTATGAACAATTCAGCTCTCAGAAATATTTTGCAGGTATGCACAGGCACTCTCTAGGTATCTAGTTGGCTGTGGTTTAACCAAGCTTAGATGTTTACCAAAGACAAGAGAGGTGACCTACTGCCAGAAAGAATATATTCCTTTCATATACTTCCTTAGAAGCAGACAAAACAGTCGAAGCTTTGTAGAGATTGTTGTAATTTTATACATGGTGGCCAATTTACACATTGGTCGCGCTATTCAATTTGAATATATTGCCGAAAAACAATTGTCATGCAAAGTGTGCATCGCACAAACGTTTATGAGAGCATTCGCCTCATACTCACAGATGAAGAAGTTCATGGGCAGTCGTCATTGCAGTAGCCAGAACGTTTCGGTCGTCAGACACCAACGCACCTCGATATTCACTACAGGCTCCTCCAATGCGTGATGACCCTTAATAGGGAAACGAATCTGAGTATTAGCAGGATAAACATTTCGTTTCAATTGTAACGTACTACTAAACATAAATCTTCCGCAGCTGGTATGTGGCACACGACGCCTTCTGAAGTGATCGTCCACAAAGCACAAGCAAAGAAAGCACAGTCCTGGTTGAACCCCGTAACGGCCGTCTTTGTTGCCCAGTTGCCATAAAAATGCACTGAAAACAAAATGAACTATGCCCTAATTATTTAGCAAACGCTTTTAAGAGACAATACATTTTTCCGAATGAAGCGTTTATTCACTAGAACTTATGAGACGTAAACAATGCGAAAACATTCCACACGAATGAAGTAACCCGAAAGAGAAAATAGGGGACAGGAAAGAATGCTGACTGACAGCAAACTGTTATAAAGCAAAACGTTCTGAATAAATACGAGAGGGCTGCTTAATTTGCGCGGATGTTTTGTTTCATATCCAATGTACCAACTAGCCAACAAATTGCTCTACTTATGCGACGCAAACTATTTTGTTCACAAACAAAACCTATAGGGTTGGTCCACACTGCTGGCCAATCAACATTTTCTGGGTCTCTGGCACCTAATTTTTCAGAAATAGATATATTTTTTTAGTGCGGAAAAATCACCAAGCGAAACCTATAAACAGTGCCATGAAAATATTATAAGGAAGACTTGTTTGTGCATGTAGTCCTCAACAGCATTGTAACTTTTTTGAACGTATAATTTCCGACGAAAAAAAGGTGAAAATCTGGTGCAAAGAAGGAAAAGCATATTAGAACATCAAAGCGCGACTGAAATGGAACCTTTTCCGAGAAGTAAATTCCGATCGTTGTGATGTTAGAGCCTGAGAATGCCCTTCAATCGTCCCCTGAAGGTCGCCTTTTAGCGAGGTCACCATTCAGGATACGGATCTGCGGTTACACCGGTCCTATGTAGAGATAATCGCGTCCAGTGCTCCGCTATCTATTGCAAGCTGCTGCTCCTTCCTGAGCCTTTTCAACATTATCTTAGTCTTGTGCATATTGAATTTTAAACCTACCTTGCTATTTTTCTGTCTAGGTTATCAGTGATTGTTGAAATAGCGGCAGATGTGCCGCCGCGGTCGAACCTGTACCAGACCCGCGCCCCTCTGCTACCGTAAAAACTGGAGGAATGACACCACGTTAATGGGCGTGTGTCGAGGTGGTCCAGGCGGAAACTCTTAAGAATGCTGATCCGGTTGATGCCGCTCTTCGTAAAATTCAGAAAGGGGCTGCTCATGTCCGCCTTGGCCGGTGCGGCACTCCTGGCTGGTACGCTGCACCCAGGAAGTAGGCTGGTTCACAGTTGGCTCAAGCGAAGAGCATGCCTGGTGCTCTCTATCATAGGCGGCACCTTGTAGCTTAGAGGTCAACTCTGCGCACGATCCTCCGAACTATTGAGGCAATGTTTTCAGAAGCAGGAAGGTCGACGCTGACAACACTTGTGACGGTTAGCCAACCACATTTTGGGGAAATTCGCCGTGACTTGAGTGCCTCAAAGCCACGCGACTGTTGCATCACGCCAACTGTAGAGGCAAGGGTCTCTTTCATGATTAGAATGTTGTAACCCTCTTTAGCGATTCCTTTCAAAAGGTGGCCAACATTGTACTCTTCAGACAGTTTCTCTTGACAAGGCGGCAATGTCTGAGCACTTCCCCGATGTCCTTCGTTCATGTCTCACCTTGAACCTGAGCTCAGTGCGCAAGAGTCTGCTCAGCACTATTTTTCCTGGCCCGAAGCTCATAGATATTTCGTCCACAAACCGGACCCAAGTAGTAAGCGTGTCCTCGTGATTCTCAATCCAGGGGAGGGCGGTCACAACGAGGAAGAAGACAAAATTACCGAGCTGAGAAGTTGGATGCCAACTATTGTACTTGCTGACTTGTAGGTAGCGGGCCAGCCAGCCTTCAACATCGTTATCAGGCTCACCTGTAAATGTGCGTGGTTCCCGATGTGCCAGCCAAGACCTGGATTGTTTTAAGCTTGTGCATGATCCTTTTGGGTTGACATGCCATTGGTTTCAGACTGGAAAGGTGGGGAACCAGCTAAGCGGCGGCTGCAACAAACGGTCAGCGGATACGGGGCGACTTAACCAGCACCTCCACCAAATAATATTACGGATGGTATGCATTCATCGACAGATGGTGAGAGCAGATGATGGGTGACAGATTCGATATAAAACTGCCAGCCAGGCCACCACCATTCGAACTCAGTCACCCATCTCCTCCAACCACACAGCCGCTTCGACTTCTTTCACTTGAGTTGCTATGACCGGACATTTTTTATGTCCGTTAGTTCCTCGAAAAGCACTGCTGAACTAGCCTCTCTACCTAAATGCTGTAGGATTAAAAGCTGCCAAGGGCAATTTTCAATGGCGGCTTGCCCGGATCCAAATTTATTTTGCAGCCGTTGCTGCATTACAGGCCTGACAGCCGCAATTGTAAGTTGCTCCGCAGCCGCTGGGGAGTGAGGGCCAGGGGTTTTTGTCAGCTACTACACCAGGATTTCAAAATCCTGCTATGGTTAGGGAGTGCGTTTCCTGAGGTATCCACCGGCAGGCGATCGGACCCCAAACCTGTTTATACAGTTACATCGACACGCGGATTCCCTTTTTTTTAAATCCAGTCGGGTATTGTGCGACCCCGGGATGCGAACCATGGTCGTCTTGTACGCGAGGCGTATGTTCTTTACGTGTTTACTGCGTGGTGTAATCGATGTCTGTTCTGTAATTGTAAATTATTTTCTAGCGATATAATTGTCCGGAGTAATGATCTCCATTTAAATGATGTAATCGTAATTGTATTCGAGTACTTATTTTCTGTTAAGTATGCAACATTGCCTAGGGTATATAGTGTTTAGGAGAGTAAAGAAGATTGTACTTAAGCCAGTGGTTTATTACCAGCAATAACAAAAACGCAAATTATGAAAGCGAGGAGGTTTTACCAGTTCTTGGGATACCTTTCAACATGCGTCATCGTATTCTGCGTGCGTTCACTTTAAGGGTTCATTTATAAAAAATAAGGCGCATAATGGTTGACATAGGAAATGCATGGACGGAGCATCTCCTACAACACTTCGGCAATAAACGAGCGATTACGTCCGCTGATAGTCTCGCGACACCTTGGCGGGCTACTGTATTCTATTACATGAAATTGGAAACCATATGAGGTGGAAGAGTTAATTCATTACGGGACTCTGGAAATTGGCCCAGGATATCGAAGCTCATTTGTTTAAAAGTGCACAGCGTGACGTCGCTGTGCCCTGACGAAACGATTTTTGGCGTTTACGACACTGGCAATGAGCGCAGCTGGTGACGAATCGCATTAGTGGTTGTTAGGTTTGGCCAGAATGTGTTTTGTAAGCATGACGCCGCCTTCGCGCAGTTTCAAAATGTAAAGAAATGGGACAAACGTGCATAGCCTACGGGACCAGCGTGCCTAGGTTTCTAGAACTAGCTGGAGGAAGGAATGACTCGTAGAGGAAGTGTATCTTCTGCGTGGGGTCATCACTCACACCAAGGTGGTGTGTTGCACGACACTTGAAGTCCTGTGAATAAAGACTTGAAGCTGAAAGTTTCCGATTGTTGCTTTCGGAACATGGCGCTACAGGGAAGAGTACGTGAAACCGAATTGTCACAGGTGCCAAAATCGTATGCGTCACGCTTTGTCAAAAGAAATAAATCGGTCTACAAGAAAAGAAAGGCGCAGTATCTTCCAAGTTTTTTTTCTGTGGACACATGAACCGCGCCGTAAGAGAACGGAGGGAGATGGGAAATAGGAAAGAAAGAAGAGCAGCTAATGTGGAAGGCTACGCAGTTTTTTAGAACCCTTGCGTTTCTGTAATGTGCACAGACATTACACAGCACATCGACTCCCCTACGTTTTTCGAACACCTGCGGAACTTTAACATGCAATTATATATGGCACAGCAAACTAACTCCTCTCCGGTTTACCTCCAAAGAAACGCAGGGTATCTGCTGTAAGCTGTCATTGTACCCACCAACGCTTCGGTGGTGGACGACGGCCGTGGCCATGCACGTCTTGCTCTCCCCGTCTTCTTTTTCTTTCTTTATTCTCTATTTCCTCCTCTCTCCGCACTGGGCAGTGGAGGTGGCTCGCCTACAGAGACAGTAGTAGGCCCGTACGTTTTCTTTTCCTTCTCCCAGTGTACTCCACCACAGTTGTCGGGCCCTTTATCCACAGCGCTACTGCGGGGGGGGGGGGGGGGGGGGCGGCGTCATAGGGAGCGGCGGACGCGATAGATAGACTGCGTCGCCATGCCGGAGAACGCATTTTCGTTCGACGGTAAAATCATATTCTCGCAGCCACACTTCTAGCGAGCAAGGCATCTGCACGCGTCTCAGAGACGGCTAAATGGTGTTCTTTAAATTTAAGGTAAACAGTTGCATAGCCTGGAAGATCGGCTCCCTATCTGAAACTCCCGATTTTAGACGATATAATTTTGCTCCGACTACTGATGGAGAGACTCGCGTAGGCAAATATGCACTGCCCATCTTCGGAGCACTGGAGGAGAACTAATCTAACACCTATATGAAACAGTGTTGGCATTGAGAGATTGAGGTGTCGGAGTACATAGTGGGACGTCAGAAGAAAGATTGATGTTAACAGAAGGCTGAGTAGTACCCACGTGGCTCTTCAAAAGCCACAGCTGGCTAGAGGAGGCTTGCCAAGACTTAAGCAGTTCCCGCAATGGGGCGAATGCTGAGGCCAAAGTACGAGCGTTGGTCATAAAAACTCCATAGCAAAGGGACAAATATTGTACTCTTACCTCAAAGGATGGTCAGAGCAGTATTCATGCGAGGTTTTGTATGATTAGGTTCTAATCTCAAGACATGGCCTGGGTGCCCGCATCGCCAGCACGTAAACGTGGGTCTAGAGCATGAGGTGTTGAGAAACAGCCGACGCGCAAGCTATTGGAGCGAATGTTTTCCAGTCGAAAAAACTACTGAACCATGTCAAATTACGATAAAATATTCTGTAGTTCTGTCGTAAGCGTCAGACGTTTCTGTAGTTCTGTAGTTTTTCTGCAGTATATTTCTTTTGTCTGTAGTTCTGTAGCACTTCTTGGTTGTAAATGCAGAAATTTCTGATGTTACTACAGAACGTTCTGTTGCGACAAGTTTTCCGTCAAAAACTGCACACATATTGCGTCGTAACAACAGAACGTTTTTGTACTTTTTTCGACTGGGTTACGTTACAATTAATTGGTCGCTGTTGGTAGTAGTGGAATCGTTTACACTAGAGATGCTGTTTCACGTTGGTCTCAAGCAACTACTCTATTTCATCGCGTCTCAAAGTTAGCTGCACTACCGGAGGCTTAGGCGAAGGCTTCGGTTACGCAAAAGAGGCGTTAAAGAGCTCCAGGTGAATTCGTGCGCGAGGGAAGCTATTTTGCAGATAGTCTGGTGCATCGTGGATTCTAGATCGTCAGAAAATAATAAGCAGTAGGCTAAAATCGGCATCAGGTGATAAGCAACCCGCTCGACCTTCAAACAGTGGTTATCTAGCGCATTTTCAGACTGTCGGACGAGGGCCAGTGCTGCGTCGCTTCAAATGCGGAGTAGAGGCTTGTTATGTTGATTACCAACTTTAGTTTGTAGCCCAGGTCCTCCAACGAGTAAGCATCTGGAGAAAAATTAAAGAGCACTGCAGAATCTGCTTTGGAGTAATGCGAAAGCACGGATGCTGCTGTTGGTTGCGTCTAGTTGCTGAAATCACTTCTTGTTTACCCGTTTTAGTCTTTGGTACTTTCAAATTGCGGTAATTCCTTCTTATGCCCTTTTCGGCTCTACTTCCGGCTGCGTGACGTCACATCTTCTACGTCACATTATTGCAATTCGTGTTTACCCATTTTAGTCTGGTATTTTCAAATCGCACGCCTATCTCCTCCTATGCCCTTTTTCGGCTCTACTTCCGGTTTTGTGACAACACATACTTGACGTCACATTAATTCATTTCGTCTTTACCCATTTTAGTCTTCATCATCATCATCATCAGCCTGACTGTACCAATTGCACGGCGAAAGCCTCTCCCATATTTCTTCAATTAACCCGGTTCTGCGCGAGCTGCATCCACTTGACCCCTGTGAACTTCTTGACCTTATCCGCCCACCTAATTTTCTGCCGCCCCCTTTTACCCTTTCCTTCCCTTGGAATTCAGTTTGTTACCTTTTTAGTCTTCTGTACTTTCAAACTGCGCGCCAATCCCTTCCTATGCCCTTTTTCTATTCTACGTCCGGTTGCGTGACGTCACACCCTTGACGTCACACTAATTGACTACCTAATTGACTACTTTATTTTTTGGTACTTTCAAATTGCGTGTAAATCCCATCCTATGCTTTTTTTACTCGATTGAACTTGCGTGACGACACATCCTTGACGTCACCTTAATGGACTGATTTAAATAACTATTTTAGTATTTGAAACATTCAAACGTGGCGCCAAGTCTTTGGCTAATGAGACCATTTTCGCCTTTACTTTATATTTCTGACCTCTAATTACCTATTTACCTTATTGGCCTAACAATGTTTTGGACACACCATTGCGTCACCCTTATCGAGTGACACCACTCATTAACCTCCAACACTTCTCAATTAATCACAACTGCTGCGAACACAATTTTGCGTGTTTTGTTTGTAGTTAATTGCCTAATTAACTTATTAGCCTAATTGCTGCTTTGGACACAATACGTCACCCTCTATCATGTGACACCACTTATTGACCTCTATCACTCTCAATTACTCACCACTGGTGCGGACACAATTTTGCGTGTTCTGCCTCTAAATAATTACCAAATCAACTAACCGGCCTAATTATTTTTCCGGACACAACATTACGTCACCTTCTATTGACTGACACCACTCATTAACCACTACCACTGCTCAATTATTCACAACTGGTGCGTACACGAGTGTGCGGACGCGGCCTGCGGACGCGGTCTGGGGACAGAAATCTGTGTTTATTAATGCTCTTACATTAATAAACGATTTGATCGATTTGATTTCATGTGCCTTGGTTAACCCATCCACAGGATGACAAAACATTCGCCTTCTGTCATGCGGGATGAACCAACCTTGTATAACTTTAAAGTATTAGTGCAACAGGTATCAGGATGAAGCTGAACCTTCTAGAAAAGCGCCTGTCAATCTTTTTCCCATTACTTTCACCGAGGGGCTTGATCTCATTAAGTAAGTGAACCCCAGTTGTGAAAGTGTACGCGTGGTGTGCCATTTTAAGGCCCGGTTATCATGCGTGAAGCAAGAAGAACAGAAGAGTCCCGCTTACTTGCAGCGGCGCAGCCACTGGTATTCGGTAGGCCACTAGTCTGTCATTGAATGTTTGCCTGAGAACGAACGCGGCTGCCTCTTCTAATACAATAGCTGCTAGGCACGGTTTACAGTGCGTCGCCTACTACAAACTTCATGCGCGCAGATTGGGGCCGCTCAGTAATACCGTGACTCCGGAGAGGTTCAAACTGGGGATCTATCTTTTGGGGGCTTATGAAGTTTTATCCCTGCTTCTTATGAAGATATTACGAGAAAGGTATTTACTGCGAGTGGAACGAGCATCTTAAGCGAGGTCTGTTCAATTGTATGTCCTCAAACTTGCCTATTGCACGTAATCCCTTTCATTTTCCCTTTCATTTTCCCGTTCACCTCTTCGTGGAGGCAAAACATTCTACCCTATGATTCCTGTCTACCTATGGTATTCTATTCACTATCAGCAATGTAATAAGATTTCCTGCTAACTGCACTTTTTAGGCAAATACAACTTTGGAATGTCGAAAAAACAGTTTGTTTTATATGTCATTTGTCTACGTCCTAGTATGATCTATGGACCTTTCGGAGAAGTGGAACTTCTTAGCCCTATTACATTGAAATAACGTATTTAGTTTTCCTAATAACAGAGTCCCGGCCTGAGGGGCCGCTTTTCGCTTATGGGGACAAGCAAGGCACCTGTGGGCTGTGCGATGTCAGTGCACGTTAACGAACCTCAGGTGGTTGAAATTTCTGGACTTCTTCTCTGCGGCGTCTCTCATAGCCTGAGTCGCTTTGGGAGATTAAACCCTACAAATCAGACCAAACCTATTTACAGAACATTTACCATTATAAATCATTTCTACTTGATTGTGATTGCATTGTACATTTATCATGTTTTGATCGTTTCGGCGATGTACTTGTAGCTGTTATTTCTTCATATTGTGAATAGTTTTTATACACTGTGTATACATGGCGGCATTATCAAAAGACAGTCTACAAGTAGCCTTGCGGGAGGTGTCGCTTAAAAGGAATCAACGTTGTTTTCGGTGATCAGCATCTTGGCTAATATCTCAGTCCGGCTAAAGTCTAAGGTAGAACATAATGAGGTAGTCTAGACCAATGCTCCTGAGTTGACTCCAAAGATTTTGTGAGGTATGTGACGCCTTTTATAACCGCGGTACCTTAGAAGGCTGAGCTTTTTGGCAACCGAGAAAAACCATAGAACAGCAGCAGCTACAACATCTATCTTGGACTAATGATAGGCAGATTACTCCGTTCAAGGCGTTTTCCATACGGCAGTTTTCTGAAGACATTTAATGAGAATATGTTAGCCTGTTTCTAATTACTTTATTTATCTCGGCTCCCTAAGCTACCTCGAACTTCTTTTGACATAGGCAGACATCATGCATCCCATCATATTACCGCCGGGTGTTCCTGGTGTTGTCCCTTGGCACTGAAGTCGGATCGCGCACTGTCGGCGGAACGCTGCTTGGTCATGAAGCCTCGCGTGTCTTTTTCTTGACGTATGACCTGCTTTCCGTGACATAGTTTGGTGGAGGCGCTGGGTTTCGATCTCAGCATACGTCCGCATACCTCCTCATGCCCAGGATTCAACTCGTGTGCGAGTCGACATCCCTGTGCACCCTAACATCAAGGCACGGGTTCTGCCGACGCATCCTTGAGTCCTACACCAGCGGGGATTGGCGAGAACGAGCAGAAAAAGCTTTGCAATCTCGAATGCAGATGCCGAATGAGACTTGAACCATGTACCTGGAGGACATAGTCTGACCCTTCCGACGACCTCACTTGGTCATGCCCGAAGACAGAAAGTGCGCCACCTGATGCGCGGCGTTGAAGACCAACTGTTCACTGACCTCGCACGTAATCTTTCGTGCATAGTTACAGAATTCCATGCGGAAGCAGTCATAATTAAGAGGATCCTCCAGCAGCGGTCTACCACCTACGACAGGCCAATACCCGCCGCTTCGGTTGCGTAGTCACTTTCGCCCATCGAGGCCACCCCAAATCTTCGCGACATCATCCGCTCAGTTTTAAGCGAAGCGCTCTGGACGCTTTTCGATGATCTTCGGGTGATGGGCGGCTCTCTCGATAACATTGTCCTCTAAAAGCTTCATCAAGCGTTGAGGCCTTTGATACCGTCTGCTGATCCCCCATATTTCCTACGAAGTACCAGCGTCCAACTTAAGCAGACATCTTGCGGCGCCCTGCGCCTGCTTCGACATCATTACAGCCACCCGATCAAGGCTCCACTGCACTTCGCACACACTCAGCAATACATCGACAACCGACGGCCTTACCAGTGGAAGGCGCGCCAGTGGCGCGCCCCAAATCACCGGTGCATGTGCTTCCATTGCGGAGAACCAGGTCATCTGTATTGCCAGTGCCCCTATCTACAGGGACTGCACGAAGTTTCCATCAATATGCCTCACCCTCCGTTAGGCCAACGACCGCATGAGATTGAGGACTACGTAGCTCAGAAGTGCATGGCACCAAATGCCCGGCGGCAGTCACGCTCCCCGTCCCCAGGCTGACCATCGCGACAGCCCACATTCTCCTGGATGGCGCAGCGACGGTTGCAAAGTCTCCGTCGCGAAAACTAAGGATAGCGATTTCAGGGGGCGAAGTCACTTGCAATCAACAGGATGAAGACACCCCGAAAACGAAACAACGCTTGGAGCTCCATTCTCGCTAGGTATACACGTCGTCCTCGAGGTCTATAAGGGTAGCGCATTGGTGGACTCTGCTGATCATATTTTTCGATTTTAAGCGGGAAGATAACGGCACTTTTTGAATAAATAATGACTCCCTGATCTGGTACGCAGATTCGCACCGCTGCGAACATGTTGTAGCAGCGAGTGGCCTGTGCACGGCAAGAGTTCGAATTCGCAGCTCTATGTTCCACGTCAGCTGCCTCGTTATACCTGACTGCTCCCGTGACTGTCTCCTTGGTGTAGATTTTATCCGCTAGTATGGTGGTATTATCTACCTCCTTAAGCGTACAGTAACATTTTAGACCGAGACAGCTGCAGATACTGACCCCGAGAATCGCCAACGTCGCGCCTCCATTCGAATTTTCGCCGGCAGCGTTTCGATTAAAACAAGCGCCTGTGTTTTTGTGACTGTTACCTGCAACGAACTACGTGACGGGACAGCGGTCGCGGCCGTCAGCTAGTATATTTTTCTTACCCACGAAATCTGTACAGCCCGCAGCTTCATTCACCGCCGCGACGGCAGGTCTGAGCTCCTGGTGACTAATATCATTAACGAACCCCGGAATCTTTTTCGTGCTGCTACCATCGTACTCGAAGACTCCTTAACGGAAGATTCTGAATGTTTTACTTCTGGGTCTGTTAGTACTGAGCACCCTCCCCTTGACCATGTTGCATTAGTCCTGATCTTTCGCAAACACAGAAGCGTGACCAACGTGCCCACGTACTAGATCACTTACCTTAATTCGAGTTCTCATCAAGAGTGCTGCAAAGGCCCCTTATGAAGCACTGCATCAGTACTCCCGACGATGTCCGCCCTATCTGCCAGCAGCCATACTGTATCTCAACATTGGAAGGTGAAACAATTCAGATAGGTTCAAGGGATGCTTTTTGATGGTGTTATACAACTGTCCAAAAGCCCCTGCCGTGCGGGTAAAGATAAAGGATAGGAACCTTCGTTTCTGTGCTTATCATCGAAAGTTGAACGACATCACTAAAAAGAAGTCTATCCGCTGCCCCGTATCGACGTTTCGCTCGCAGGCATAGTGGCGCTCAGTACTTTTTCTCACTTGACTTGAAGAGCGGGTACTGGCAGATTGAGGTTGATGAGCGGGACCACGAAAAAACTGCTTTTGTCACGCCAACTGGACTGTGCGAGTGCAAAGTGCTGCCTTTCGGCCTATGTTCAGCGCTTACTACTTTTCAGCGCATGATGGACACGGTTCTCGACGCCCTCAAAGAGCAAATTTGCTTACTTTATCTCGAGGAAGGTGCCGTGTTCTCTGAAACATCTGGCGAACATGTTAAACTACTGCGCATAGTATTAGACACCCTCTTGTCATGGCCTGAAGCTCCCGCCCGAGAAGTCCCACTTTGGCTACAAAGATTTGAAGTTTCTCGGTCATATCGTGCGCGCCGCAGGCATTAGCTCAGACCCCGACAAAACTGCTGCTGTCACCAGTTTTGCCGTTCCCGCCACCAAGAGTAGTTAGAAACACTTCCTGTTGTTATATAGTACCGCCTCTTCTTGGCTGACTTTTCAAGGTAGCCGCATCTCTGACCCAACTCACGCGGAATGATTCACAGTTCGTGTGGGTCGTCGAGCAATAAGCCGAGCTTTTTCGGAGTTGTGTAGACGACTGCAAGCAACCCCGGTTTTTGTTCATTTTGATGAGGATGCTGACACCGACGTCCGCATCGACGCCAGCAGCATCGGCCTTCGTGCTGTACTTATCAACACCAAGCTAGCGTGGAAAGTGTCATCCTTTACGCCAGCCCCACGCTCTAGTAGCGCTAAAACAAACTATTCTATACGAAAAAAAATGCCTTGAGGCTGAGTTGGCAAACACAAAATATAGGCCTTATCTCTATGGTGGCTTTTTCAGGTGGTCACCGAGAACCGTTATTTATGCGGGTTGACCAATCTCCGCGACCCATTGGGGCACCTAGCATAATAGAGCCTTCAACTTTAATAATTTCTTTGCTCCAATGTGCACAAATCTGGTCAGAAGCCCGAAGATGCTGACGAGCTCTCGCGAGCACCCATGGGCACCCACCACAAATGACGACAAATGTTGTTGAGCTAGTGCATGTCTTAGACGTAATTACCCGACAGCGAGCTGTCACAGACCTTCGACATGACATTGACCACCTGGAGAGTCACTCTGCAGACATCCCTTGCCAGTCTGGCAGGAATCAGTCTGCGTCTCCGAAATCGCCCTTTATTAAAAAACAACTCCAGCACTGTTGACCAAGTGCACCTTCTCGTCGCGCCGGCTGACCTCTGTGCCGATATTCTTTTTGCTTGCAACGATGACCCCATCGCCGGCCATTTGGCTTTGCACGCGCAGTCTCTCGAGTTCGTCAAACCTATTATTGGCTAAAACTTTCTGACACCGTCAATCGCTACCTCAGAGACTTCCGCGAGTGCCAACGTCCAAAAGTGGTTTGCTCCAAAGTCAGCGGTTTGCTCCAAACTATTACGCCGCCTCGAACGCCGTGTGGCCAAGTCGGCATCGACCATCTGGGCCCGTTTGCCCTTTCATCGGCGGGTAATAAATGAATTATAGTCGCGACCGACTATCTCACACGGTATGCGGAAACCAAGGCTGTGCAGCTTGGTACATCATTTGAGATCGCTCAGTTCTTAATGCAGAAAATATTGTTGGGTCATGACGCACCGTCCAGAGTCGTCACTTACCGAAGTACCGTGTTTACGGTAAAGCTCATGCACGACATGTTCCAGCTTAGTCACGCAAGCACCGAAAAACTACGCCTATGATCCGCAGACGAATGGTCTCACAGAGGGACTTAACAAAACCATCGCCGACATGATCGCAATGCACATAGACTCGAAGCACGAAGCCTGGGATGAGGTCCTCCCTTACATAATACATGCCTACAACGGCCATCTCAGAGACGGCGCGTTTTACATTATTTCGAATTGGTCTACGGACGTGACGTTCAGACGCTGTTGGATGTCATGTTTCCGAGCTGCACTGATGATCATTCGCTCATGCCAGACGACGAGCAGTATGCTCAGCCCGCTGAGCAAGCACGTCAACTTGTCCGCATTGACATTCAGCAATAGCAGGGCACAGATGCAGGCCTCTACAACCTCTGTAATTGACTGTTCACATACGATCCTGTAAAGAAAGTTTGCGTGTGGACCCCAGTCCGCCGGCATGGCGTGTGTGACAAGCTGATCTAACGTTACTCCGGACCTTACAACATTTTGCGCTGTGTAACCGAAGTGACAACGAAGTCTTTCCAGCTGGCACTGTGTAGCCCTCGCATCGGCAACCACCCTCCAAGATCGTGCACATTGTGTGCATGAAGCCGCATTTTTCTCAGTAATGTGCCATGTGACTCTTAGCCTCCGTTGTCTATTCTGTTTCTGTGCTGATCGTTTCTTTTCGCTTGTACCCCTTATTGCTGTTGCTCCGACTCAGCGTTTTTCGAGGAATGGGAGCAATGCCACCAGGTGTTCCTGGTGTTCTTAGGTGGCGCCTGAAAGACAAGGACGTTGAAGTTGGTGTGCGCGCTGTCGGCTGTATGCTGCTTGCCCATAAAACTTCGCCAGCCTTTTTCGTGAAGGTATACCTGTTTTCCCCTTCATGGATCAGTACCTTGTCGTGGCGGAGGAGCTTACGAAACTCGATGAAGTCGTGAGCTCTGCTTTGTAGGGCCACCCAAGATAGACAGATCACGGCAGAAAGTTCTGACAAAATGTGATTCACTGGAGAAGGTAATGGCAGCCCACTCTAGTATTTCCTGCCAAGAAAACCCTAATGCCAGTCACAATACCATTAATGATATGGCGCCGGAAGATGAGCCCCCCAGGTTGGAAGGCGTCCCCCATGTTACTGGGGATGAACAAAGGGCGATTCCTAGTAGCTCCAGGACGAATGAAGCGGCTGGGCTAAAGCCAAAAGGACGCTCAGTTGTGGATGTGTCGGGAAGCGACCAGAAAGTCAGATGTTGCAAGGATATATATCACTTAGCAACATGCAATGTAATATCTATGACGCAAGGTAAACTGGATGTTGTCAAGCGAGAAATGGACAGATTGAACATTGATATCTTGGGTATCAGCGAGCTCAAATGGACCGGAATGGGAGAGTTTATTTCCGGCGACCATGATGTCTTTTATTGTGGGCACGAAACTAAGAGAAGGAATGGGGTCGCTCTCATAGTAAACAGAAGAATAGGCATAACAGTGCTAGGGTACAACCTCAAAAACGACCGAATGATTTCCCTTCGGATCCAAGGTCACCCTTTCAACATAACAGTTATCCAAGTCTATGCACCAACCACTACTGCTGAAGAAGCTGACGTTGAGAGATTTTATGCTGACCTGCAATGCCTTTAAGACCGCACTCCATCATCACACGTCCTTTGTTCTCATAGGAGACTGGAATGCTAAGGTGGGGAGAAAACAAATATCCGGAATTACAAGCAAGTTCGGTCTTTGTGAGCCAAATGAAGCTGGGAAGAGGCTAGTAGAGCTTTCTCAAGAAAACAACCTGACCATAGTGAATACTCATTTTCAACAGCCCAAGAGGCACCTGTACACATGGACTTCACGGGACGGTCTGTACAGGAATCAGATCGATTATATTCTTTGCCGTCAGAGATGGAGAAGCGCTATACAAGCAGTAAAAACAAGGCCTGAGGCCGATTATGGGACCGATCATCAGCTTCGTTTTGCCAACATATATGCTTCGATTCAGGAAAACGCAGAACACTAGAAGGCCTTTTAGATATGATCTGGATCAAATTGCATCAGAACATGCTGTGGAAGTGAGGAATCGATATCAAGAATTAGATCTAGGAGACAGAGAGCCTGAAAAGATGTGGACTTATGTTCGTGATATAATACACGAAGTTGCTACTGAGGTAGTTCCAAAGCAAAAGAAAAGCAAACTGGTATTCTGACGAGGCTTTGCAAATACCTGAGGAAAGGAGGATGGCAAAAGTTATGGGGGAAAGAGAAAGATACAAGGTTCTCAATGCGGATTTTCAGAAAATAGCAAGGAGAGATAAGAATGCCTTCCTTAACATACAGTGCCAAGTAGTCGAGGACAACAGCCAATTAAGGAGCACAAGAGTTCTGTATAAGACAATCAAAGATATCAAAGGAAGCTTCTGTGCTAAGCTGGGCGAGATAAAGGACAAACGAGGCAATGACGTCACTGAAGACTCAGAGATAAAGAAGAGGTGGCAGGAATACACAGAAGAACTGTACAAGAAGGACCCGGATGGTTGTGATTACTGATCTTGAGCCGGGCATCCTGAAGAGGGAATTTGAATGGGCCTTCGCCAGCTTTGCTAAGAACAAAGCCAGCGGAATTGATGGCATTCCAGCTGAGTTGCTTCAAAACCTCGACCATGACGCTGTTAACATTCTGCATACATTATGTCAGAAGATTTGGACAACCCTGCAGTGGCCAGAGGATTAGAGAAGGTCAGTTTACATCCCCATTCCAAAGAAAGGCAGTGCCAAAGATTCTTGCAACTACCGCACAATCGCGCTTATTTCGCATGCTAGCAAGGTGATGTTGAAAATCCTCCAAGGTAGGCTGCAACAGTGTGTGGATCGGGAGCTTCCGGACGTGCAAGCTTGGTTTCGCAAGGGCAGTGCAACTAGATACCAGATTGCCAACCTTCGCTGGATTGTGGAAAAAGCAAGAGAGTTCCAGAAACCCATCTACTTCTGCTTAATTGATTATGCGAAAGCGTTTGACTGCGTAGATCACAGCAGCTTGTGGCATGCTCTCCAAGAGATGGGAGTTTCAATTCACCTCATCTGTCTTCGGAGGAACCTGTATGAATTGCAAGAGGCCACAGTTAGAACTGGGCATGGTCTTACTGATTGTGTTTCTGATTGAAAAGGAGTGAGGCAAGGCTGCATACTGTCGCCCTGCCTATTTAACCTATATGCAGAGTGCATCATGAGGAAGGCCGGTCTGGACGAGTCTTCAGCTGGAGTGAAGATTGCTGGAAAACGTATCAACAACCTTAAATATGCGGATGATACCTCTTTAATGGCAGAAAGTGAAGTGGAACTCAAGAGAATTCTGATGCGCGTACAAGAAGAGTGAGAAGTTTGGGCTTAAACTGATCATCAAAAAGACAAAGATCATGGCGTCTTGCCCCATCAAGTCCTGGAGCATCAAGGAACAAGAAGTGGAAACCGGGACAATTTTCTCTTCTTGGGCTAGAAGATTACGTCGGAAGAAGACTGCAGCCATGAAATTAGGAGACGCCTGCTTCTGGGAAAGAGAGCCATGGTTAGCCTTGACCGCCTAGTAAAGAGCAGAGACATTAGTCTGCCAACCAAGATCCGTATAACTCGTGCTATGGTTTTCCCAACTGTGATGTATGGATGCGAGAGCTGGACTGTGAAGAATGCTGACCGCCGAAGAATTGACGCGTTTGAATTGTGGTGCTGGCGGAGACTCTTGAGAGTCCCTTGGACTGCAAGAAGATCAAATGAGTCGATATTGTCGACCATAAACCTCGACTGCTCATTGAAGGATTAAATTCTAAATTTAAAGCTCAACTACTTCGGACATCTGATGAGAAGAGAGGAGTCGCTGGAAAAATATTTGATGTTGGGAAAGGTTGAGGGTCGCCGCAGAAGGGTTAGGCAGCGAACGCGATGCTTAGATGGCATCCTCGAGGCGCTGCAGATGAAGTTATGTGATGTTAGGAAGATAGTGAGAGGTCGGAAAGCGTGGCGTGACATGGTCCATAGGGTCACGAAGAGTCGGACACGACTGAACGACTGAACTGAACTGATACCTGTTTTTGTTGTGGACCGACATCGATAACAAGAGATACAAGTCTCTTATAGTTTATGCGGATTTCTCTTTGATATGAAAGGCACGGATTTCATGGAAGTATTTGGGCGCAGCAGGTCATATCACGAAGGTGTTAAGAAACTAAGTCAATACGTCCTATACTTTTTCCTCCTCCGCTATCGCAGCTTACCCAAACATTTCTTAGCAGTTCCTGGCTGCCTTTCATTGTGCTGTCATCGCAATTGGTTCAACAGTAATATTCGTCCTCGTTACTTCCTTTGCCAAAATTGATCTATTTCTGCCTTACAAGCAACTGACGCTGTAGCGAAAAGCAGGTCTCTGTTTTGTGTATGTGTCTGCTGTCTGGAATACGAAATTGCCGGTGGAAGCAGTTACAGGAATTTGTTGGCAGCGCGCCAGATGCGGCATCGAGAAGGTTCGGACTTTCGCACCGTAAAAGAGCAATATCTACCGTTTTGCGTATGTGTTCATGCAGTTGTAACATTAATAGTCGCACACTCCATCCGAATCCTAATATCTTTTCTTGGGCACGCGACGCGCGATCTTCAGCAACGAAAAAAATCTTTATTGCAGACTATTTTTAATATCAGCCCTGGCTTTAGCTGGGCACTGTTTGCTAACAAACATCTTCAAATTATGGCTTACCTTGTTTGGAGACTTCCCATAAAGCCTTGCTTGGTTATATACCACATAATATATATATAAGCACACAATAGAAATGAATATTCACCTTCGATTTTGATTACAGGTTCTCCATCGTGACGGCCGGATCCCGTGAACTCACCAAGTAGCCTATCACGGAAGTATACATATAGTATGACCTCGCATTACCGACAGCCTTCGATTGTATCCGCGGACAACGGTTAACCATTAGACGTGATACACACTGAATATTGAGGTGCCTTCTCGAGTGACCCAGTAGCGCAGTGACTTTCAAGAAATATCTAATACCCGAAGCTGCATCATTGAACAACAGCGAGCAATGGCAGAGGGCGAAATAATTTAGAAGGAAAATTAAAATCTTAGGAAATTTCGATGTATTGACGCAGAATAGCACTGTTTCCATTATATTTGTCCCTGTTAGGTATATTTAAATGGTTTCAGTGAAGTTCCAGAAAAGGAGCAGAACGCATCGTATAGAAGGTGATAGCCGCCCTTCTGACAAATACATTCACTGCAACCAGAAAGTTTATTTTGCTTGTGCTTTGTCTGCCTCGGTATTGGCTTCTGTCTTATCGCGAATGATTGATTGGTTAGGTTTATAAAGATTAACTTGCCATAGTGACTCAGTCTCACAGGGTCATCTTAAACTAGCGCTCCACAGATTTCAACATCGCACAGTGTACACACGCTATGCGTCTTGCCTTTGTCGAAAAGCGACCACGGATGCCGCGATTTGATATCTCGTCGTTGGGTAGAGCACTCCAGAACGCTAACCACTTCGCTATCGCGGCGGTACAAATAAATTCGTTGTATTTTTAAACTGCTTCAAGTAAAATTGATATAATTATTGTCGTGTTTGCACAGTGCAGTAGTTGAGGGCAGGTCGATGTGAAACGGCCGCAAACAGCAGCGCAGCATGCTTAGGAAAGGGGTCATTGTTAGTCGTGCCTTGCTAGCAAGATGTCTGATCAAACTTGCACAATGTTGGTGTGGAAGACTGTTCTGAACTGTCTCTTTTTTCCAGGGTTATGATTAAGATGGGTGTTTTCCTCTCTCAAAACCGCGATAACAGTGCGCTAGTGAAGTTCCGCTACTTGCCTCTCAATACCTGGAAACCTTGTCCGAATGCAGACTTTACAATTTCTTGCCTGATGAAGAAAACAAAAATTAATTGAAAAGTCGCGATAATAAATTTGCAGTATTGAGGCGCGCTCAAACAAAACGTTTTCGTGTTTAGCTGTTTTTTAGAGTGTGTGATATTGTAGGAATTATTAAACATTGTTTTCTTACAGGCTTCATGCTTCTTAAAATCTTCTGTTCTTCCCATTTTTATAAAATAAAAACGAAGCTGTCCCAACCAATGGTTTAGTTATAAGAGGCACCGCTGTTCTCCTCGCAGTCAAGGTACCTGTCTGTTCGTGAGTGTGGAGAGGTGGGCTTCTGAGGCGTACACTTAAGACTTTTTTTATTTAGTCTGCTTCTAAACTAGGCGATATTTCTGACCTCTTTGTTTCGATGGTCTGGCAGTAGAGATGCTTGGGTAGTGCAAAAAGTGCTTAGGTACCAAATATAGGCATAATATGGGGTAGAATTGGAACACATGTTGGAAAATAGGTATTGTAACTTGGTAGTGACAGGGCCATTGACACAAGACTGAAGCCAGGCTTAATAGCACTGAAATCAACTGTTTATTGGGCTGACTTGCGCACGTAAAAGAACTGAAGCAAATAGGCGGCGATACCAGCAAATGTGTTAGTCGGTCATCGAACAAAGAGTGCTCGTCGCACCCATCAAAGCTAAATACAAAGGCCGTGAAGAAATATCTAAATATAGCCGCTAACAGTCACTATCATAACCTGGAATATTGTAGAAACACACGTGGGTATGTGTAATCTTTCACATACATTTCGGCGCATTTGGCGCGAAAATTAAAATAATAAAACTCCGTCTCGCGATAAAGAACATCAACAGAGAACATTAATATTGCTGCATAACATCTGCTGTAACAAATATATTGATACGTTGCAAGGCTAGTCCACGAAGGTTAGTCCAGGCTGGCACCGCACACAGAACACAGCAACACAGGAGCGTCGACCTTATTCTAGCATCAATCGTTGCTACCACTTTGTCTTCTTCTGTGTCACTGTTGCTGATCGTTTTCATCTTCAACTTCCAGCGATGCAGGGCATATATGTCACATTACCCCCCCCCCCCCCCCCCCACGAAAATCACAGTCCCGGTGCGCACTAGGACGAAGTACTACAGGGGTAATACGGCTTCATCCGGGCGACATGAACAATCTCGGTGCGTGGCATAGAGGACTGTTGCGGCGGATGTGCAGGGGCGATCTCGTATCTCACAGGAGTGACTGGCCGCAAAACACGGTAGGGTCCTGCGTGTCGTGGCAAGAGCTTCTCACAGAGCCCTACTTTACGAGCGGCAGTCCAGAGCAAGACGAGAGAGCCCGGAGAGTAGTGGACATCCCGGTGGCGAGAATCATGGCGCCGTTTTTGAGAACTTTGTGAGGAAGCTAGTCGGCGGCGAGCGATAACACGGGCGGCGTCAGCTCGGGAGATGGCGTCACGAACGTAGGTACTGGCGTTAGCGGTGGGAGGCAGTACGCTGTCAAACGGAAGGGGAGGGTCACGGCCGTATAGCAGATAAAAGGGTGAGTAGCCCATTGTGTCGTGACGAGAGGAATTGTACGCAAACGTTACAAACGGCAAAGTAACATCCCAGTCACGGTGATCACCCGAGACATACATTGACAGCATGTCCGTGAGCGTGCGGTTGAGGCGTTCGGTGAGGCCGTTCGTTTGTGGATGGTAAGCGGTGGTAAAAGAGTGCTTGATGGCGCAATACCGAAGAATTTCGTCGACTACTCGAGCAAGAAAGCAACGGCCATGGTCAGTGAGCAGCTGGCGTGGAGCACCATGGGGCAGGATGACGTCGTGCAGAAGAAACGCAGCCACGTCAGTTGCACAGCTGGTGGGTATCGCTCGGGTGACAGCGTAGCGCGTAGTATAATCCGTGGCCACCGCAATCCATTTATTCCCCGACGCAGAAAGTGGGAAAGGCCCGAGAAGGTCAAGACCAACTCGGGAAAACGGGTCTACTGGGATGTCGATCGGCT
This sequence comes from Amblyomma maculatum, assembly GCF_055883805.1. Lineage (NCBI taxonomy): Eukaryota > Metazoa > Arthropoda > Arachnida > Ixodida > Ixodidae > Amblyomma > Amblyomma maculatum. Next base: position 103,423,571 of record NC_139354.1, read on the forward strand.
GCAGAGATCCAGCTGGCATAACCGAGGGCTTCTTCCGTCGCTGACACCGGTCACAACAAGCCACGTAACGACGGACGGAGCGATAGAGGCCTGGTCAAAAGAAGCGGCGGGGGACGCTGTCGTACGTACGAGATACGCCAAGATGACCCGCTGTAGGTGCGTCGTGGAGCTGTTGAAGAACGGTGGTTCGCAGGTGTTCGGGGACTACGAGCAGAAGCTCGGTGCCATCTGGTCGCATATTCCGTCGGTATAAGGTACCGTTGTGGAGCACAAACAGAGCTAGGGTAGCGTCAAAGGTGTCAGTGCTGAGGCGACTGATAATGCTGCTAAGCTTCGGATCTAAGCGCTGCTCATGACGAATGTTTGAAAGGTCAATGATGGCCAACACATTTGTGTCATCGTCACACTCGCTCGCAGGTGGTGGATCTACCGGGTTGCGGGACAGGCAATCGGCGTCAGCGTGCAGCCGGCCAGACTTGTCGATGACAGAAAAAGTGTATTCCTGAAGGCGGAGGGCCCAACGGCCCAGGCGACCAGTAGAGTCCTTCAGCGTAGAAAGCCAGCATAAGGCATGGTGGTCTGTGATGACGGAGAACGGGCGGCCAAACAAGTAAGGGCGAAACTTTGTAATGGCCCACACGAGGGCTAAGCACTCACGTTCTGTGATCGAGTAATTCTGTTCAGCTGCAGAAAGGAGGCGACTAGCATAAGCAATGACGCGAGTGCGACCCATCTGCTGTTGGGCGAGTATGGCACCAATACCGTGACCACTGGCGTCGGTGCGTACCTCCGTTGGGGCCGAGGGATTGAAGTGTGCCAGGACGGGCGGGTTGGTGAGGGCTGCAATGAGCGCAGAAAAGGATTGAGATTGTGCTTGGTCCCAGCAAAATGGAGTGTCGTTCTTCAAAAGATTGGTGAGTGGTCGAGCCGTTTCCGCGAAGTTGGGTACAAACCGCCGAAAATAGGAGCAACGCCCAAGAAAACTACGTACGTCACTGGTACAACGGGGTGTAGGAAATGCACTTACAGCACGTATTTTGTCTGGATCGGGTTGAACGCCACGGGCGTCGACCACGTGACCGAGCACCTTGAGTTCACGTCGGCCGAAGCTACATTTCTTCGAGTTCAGCTGAAGGCCAGCTCTTCGGAAGACGCCAAGAATGGCATCAAGGCGATGGAGATGGCTCTCGAATGTAGAGGGAAATACAATGACGTCATCGAGATAGCACAAACACGTTGTCCATTTCAAGCCGCACAGGAGAGAGTCCATCATGCGCTCGAATGTTGCGGGCGCATTACACAAGCCGATCGGCATCACCTTGAATTGATACAGGCCATCGGGAGTGACGAAGGCGGTCTTCTCCCGGTCCCGTTCGTCTACTGCGATATGCCAATAACCGGAACAAAGATCAATGGAAGTGAAATAGCTGGCACCGTGCAAGCAGTCAAGGCCATCATCTATTCTGGGGAGCGGGTAAACGTCTTTCTTTGTAATTTTGTTGAGGTGTCGGTAATAAACGCAGATTATCCAAGTATTCTTCTTTTTGACAAGCACGACAGGCGACGGCCAGGGACTGCTCGAAGGCTCTATAATGTTTTTTGCTAACATCTTGCCTACTTCATCTTCTATGACGCGTCGTTCTGAAATGGCGACTCGATAAGGTCTTCTGTGAATTGGGCGGGCGTCTCCGGTGTCAATACGATGTGTAACGAGGGACGTTTGTCCTAAGGGGCGGTCACCAAAATAAAAAATATCGCTGTACGAATTCAGAAGACTCGTAAGTGCTGTAGCAAGGTCAGGGCGCAAATTAGGTGCAACCGTTCCTGATAAGCGAGCCTCCGGAGATGGGGACGGTGCAGGTCGTGTCGACACTTTACAGTAGGGTCAGGCAAAAGAGCGGCAACTGTGACATCAGACAGTGGGGTCAGTTCGGCGAGAGTAATGCCCTTAGGAAGAACGTGCACAAAAAGGCCGAAGTTCAAGACTGGAATATAAGCGTTGTTATTTTCTACGTGCACGATGTTATGAGGGAGAGCGATTCTACGCTTCAGTGTCACGTCGGTTATGGGGCAAACAACGTAGTCGCCATCAGGAACGGAGGGGAAAGGCGTCATGAGCACATACACTGCAGCTTCTGGTGGCAGACGAGTAAATGTAGAGGAGCGGAGACGGAGCGTTGAAGTATCTGAGGCCTGTTTGTCAGGACAGAGTGGCAGGTCCAGATGAAGCGGTCCAGAAGAACAGTCAATGAGCGCGGAATGTGCAGTTAAAAAGTGGAGTCCTAATATAACGTTGTGAGGGCAACTGGTGAGGACTGCAAATAGCACAGGGATATGGCGGTCGACAATGGTGACTCTAGCAGTACACATACCAATCACAGTAGCTGTGTTGCCATCAGGAACACGAACGGTAGATGAGGGAGCGGGTGTGAGGACTTTGTTGAGGCGTTGACGGAGCGAGGAACTGAGGACGGAAATGTGGGCGCCAGTGTCAATAAGGGCACAAACTGAGACTCCGTCCACAAGAATGTCAATGAGATTATGTCTGGGTGCGACGGTCAGTTCCGAGTTGACAGTCCGGGTCGGTAATGCAGCGTCAATTCCGGGCGCTGCATTCGCTAGTTTCCCGAGTAGGTGCCGGCGTATGATTGAGAGGAGCCACGACGAGGTAGCGGTGAACGGGATCGATGAGCCCGGGGAGGTGGAGATCGGCTGTAGCGACGAGCAGTTGGGATGGTTTCGGTGCGAGGTTCATCTGGTTGAGGAGGAGAGTGTGTAGGTCGATCATAGGCGGAGCGGGGCTCCTTTGGTGGGGCGACAAAGCGTCGAGGTCCATAGTAATACCGACGGTCAGCGTTGTAATAAAAGCGAGGGGTGGGGAAAGTAGGGCTACGGCAATACCGCGAAGTGTGGCCGGCTCGACAGAAAATGAAGCAGATTGGCATGTCGTCTGAGGTGCGTCACTCTGCAGGGTTGTGACCAAGGTAGCGACGTGGGGAGGCTGTGCTGGCGGTTGTAGCAGCCACTAAAGGAACAGGGTGCGATGGTGGCGGGGGCGGCACGGAGCTAGAGGCGAGGCCGACGTTTGCAAGTTCCTGGCGGACAACGGCCTGTATCATGGCAACGGTGTCGGGCAGCGGGGACGAGAGTGGTGCAGGAGTTAGGGCCTGAAGTTCTCTGCGGACGATCCGAGTCACTGTCGTGGGATGGGAGGGTTGGTGCAAAGGGGCCAGGTCACCGCAGGATGAGGCAGCCGCCGTGTTCCGAAGACGCTCAAAGCGATGTACGAGACGTCTTTGTTTAGCCTGCTCGAATTATCGGCAGACTTGGAGCACCGAGTCGACGGTAGAGCAATCCATGCAGAATAGGATGTGGAATGCATCCTCCGCGATACCCTTGAGGATATGCCCTACCTTGTCACTTTCCGGCATGGAGGTGTTAATCTTGCGACACAACACAAGCACATCCTGAATGTAGGCGAGGTAGGACTCCGTGGGGGATTGAACATGAGAAGAAAGTTCCGTTTGTCCCGCCAGAGCGCGTCCAACTGGTTTCCCGAACAAGTCCTTAAGCGTGCGCTTGCAGGTATCCCAGGTAACGAGCTCTTGTTCGTAGTTTTGAAACCATGTTCGAGCTGTTTCCGCCAAATAAAATATGATGTTAGCGAGCATGATGGTGGCGTCCCAGTGGTTGTTGCGGCTGCAGCGCTCATACTCATCAGGCCAATCGTCAACGTCTGGATTGTCGTCGCCATTGAAGACGGGAGGGTGGCGTATTTTCGTTAGAACAACTGGCTGAGCCGATGTTCCCGCGGTGGTAGGGGCTGTTTCGGAGGTCATCGTGGCTGTTTGAGACGTGATTGTGATCTCAGGTAGGTGGCGGCCGCTTCGTAAATCCAGCTTTTGGCAGCGTAAATGGACTAATCGGCGCGTACGGGGATCTTGATTCACCTCCACCAAGATTATACGTGGCAAGGCTAGTCCACGAAGGTTAGTCCAGGCTGGCACCACACACAGAACACAGAAACACAGCAGCGTCGACCTTATTCTAGCATAAATCGTTGCTACCACTTTGTCTTCTTCTGTGTCACCGTTGCTGATCGTTGTCATCTTCAACTTCCAGCGATGCAGGGCATATATGTCACAATATATTTGAACGGTACGCTTCATTTTAAGAACATCGCCTCGATGTCCCACAAATAAAGAGAGAAACTAAACATAAACATATGAATGTTTAAACATAACAGAGTCTTCAACGCCCGTAATACGGCTTTAGAGAGAAACTAAACATAAACATTTTAATGTTTATGTTTAGAATAACAGAGTCTTCAACGCTCGTAATCCGGCTTTAAACATAAATGTACAACTTCTGGGTGCGCGTATTGCCGTTTGGATGCTTTCGCGCTGTCGCGAATGACCTCATAGTCCAGGTGCTTTTACGGGGTGAAGGTTTTTGTATAGCTCAAAGTATCGATGTTAAAATTTTCTCTAAGTGCGCAACGGAGAATTGGCGTCCATACTCGAACTTGGTCTACGGCTTGTACCCTGCGTTGCGTTGTTGCAAGTTGCATCGTCAGGCGTCAGCCCGTTGTTGGTCTAAAGCGTAACCGGGCGAGTCGTCTGGCTTCCTCTGCACGCTGCAGGTAGGCAGCGACGTTGATGTTTCTTTTCTCGCTTCTGGTACGACAGCATTACATGGAGCGTTGTCGTGGGCTCCCTGCCATACACTAGCTTGTAAGCGTTCGCTGTGGTTCTCTCCAGGATGGCCATGTTATACATGAAGCTTACGGGGCAGGATGGCGTCCCAGGTCTTGCCTTCGGCGTCCATGTAATAGCACTCACGTTCGCAAATGTTTTCTTATGGCGCTACGTAAATCCATTGGTCTAGAGAATATGCGCCTTTATACGCTGGTATCTTTTATTAGCGTAGCTCAGGGTGCCTTGCGAAAGCTCCACCGTAAATTATGTTCACTTGTCTATGATGAGCACTGCGAGGGAACCATGTCTCAAGAGAATGCATTCGACGAAGAACCTGGCGACTTCTGCCACGGTAATATTTGGCAGGGCTTTCTCTTCGGTGTAGTGGGTAAGGTAGCCAGTAGCCACGATGATCCACTTGCTACCAAGAAATGAAGTTCTCGGCGATGCGAAAAAAGTTCCTGACAAATCGCCGGTGGTAAGCGCATAGCCCAAGGAATCGGCGCACAGCCTTTTATTTTAGCAGGCAGCGGAAAGTGGGTGATCGAAATTCTCTTTCTTTACTTATTTATATATTGCCCAGGAACAGCCGCTCCTCGTAGTAAGTTGGCATTCTACTAGTTTCAGTGTTATCCCTGATGATTTGTTTCAGCACTGTCGAAAGTATTTTATGTGATCTTTAAAGCTGTCGAGAATAAAATGACGTCGAAGTATACAAGGCAAATCTGTCCCTTCAAGCCAGCTAGAACGGTATCCATTACCCGCTGGAACATCACTGGTGCAGAGCAGAGGCCTTGCCGTCTCCTTTGTCGACTTTAACTTGAACAGTACCCGCTCTTCAGGTCCGTCGACGAGAAGTTCTTGGCGTTGAAGAGCCGATCCTGTGTGCGGTCGATGCAGGGGACTGAGTAGACATATTTTTCATCAATCTATTCAAGCGGCGGTAATCAATGCAGGAACGAATTGTCTCGTCTTTCTTGTTGACCAGTACGACGGCAGATGCCCATGGGCTATCCGTTGGCTGTATGATGTCATGAAGCATTTCATATTCTTGCTCGCTGATGGCTTGGCATCTTCACGGTGATACATGATACGGGATTTGAAGAAGAGGCTGGGCGTTCTTCTCTCTGATAATACGGTGCTTTGCCAACGGAGGCTCTGGCACTTTCAACGCTGAAAAAAGCACTCGCTGTGACTTTCAAGAAAAGAACGAATCTTGTCGTTTCTCTTCCAGGGGAAGTGCTGGGTTGATGTCAAACTCTTGCTAGTATCGGGAGGGCGAATCGTCTGTATGGTGGGAGGGAAGTGCGAAGACTTCTCGGGTGTCGGATGGCTCGTTACCAGCATCTGAGTTTGTACTCCTCGGATATGGGTGATACCGCTTGCGATGCCGATCCCTCGTTCCAAGAGCTGTTTCCTTCAACACCTTCGGCGATTTCGATGTCTGTGTTTCCCACGCATGTGACGATGCTTGATGGAGGCGGCGCAGTTAAATCTGCGACGATGACGTTTGAACGATGTGATGTGTCGATGGCGTCGTCGGAGGTAAGGCGTTGTTCATCGAAAGCTTGATGAGCTTTGAGCGCATATTGATCAACTCCCACTAATCACTGAGAGAATTCATACTCAGAATAACGTCTCGCGAGCCATTCTGTAGGACCACGAAGCTCGCAGGATATGTACGCCCATTCATTCTCACTCTAGCGGTGCATCGTCCGGATGGCCTAAAAAGATTACCACCATCTGTGCTGCTAGCGGGTCATCCGAAGTGGTACCTTTTTAAGCTGGGCGGCGATCGCTCCACTGGTCAGAGAGTAGTCGGCTCCGGCGTCCTCCATGGCGGTAACCATGCGACTGTCGACAGCAACTTCGAGGTAACTGGTTCGTGTCCTCGTATTGCATGTAGGCTTCGGTTTTCAATCTCAGCTTCTCCCTGAGCCGAAGTCGTGGATGGAGCACACCACTCTGATGTCGCTGGGCGGACGTGTCGCTCTGATGTCTTGGCGCGTGATCGTCTTGGACGTCTTCATAAGGAGCTTTGTCGTAATAGCGGCGCTTTCGTCACTCGTCGTAGGCGTTGGAGGAACTTAATTTTTCGCCATAAAGCATCCTCACCTCCAAAGGTTGCTGTCTAGTTTCTGCTGCGTGGGCTAGAGGACCTTACTTGCACCTAGGTTTCGCCTGCCGACGCAACGCGGAACCTGAACGATAATAGGAAACGTGACAGATGTTTTGGCCACGCCGGCTCTCAACTTCGCATGAATTCGTCGATTTTCTATGCCTCTCGCCAAAGCGGGGTGTGGGCATTGATTCCAAAACCAAGGAGGGCGATACTCGTGTACGTAAATTGAAGCTGTGTCAAGCCTCACCACAGTGGAAGCATATTGGGCAGTTGTACGAAGTCCTGAGGCTCTGACGAAGCTTGTAGGCTTTGCGAACGGTGGCCAAAGGGCTGCGCTCAGAAATTGGATAGAAACGACAGGGGATTGGCGTCGCACGTCGTGGAGCCGAGCTACTTAACACGCCGGCATATCTACCGGATGGTAGTTGTTCGAGAGTGGCCGTTGGGTTCGGAGTTGCGCCCAGAAAATGCTGAACTTCGCGGACGACGTCCGCGAGTGTGACCATGATGGCAGCAGCCGGCGCAGCTCTTCTTGAAAAACATCGTGAATAAGGTCTCGCAACATATCTCTGCTTTTACATGATCCGCTGTAGGGGCTTGTATACCGCGCTTGGAGTGGTCGACTCTATTGGCGCATACGTGCCTCTATGGTTCTTTCGATGGGAAATGCCTCTCTTTTGAAATCGGTAGCTGTTATCGGCTGCAAGACCTGCAAATCTAGATTCTTTCACACCTCGCATTAAACGTTTACCTTTTTCCTCCTTTGTTGTGTTTGTGTGAGCAAGGCTTAAGAGGCACTTCGTTTTCTCGACGTAAGTGATTACAGAATTGTTATGGAGTTGGGAATTGGACTGAAAAAGCAGGTCTGCTCTTTCTGTCCTTATCATGCTGGCGGACTGCTTTAACAGTTCCTTTGGGAAGTTCCCCCACGTCGTGACCGGCGAGTCGTTGTTTTCATACCACGTCCTCGCTGTTCCACCAAGAACAAGGAATACATTTTGAAGCTTCAAGACGTCATCCTAAATGTCAAATATTCAACTTTTGTGTATTGCTCTGGGAAGTCGTCAGGATCTTGACCCGCGGTGCAGCTGAACATGATAGACTGTCGGGGTTGCTGGATCATTCATCATCATAATTATCACCATCAGCCTCACTCTACCCACTGCAGGTCGAAGGCCTCTTTCATATTCCTTCAATTAAACCAGTCCTGTGCGAGTGGGATCCACTTGACCCCTGCGAACTTTTTAATCTCAACCGCCAACCTAATTTTCTACCGCCCCCTGCTACGCTTTCCTTTCCTTAGAATCCAGTTTGTTGCCCTAAGCTACCATCAGTTATCCTTTCTTCGCGCTATATGTCCTGCCCATGTCCATTTTTTTTTATTTTCAGTAGAATGTCAGTGATTTGAGTTATTTCTCTAACTCTGAACATTTTCTATCTCTTATCGTTATCCCTATCATTTTTTTCCATAGCGGTCTGCATTATCCTCAACTTAAGTAGAACCCTCTTTGTTAGCTTCCATGTTTCAGCCCCCGTAGGTAAGTACAGGTAAGATGCAACTGTTGTATACTTTCCTCTTCAGCGAAACAGGTAAGCTGGTAGTCATAATCTTCCAGTGCATGCCAAATGCACTCCTTCCCAGTCTTGTTCTCCTTGTTATTTCCCGTTCATGGCCCGGTTCTTCGATTACTACCTGTCCTAAGTAGATATCTTCGCCTACTACTTCTAGTGCTTCGCTACCTAACGTGCTGTTCCTTCTCTAGGCTATTGAATATTACCTTAGTCTTCTGCATATTGAGTTTCAAGCCTACTTTTTTACTTTTCCTATCTAGGTCGTCAGTCATTCTTTTTAATTCCGCCCCTGCGTTACTTATCAAAGCAATGTCATCAGCAAATCATAGATTACTGAGGTATTCTTCATCTACTCTTATCCCTAACTGCTCCCATTCCAAGTCATTACCGGTACCATAGACGGGCCATTGGTACAATGAGGTCTTCCGCGGTTGAACAGGGTCAGACAGGAGACCATAATAGGGTTCGAGCCCCTGACGTAGGCGGCTGACTCGACGACCCATAGGTTGGGCCCCCAAGGCGACAGGAACAAGGTTGAGGCCTTCGCTTGAAGTGGTATATCGGAGCTAAAACGCCAGCAGATCCACTAGATGTCACGTGGTAGCGACAGGGCCTCAGGCAAAAAAGAGAAGACAGGCGCAATGGAACTGAAATCAAGTGTTTGTTTAGCTGTCGAACAAAGAATGCCAATCGCTCCCGTCAAAGCTCAACTTAAAGGCTGTGAAGAAACATGTTGATAAAGCCGTTAACCGTGACTAGTATAATCTGGAACATTGTAGAAACACACACAGGCAGCCACCTGCAATCTTCGAGATGCATTTTGGCGCATCTTGCGCGACAAACAAAATGATAAAGCTGCGTCTCGCGAGAACGAGCATAGAAACAAGGAGTACACAATCTATCTGTGTCCTATGCACACACTGATAAGGCGGCATGCCAATGGCTGTAACAAATTCACATTTAAACCGTAGGCTCCAGTATTATGCGTTAGTGTCAATACATTTACCTGCAGGAAATTGCTAGTCTGAAGAAAGAATCCTTCAAGCAAGAGCTTCAAACTCCTAGATATATCAGCTACTAAAACATGTCGAATTAAGCGTTAAGGTACCATTAAGTAGCTGACAAGAGCACATACATTATGCAAGCTTCAGAGGCTACCCAAAAACTGAAGCCGAATTATTCATATCGGAGACTTTAGGGATCTGAAATGAATTCACAATCTGCAATTAGATTTCCAGTAATATACCGCAATACACTGATGATACTGCCAAATGCCAAGAATAATCAACAGAGAAGGACAAAAACGGATGCAAAGTCAGAGAGAGCCCTCTATACGAACAATAATCGAATCGAATCTTTTTTTTTTAACTAACATTCTTTGGAGCCTATATTCGTATTTCGCATATTTCCTGAATGCTGTGCCCAACTATTTATCTGCAACTGTAATGGTATCAGTAGCTTTGAACGACGACTGATATCAAATGAATTGCTAACAAGTAAGCGCCAACATCAAAATTGCTGTTCGCGCTAATACTTCATGTATTACGTCGCCCTATTCCTTTACCTGTGGGTGCGATATTTTTGTTTTACGATTAGGGTGAGGCGAACATATATTCCCCGAGCAGGCAGCCGTCCCCAATTCAATATTTCTTTATTCCTTACCCTAGGATATGTCAGTTGTGAAAACGTTGGTTAGCGCCCTGAATCTCCTCCTAAACCCTTTTTCAGTTCCATTTGCTTTGCCCATTCATTATCCTTCCCATTCTATACTGATCGACCCTACTTATAGTTCACTTGTAAACTGGAGTCGGTTGTCTGTGACATCATCACTATTGTTTTAAGCCAACGCATATAAATATTCAATTTGTGACCCTTCCATGGATCTTCTTTCATTTGTACATACCATCGTTATCGTCCCGCTGCGCCGGCTCCGGCACGCGCCTGCGTTCGTGATCAAACTAAAATGCTAGCCAAGGCACCACTGGCCTTGCCGTTAAGACCTTGCCGTCTCGACCTCGCCTTTTTTCAAAACTGGTGGAGGTGAAATTCGATCCCCTTGCTGCCTTGGGCCCTGCCTCTCGCTGGAGCTACGTTCCGGTCGCCGTCTAGCAACTGTCACCATAGTTGTGTCTACCGAGAGTACCCACGAACCGGCCGAACCCACAACCTGGGCTGCACCACCCCCTCCGTCTGTGCCCACATGGCAACGCGACCCGCCATTGTTCGCTGGTCGTCGCGATGAAGACGTCGATGACTGGCTCAACACCTATGAACGATGCAGTGCCTACAACAGGTGGGACGATGGTCTAAAATTTCTCAGCGTTTCTTCCTACTTCATTGAGGTCGCCAGAAACTGGTTTATGAATCGAGAACCCCACACCACTAACTGAACCACATTCAAACAGCAGTTCCGCCAGTACTTCGCCGACCCGGCAGTTTGGACTGAGATCACGAAGAACGAGCCAGTCCCGATGAGTAATATGCGTCTTGCACAGAGGTCATACTTGCACTTTGCCGGCGTATTAGTCCCACCATGCCGGAACCTGAAAGAGTAAACCATGTCTAGAAAGGAATCAATTCTATGGTTTATAACACCCTAGTTGTCCATAATCCTTCAACTTTTGATTCCATTATTACGATGTGCCATCCCCTCAACCTATGGTACTCACCTATGGGGCTGAAACGTGGAGGCTAACCAAGAGAGTTGTACTTAAGTTGAGGACAGCCCAGAGGGCCATGGAACGAAAAATGGTAGGGGTAACATTAAGAGATAGAAAGCGTGCAGAGTGGGTCAGAGAAATAACTCAAGTTACCGACATTCTAGTAGAAATTAAGAAGAAGAAATGGACATGGGCAGGACATGTAGTGCGAAGAGAGGATAACCGATGGTCGCTGAGGGTAACAAACTGGATTCCAAGGGAAGGAAAGCGTAGCAGGGGGGCAGAAAGCTAGGTGGGCGGATGAGATTAAGAAGTTCGCAGGGGTCAAGTGGATGCAGCTAGCACAGAACCGGTTTAAGTGGATAAATATGGGAGAGGCCTTCGCCCTGCAGTGGGTATAATCAGGTTGATGATGATGATGATGATGAACCTCTCAACCAGCTGCAGTCCTCCCAACTGCAGCCCGGCATCGCTACTGGCCCGACGTCTGCTGACCTCGATCTGCGGGCACTGATTCGAGCCATCATCCACGAGGAGCTACGAGCCCTCAAGCCTGTCTGTCGACATGGGTGCGATCATTCTTCCGCCCCTTGACGCCTTTCTGAGCGACATGATTAAAGAAGAGTTAGCAACCATCACCCACCCCTATGGAATCCGAACCTCCTGCAACCCGCCCAGCGCCGACATAAGCGCACGTCCCTGCATTCCCCCCTACTTTGGTTCCCCCGCCCAGACCGGCACCAACCTACACTCACGTCAATGTAACGGTGATGGCTGAACCTGCACCAGCCTATTACGCACCTTGGCGCCCCTCCCGACCAGTTTGGTATTACTTTGGCATTAGAGGATATAATGCCGCTTCTGTCGTCACCGCCTTCAGAACAACCGCCGTGGTTACGACACCTTCGAAAATGCCATGCCTTCAATTTCATATTATCAACGCGGGTTTATTCTAAGCCCACCTCGACGATCCTTCCAACCTCCAGTCTCCTCGTCTGAGCCTCGTGGTAGCCACGTATCCCGACGGCGTCCCCCACCCCATAGCGCCACTCAGTTTCCCCTCTCCGACCCGCAACAACTCTCTGTCCGCCATCCGGAAAACTAAGTGTTGCAGTTTCTGGAGGTCAAACTGCACTCTACGAACTTACTAAAGGTCCTCCTGATCGCTCGTATAATGTGATTTCTGTTTTCGCTGAAGGATTACCTGTCGAAGCTTTGATTGATACAGGGGCTGCAATTTCTGTCATTCACGCTGATTTGTGCTACCGTTTGCGAAACGTGACAACACCATATGATGGGCCTGAACTCCGTGGAACCAATGACGTCCCTCTGCGCCCTTCAGCGAAGTGCACCGTACGAGGTGTTATCGACGGCATCCGCCATTATGTGCACTTAGCTGCGTTCTCACCTTGTGGGAAACTGATAATTTGTTGTTGGGATTTTTTGTCAACCGCTTCGGCGTTAATTTCTTGCGGCGACCGTGTTATCCTAATGACAGACAGCGATTTTTCATTTGACTTCTCTGAACGACATCATCCCCTCGTTGCCGCCGCTGATACTGTTTTGCCTCATCAGTGCGAAAAAATACTTACTGTTGCTTCTGACGACTTCACTGATGAGGAGGTACTCATCGCACCATCTTATTGTCATATTCCATGTGGCATCGCCTTCCCGTCTATTCTTGTCCGGTTCCGCAACGGCTCGGCGAAAGTAGCGGCCACTAACACTTCACGTGAATCCCTCGTGCTCACAAAAGGAACTTCTCTCCCTTCCATGGTGGATGTTCAACCTTTGTCCCTGATGGGGCTCACCGCCCCTCTACCCCCGCACCGAGTTTCGCCAGACGTCTCTTTTTCTGTTCTCACAAAATATATTAATCCCAACCGCACGCCGCACCAACGCCAAAAACTGCTGACATTTCTTCGACTCCACCAAGCCGTTTTTTATGCCACTTCCCCACCACTGGGAGGGACTAGTTTTGTGCACCATTACATTATTAATGAGGGTAAATCTACCGTCCGCCGATGGCCGTATCGGGTTTCCCTCTCTGAACGAAATGTAATTGAAGAAAAGGTAAATGACGTGCACCGTCGCAATATTATTCGTCCCTCAACAAGCCCATGGTCCTCTCCAGTAGTGCGAGTTAAAAAACAAGGACGGTTCGGTAGGCTTTTGTGTTTATTATCGCTCAGTCAATAAAATTACCCGCAAAATTGTATACATAATGGCGCGAATTGATGACGCCCTTGACTCTCTCCAAGGCCGAATATTTTCCGACTTTGGACCTCCGCTCAGGTTATTGACAAATGCCTATGCAAGAGGACGACAAAGAAAAAACCGCTTTCGAAACTCCCGATAGCTTTTACGAATTTAATGTTATGCCTTTCGGACGTTGTAATGCACCAGCGACATTTGAAAGAAAGATCGATAGTGTACCTCGTGCCTAAAATGGAGAATCTGTTTATGTCACTTGGACGGCATCGTTATCTTTTCGTCAACATTTAACGACCATCTCACGTGCCTGAAAGAAGTCCTCACGTGTCTTGCTCCAGCTGGCACTCAGCTCAACACCAAGAAGTCCCACTTTGCACGGAAGGAAATTAAAATATTGGGACATCTGGCACGCATGACACATCCGTCCAGACCCTGAAACATTCATCGCGGTCTTGACCTTTGCTCGTCCACAACGGACTGCAGATTTGCGCAGTTTCCTCGGCCTGGCGTCTTATTTCCGGCATTTTATAAAGCATTTTGAAACTATTGCTGCTCCAGAAGAACTACTTAAAGCACGCAGCCCATTCGTATGGACTGAGAAATGCGAAACTGCTTTTAACGACCTAAAGTACCCCCTCACATCAGATACTGTTCTTGGCCACTTCAGTGACAGTGCTCCAACCATCCTGCACACTGATGCCAGTGGTCACAGTCTTGGCGCTGTTCATCCGCAGCGCAATGCAACTTCGCGTGAGAAAGTGATTGTCTTCGCCAGTCGGACTATGACTCCAGCTGAGAAAAACTACATCATTACCGAGCAGGAGTGTCTTGCCGCCATCTGGGCTGCCCAAACATTTCACCCTTACTTATACGGTTGGCACTTCACAGTTGTGACCGATCACCATGCTCTTTGCTGGTTGTCATCGCTCAAAAAATTAACAGGCCAACTTGGCCATTTGATTGTACGCCTGCAAAAATAGCATTTCGAAGTCACTATAAATCGGGTCGCCGATGCTCTTTCTCGCTGTCCACTTCTGTAATCAGCTGGCTGTTTTTCTTCCCAATGCATTTCCACCTCTGACCACAGCCGACCATCGCTTTCTCCAACGTATATCACAACAGTTTTATTTGACGACTCCCAGAACAAACACGCGTTCCGCTCACAGCAGTTAGCCGATGCCTACTGCCGTCCTATTATCGACCGCTTTATCGGCGCTTCGGACCCACCCAATGCTCGTCTTTGCCGACAGCTTCGCAATTTAAAGCTCGAAAATGGCGTCCTACGCCACTACGTGTATTGCCCTGATGGATCTCGCTGGATCCCTGTCGTGCCGCGTGTGTTTCGCCCACGTATACTGGCGGTTCTCCACGATGACGCTACATACAGGTCACCTTGGTTTTGAAAAAACTTACGACAGCGTAAAAAACGATTTTTTTCGCCTGGCCTATCTTCCAGCGTTGCCAAATACGTCGCCTTCTGCCCTCTGTGCCAACGTCGCAAACGGCCGACTTCTTTGCCCGCTGGCCTTCTCCGCCACGCCATTAGACCTAGTCGGCATCGACGTATATGGTCCCCTACCTCTCTCCGATGGGGTCAATCATTGGATTATAACAGTTGTCTAACACCTTACACGCTACGTTAAGACAGCCCCTGTACCGACTGGTTGCGCTCAAGAAGTAGCACATTTCGTTTTGCGATCAATTGTATTGCATCATGGCGCTCCTCGCGTGCTCCTAAGTGACAGCAGGACGACCTTTTTATCGACAGTCGTTGCCGAATCTCTTCACGCGCCATACACCCTTCATAACACAACCTCAAGGTACCATCCCCAGACTAACGGTCTCACTGAGCGATTTCATCGCACATTATCGCATATGATATCCATGTACATCACACCAGATCATCAAAACTGGGACACTATTCACCATTAGTCACATTCGCCTATAATACTGCAGTACTGCGGACTACCGGTTACTCTCCCTTTTTCCTTGTTTATGGCCGTCCTCCCACTACAATTCTCGACACTTCCTTCCTCTCTACGTCCGACTATTCCACTTCAGTGCCTACCCAGTTTTTATCTCGTGTGGCAGAAGTCGTCATCTTAACCGCATAAACACAGAAACCTGCCAGGAAGATTGCAAGAGTTGCTACGTTTCTACGCATCGCGAGGTTTTTTTTCGTGTAGGTGACGAAGTACTACTTTATACACCACTGCGCACCCCTGCCCTTAGTGACAAATTTCCCCACCGCTACCTTGGTCCCTCCGAGGTCATCAGCCAAACCTCCCCAGTGAACTGATCCCACAGCCGATCGACCCCACCGTGGAACTGAAATTGCTCATGTTTCTCGCTTGAAACCGTTTGTGTGCCGCGGTGCATCGGTTAGTTAGGAGCGGCCTGGCTGGCCGTTTCCGACCCCCCGGGCAGAATTTGTGAGCCTTCCATGGATCTTTTTTTTTCATTTGTACATGCCATCCTCAGCGTTCCGCGGCGCCGGCTCCGGCACGCACCTGGGTTTGTGTTCGGATTAAAACGCTAGACAAGGCATTGCTGGCCTTGCCGTCACGACCTTGCCGTTTCGACCTAGCCTTCTTTCACAAATTTTATATTCCGGTTGGTCTTCCTCCAAGCGCAAATATTGCCATGATCCAAAAGCCATACACCTCACAAAATAGAACCACCTCATACCAGGGTTAAAACCTCGGTCGAAACTATAACGAAACAATATTTTGGACTGGAAGGGGGCGATGTCGAGCTCTGAGCCCGTGTACATATTCGGCCGTTGCCGGACACGTGTAGGTCGCTGGAATTTATTGAATCTTGTTCAATTTACTCCGTCGGGATAAAGAAATTGAGATTAGCGTTTGAGAACTATTTAAACGACTGAAAAAGTGTTCTTTCCTATCCTCCGAAGCACGGAAGAAAGAGAGTTTACAACGCAGTATTTTCTGTTGTGGCTACGCAGTGTGTGTCATCTCTGTGCGTGCATTGCATCTAACCTTTCGTTGCATTGTATTCGTCTAACCAAAGACCGAAACATAATGCAATCAAGTTCTCAGACAGACAATTGCGTTGACAACGTAGGCCGAAGTCCGGAGCACGTCAAAGGTTCAAGTTATTTAAAAAAATCTCCAGATGTCCGTGTCTAATTTAGGTGCCCTCCCAATGGGCAAGCTCTCAGCGGGCTTGCGGGCCTGAGAGGCATCGCAGAAAACTTAATACACAATAAATATGGTAGCATGTTTGATAGCTTTGGAGATGGATGACGTCTGTCGCTGTGAATAATGAAGCAAATGCTATCTCAGGTTAATTAATTTATAATACTGAACGGTATTATAGCCTTCGAGACGAACAACTTTGCGGTTAAAGCTTTCGATGTAAATTACTTTGTATATAGTCCGGTGCTTCTGCGAGGCTGGAAGAACCCCTTCCAAAGAAAAATATTGTTGAAAGCTGGATCTTTGTATTCATAAATAAATAAATAAATAAAGTGAAAGATAGGCTAGATGACAGAGCGGAATTGGGAACCAGGGATTGAGTGTGTCCCTATGGCGTCGTTCGATACTGGCCTAGGTAAGACTCGACCTTCGGCTGTTGGACGGTGCGTCTCGAATATCCGATAAATGAGGCCGGCGTGTAGTGCCGGGAGAGTTCAAACATTTTCAGCTGAGAGCGACCGGCAAACTGGCGCCGCAACGTCGACTCTTAATCCAGGTCTATGCAGGCTGCGATGCTTCAGCGCATCCTATACAACTTCACAGTTATTGCCTCGTATGTAACAAAATCTTAGTGCACAGAGCTGTGAGCTGTATTCCCTTTCTAGAAGGAAAAATATCCTGAAAGAAACATTATAATTCCTTAATTAAATTTCACCTGCACCATATATAGGCGAGAAAAGAATCCCTTATAGCGTTAATTGTACAGTTTTTGACATCACATGTGAACTCTATCCGCCCTACGTAATAGCATGAGCTGCAAGTTTTTTCCAAACATGTTTCCTTCCTGTCATTTTCTTTGGTTAGCCCTTGATCCCCTATTTTCAGGACGTGACAGGTGTGGTTCAATTGACCTGTTATTATTGTGTTTCTTTATCCTTCTCCCCTCCGTGCGAAAAGCCGTTGAGAACCTGTTCCCCGGCGGATGTGTTCTTCATCAGGATACTTTGGAATCCATGTCCGCTTTCATGATAGGTGCGCCAGCTGCGAAGCTGCTTTAGAGCCGATTTGTCATCCACTCCTCATAGTAGGTTTTTTTGCAGGTGCTGCCGCTTTTTATGTTATTTTTCAGATCACAGGATTGCCGGTTCCAGGCTGAGAAATACATACCGAAAACACGTACTTTCATTCCTTGACCTATTACATTCTCCTTACACCCTCCCCATCTTTTCTTCGGAATCAAAAGCGTATTTAAACTCCTTGAAGTGATGATCGAGCTGCCCTGACGAAGACAAGCCAACTTGTCGAAACGTTGCCTCGACTTGTGCACTGACCCCCCCCCCCCTCTGTATTCTTGATATTGCTCTTAATTTGCAGGTAAAATAATTTTTGTGTACATTGCTTATATGGTGAACAATCTTTAAAGTAATTGTTATCTCAGCCATAAAGGACTGTTGTTGTAGAAACCCTTTTATATAAAGGAATTGGTACGTATCGCTGCTGTCCACCCTCTACTTCAGTTGTATTGACGCATGAAAGCGCTTAGTATAACTCTGTAAATTTCCTGTATGAGTTAAAACTTGTGATGTTAATATAAGCAAATGAAATGGTATTTATCTACTATATAGTTAATGGTACTATCATTCAGGTGTCAATCGGTGATGCTGGTGAGTTAAAAATTATATGTGTGTGTGTGTGTGTGTGTGTGTGTGTGTGTGTGTGTGTGTGTGTGTGTGTGTGTGTGTGTGTGTGTGTGTGTGTGTGTGTGTGTGTGTGTGTGTGTGTGTGTGTGTGTGTGTGTGTGTGTGTGTGTGTGTGTGTGTGTGTGTGTGTGTGTGTGTGTGTGTGTGTGTGTGTGTGTGTGTGTGTGTGTGTGTGTGTGTGTGTGTGTGTGTGTGTGTGTGTGTGTGTGTGTGTGTGTGTGTGTGTGTGTGTGTGTGTGTGTGAGTGTGTGTGTGTGTGTGTGTGTGTGTGTCTGTGTGTGTGTGTGTGTGTGTGTGTGTGTGTGTGTGTGTGTGTGTGTGTGTGTGTGTGTGTGTGTGTGTGTGCTTGCGTGCGTGCGTGCGTGCGTGCGTGCGTGTAAAGCAAGTCCCTAATTTGAGAATTATTCTGCTTGTAGCTCTGTTTTCGGGGTGATCTGAGGAGCGGCATTGAACCGTATGGCTCAGGAAGCTTACATCTTGCTGAAAAAAATTGTCACCCACTGAGCACATATATAGAAATCTCATTTGTTCTCACAGTATGAAGTTATTAATAAAATACAATAGCGCTTATTCTAGTGCTATGTTGAACCATTATTTCTGGTCATTGTTTTCACTGTGACAGTTAGGATATTCAATGCCGCTGCCATATATCCTATCTTTATAGGTGCGAGAAATGTAGCTAAATTCATTACGAAAGTCAGTCTGTGCGCTTTCTTATATACTTTCCTAGACAGCCAAAATTTGCTTTTGACATTGTAATAAAAACAAATATATTAAGGAGGATCACTTTGATTAACTAGTCAAATATCATAAAACCTCCACATTAATGAGGAATGAAAAAATACCTGCTTAAGTACACCACCGCATCATCGTTATCCATCACATGGTTTTCCCGAATGAAATCCTTCAACTGGTATAGGGTGCTCGCCATTATTTTTTGGTCATACCGCCGATACCGAACAATTTCTGTCCACTCCTGAAAAAGTGCGCAATAAAATTACCACCTATAAAAACAGTAAGTTTTTAGCCTCGTCAATGCATGCATCATGTAGTAAGGCTTGAGAAGAAGCTATACGCTGGTAATAGAGGGAGAAACATCATGTAAAACGAGTAAAGTATTGACTCTAAAGCAAAACATACGTTCGATCACTCAGATATAAACACAAGTGCGGTAAAGCGAATTCCTTTCCTGCGATTCTTTGTGCTGAATTTCGGCTTTTTCATACATTTCCTTCTTATTTTCTCTTTTTTTTCGCTACTTTTTCTTCTTCACTCTTCCTTATTGTTTTTATTTTGGTTGTTTTTTCATCTTACTCTCTTCTGTTTTACTACTTTTTTTCTTTTTTCCACAGGACTGGCTATGTTCGATGCTGTAACGCAATGATATTAAAGCTTTGCAACGTTCTGGTTCATTTTTTGCACTATTTTATGGCAATTTCCACAGTTTTGACCTCCGTAGCTCCTTCGCCATCTACACAATATATCAGAGTCCAAGGCTATTTCCATTTCGAAGTAACTTTTTGGCTCTTCAGGCTGCACAGGACAGCGGGCCAATATTATAAATATTAGAAGAATCTGCGAACGGCTATCGTACAATAGTCTAACATTACAGGCGATTACGCAGCGCTGTTTTGGCTAATATAAACGTCCAATGATGAACCAAGGTTCCTCTGATACCGGTCATGCGGTTTTAAAAACCACCGTCGGTCGAACAAGTTATTCCCTGACCTTCTGCTATTGTAAAATTGTAAATGCCATGAAAAAAATGTGGCTATGATTTGTTGCGAAATAAATATTATGCAATTATCACTGAAATCCAGACACGGTTCCACATTTCTGTTTTTTAACACGCCGCTAGAGTTCTTTTCACGGCATTTATGACAATGGCATTTCAGTGGAACGCCATTCAAACGCATTCGCATCATCGCTGCAGCGGCCGAGCTTCGGTTCTGCCGTTCGCTAATGTGCAGTACAGTCGGTATTCATATGCTTCCTGAATATATTACTCTAGTTTCTTCAGCGAAGCGCGTGAGCCGTCCGTCTACCAAATCGCGCAGAAATTATTTAAGAACATGCTATGATTAAGGATACTGGCGGCTTACAAGTTTTAGATCTGTGAGACTATATTACCCAGACTGAAATACATAATGAAATGCGACTTAGCGCTCCTGGTGGTCTATATATCTAAGTGGTGTGTCGGTAAATAAGTTGATATTTCCAACAACGCTTACTGTGCACGCAATACATGGCAGTGAGTCGAGTGATAGCGGGTGATTTTAGCGTTCTACTTTGCTCAACCTACAGAGGGAGTATTCCTCACTGCCGCCGTTCATGCAATGCACGGAGAATAGTGCGTCCACTCAGTGTACGTAATGATTTTCGGAATACGCAAAATGTAGCTCATAATCCTGCATTTTTTAAAGAGCTATTTCCTCCCTTCCCTGCCGACGGTGATGTAGCAAATCGTGTTTTCTGCGTAAAGCATTGCACTCTGGTATAACGTTTTTGATTTGCGCTTGTAGGGGTTTTGCTTTTTTGCGATGTTTTAACGTGTCAGCACGGTATTTATACAATAATTAATAAGTAGTTGTATTCAGCTGTCAAAAACATTGTAATTTTGATCAATATTGTTCACTTTTGTTTATTCTTGCGTAATGCTGCAGCACGTTTCGAATTAGTGTCTTCGCCTTATTTCTAGCTAGCCTAGTAGCCAATGGACGGACCATATATAGCCATCAATTCGGCCGACCTACCAAACCTCTTGCGTAAAAAAAAGGGTAGAACTTCTTCGTTCAACAGCAAAATGTAGAAATTGGTAAATAGCGTTTCAGTTTGTGATATCGTGCTTTATTAAACAATCTGCATCTGAATTATTTTCGTAGGTATTGTTTCTTATATGTTTATCTCAGTATACATTTTTGTTAAACCATAAACACAACAGGCCACAGCATACAGCCGCACATATTAAGCGAGTGTAGCCGTTTCGGAGAAAGAAATGGCTCAGCTGCTTGTTTTTCGCACGAAAGTAGTGGAGCATGAAAATATATAGTTAAATACAAGAGAAACTGAAAGAAAATGATTTGTTGCAGCCGCAGTCTAAAACCAAGTTCCGGGACAGTCAGAAAGAGTGAGCGAGTGGAGAGTAAAAGGGAATACAAAAGAGGAGTGATAAGGAAAGGCACAAGATATATGTAGGGTAAAATTAATGATAATAAAATCTATAGATGAGCTCGACCCCCGTCCGAGATTGTCGAGTAGGTCCGAAGAGCGCTATATCGGAGTTTTTACGTCGCGCCGTGAAGACATCAGAACAGGCAGTGGTGATGGGAGAAACGCCCATACCGCATACATACGTTTCGTCTCTGCAGAGAACAGTCCCGTCTCTTCCCCCATCTTTCTTCCCTATCTCATTACTCAGAAGAGTTCTCGCGTCCACAGTGCGAGGTTCTATTTTGTCTTTGTGATTTTGCATAGTGATCTGCCCGCATCTCTTTTCACTCTCGTCCAACAGTGCGCCGCGCCGCACATTCACCCTCCTCTATACATTTCATTATTTTGTGTATTATATATTTTTCTATTGGAGCGAGGGGTGGGGGATTGTGCCGTTTGTGATGTCCGGGTTTTCTTAGGTCCACTTGGTACTTACATTGGGCTGTGTGTCTGTCGCCTGTTTGCCCCCTTTCTGTCCTCGCCTTTGCACATATATTCGGAGTGCTGCCATAGCAGGGAGTACTCCTGACAGCCTCTCGTTTATTAAAATAAACGCATTTAAGCACAGTTTCTTCCCTGAGACAACAGTACATTAGAACGCACTACCTGAGTCGATTTCGACTCTCCTAACCTGGAACAGGCACTAAAAACATTTTTGCTTCACTACAAAGAACGAGATACTGTTATATTCAATTTTCTGCCTTCATTGCTATTTGTCTTTGCTATGTCATGTTCTGTGTTTCATTTTTGCGGTGTGTCACATGAAATGTTTTCACATGGTGTTGTGACTTGTACTTTTTCATACCCCTCCGCAATGGGCAAACGCTGCACTGAAGTTTTTTGAAATAGATAAATAAACACAATGACCGCAGTGTCGGGACCATTGCTTCCCCTCCTGCTGCTGACACGAGATCCGGATTGTTTGTCACTGCCTACGGGGCTAGAGAGAAAGTGAAATGAACTTGCCCGACGAAAACAAAGGCCCTGATTGCTCTTTGAGAACCTGGGTTTTAGAAAGAAATAAGACATGCTTGTCTTGTCTCATGCCATCCATCCCGTTTGCAATTACAGTTAGCTTTCTGTGCTTTTTCTATAATGACCGCGTCTACGTGTCGTCTGTGCACCTTCCAGCAAGATTCCTGGTCGCACGATTACACTCATCATGCATGAAACTATTACTAGTCTGCGGAAGCGAAATCCACCTCTGAAACGTGGTGACGCCTCCAGCGTACCTTCCTGTCGATTGCTGTTTTAGCAAAGAAAGAATGGAGGTTCATAGCGCCATGTGCATGAGGTGGATACATTGCTTTGTTGTGACTCGCGGGAAAGGATCGGAGATGAGCTTGGAAAACTGTGAAAGAGGCCAAGTCTGTAGGTCTTGCACTGTCTGGAGCTGAGAGAGGTTACCCTTCCAGTTTATGGCCATGGCATAACGACGGTAACAGTAATCAGAGTGGATGAATCTAGCTGCGTTGTTCTCAGCTGAGTCAAGGTATTTCAGTCAAGTAAGAAAGGTGATTGACTCAAACTGTGCATGCATAATAATACATCGCAATGTAGCTACAGGTAACCTTGTAAATCGTAATCCAGCCTATTTCATATTTTTACGCCTATGAAAGAGATAGCATGGTATTCTACTTTTATTTCAATAATTGTGCTCTGCACATCAACTTCAACCGTATCCAATATATATATATTCCACCATATTCGGCTCTACATCAACCTAAACTACGAAAAAATGCATGTCTCAAACAAAATACCCCTAGTTTTTTATATCTTACCTAATTCATCTAAACAGTTGATATTGCCCATTTATTCCAGATTACTACAACGTTCTCCATCCTTACGTGATAATAATGTAACATATTCCATTTCCGTCCAACTTCAACCGCACTACTGAAACTCAATCCCTTCACAATCAGCAAGAATTCGTCCTTCATCAAGTTGCATCGACCTCATTCAGCTATTATTTTGATTATCCACCTCAAACCCACAATTTAACCACCCATACAAGCATGTCGTAGTTGAGATAATTTCCAACTATTGCGTCCCAGGCATCAACCCATTTCATTTGATTTCTCTTATGAGTCTTATAACCTCAGGTGCTCTGGAACTGAACACCACAAACCAAACTAAACCATTTTAGAATTGGGCCTATCTACATTTAAACGGAGGGGGCCAAGGTAAAAGCCGCTTTTTCGAAGCCTGAGGAGTCCTTGGCCTCCTTTGGAAATAACTTGACGTGTATTGCTCGACAGAGAACCAAAAGTAGCCTTTTACACTGA
The DNA here is from genome assembly GCF_055883805.1 of Amblyomma maculatum. NCBI lineage: Eukaryota > Metazoa > Arthropoda > Arachnida > Ixodida > Ixodidae > Amblyomma > Amblyomma maculatum. The sequence continues at coordinate 103,447,189 of NC_139354.1, forward strand.
ACCGCATTCTTGCATAATGACCGCAAATAATCATCAGATGGGCTGCATAGGATAAAGCACGTAAGGTTTGGTTTCCGAAATAAAAAAAAAAAATAATATTACTCAAGTATTGCGCTATTCTAAAAACCCAAAGCTTACTCATACCTAGATAACGAGAAGTGGACAAAACTTCAGACAAATCAATCGAATTGTGTAAATGGTTGCAAGAACGTCTGCTATGCTAACTAGGCAATATAACTTGTGAATAAATTACAGTGATATGACTTTTCTAGGAAGTTTGAAGAAAATATAATTCTTTATAAATCGCAACTTCCAGTGGGCATAGAAGAAGATTTAAACTAATTTGAAGAAAATATCCTAAAACCCTATTTATTTGTACGGTCTAAAAGCACTTGCTGCTGGGCTAGTTTGTTTTAGTTCATAATTAAAATAGTTTAAGGCGCAAAAAACAGACAAACACAAAGGTAAGTGACAGCGGCGCTTCGTCCCGTCACTTCCCTTTGTGTTTGTTTGTTTTTTGCGCCTTAAACTATTTTAATTATTTGTACGAGTCATGTAAAAGCACTTTCAACTAGTTCTTTACCCACACCAGCTCTTACCCGCTTTATGAGGACATATCTCCGGTACTCCCTTTCTTTTTTGACCAATCAAAGCCGCGCCGCCACCACAATTATTTGGAGTAAATTGTATGCCCGCACATAACCAGATTGAATGGTGTGAATAACCGTCTTCGGGCACACGCGGGAATCTTGCGTCAGCTTTGACTAATCGGGCATCGTGCCCAGGCAGAACCACCTAGACTAGGAGAAGGCCTCCGCACCCGCCCGCACCCATCCTCTGACGTCATCTCACTCTGCCCTAGCAGTGTGGTGTCGCCCTTGAGCACCAGATGGCGCTAGGTGCTACGCGACACATGCGACGCGTGTAGCCGGTGCTATCGAGACACGAGACACCGCAGGAGAACGTCGCTGCACGTGGTTCGCTTTTTTGCATTCATTCCTCTGTGTACACGTGCGGTTTGTTCGATGTCATGGGCCGATGTTGTGTGCCAAACTGTAGAGGAAACTACGACAACGGGCCAAAAGTCAGGCTGTTTGGGTTCCCAAGTGATCCCGAACGAAGGAAAAAATGGCAGTGGGCAGTGCGACGGGACGATGTTGACGTTGGAAAACTGAAAGATCCACTGGTAAGTGTTGTCTCGCTTTTCAATTAGTGCAGTAATGATTTATATGTACAATATACATTGAAAGCGTATGAGTGCAAACTACGATAATCCATTGTTATGCGAATACGTTTTCAAGTGACCATTTATTTATACGTGTAAACTACGTGGGCTCGTGTGCGTTTGCGATCGTGTGTGTATATTCATTCCTTGAATGGTTCATAGGTCAGTAAAATGCGCTTTTCACAGATCTCGCGCTTAGAATTGTAAGCGCATGTCGCAGTTTTACAGGCGTCAATGTGTTTCACAATATGACGGCGCTGGTTGTTCCGCAGGTTTGTGAACGGCATTTCAAGCCCGAGCACCTACGTACATCTAAATACACGGACTGCGACGGATGGACCATCGAGGTTCAAATGAAGCTCACCCGGCTTACGCCTGATGCCATTCCAAGGATCTTTCCCGACTGCCCACAATATATTTCGGATTCTCGCCAGTCTAGAGAAGACCCTGAAGCAAAGCGAGCACGTGTGGAAAGCGAACAGCTTCAAGAGGCCTTAAAGCAGTCAGCTTTGGCACATGAGAAAGAGGAACGAGAAAACAAAATTAACAGCCTCCAAGACATCAGTGCACGCCTGCACAAGCTAGGAGAGAAAAGGTTTTGGACAGCGGTACCTTGCGACAGCTGCATGATCTTTGCTCACGTCAAAGTGACAGCAGGTGCTCCCGAGATTTTTGTGTCAGTGACTGTGTCGTCGAATATATCTGTGTGTGTGTTTTGGAGAGGTGCTCGTCTTACATCTGACAGGTGTTTTGAGATCCCGGATTATATCCACGATTTCCGCGTGCTTGTTCAGCTCTTGGATAATGTTGAAGATCACTGCACTAAAGGAGAACCACAGCACGTGGACAAAGGAAAGGCTACACTGAAATTGGTGATCTCACTTCTTCTGGAGGACGAGAAGTTTGGCGCTGTGATGTTCCTCAAAGAGCAGTGTCATCTCCTCATGAAAAGGAATAATGTTGTTCGGTACTCTGCAGAACTTTTGGTGTTGTGTACCATTTTGTACACTATTTCACCGCATGGCTACAAGTTTTTGAGAAGCAGTGGAAAGCTAGTGTTACCTTATACTGCAACAATCAAGCGTGTCTGTGGTGCACACGATGTCAGTCCATTAAAGGAGCAAAATGAAGAGGGCTTCCTAAGGTATATGAACAGGAGGGCAAGTCTGCTGAAAGCTCATGAAAGAAATGCTACATTAATGATAGATGAAATACACTTACAGCAGTTTTTTGAATATAAGGGTGGCAGCGTAACAGGGGCTGCTGCCAACTGTTCTGAACCAGCTAAAACAGCGCATGTATTTATGGTGCAGTCACTCCTGTCACAGTTCAAGGATGTTGCACACATCCTTCCTGTGTCAAAAATTACTGCAGAGGAGCTTCATGAAACTAAAAAAGTAGTCTTGAGACTTGAAGAAGCAAACATTCATATTGTTGTATTCAGATATGTGGCGCAAACAATCACGCTTGTGTTTGTGATTGTTTGCGCCACATATCTGAATACGATGATGCACCAACTAGCCCCTCAAGCCGTTATTTTGAGATTCATATTGTTGCAGTCATTACAGACAATAATTCTATTAACCGCAAAGTAATGACCATGTTCAGTGAGGCTCCGAAGCTAGAAATTGTTTACCCCCATCCAGCTAATCCGCAGCAGCCCCTCTTTCACATTCTTGACTCAGTGCATTTGCTGAAATGTATCAGGAACAATCGGCTAAACCAAAAAAATGCTGACAAATGTCTATATTACCCACCTTTTCCCCCTGGAACCACAGAAAATAAAATGGAGGGGGCTTCATTCACATCACTCAGAAAGCTTCATGAGGCTGAACAAACTAATACTGCGAAAGTGGCTTTTGGGCTAACGTATAAAGCATTAAATCCCACAAATATTGAGAGGCAGAATGTGAAACTTGCTCTGCAAATTTTTAACACTTTTGTTTCATCTGCTTTGAGGCTAAGAGGCGAAACCCTGCATCTGACGCTTGCAGATGGTACTGCAAATTTTATTGACTTAATTGTGCGATGGTGGAGCATCGTCAATGTCAAGACTCCCCATAAGGGACATAGAGTGAGAGATGTGTGGCAAGAGCCAGTACGTGAAATCAATGGTGAGCAGCTGCAGTTCCTCGACACATTTGTTATCTGGCTCGACGACTGGAAAAGTAGGTGTGTGCATACAGGCGCTTTGACAAAAGAGACACACTCAGCTCTCCGGCTTTTCACATACGCCTTGATTGAAGTGTCAAGGTATTGTTTGGAGGAGCTCGGTTTTACGTATGTTCTCCTTGGAAAATTTCAAACCGATCCCCTCGAAGGTCGGTTTGGAAAATACCGGAAGCTGTGCGGGTCCCATTATAATGTGTCGATCACACAGATATATGAAGCTGAGGCAAAGATCCGCCTCCAGAACACTCTGATCTTGCCAGATATGCCAGCATCCACTGACACTTGCAATGAGCCGTGTGGTGAAACGCTGATTCACAAATATAACATAAAGCTAAGAAGCTGTGAGCTAAAGAAGCCTCGGGAAGACATGCCGGCATTGGTGTACATCGCTGGCTACTGTGCCTATGCTGCTTTGAAGCACCAACCTTGCAATGACTGCTGTGATTTATTGTCAATTTCTGAAAGAGAGCTTGAATGCAGTGATAATGTGTTGATTCATAATATGAGCAGAGGTGGCTTGAAATTTCCGCAGCCTTGTGTAGTTCATGTGGTGCTGTGCAGCAAGATTGTGCTGGAACATATTACAGGAAAAGAGCATGAGAATATGTTTCATGTAGAAAGTAATCAAAGACCTGCACTTCTAAGTGTGATGAAGTATTTGCTGTGTGACAGTGAAGACTTTAACACTTGTGCAACTGGTCACAGTCAAGAGTCAATTTTAAAGAACATCCTTTATCCAGCAGTAAACACTCTGCTGAAGAATTACGCGGCCTTCAGAAACGACAAAATAAACAAAGAAAAAATAATGGAAAGAAGAGAAAGTTGACTACCCTCAAGTGAAAATGTGAGCTGTTTTCATGAATGTGCATGCTGCATTACATATAATATATGAACTGTGTGTTATGTTGTCAACTTCTCTGGAAATTTTTAACATCCCTGCCTTCCGCCCTCCGTTTCTCCTCATCCTCATTTTAAGTTATTCAGCACTGTGAAGATCAGATTTTTATTAAGCTAGTGAGATTGATGTATGTCATACTTTATTTATGTGTGTATTGTGTTTGAATGTCATTCTCTGATATTGAAAACAAATGCCAAATAAAATTTGTGACCTGAATTATACGGCTGTGTGTGACAGACTGAAAAAAGAAAGATGCTTTTCCGGCGCATCGTCTTTCTGACTGCAAAATCTGTAGTGTATTTTGTTTTATTGGGGTGAGCTCTGCTCCAAATGCCGAAATTGACGTGGAAAGAATTCGCCTTAGTCCTTTCAATCACGCCAGTGCTCAATTTATACTGGATGCAAATAAATTCTAGACGTATACCTACGAACATGCTGCAGTATTTTTTTTTTCTTCTTTCGACAGCACCTCAAGCGGAGGCTGACTGGCCGGACGGGCTGAGTGTGGTGACGTCACGGGAGGAGTGCCGAGGCCTTCTCCTAGTCTAGGTGGTTCTGGCCAAGGTTTCTTGGTGCTAGTTAGGGGCGTTTGGTGCGCTGTAGGAGTTTATGGTATAATATGGTATGGCAAGACAAATGGGTTCTAACTGTCCTCGAGCAACGTTAACTGCTAAAGCAAACTGCAGTTCTCAACACGTTCAAACCGCGCATAGATACGTGAGAGTGTTGCATTTGGCCTCATCAAAAAGAAGCCTCCTCGCAAGGCTGCAAAGCGCTTATTCACTGTTATGATTACAGTCCCTATGCACTAGATGCGATTTATTCAAAATCTGAGCACTAACGTCTGCCATGTGCTTTTTGATTACGTGCCATGGAAACGAACTTCTGTTGAAACGGAGCACTCAACCTTGAGAACTCCTCCCGCAGAGCTCTGGCAGAGGTTTAAAGGAACTATGAATTCACAATTATAACTTTGTATAAACAAACAAATGGCATTTGAGATCGAGAAAAGTCGCGTTCAAGAAGCATACGCCAGTGGAAAGAGCGCTTCTTTGCGTATTTGTTTTATTAGTTTCGCTTTCGAAGAGGAAAGGTTTGTTTTCGGTGAGAGATGCACTCAAGAGCAGACGGCGCAAATATCGTGTTGCGCCGAGCGAGGTGGACGCGGCGACTTTAGTTGATGTAGGCCTAACGTATCGAGCTGCGCTGCTGAAAATGCCCGTTCGGCTGCCCGGTTTCGCTACACCCTCTGTTGAAACAGTCATCCGAAGCAATGCCTTCACATTCCAACGAATGCGTCGTGCGACTGAGAGGGAAAAGATGTTTGCTCGAGTGAGGCTAAGATGGTGTTGCGCCGAGTGAAGCGGACGCTGCGTAGCGGTAGGCCTAACGTTCTCAAATTGCGCCTCCATAGCGAGATCTGCTAGTGGCACGATTTCCCAGCTGCCACTGTTGAAATAGATACCTGAGGCGTGGCACCTTCGCGTCAGCCTCCAACGGTTTACAACTGCGACTGAGAATGAAAAGACACCTGCGCGAGTCGTTCACTTGAGTGAATGTCAATAAGATGGTGTGCTTTTACATTGCTCTACTTAGGCATTGGTGGTGCGCACCGATAAAAGTTCTGCTTACTTTGAGGCTCCCCTAACCTGCGGAATAATTCTGCTTTATTATGGCAGCTCTCAAGGATATTGCGAAAGAAGGCCAGGTCGAGAAGCCAAAGTCGTGACGGCAAGGCAAGGTACGCCGTGTCAGCGTTTTAATCTGATGGTGAACCCAGGCGCGTGCTGGAGCCGGCGCCGCGGGACGATGACGATGGTATGTACAAATGAAAGATCCGTGGAAGGCTCACACAATCTTCCCGGGGGGTCGGAAGCGGCCAGCCTGGCTGCTCCTAACCAACCGATGCACCGCGGCGCACAAACGGCTTCAAGCGAGAGACATGAACAATTTCAGTTCCACGGTGGCGTCGATCGGCTGGGGGATTAACAGGTGTGACTTGGTAGTTCACGGGGGAAGTTTGGTTTATGATCTTGTAGGGACCAAGATAGCGACGCTGAAATTTATCGCTAAGGCCTGGAGCGCGCAGTGGTATGTAAAGCTTGACTTCGTCACCGGGACGAAAAGAGACCGCGCGATGCGTAGAATCGTAGCGACTCTTGCGGTCTTCCTGGCGCGCTTCTGTGTTGAGGCGGGCAAGATGACGGCATCTGGCCACACGGGATAAGAACTGGGCTGGTACTGATGAGGAGTAGTAGGGCGTAGAGAAGAAGGAAGTGTCGAGCATTGTAGTGGGAGGACGGCCAAAAACGAGGAAAAACGGAGAGTAACCGGTAGTCCGCTGTACTGCTGTATTATAGGCGATGGTAGAATAGTGTCCCAATTTCGGTGATCCGGTGTGATGTACATGGATATCATATCGGATAGAGTGCGATGAAATCGCTCAGTCAGACCATTAGTGTGGGGATGGTAGCTTGAGGTTGTCTTATGAAGAGTGCATGACGCATGAACAACTTCGGCAAAGACTGTCGATAAGAAGGCCGTCCCGCGGTCACTTAGAAACACCTGAGGAGCGCCATGACGCAGGACAATTGATCGCAAAGAAAAATTAGCTACCTCTTTGGCAGAACCATTCGGTACAGGGGCTGTTTCAGCGTAGCGTGTAAGGTGGTCAACAGCTGTTATAATCCAATGGTTACCCCCATCGGAAAGGTAGGGGACCATATAAGTCGATGCCGACTACGTCGAATGGCGTGGCGGGACATGGAAGAGGCTGTAGGAGGCCAGCGGGCGAAGAAGTCAGCCGCTTGCGGCGTTGGCACAGATGGCAGGAAGCGACGTATTTAGCTACGGTAGAAGATAGGCCAGGCCAAAAGAATCGTCTTTTCACGCGGTCATATGTTTTGTCAAAACCAAGGTGACCTGCAGTAGCGCCATCGTGCAAAGCCCCCAGTATACGTGCGCGAAGAGCACGCGGCACGACTGGGAGCCAACGAGTTCCATCAGGGCAAAACACGTAGCGGCGCAGTATGCCATCTTCGAGTTTGAAATTGCGAATTTGTCGGCGAAGCCTAGCATTGGGCGGGTTCGAAGCGCCGTTAAGGCGGTCGATGATGGGACGGCAGCAGGCATCAGCTAATTGCTGCGAGCGGAGTGCGTGTTTGTGCTCAGAATCGTCAAAAGAAACTGTTGTGATATGCGTCGGGGGAAGAGATGGTCGGCTGTGGTCAGAGGTGGAAATTCGTTGCGAAGAAAAACAGCAGGCTGATTCCGTAAGTGGGCAGCGAGAAAGAGCGTCGGCGTCTTGGTGTTGGCGACCCGATTTATAAACGACGTCGAAATTGTATTCTTGCAGGCGTAGAATCCAGCGGCCAAGTCGGCCTGTCAAATTTTTCAGTGAAGACAACCAGCAAAGAGCATGGTGATCTGTCACAACTGTGAAGTGCCGACCATAGAAGTAGGGGCGAAACTTTTGAACAGCCCAGACGACGGCAAGACATTCCTGCTCGGTAATGGTATAGTTTTTCTCAGCTGGAGTCAAGGTCCGACTGGCGAAAGCAATAACTTTCTCACGCGAAGTTGCATCGCGCTGCAGAAGGACAGCGCCAAGACCGTGACCACTGGCATCAGTGTGCAGGATGGTAGGAGCGCTGTCGCTGAAGTGGCCAAGAACGGGATCTGATGTGAGGGCGTGCTTTAGGTCGGTAAAAGCAGTTTTGCACTGTTCAGTCCACACGAAAGAGCTGCGCGCTTTAAGTAGTTCATGAAGTGGCGCAGCAATAGTTGCAAAATGCCTTATGAAATGCCTGAAATATGACGCCAGGCCGAGGAAACTGCGCAAATCTGCAGTCTGTTGCGGAAAGTTCAAGACCGCGCTGATTTTATCTGGGTCTGGACGAATGCCGTCACGGCTAACCAGACGTGCCAATATTTTAATTTCCTTCTGTGCAAAGTGGCACTTCTTGGTGTTGACCTGAAGGCCCGCTGAAGAAAGACACATCAGGACTTCATTCAGGCGCGTGATATGGTCGTTAAAAGTTGCCGAAAAGATAAGACTGTCGTCCAAGTAACATAAACAGGTTCTCCATTTTAGGCCACGAAGTACCGTATCAATCATTCTTTCAAATGTCGCTGGTGCGTTACACAGGCCGAAGGGCATAACATTAAACTCGTAAAGTCCATCGGGAGTTGCGAAAGCGGTTTTCTCTTTGTCGCCCTCATGCATTGGTATTTGCCAATAACCTGAGCGGAGATCCAAGGCCGAGAAATATTCGGCGCCTTGGAGAGAGTCAATGGCTTCATTTATTCGCGGCATCGGGTAGACATCTTTACGGGTAATTTTGTTTAGTGCGCGATAATCAACACAAAATCGTACCGATCCGTCCTTTTTTTAACTAATCCTACTGGGGAAGACCATGGGCTTATTGATGGACGAATAATATCATGACGGAGCATGTCATTCACATTTTCTGCGATTAAATTTCGTTCCGAGAGAGAAACCCGATAAGGTCGTCGGCATACGATCGATTTACCTTCAGTAATGATGCGGTGGTGTGCAACGCTAGTCCGTCCCAGTGGAGGGGAGGTGGCATCAAGAATGGCTTGATGGGCTTGAAGCAATTTCAACAGTTCTTTGCGTTGGTGCGGCGTGAGGTCCGGACTGATTGTCTTCGACAGCATCAGAATAGAGACGTGCGATGAATCACGTTGCTGAGGTAGCGGGGCGGCGAGCACCATCATGGACTTAGGGTGAGCATCCACTAGGCATGGCAGGGAAGTTCCTTCAGTCAGCACGATGGATTCACGGGATGTGTTCGTGGCAGCTACTATCGCTGAGCCGCTGTGGAATCGTACAAGACTTGATGGGAAGGCGATTCCACGTGCAAGATGACGATGAGATGGTGCGATAAGTACATCCCCGTCAGTGATGTGTTCCGAAACAACGGTAACAAGTTTTTCGCTCTGTGGAGGCAATACAGTGTCAACTTCGGCAATGAGGGAATGACGTCCTTCAGACATGTTAGATGAAAAATCACTGTCTGTCATATGATTGACACGGTCGCCACAAGAATTTAACGCTGACGCAGTCACAAAAGTCCCAACCAAAAATCATCTGATGCGCACACGGTGAAAACACAGCAAACTGCACATGGTGGGGGACGCCGTCTATAACAACTCGAACTGTACACTTTGCTGAAGGATGTAGAGGGACGTCATTTGCTCCACGAAGTTCAGGTCCATCATATGGTGTCGTTACTTTCCGCAAACGGTGGCACAAATCAGCGCGAATAACAGAAATTGCAGCCCCTGTGTCAATCAAAGCTTCGACCGGTAATCCTTCAGCTAAAACGGAAATCATATTGTACGGGCGATGAGGAGGACTTTTGGTAAGTTCGCAGAGTGCAGTTTCACCTCAGGAAACTGCATCGCTTACTTTTCCGAATAACGGACAGGAACAGTTTTTGCTGGTCGAAGTGGAGAAAAAGAGCGGTGGTATGGGGAAAGGGACCGGCGTCGGGATACATGGGCGCCACTTGGTTCAGACGAGGATACCGGCGGTGGAGAGGATCGACGAGGTGGGCTGGGAATAGATCGTCGCTGATAATATGAGGGTACGTCACTTTCTAAGGCGTCGTAACCACGTCGCTCGTTCTGAATGCGTCGACGACAGAAGCGGGAAATATGTCCTCTAATTCCAAAGTAGTAGCAGACTGGGCGAGAGGGGCGCCAAGGTGCTTAATAGGGCGGCGTAGGCTGAGCCGTCGTCACGGCGTTGATGTGGTTATAGGGCGGTGCTTGTCGTAGGGGGGGGGGAACAAAAGGAGGAGGGGATGCAGCAACGTGAGCATAAGTCGGCGCTGTACGAGGTGCAGGAGGGTCAGGTGCAACAGGGTGGGTGATTGTTGCCAATTCTTCTTTAATGATGGTGCGGAGGCTGGCGTCATTAGAAGAAGAGTGATCACACCCGTGCCGGCAGAAAGGGCTCAAGGCTTGGAGCTCTTCGCGGATTATCGCTCGAATTAGGGTTCATAGATCGAAGTCAGTAGAGGGGGGGCCAGTAGAGAAGTCGGGCTGCAATCGGGAGGACTGCAGCTGTTCGAGGCGTTGACAGGTAGTAATAATGGAATCAACACTTGATGGATTGTGGGCAAGTAGGGTGTTATAAGCCACATAATTGATTCCTTTCATGATACGGTGCACGCGTTCAGGTTCAGGCATGGTGGGGCTAATACGCCGGCAAAGTGCAAGTATGGCCTCTATGTAAGACGCATACGACTCATCGGGACCTTGACGACGGGAAGCGAGCTTGTTCCTCGCGATCTCAGTCCGAACTGCCGGGTCGGCGAAGTATTGGCGGAAGGTGGGCCAGTTAGTGGTGTGGGGCTCGCGGTTGATAAACCAATTCCTGGCGACCTCAATCAGGTAGAAGGAAACGTTGAGGAATTTTAAAGCGTCCTCCCACCGGTTGTAGGCACTGCAGCGTTCATAAGTGTCAAGCCAGTCATCCACGTCCTCGTCGCGACGGCCGGCGAACAGCGGCGGGTCGCGTTGTCGTGTGGGCACACTGGGCACAGTGGGAGGCGGCGGTGTAGCCGAGGTAGAGGGTCCAGCCGGGTCGGGACTGCTCTCGGTTGACATAACGATGGTGGTTGTTGCCAAACGGCGACCGGAACGTAGCTCCAGCGAAAGGCAGGGCACAAGGCAGTAAGGGGATCAAATTTCACCTCCACCACTTGTGAAAAAGGCCAGGTCGAGACGCCAAATTCGTGACGGCAAGGCAAGGTACGCCGCGTCAGCGTTTTAATCTGATGGTGAACCCTAGGCGCGTGCTGTAGCCGGCGCCGCGGGACGATGACGATGGTATGTACAAAAGAAAGAAGATTATGGTATGTACAAATGAAAGAAATCCGTGGAAGGCTCACAACATGTTTGAAAAAAAAAATGGCGACACGCTATCTCCACTGGCAATAGCAAACATCAGTTCAGGTACATTAAACAATTTGAACAGAGTGCTCGAGCTGGGCTCGGCGAATTTTAACTCAGGTAGTTCACTGACAATGTAATAACGATGCGTCGTTCCAGTGCCTTTGGAGAACAGTGCCTGCAGTGTCGCGTCTCGCTCCATGGTATTGGCGTTCTGTTTCGCTTAGGCACTGTGTGGTGGCGCTAGCGTTACGCCCTGTACTAATGCATGTGTTACGCGCGCGCGAAGCATATGCAGGCACGCTTTTGCATTCGTAACCATTTTTTGATTTTTTGATGGTTTGAAACACCAAGACCATTACAATTTGTGGCAGTTGCCTTCAAGCGGCTGCTCCGCTGGAGCGAGGAGCGTCTGCTAGCATGACCTCCGGATATTGTAGGCCATGCTGCTAGAGAATAGCTTCGCGACGTAGCCGCGAGGCGGAGCCAAAATTACATCCTAGAAGAGAGGGTCAGTAGAGGGAAAGGGTTTGGCTGGAGGAAAACCCCAAACGCTGCAGGCACGGATAATTCAAAGAGGCACTGATCGTTTTAACGCAGGCGTTTAATAGTTTGTCTTTTGTCTGTCTGGGTGGCTAATGTCATAGTAAGTGTTTTGTTTGTGTCCGTATGGGCAGAAATATGCCATCGTAGGTATTTGTCTGCTTTTTTTATTAATCGCTTTGAGCCAGAAGTCCGCATCGCCGCAGGGTGCTTCAAACCAAAGTCACATATAACGCGGCACACTGTTTTAAGGACTCGTTGCTTTTCTCATTTCTACGATTAAAAGCCTGCTTTCGAACGACGCATCGTTATTACATTGTCAGTGAAATACTTGCGTTAAATTTCGCCGAGGCCAGCTCGCACGCACTGTGCTTGTTTTTTCATGTATCTGAACTGATGTTTTCTGTTACCAGTGGAAATAGTGTTTCGCCATTTTTATTCAAATGAAGCAATCTCAGGCGTGCTTCTCATTTTTATTTCCGTGAATTTGTTTAACATCTGCTATAGTTCGCAACCTTCTTGCATGATCGCCTGACTAGGTTCACGCGCTTGCTGATTTTAAGTGATCGCTTTTTTAAGGCTGTGTTCTCGGGAAAAATGTGTTTCTTCCGTGTGCGTTAACCGAAGTTATACTTGTCTCGCCAGATGTTTCTGAAACGTGTTCTTGTTACATTGAATCGAAAACTGTAATGCACAAGCGTGGGCGGAATTTCAATTAGCTTTTAATTCACCATAGTTTGAAGTAACTGTTGCCTGCGGCAAAGCGTCGTTTTGTTTTGGTAATGGTACTGTACTGTAATGAATGAAAGAAAAATGACTTCGTTCAACGTGAAACAAAACTGCATTTTTACGACGCTGCCCCCTTTTCACGCTTGTCGCTTTAATGTTGACTCATTGTTTTGGTCATTGGGCATTGTTTATTTGCTCTGAAATGCAAGTCCGCAGTCCAGGACGTAGCTATGGGGAACATGTTTACCTATGAAAACGTTGTTGCGCCATACCGAAAGAATGTTAGGAAGCACACCATACATTTTGCCCTCTTGTGGCTGGTGAATTTCGGCTTGAAACTAAAGAACCGTCTTATTTTCTGTGAGGAATGAACGAGAAAGTTTTGAATGCCGAAGCGTGCAGCCTAAGTGTTTCGCCACAACATTTTATGGTTGCGTGTGCACTGCGATTTATATACTCTCATTTTATCTTTGATATACGAATGCTCCTTAGAATAAAAGACAAATGTGTCTTTCTGGGCCCAGAAACATCAATCTGAACACAGATCTATAATTATTTTGGATGATAGTAGTTGTTTTACATTCTTATAAAGGCATGTTTAAGGTGCTGCGTGCATGGTTTCTAATGTTAATTCCACTGTTCCTGGTATTGATTTTTAATGTTTTTTACAGCCGAGAAGTATGCATGGTAGACCCAGATGAAAGGTTAATATGAGAGGCTATGATGGCAGCCACTGTTAGATTCGAATGATTTCGTAATTAGAACGACTAAACTGCCGCCATGGGTCTGGTTTGTTTCTGGTGGATACGGTGATACTTTTCGCGTGGCTGCGCCGTTGTGTGTATGCATGGCATCTCTATGTAACAAGGCCAGCATTCAGAAGGATGTAGAGGCAGTGATCCGACGAGTTTTTCTTTTGATGTTTTCGCCTTGTTCATTGCAGCACTACCTACTAAATATGTATGTAGAAACATGCAATTTGATATTCCATCCTTTCTGGGTTCTGTTGCACTTAGGTTGCATCATCATATAGCCCCATGGCATGGAAATTTTATGAACACGGCGAGTACGCCTTAAGTAAAGCGCTTAGGACCGCTACGTTTACTTTCTTTAGGACTTAGATGGGGTGAGATCGTGGCGCTATGCACACACACGTAGCCGCTACCATGCACAGCGTGTCCCTTATTCGGCAGAAACAAAGCTTTGCACGTGGTGGCGGTGGGTCCTCCGTAATTACGAAATTGATTCGAACCTAATAGTATTGGTAAAGGCCGCCGCAGAAACGTCTCATACTAGTAGCAAATGAATGTATTTTGTGCAGTGAGCATCTGCTCTCTACATCAACCATAAGTGCTCCACATATTCCGGAGTGAAACTCTAGCCGATATCAGATCCCTCTAAAAGCCGTCACTGCTCCGTTTTTCGGAGAGAAAAAATATTCCGAAATGAACTCCTGCAGCCCCCCCAATACGCACCGTATTACTTGGGGTAAGATTTTACCTGAAACTTTACATTTTAAATCGAACCTTCCTTAAGAGGAAGCTAGAAGACGACCCATTTACTCCGGTTTGGTTGGATTGGTGTTTAGTGTGTGACCACTAAGTTACCTCAGAAAACAGGCAACTGCATAACCTGACGACGTGACCTTTGGTGTACGGTAGTAGATCTCTCAGGAACCCCATAAGGATTTTATATATTTAGAGAACTAGCTTATTTTAATGTGTTTTGTACTACAAATCAGCACTTACTCTAATATGAAAAAGAATAAGTAAGCCTTCGTGGCACTCACCTTCAGTATCAAGACGTTAGTAACAACGACTTGTAAATTCAAAACACTTGTATCTGTTTTCCAGTATATCTGGTTAACCTTGGAAGCAAAGTGACAAAGTCGTTTTAGAAGATGTAATAATAAGATTTAGGTACAAGGCGCTTTATTTTTCGCTTCTTTGGTGATTGGTGGTATGCTAGCGTCACAGGGCTGTTGGCGAAATTCATTAGTAATGCGAGATGGGATTTCTTCAATGCGCATTCGTTAATCTATTACTTGTTGCATTCTATTCCCCGCTGAATATTTTTCTCGCTGTCATGCACACTTTAAATTCATGCTTTGTCACCTCTTCGTGCGTTTCTGGTAAAAATTTCTTTGGTGTCTCGCGTGCATTAACATTATGCTGTCTGGCAAGTAATAAAAGCGCTTACTGAGTCATTAGTATTTCAAGACAGATGGTGAGTGATTAAATAGTTTGCGTTTTTCATAGTAATGATTGCCAGGAAAAAAGTTTAATTGTCTTCTTATTATGCCCCATAAGCTCCCCAAATAAATTGCGCCATCTTGACCTACTTTACGTATATGTGATTCTAGACTGGTAACTACATCTTTAAAGAACAAAAAACTTGTCTGAAAAAAAATTATAAGTTTTTCAAGAGTTCAAAAGGGAGGGTTTGTGGCACTGCATTGCGGTTATGAGAGACACACTACGAATGGAACTGCAATAATAATTCTTCAGCACTCCCGTACTGCCCTAAGGGTTCGTTTGTTGAACGTTGTTATCACTACTCTACTGAATGTTTCGCAATTCAGCGAGTGTTGGTCGTTCCCTACGGGATGACGTAGATTATCAGTGAATGCGCCAACTACCGTACATACTGAAGCTCGCTCACTTTGAGAATCACATTGTCTCAGGTTCTACGTTTCCGTTAACAGTATAAAATGAGCATGGTACTAAAGATAAATTATTCCCCAAGATCGTCTCTTTAAAATAAATCCTAATTCATATTTAGCTCATGATTACTCTCTGAAAAGTATATTGTTCAGCACCAATTGCTTTCATCTCAGCTGTAAGCTTCACAATAGTCTAAGTGTATTTCAGCTAATAACGGTGATATTAATGCGTCAAAAAAGCCGTTCAGTATCAGGATTTAAAGCCTGTTTTGCATAAAAAGTTCCTTGCTGCCTGGGACAGCACCATTCTTCACTCATGTAAGACTAACTTTACAAGCACTACACACCTGTCAATTTTCAAGAGAAGCTGTCTAACAAAAATAATCTATTTTATGAACAGAACACATTCTGTCAACTTGTTTTGCCTTGAATATCATAATATGTCAACATATTAACACCAGATCGCGTCTGCATCTCGGCTGATAAATAGCTCGAGCAAATACCAGGTAAAAGAAATTTTCCCTATTTTGGTCACAAACCCAACTGCACATGTACAGCTGAATAACTTCCATACAGTGGGTACTGGCTATGCGTACCCACATATGCGCGGAGATACAAAAGTTGTTTTCAATTCTTCCATAAAACATTTTAGGGCGAACGTTTTCCTGGCTCAAACGCGCCATGTACAGAGCGTGGGATAATAAAATGTGATAAAAAAACGTCCACA
Organism: Amblyomma maculatum; assembly: GCF_055883805.1. Classification (NCBI taxonomy): domain Eukaryota; kingdom Metazoa; phylum Arthropoda; class Arachnida; order Ixodida; family Ixodidae; genus Amblyomma; species Amblyomma maculatum. Next base: position 103,463,069 of record NC_139354.1, read on the forward strand.
GCACAGTAACCTAAATTCCTGTTGTCTCCACGATGTACACATAAAGAAAAAATCAGCTGAATGGGGAGTAACGTACTTTGGTCCCCAAATCAGGCCGCTACTCCTCAAAAGGAGCAACTGCGGCAAAAAGTGTTCCGTGTGCAAATTCGGAGGTCAAAAAGTATTTTCATGGCTCGAAAACGAATAACAAAGAAGGAAAGGAAAGACGAGCTATTCACTTGAAACCCGGCCGCTCCTCTTCTCCCATCCGGCCTCTCTCGGCGAGCGTTTGGGGTGCAGAAAACGTGTTTCAAGATCGATTAACAAAACGTTTATTCTTTCTTTGCATCACTGTAAAAGCAGTGGAGCCCTGGCTCAAACATTATCGTGGACAATAAGTAGGTGAGTGCACTTCAACGTGTCCCTCGTTGCTCAGTTGGCGGGGACTACATGGGAGAACAATTGGTTATTATTGTACTCTTGGTGAGAGGTGCTAGAACCATAATTGCCCTTTATAGTGGTTATGATCTTGATTAGCCCAGAGCGCCCCTGACTTCCGCAGTGCTGCAAACGTTCTGTGATATGGAGTATGAACATACAAAGCAAGGCACAAAAAGGGCCACAAAGCAGTGCTTTCCACTAGAAAAGTGGTTCAGCGGCGAAAGTGGCTGATTTTTTCCACCTTCAGTACCAACCTTCGGCGCCGCAGCATGCGCGGACATGCAGTGACTGCTGGTGGGAGTAGTCCCATGACCTTCCCATTATCTACTGCTTTTGCATTTGCTGCCGCTGCTCCATCATGATATTGGCACGTTTTTTCCGTTGGCGCTTCGCTCGTTTGTGTGGCCGCGCCATTTTGCTTTGCTCGTTGGAGAAAAGATCTGGACGCTCGGCTCGTCATGGAGGTTCAGCGACTTCAGCCTCGAGCCATGTCTAACTGATTGCGGTTCGTGTACTCCATGTTTAAATTATTAGTGGGAACATTCTACAGCTCAGTTCAGTTCAGTCGATCAGTAGTGTCCGACTCTTCGTGACCCTATGGACCATATCACGCCACGCTTTCCGGTCTCTCACTATCTTCCTAACATCACATAACTTCATCTGCAGCGCCTCGAGGATGCCATCTTACCATCGCGTTCGCTGCCTACCCCTTCTCCGGTGGCCCTTAACCTTTCCCAACATCAAATCTTTCTCCAGCGACTCCTCTCTTCTCATCAGATGACGAAAGTAGCTGCTCTTTAAGTTTAGAATTTGACCTTCCAATGAGCAGTCAGGGTTTATGGTCGACAATATTTACTGATTTGATCTTCTGACAGTCCAAGGAACTCTTAAGAGTGTCCGCCAGCACCGCAATTCAAACGCGTCAATTCGTGGCGGTCAACTTTTTTCACAGTCCAACTCTCGCATCCATACATCACAACTGGAAAGACCATAGCACGAGTTATACGGATCTTGGTTGGCAGTCTGATGTCTCTGTTCTTAACTAGGCGGTCAATGCTAGCCATGTCTCTCTTTCACAGAAGCAGGCGTCTCCTAATTTCATGGCTGCATTCTCCTTCCGGGGTAATTTTGGAGCCAAAGAAGAGAAAATCTGTCACAGCTTCCACTTCGTGTCCCTTGATCCTCCTGCTGCTGATCAGTGCCACAATCGGCCCCAGGCCTTGTTTTTACTGCTTGTATAGCGCTTCTCTATCTCTGCCGGCAAATAATATAATCAATCTGATTCCTGTAGAGACCATCCGGTGAAGTCCATGTGTACAGGCGCCTCTAGCGCTGTTGAAAATGAGTATTCGCTATGGTCAGGTTGTTTTCTTGACAAAACTGTACTAGCCTCTAGCCAGCTTCATTTGGCTCACCAAGACCGAACTTGCTTGTAATTCCGGATATTTGTTTTCTCCCCACCTTAGCATTCCAGTCTCCTATGAGAACAAAGGACGTCTGATGATGGAGTGCGGTCTTAAAGGCATTGCAGGTCAGCATAAAATCTCTCAACGTCAGCTTCTTCAGCAGTAGTGGTTGGTGCATAGACTTGGATAACTGTTATGTTGCAAGGGTGACCTTGAATCCGAAGTGAAATCATTCGGTCGTTTTTGGGGTTGTACCCTAGCACTGCTTTGCCCATTCTTCTGTTTACTATGAGAGCGACCCCATTCCTTCTCTTAGATTCGTGCCCACAATAAAAGACATCATGGTCGCCGGAAATAAACTCTCCCATTCCGGTCCACTTGAGCTCGCTGATACCCAAGATATCAATGTTCAATCTGTCCATTTCTCGCTTGACGACATCCAGTTTACCTTGCGTCATAAATCTTGCATTCCATGTTGCTATGTGATATACCTCCTTGCAAAATCGGACTTTCCGGTCGCTTCCCGACACATCCACAACTGAGCATCCTTTTGGATTTAGCCTAGCCGCTTCATTCGTCCTGGAGCTACTACTCCCAGCAGCGATCATTGCATATCCACTTATGCCGCGGCGATTACGGAGCCATTCTTCAACGGGCAACATCGCCCACTTTCGCCGCTGAACTGGTTTTTCTAGTGAAAATTACTCCCATGTCGCATTTGTTGTGTTTCGCCTTGTGTATTTATACTTTATCTTACAAAATGTTTGAAGCACTGCGAACAACAGTGGAGCCCTGGGCCAATCAGGATATTGCGTACTATAATAGGTAATTGAGCACCAACGCAAGTTTCGTCACACTGCACTATATTAGACAATTGTACTCACAATGTCGCCCCCGTCAACGTCAGGTTAACGGGGTGCGCCGGAGTGCAGTATGGTATTGTAGTGTGCATGATCAGGAATATGCCATGACTCCCCTGCATTTGGAAGTGCTGCAGCATAGAATGCACGTTCTGTCCATCGACTCAGAAACACTTGCTCTGCACATGAGACACGCGCGAGAAAGGCGAGAATAGACGGCGAGCGATCGGCGATCAAGTGAACAGATCGTCTTCCCGTTCCTCCTTTCGACAGTCTTTTTCGAGCCAGGAATAACTATTAGCCCTCCAATTTTGCACACTCCACGATCCCTGACGCAGTTTCTCGTCTTGCGAATTGACGGCTCGATTCGTGGAACAAAATGCATGTTACTCCTTCCTTCAGTCAGCTTTTTTCTTAGAGTTTATAATCGTTAAGGAAAAAAATAAATCGATAAAATGAACATTGAAACGAGGATTGTTTCTTGTCAACAGAGCCATTCCTCGACATTCGCTTCACCCGTGTTGTATGACTACTGTGTCTCAGAAACAGTTCTGTCAGAAAATTAGGGGCACACTCAAGCTCCTTATTAAGGATATGATGCGATAGCAAGCGCTCGCGGAAAAGCCTTTTGAACTGTTTCAATTTTATAAAGTTTTGTTAACGGGTAAGCGCTACTTCGCTACGTTCAAAGATTTCTGTCCGCAGACCATGTCCGCCGACCGCGTCCACAAAATCGTGTCCGCAGCAGTGGCGGGTAATTGAGAAGTGGTAGAGGTTAATGAGTGGTGTCAATCGATTGAGGCTGACGTAATGTTGCTGCGAAAAAATAATTCGACCACTTAGTTAATTAGGTAAATAATTAGAATTACTGATTCACGGGAAAGGTAAGGCGCAGCATCGCCACTCTTGTTCTGTGGACACCTGAACTGCGCCGTAAGGAAAGGGATGAATGTGGAAGGGAAAGCACAAAAAGACAAACTAGTCATCATCATCATCATAAAAAGTATTATTAGTGCCATAGTGGATATGACGTCAAGGATGTGACGTCACGCAACCGGAAGTAGAGACAAACAAAGGCATAGGAAGGAATTGGCGCGCAATTTGAAAGTACCAAATACTCAAATAGGCAAATAAGGAGTGAATTAAGCCACCAGAAGCAACCAACAGCAGCATCCGTGCTTTCGCAATACTCCATTGTAGATTCTGCAGTGCTCTTTAATTTTGGTTTTATATTGTTTTCGCTTTTATCCCGACAGACGATGATGTCACCAGTTAGCGTGGAGCACGTAGTGGAATCGAGGTTAACGAGGTACATTTATGATGTAAACCTGGGGCTGCACAAGATCATGGAATTTAGACCTAAGCTCAGCAATTAGGATGTAATGCTCAGATTCAAACATCACATCACATACAAGAATTAGATGCCAAGGCTGTTATAGGCCTTGAACTAACCCAGGTAGCACAGAATGTGGGGCCCCAGTAGGTCCGATGTAGGCAAGTGGGGCTGGGGCAACCATCATAAAACCTGCATCGGTCTCCGATGGGGCAAAAGTGGGCAAGCCAAATTTGGGCTTGCCCCTGCTCCTCCTGCATGGGTCCCATAGCGGCGTTTCTTAGGCTAATGCAGAGCATATTCCTGCATCCAGACCACAAGGGTCCCTTGCCGGATATTTGAGGGCACTCCAGCCTAAATGTGGGCTTTTTATGGGAAAGCCCTCATAGATCCGAAATGAGGCCGCCCCATTAAATCTTTGTGGGACCAACATCGGCCGTAGTGGGGCAAGAAAACGGACATACCCACATGCTGCCCCAATCGGCCCCTGGTAGGTTGCTTGAGGGCCGGTGAAATATGAATAACGGCTCAATTTGGGCAAGCCCTCGTGAAGCCCAAATGAGGCAGCCTTAGCTAAACCACTTTAGGTCCCACATAAGCTGTAATGGGGCTGGAAGGCGGGCGTGCCCGCATGGTAACAAAATCGGTCCTTTGTGGGGACTTTAAAGGCCCGTGCAACAGCAGGTGGGCTCTATGTTCAAAAACAACGTCCAGCGCAATTGGGGCTGCCCACATAAAACTGCTTTATATCCCACATGGGCCGTAATGGGGCTGGAAGGCGGGAGGGCCCGCAAAACCAGCACCCAGCCCAATTGTGGCTGCCAACACAAAACCGCAGTAGGTTCCACATCGGCTGTCATCATCATCATCAGCCTGATTATACCCACTGCAGGGCGAAGGCCTCTCCCATATTTCTCCACTTAACCTGGTTCTGTGCTAGCTGCATCCACATGACCCCTGCGAACTTCTTAATCTCATCCGCCCACCTAACTTTCTGCCGCCCCCTGCTACGCTTTCCTTCCCTTGGAATCCAGTTTGTTACCCTCAGCGACCATCGGTTTTCTCTCTTCGCACAACATGTCCTGCCCATGTCCATTTCTTCTTCTTAATTTCCACTAGAATGTCGTTAACTTGAGTTATTTCTCTGACCCACTCTGCACGCTTTCTATCTCTTAATGTCACCCCTACCATTTTTCGTTCCATAGCCCTCTGGGTTGTCCTCAACTTAAGTAGAGCTCTCTTGGTTAGCCTCCACGTTTCAGCCCCATGGGCTAACATCGGCCGTAATGGGGCTAAAAGGCGTGCGTGCAATTGCGTAATCATTGTTTCCAATCTTTATTTGCATTAGATGTTTCCCCAAATTACTATTATAGATGATTTGTGTAACAGTTGTCATGTTTAGTCGATTAGAAATTTACATGGCTATAGTTCTCGCGCTCATGCAAATTGCGCTACAAATACTAAAACAAACTGAATGCTAACTGTTGCCTCTTATGTGGTTGCTTTGGATAGCCTGCAACTCCCACCACAATATTACTGTTCAGAACACACATCTTCATAGCCTGAACAAGATGTACATGAAGTTATTTCGGCTAGATGAATATTATGACATATTGCAAAATTTAATATTGTGGCTGGTTAGAAAGTGCAGACATGTGTAAAATAATTACTTAATTATGTGCATAAATATTGATTGGAAAACCTTGGACTAGGGCTTTCCATCAATTTCCTGCGTCGGACCCCTATGAGAATAATGTGGGCAAGTCCAAGTGCGGCTAGCGCTAGAGAACCCGCAATGGTCCTATGTAATTATCAGAGGGGCTAACTGAAATTAAAAAAAATGTTCCTCCGAAACGGCTACCCAAATCGGTCCAAAGTAGGACCATCGGGGGAGTTGGCGGGATGTGCCCTTTTAATAATGGGGGAAAAATGTGGGCAGCCCCGCAAGGGGTGCCTGTATCGGCCCCTAGTGAGGCCCTTTGGAACTTTGTCGACAGCCCCCTTCGGGCCTACGTCGGCTCCTCTTGCAGCACCGACACTGAGCCCACCGGGGCTGTCCTGCATTGCCTACATCGGGCCCACCGGGGCCCACCCCTCATAGCCCACTTTGTGCTACCTGGGAAGGAAGACCTTCGACATCGTCTGACACGAGGCGGTTCTCAGGGGTCTGAAGAAGGTCCACGTGGGCTAGAGAACATAAGAGTGCAATGACTTCCGAGTGCGATACGAGTGCAATCAATGACTTCCTCCGAGGGTGGAAGGCGGTGATTAAATTCAAAGACGCAGAGTCCCCCAGCATAAGCTGGACAGCAACAATAACTATCAAGAAGGCATACTGTCCCCTTTCCTATACCAATGAGAGGTCTCCATTGAATGCTGAACAAGATCCTCGATCTAACACTCAGCATAGACGCCGACGACATAAATATGTGGATGAATAGTGGAAGCGAGATGTAGCAAATCAATTGGTGGTGGGAGACCTGAAAGTGCCCAGGTTCGAGGAAATGAGGATCCTAGGCATGAGTATAAATAAGAAAGTCAACAACACTAACACAATAAACAAATTAGCCACTTATACAAACTTAGTGGGGAGAATATTGAGGAGGTTAGCAGTAAAGGGGAGATGACTAAAAGAAAAGGATCTCCTGAAAGTGTCGCGGGCGTACATATTAAGTCGGATCTAGTACAGGTCGCCGTTCCTAAACCTGAAGAAGTCAGAAATAGAGAAGTTAGACATATAATTGAGGAAATGCGCCAAGCGAGCTCTGGGACTCCACATATTCAAGTCGACGGATGGGCTTGAGAAAATGAGGGTACACAACATGTGGGGTATGCTGGCAGGGGGGGGGGGGGGGTAAGAATATCCCAATTTGCATGGTTCGGGAAGTCTGAAACGGGCAGGAAAATACTTTATTGGGCAGGAATCCGGCCAGAAAGTGGCACGCACAAGATGGTAAACATCCCGCCGGTAATCAGGGTCAAGATACGCGTCCCACTTATGCCGCGGAACATGCACCCCGAGCATAACATGGAAAGGCGAGAACATTGGGCTAAGGCCTACGAGAGGAAGATAAGGGAGCCACCAGCAGACCAGGCGGCTTATGTAGAAGCGGAGAGCGTACAGCACGGGGCGGCTGTATCCGCGATTGTCCACAGGACAGGAATCCCAACGGTAGCGGCTTCGAGCCACACAAGAGATGCCAACGCGGCGGAAGAAACCGCGATAGCGCTCGCTTCCGCCGGTACCAAGGCCACGACGATTTTAAGTGATAGCAAAAAAGCAGTGAGGAACTCTGGGAAAGGAAGCACCTCAGAAGATCCCAAACGCGTCCTCGATGCAAGGCCGATAGAACGCAATATTGAGATAATATGGATTCCAGCGCAGGAGACTATTGCAGAAAATGAGGCTGCACACGAGCTTGCCCAGCTATCTACCACAGGGTGGTCGTTGAGTAGCCCTGTAGCATAGAATAGAAAGATAGCTTGAGTTTATACAACGATATCACATAACATTATAAGCTCCTCCTCGGAAGCGAGGAGGCAATTGCGTGGAATCATTAAGCCCCTTCTTGATATGCATAACAATCTCGATACAGGCGATAGATCAATATTGCATTATGTGAAGTGAGAGGGGCACCCTCGACCACGTGATTTGGGAATGTGCGCGCAACCCGGGCGCCGAGTAAAATATAGATGATAGAGAAGCCTGGGAGACCTTGCTGTGGAGCGAGGACCCTGCTCACAGCAACAAGCCTGGCGGCTGAGGCCGTGAAGCGGCAATGTATCTTCACCAGACCTTAGTTTCCAAGGCTCTTAAGCAAGCTCCTTATGCCTGCGTGCCGCGGGCTCCAAAAGGAATGTCATTTCGATGGAAATAAACGTTATGATGATGATGACGCCGTTTCTTGAAACTTGATGCGCTCCAGAGCGTGTTCAGCAGAACGCGCAGTTTTGCGTTTGATGTAATACCGGATAATTCTACCATTTAGGCTACGACGGGATTGCGGTTCACAAACAGGGAGAATGCATTTGTATTTTTTGTGCTTTAACTGTTAATACAAAGAAATTTGTCATCAGCAAACACTGGCATTTCATTCTGAGGGTTTTGATGTTTTTTTACCCTACATTAACAATGATCAAATGTTTCTATTACTTCGGAAAATTGAGCAATTACATATTTTGAATTTTCTTAACCAGCGTTATCAACCATTAGGTTTCCGCTCTCAGCATTGTAACACCTTTGATCGCCCCGTTTTCCAAATGAAAATTTTAAAAATGTTTAATTCAAACATTGCTCAATTAATCCTCTAAATATTATAAATTTGCTTCATCAAGAATTCCTTTTCGATTGTGTGCATTTGACTCGTTTCAACTTCCTTTCTATAAATTTTAGGATTTCAATTCAGCAAAAATACTCTAAATTCTTTTTATTACCATCCCTAAGAATGGGCTTTTCATTCTGAGCAATCTCGCACTTTTTACACCTTTTTTCAATTTTTCCCGATTTCATTTATTTCAATTCTTCATTTGGTGCATTACACACTACATCTTCTTAATTAGCATCAGCATCTCTGTTTCATTGTTAGCAATATGGCATATGTTTACCCTTTCTTTCCATGTTTTCATACTTTGTTTTAATTCACTTTCATTGCTGAATAATACTACATTTTCTAAATTAGCATCAGCAAACATTGTCTTGTCATTGTGAGCAATCGGACGCCTTTGAAGCGTTTTATTATTATTTATTTATTGTTAATGAATTCAAATAATTAACTCATCAATTACACGCTCTCAATTGTCTGCCATTATAAAACGTTGGCTTTCCATCCTGAAAATTTTGACACCATTGAACGCCCTTTTTCCTAAATTTTCATATCTTATTTCATTTATTTTTCAATTATTTAATTAACTGAATAACTTCATTAACACGATATCATTTATCACACACTAATCAGTCGACAAAAACTAGAACTACAAATTACTACGATAATATATTTTTATGTAGCTCTCTATTATTTCGACCATGCAATGCCAACGGCTCGTATGACTAATACGATGCCGGTAGTGTTTCAGCTGAACAAACTGTGTGAGCAATCGCCTAACAAACATGGCAGAAAAACTTGCCCCAACGCGTTCGCCTTATCGCAGTTAAAGGGTCTTAAATTTTTTCCAGATTTTTTTCCTAATAGGTAAAAAAGATACTGGCGAGGTTCGTGCTGGCCTAGTGCATGGCGAGACGGACTATACCTGTGGGCTAGAAGGCTGCAGAAGGAAAAATTATTTGAAAAGAAAAATAGGAATTTTTTTATTTAGTTTTTGGGGCACTGAGATATAGAGTAAATTATTGACAAAATTTCTGGCGAGCCCAAATTTAAATGTTTAGAACACATCTCATAGTACGCGACTTACAGCGTACATACTCTACACGTCGAAACAAACACGGGCGCTGTTTGCGGAATTTGTCAAGTAGACATTTTCCACGCGCCTCACGTCAAGATTCCAGTGGCCGAGAACGAGTTTCGCGATAATCAAGGGCGTATATTTTCCGTTAGATACTGGAACCACGATGCCAACTTGTCAACTCAGATATATTGTAAAGTTAAAGCAGCTTAGTGCAAAAGGCCTTTCTTTTCCTGCTGAATTTTTCTACCATAAAATAAAAACAATCTGGTCGAATATTTTTTTTTTTTCAAAAGCTAGGTTTCTTGTACAGCTCATTATCCAAAAAAATGTCATGCTCTTTCCAATACATTCCACCAGCAGAGGCCTCACCAGCGGATCGCTCATGCCTTTTGAAGTAAAACGTTGCATTGAGGAACCTTAACTACCCTGTGCATATATAAATGTAACGGCGAATATTGCACACCAAATTCAGGTCGTGTTGGTATTGTTAAGCAGAAAACCAGCTAAAGAGCACTGACGTTACTTTTACGAAATGTCTTACAGAGCAAGGGCTCGGTTATACTTTATTCCGTTGAAACATATACCAGCTCTGTGTTACCACCACGCAAAAAGTGGTCATACTAAATTAAAACCTAAATTTTAACAAATATATTCACATTTTTTTACAATAGTATACTCCTTTTACAGCGACACCAACCATCAACTATCAAGTACCCAACCTAGTGCTTTGAGTATGATAGATTCATTTGGATATGCGCCAATAAACTCAAGACAAGGCATCAATCACATCATATTTATTAGGCTTTCAGAGACAGCTAAAAGAATTAATCATCGGCTGGGTGCTTTGCTTTAGAGCACCACCTAATCTGTCAGAACGCTGAGGAATTCGCCAGAGTGCCTCGCCGCATACGTTAGGAACCTAATAATCGGAGTGGCTTGACTGTAGATAAAAATTTGGATCACTAATCGGTAAGCGCGCGGAACGCAGCTGGCCGTTTAGAACTGCGGATATGATTGCTGAGGGAGAGGGTATAGAAGTAGCAGCCCGAAAGCGCGGTCAAGCACCTTTCCGCTGTAGTGCAGAGTTTATCTTCGGCTTTGTCGACTCGAATGCAGTCGCTTCTTTACTGTTTTGCCATCCTCTGTGCTGAGTTACATTTTTCAAATATGTTGCACGTAATAGCTAGAAGTAGTTCAAATCATTCAAATCATGCAATGAATATCTTCCTGCAATTTCTTAATAATCATTTGTTTCTTTCTTGCACTAATCTTCTGGGTAATTCACTATTTTTCTCGCAATGAATTTTTCGTAATCAGCTACTGTTTTTTTTTTTTTAACTCATTGCCACCAGCGGTACAGAATTGAGAACTGCACTGCGAAAAATGGGACATTTCAATTTCTGATTCAGACAGAATGGATCGGCTGCTGAAAACTATTGCGCGTATTCTTTTGCAGTCTGCGTCTTAATTGACATAGCGTGTACGCTGAGTAGGAAAACAGTGGCAATTTTATTTGGCATTGCAAAATACGTAACACTTGCACACAGAGTGAAGGGTTCGGTATAGCTTTCAAAAGCCGAACGCAAGGATTTTGTTCAACGGGCATGAACACTAGCGAGGTTTCTTTACTATCTTGTACAAAGATTGCTAATACCTTGAATTACAATTCATCTTTGCCGCACATACAAAGGAAATGCTCGGTATAAGGGTGGGCCTCCGGGTTAACAAAAGGAAAATTTAGCGCACACTTCAAAGTACAGATTTTCTTGAAAATTTTCTACGTGCAAAAGTACTAGCACAGAGAAACATTTCTTTATGTTGCTGGTAATTACTGGGGAACAAAATTCAATATTTTATTTATTATCATTATGTATTACCTCCATGAATTTTTTGTGAGAATAGCCACTCCTGTAATTGTATACAGAAACATCAAGCAATGTTTTAACAATTGTAATTCTAATTATTATCTGCCTGTTTTTATGCGCAGATTTAAATCTGCACGTTTATTTGCGACTAACCCACTAGATGTCTTACTGGACATTTTGGGTTTAAGGTTAGAACAAATTCTTGTTCTTTAACATTCTGTTCGCAATTTTGTACAAAATGTTTACATTAGTATAATGAACAAACTGCGTGCCGCAGTTGCTCATTTGATAATCTGTAGACTAATCCAACTGGACAACGCTTTTAAAGTGCCCGGTCGGCTAACTTCAGTAAACAGAACAAAGGCAAAACGGACGAAACCAACTTACTCTTGTAAAAATAAGGCTTAAGTGCACCAGCAGTTCCTCGATGTCGATTTCATTACTTTCTTTAAATGTAGATGCTAGCTCTTCGCTGACAACAACCGCACATTCTATTGTTCCTATCACTGTATCTGGGGTAAAAGAAAGATATCAGTTCCTCTTAGGTTTTTGAAGCAATCATGTGATGCACCTTAAATGTGCTTCTAAGCACTATCAAATGCAATCCCAAACAGCTGTCTTTAATTTTACGTTTTAACCGGGAAGAACCGGATTAACATTCATGAATATATTGTTGATAGTTCGAACATGTTATTAAAATTTGTAAAGCGTGTTAAAACTGCTAAGTAATAAAGGACAAATACAAGAGTTACTGACATGATATTCTTCAAGTTACGATGTCATAAGGTGTGGCTTGCTCATCAAACCAACCTGATTACTACTATGTCATAACTTTTGAAAGCGCTGAGGCAGACATGCACGAGAAAAGTGGGCAGGAGAAACGTTATCTCGTGTAGGTCTGCCGCAGCGCTTCCAAACGTTATGATGCTCTACCAACTAGTCCAACAAACAGCCTTGTTGAGCTACTATGTCCCACACTGACATCAACTTTCTTTTAAAACTGACCGACAATAACGCAGGAGTGCTTGCGCGGAACAAACTGCTGGATAGGGTGCTTACCAGCGAGTTTCTATTGAGCATGCATCATTTAAGGATCTCTTAAAGGAAGTGGTACCTTCATTTGGAGACAAGTTCAGACTACACGTGTATCGGACAATATGAGAGGAAAAGGAGTACGAATAGTATGAACTACGTAATAAATTCATTTGATTGTCGCTATTTATTCCACATACGTAGCGAAAGTCATCACGCATCAAACCAAGGCTGATGGATATTGCTTTCTCAAACTAACAAGTATATGTTCTAAAATCTGCATTCTTGCCATCTCATTAAAATAAACGCGCTAAATCAGACATATTGTCACGTGCTTCGGGGCGTCAGGAAAGGAAGAAGAGGCTAGAGAGAAGACGAAGAAACCGAAGACACAGTGGTGTGTGCTGGTGTTCCTTGCGTGACTCGCAGCGTTTTAGACTACCAATAAACACCCCCGTTACGTACTGAGTACGTAACAGTTGTGGTGGAGTTTGCGGTGTAGATCAACACGGATCCCCGTTGTCTTCGACGAAGCCGCCGGCTTGCTGGTTTGCCACCCCTACCATCTAACATGGCTCAAGACGGCGACGCTGACCGAACAACACCTGCGGTGAGCAGCACCACCGCGAGCCGCGCACATTTGGTGGAAAACCTGACGAGGACGTCGACGAGTGGCTAACCAACTACGAGCGGGTGAGCCAGTACAATCGTTGGGACGCGACCGTTAAACTAGCGAACGTAGTGTTCTTCTTGGAAGGCACTGCCCTAGTTTGGTTTGATAATCATGAAGACTCGCTTACCAGCTGGGATTGTTTCACAGAAGAGATAAAGGACTGCTTTGGCGACGGATCCACGAAGAAGAAACGCGCAGAACAAACGTTGATGCAGCGGGCCCAGGTACCTGGCGAGACATGCACCGCATATATCGAGGATATTGTGAAATTGTGCAAGGTGGTAAACCCTCGGATGTCCGAGGAAGATAAAGTGGGGCACTTCCTTAAAGGTATCGCTGTAGATGTCTATAATATTCTTATCAGCAAAGACAATTTGAACTCTACAGCTGACTTCATCAGGCACTGCCGCACTTTCGAAACCTTGAAGTTGCGCCGCATTACTCCTAAATTTGGGCGACTGGCCAACGTCACATCTGTTGCGAGCGTTGATGTCAGGGCTCCGGAGTCCATGGCTGATCTGATACGCCGAATTGTGCGGGAAGAATTGTTGCGTGACAAAGACTCTGCGTGCCGGGACGAACACCAGTATGACGGTTGCGCGCTGCAAGCAGAACCCGCGACCCCAGCAACTTCCTGGATTCCGGCTTTAAATGCATCACGCTTTGGCGGGAGCAGACAACAGAACGATTTAAGCACTTCTCAGCCACGGATGGGCCGAAGAACCACTTACACACGCCAGGTGGTTCGTCAGCAATACCGTCCCGATTACTACCGCCAACCAGAACCAGTTTCCGCCCGCATTTACTCGGACCGGTGGCGCCAGCAACCCGTGTGTTATAGCTGTGGCATGACCGGACACATCTCCCGGTATTGCCGTCGGCGGGGCCTACTACCACAAGATCATCGACCGCTGCCCAACGTTTCTAATCATTTCGGCACTGAATTTCATCCGACACAGACTCTGGATACATACCGCACGGCACAGATGCGAAACGGATCGCCTGCTTCGAACCGCAGCTTGACGCCGCCAACCCAAAGGCAGCGACAATCTCCGTCTCCTCGGCGCCGTTCTTCCCCTTCGGGAAACTAGAAGACGCGGCCGATGGGGGTGAGGTCGCCGGAAAATCAACGTTCCCAATACCTCTGCCTGTGTTTATGTTAAAGAACAAACTCGAAGTATCCATTGACGGCATCCCCACCATGGCACTAATTGACACTGGCGCAACAGTCTCTGTTATGAGTTTAGCATTCAAGAATCGATTAGGACATAAAGTGATGTTTAGCGTGAATCAAGCTGTGGTATTCCGTGGTGTTGGCGGTGAATCATTGGTGCCTTTGGGTGTGTGCTATGCGAAAGTTGTGATTGGGGGCCAAGCGTTTCGAACCGAATTCACAGTGTTGCCTCGTTCCACGCATGAAGTAATTCTAGGTATAGACTTTTTGCAACAGTGTGGTGCAACGTTAGACTGCCGTAGTGGACAGATCTCGCTTAATGCTGCGTTGATGTCCGCCCTTGTAGAAACCTCGTCGCTCGATTTAGGAGCGTTTTCTGTGTCTGAAGATACAGTTGTACCTGCGATGTCCGGAGAATTCAAGTTATTTCATCTACGAATTTGAGCGAGAATTTCGACGCCGTAGTGGAACCTACAACGCTGGCCTGCGCAAAGAAGAGTGTCTTGGTGCCTCGTTGCATAGTTTCAGTCACCAGAGGCCACACCTTGCTGTGGACTGTAAACTATTCAGACGAGCCAGCCGTCTTGCCTCGTGGCATGAGGCTCGCTCATTACGAGGAAGGTGTGTCGAATTACGTGGCGGCCCTAAGTAACCATGCTCCTGAAAAGAAAACATCTCATTTTGCAGAGTCTCGAATCCAGGCAATGATAAACACAGCGTTGGGACAGGAGCGCCGAATTTTGACAGACCTGCTCTCCAAGCATGTTTCGGTTTTCGACTTCGCCAGAGATCATCAGCCACCGATTCCAAATTCTCGCATCCATCATTCGATTGATACTGGAATTTCTCGCCCGATCAGACAGAAGCCCTATCGTGTGTCTCCGGCCGAACGTCAGCTTATTGACGATCAAGTTCATGACATGCTCCAGCGTGGCATTATCCAGGAATCTTCAAGTCCTTGGGCGGCTCCAGTTATTCTCGTTAAAAAGAAAGACAACACATGGCGTTTCAGTGTGGACTATCGTCGCCTTAACGCCGTCACCAAAAAAGATGTATATCCACTTCCACGTATTGACGATGCAATCGACTGTCTTCATTCGGCGTCATACTTCTCCTCGGTAGACTTGAGATCGGGGTACTGGCAGATACCGATGAACCCAAGTGACAAAGAAAAGACGGCATTTGTGACCCCCAAAGGTCTCTATGAGTCCAACGTAATGCCCTTTGGATTATGCAATGCGCCTGCCACGTTCGAACGATTCATGGACACCACTCTGCGCGGACTCAAGTAGAAAATTTGTTTGTGCTATTTGGACGACGTTGTGATCTTCGGCAAGACCTTTCAGGAACACAATAGCCGCCTCGCCATCGTTCTCGATTGCATTGAGAGAGCAGGCCTCGTCCTCAACTCTAAGAAGTGCCACTTTGGCGAACGCCAAACAATTGTTCTTGGTTACTTGGTCGATAAGGATGGTGTTCGGTCGGATCCTCAGAAGATTGCGGCTGTAACCAGCTTTACAGCACCGAAATCAGTGAAGCAGCTTCGGAGCTATTTAGGACTATGCTCCTATTTTCGTCGTTTTGTGCCCAGATTCGCTGACATCGCATACCCGCTCACGTGCCTTTTGCACAAAGATGCACCGTTCAATTGGACTACTGACTGCGACTCTGCCTTCCGCCACCTCAAATTCCTTCTGACATCAGGCCCTATCCTACGTCACTTCTGTCCTTCTGCCCCCATCGAGGTTCACACCGACGCTAGTGGCGTAGGCGTTGGGGCTGTGCTCATCCAGCGTCATGGCACCGATCAGCACGTGATAGCTTCCCAGGCAGCACATTTCATCGGCCCAATAATGGGGATTGATTGGGAATTACTGGCCCACAAGTGGCCCAATGGTGCCATTGAGCTACCAATAATGTGCAGCCACGCTATACCATAATCATTATTGGCCCAGTGAACTTCACCCATATCCGTTATTGGCATTCAACCGGCTAAGAGCGGTCAATAATGCCCATTCATATTGAACAGTTTGCCATTATCGTATACACAATGAGGCAGCCTGGTCATTATTGGCCAACCAGCTGCAATTGTTTGCCAATATTTTCCACACCATGGTATAACCTGGTAAATATTGTCCGGTCAATAACAACGGCTTCTCAATATTGAATATATCTAGGCATACAGTGGTCAATAATGTCCAACCAACTTTGCCGGCTTCCTAACATTGTAATATCTTGGTTTCTAGTGGTCGATATTGTCTAATGAGCCTTGATGGCTGACCAGCATTGCACATATCATGGCATAGCTTGGCTAATATTGTCCTGCCATTATGGTTGCCTCGTTAACATTGAATATATCTTGGCATACATTGGTCAATATTGCCCCACCAGCTTTGGTGGCATCCTAACATTGTATATATCTTGGATTATAGTGGTCAATATTGCCTAGAGAGGTCTGATGGCTGGCCAGCATTGCACATATAATGGCATAAATAGGTTAATATTGTCCGGCCATTAT
Source organism: Amblyomma maculatum (assembly GCF_055883805.1). Lineage (NCBI taxonomy): Eukaryota > Metazoa > Arthropoda > Arachnida > Ixodida > Ixodidae > Amblyomma > Amblyomma maculatum. The sequence goes on from NC_139354.1 coordinate 103,479,753, forward strand.
GGTTGTCTTGTCAGCAATAAATAAATCATGGCATATATTGGTCAATAGTGACCCGCCTGTCATGGCGGCCTGCCAACAATGTATACATATGCATTATATTGTTCAATATTGTTCGATGGACTGTGATGACTAGCCAGCATTGCACCTTAATGGCATAGGTTGGGCAATAATGTTCTGCCAATATGGATGGCTTGTCAACATTGCATATATCTTGACATAGATTGGTCAATATTGTCCCATCAGCTTTGATGGCATCCCAACATTGTATATATCATGGTTTCTAGTGGTCGATATTGTCTAACGAGCTTTGATGGCTGGCCACCTTTGCACATTTCAGGCTGCAGCGGCGCTAAAAAAACAGTAGAAGCAGCTCTGACCGACAGAGACATTTCTAATGCTTGCATCTCAATATGACAGTGTGTTGGGGCTAATTTCGTCGCAGCTAAATTTTTCACTGGCCCGGACGTCAGTTTACGTTCAACTGTAGAAGATATTCATACGCCATACGTAATTTGGGCCACCATATATATAATGTTTATTGGGATTAATGTATAGATTGTCCTAAATATGTTTGACTGAGCTGACCAGACAAAATGAACAGAAGTGCCCATCACGGAAAATGTAGAATATATTTTTCTGAATACATTTTTCTTGATTCGCTAATTGTTGTGGATGACCTGCGATTATACTTGACAATTTTGGTAAAGAACTCTTTTATTTACGACTTTAGGCACGATTAATTGTTATGTAAAATTCTCCATATAATATCTTCGAGACAATTCCTGCAGACTAGAGGCCCGGATGTCGATCACGCGTGGACGTAGCTAACACAGATAGTGTTCCAAACTTTAGCCAAGTGTTGAAAAAATTCTGACAGCACGTGGAATCTACACTGCAGAAATTAGCGAAGGCGAGATTAATGCTACTGCATACGGTGCATCACGTATCGTTATCGTTATCAACTAAACGCAGCGTCATTACCATTGATACTGTCATCATTGTCATTATCACTAATTGCAGCGTCATTCTCGTCGCTATCCTCACGGTAGACAATGAGAATTACGTATGGTGCTAGTTTCGCGATCCAGGGTTTAGCGCAGTTGGTTAAAGCGTTAACTAGGCAGGAATTCGATTCCAGGTGGAGACGATTTGTTTTTCTGATCTCGTCAAATCAGGATGATTGAAAGTGATTGACACATCAATGCACAGATCCGATGCACAGATATATCCATGCACAGATCTCGAACAAATCTCGCGCACAGCTCTCGCGCACGGGATTTCGTTCCATGGGCCTATTTATACGCATACGACTACAAGCATACGCGCACGCTCGAGCACACATCTGATCTGACAAGCAAATGTTTAATAGATGCGTGTCCGCGAAAAAAATCCTGCGCAGTCAAGAAACGCAAGGTACTCAAATGCGAAGAACGCAACAGAACGTGTGTGTGTCGCTTGAACAAACACCAGGGGTCACGCTTGGATAGGAAACGCAGAAACGATCGAATATATCCGGTGAATCCACATCCTGTAAACGTTTGTCCATGATTGGAAACACGCACGCGTAGCATCATTATTTCCGTCTTTTTTTTACGTGATGGAAAGAAACCCAACATGTTCAAGCTAAGCAGAGATGGGAGAGATTGATCGCGCTAGCCAATCAAACACGCACTGCATGATTCGCCATTACCCTAGCTGTTTCCGGCATTCAGCATAAGCACCGACTATACCACGCCTCAGTACTAGCTGTTCTTATAGACAGATATGTTGGGCTGCTTTCAGGGCCTTCGAGTTCTAATATCTACTAAACACAAATTTGCACTGTACTCTTTTGCGCTCTGCTGTGGGCTTCAGCAACAGACAAAGACTGAACGACTTTGGCCATCGGTGCAGCAGCGCATAAAATATTTCAGCTAAAAGAAAAAATACAAGCAACATATATTCTACGTTATGTCTAGCTAATTCACTTGACAAGAAAACAAATCTGAACTGTCCTGGAATGGTTCGTATTCTAATGCGACGTAAATCGCACACTGCCAAAAAGTAGTGTACATGTAAAAGATAATAAAAAAATCAACAGCACTGCATGGGGCAAGGCAAACGAAAAAAAAAAATTTAAAACAATTACCTACAGTGTAATGAGTGCGCGCACATGTGTCGCCAGCATATATGGTAACAAAATTGAAATTGCATAATAACGATGTTCTTTACGGAAGTTATTTTTGTTCGAAGGCTGTAATATATGGCTCATAATGATGCATTTGACCACAGCGTTTGACAGCGCTCTCTTAAGCATTCTTCAGAAACTATTCTTCAAACATTCATTGCCTTATTATCCAACCATATAATCACCGCACCGAAGGCGTTTCCCTTCAGAGAACTAAATAATTTTATCCCATCATGTCAACCAGGCAGCTAATTGCAATTCATATATATTAAAAGTAATGCGAGTCCGTTACTTTAGCAGTTTTGAGGCATTTTTTAGAGAACATCACTCTCGAAGAATTTAACACATGATTGAGAATTAGGGTTCCTTTGTGAAATATTCTGCCGCTTTCACAAGCGCTGCTTCCGCGGGCTGAAAGATGATTATACCGCGCTTCTTTCTGAGGACAACCTTGTCCCAAGTTCGTAGATATAGTTTCAATGTTGACCCTTGCTTTCTTTCTATTTTTTCTTTACTGCAAATTTAGTTCTTCAGATCTTAGCTCGTCGAGTATTTTGTATTTCTTGATATGCCCACGCTTAGTTCTACGCGGATTTTTTCTTGCTCTAAATGTCCACCTGATTAAAAAAAAAAATGAATAACATGGAAATTTTTAACCTGGAAGTACTCGTAGTTATGGTCATTTTCGCTTTTCTTTTCCTTAATAGGAATACAGCAAGTATACGGGTTTTTGCATCGCTCAGTTGCGCGTGATGACGTTTCAAGAGCACTCCGTCATGAACAGCGACCTGTGTGCCATCTTTAATAAAAAAAAATATGTCCATTTGTTTGAACCGAGGACGATTCCGTGAAAACTGAAGATTGTTTTACGTATGTGATTATTATTTGAAACTATGAGGTAAAACGTATTTTGCATTAACAAAAAAATATAGCGAAATTATCATTCCACTGAAAATGTTACCGAGCCAACAGTCGAGGCGACCAAAGAGCTCCGAACGCACTCCTCGTTGTTTTAGCGAAGCCAAGGGCAAAACTCTGCGCCTTCCTCCTCACAAGCTTGGCGCAAAGAACATATGGTTTCCATTCTCTCGTCCTTTTGTCGCCTCTCCGCCCGAGGGCCTTGACTAAAGCAATTCTCCAAACCGCTTTCAACTTCCCGTCTTGTAGCCTTTTCTCCCCGTAAAGCAGTCATCGCGGAAGGGCAGCGACCTTCACTGCCCTCTCTTTCCTCCCGCAAGGCAGGCGTTGCTCACAATGCCCCCCACTCTACTCCCCCTCACTCTTCCCTTCCTTCCCGCCAACTTTCCTGGCCGGCAGCCTTCTGGGCTCACGTGGTCCTGCGGGACCTCTTTCATTTCTCTCACCCCCTTTCGAGCTTTATGCCTACTCTTTCGACAGATCTCAAGCAAAAAAAAAAAAAAAAAAAGAGGGAGAGAAAACACAACCATCCTTCTGCCCCCTTCCAACGGTGCCTCAAAACTCGACACAAGCCGCTGATTCAGAGGCGTCTGGTCGGCCACACAATCCCCACCCGCTCGAGCTGCTCGAGCTCCCGCAGCTTTGGACAGCAGAATCGAAAAACCAAGCCTTGTGAAAGTTCCGATTCGTTTTAATGGCCATGCCTGAAGGAGGATATTTGTGAGTACCACCAGCTTTTTAAGTTGTTTGTTCATAACTGAGCTCTCTGAGATTATTTCTTGCTTTGTCTCCTTGTAAGATCGCTACTTTTTCTTACCAGGTGTATAAAGCATCAGATCCCTGGGATGTACTTTGCATGGCAGCATTCATTTTGGATTGTTGCAACTGAGGTCTGCAAATCTGCGCTAGCCGTATGGTAAGATACTTTTTTTTTGCATTATTTGGTGCAGTATGTTGTCAGCCTTGATCATCATGTCAATAACCGATATGCTTGCGAGAACGGAAAGTCATTTATTTCGACCGCACCACGCCAGTCAGTTCTGAACTGTATTTTCAGCGCACTATTTTGTATGCATAAACTCTGGTCATAATGACAAAATTTACGGCGCAGAGGTGGCCAATTTGTATTGCAAAAGAAAAACGTGGTCCTGTAAAACATGACGCGTGTTTTGTGTGATTTTCAGGTTACAACTTCATCGCGCGTGTGTTGTGTGTCTGAAGTGGCCAGTAAACTCAGAGTTAAGTCTAGCTTTCTGGGACATGATTTTTAGTTGCGAGCGAATATTTAATATTGTAATTTGCCGTTATGAATGCGCTATTGGAATGGTCTAAACGACGCGTAGCTTATTCACTTGTTTGATCTTTCTCTTGGGCTAATTCCGAGTAGTAGAAGTGTCATAAAATGGCCGCTTAAAATAGGTTATTTACAGTTGCTACCATAGTTCTTATACTTTACCACACGTACAAACTTGTTCCCACAACAAACGTGATGCTAAGTTACGGATTTCTTTATTTTTTCAGTTCGAGTGTATCATACAAACCTCAAAGCATCTGTGTCGTACGTTGTTTTGGCTGCAGCTTTGACAACTTTTAAAACGTTCTGTTTGCAGTAATGATGCGGTGCACACTAAATTTAGCAGCCGCGGTCGGAGTGCGACTGCCATTTTTTGTGTCTGTTTTTTCCTTTGTAGTTTCTTTTTAGTTCTTGCGGCAATCTATTCAAAGGAAACCTATTGATTTGAAGCTTCCAGTTATGACGACGTCTTTCTTCTACAGGTGTTCGATCACAAAGGCACTACAAGTATAAAGGGGCAAGCACTGACTACCGTTTACCGAATAGATAACGGCAAATATCATTTTGTTTTATGTTTCCAGCGTCAACAATACATCCACATGGGAAGCCGTGCACTGCCAGATGTCGCAACCAATGTAACCAAGTTAATATGGCCGGCCTCACTGAGCATGCAGCTTATTTCAACCTGAGTAAATCAGAGAAGAAAGTTGCCTGAGGGACAACAGGTAGTGCTTTATTTTGCATTTTTACTCCACGGTCTAGCTGCACTTCCACTTTCCAAAAGTTTTCTGTCTTAATTGATTTATGAATGTTGCTTTTATTTCCAGGTGCCATCTGCGAAAGGAAATACATTGTTATGCACGCTGCTCAAGTCCATATCTTTAAAGGCTGCATGGAGCTGCTGCTCCTACAACCGACCACAAAAGAAGCTGCGATGAACGCAGCTCCTTCCTCCAACCTGGGACCTGAGAACACCTTGCCAAGGGACGCAAAGACAGGAGGAGCACTGAAGTCTAAGAGTTCTGCCTAAATGTTTCCATGCCCTGTAACACGTGCACACCTAATAAATCACCATGCAGTCAACCTTTCAGCTGTATTATTTTCTGTGCATGGATATCCTCAGCATGCTTTATTTAAATAAAAAGCTGCATGAAAAATATCTGCACTGCATAAGTAGGGGATGGCTTTGCAGGTGCCTATTAGTCATAGCACAAAAAAGCAACTAGCCGGATTGCCAATTGCTCTGGCTGGATGCCAATAATGTAAAACCACTGGGCAAGATTGGATTGAAAATATTGGGTAGCCGATAAATCTGGCTGGATGCCAGTTGTGAATATCCAGTGAATAAGCATGGATACAAGATATTGGATGACCAGTGAGCTTGGCGGGATGGCCGTGATATAACAACCAGTGAGTGAGCTTGGGTGGAAGATATTGAGTAGCTATTGAGTAGCCATTGAGTGCCGTTGAATGCCAGTAAACAAGGTAGTATGCCAATACTGGTTTTGATAGGAGAGCCGATCAAATTGGTTGGCATATATCTTGGCTCTTTGTGCGCCCCAATCAGACGCCAATATTGACCAATATTGGGACCAATATATCCCAATATTGGACCATTGGCGGTCCATTGACGGCGTGCTGCTTGGGTTATGCTAGTCGTTCGTTGAGCAAGGCGGAACGCAACTACACCGTTACTGAACAAGAGTGCCTCGCAGTGGTTTTTGCGGTGCAACGATTCCGTTCCTACCTATATGGCAATGTTTTTACCATCGTCACTGACCACCATTCGCTCTGTTGGCTCGTAAATCTTCGTGACCCTTGCGGCCGGCTCGCTCGATCGGCATTGCGGTTGCAAGAGTTTAACTTCACTGTGGCATACAAAAGCGGCCGCCAACATGCTGACGCTGACTGTCTGTCACGCTTGCCGCTTTCATCAACTGGTAGTGATGATGACAACTTTGATGACTACCTGGCGCCTATCTCGGCAACGTTTCCTGACCCTCAACTGTTCCAGACAGAACAACGCAACGATCAGACTTTGGCACCGCTCTTCTCTGCCGCTCATGATTCAAAAGATGCGCGTTTCTGCGTTCGTGCGGCTTACTTTACAAGAAGAATTTCAACCCCGGAGGTGCACGTTTTCTCCTCGTCGTGCCGGAAAACCTCCGCATTCCCGTTCTTGAAATGATGCACGACGATACTACGTCGGGCCACTTGGGTGTCGCCCAGACCCTTCATCGCACACAGGAACGCTTTTACTGGCCGAAAATGCGTCAAGCCATTCAGCACTATGTAGCCAGTTGTGTCAGGTGCCAGCAGTACAAGCTCCCTACTTCCCGTCCACCTGGACCGCTGCACCCTATTGCGCCTCCGACCACACCCTTTGAGCAGGTGGGCATCGACCTCTTGGGTCCTTTTCCGCGATCTTCTAACGGTAACTGGTGGATAGTGGTATGTGTTGATCATCTCACTCGATATTCAGAAACAGCCGCAATACCCTCAGCCACTGCGTACGAAGTATCCCTATTTCTTCTGCGACCTGCGCCATGGCCCTCCTCGAGTTCTGATCAGTGACCGTGGGCGCCAATTTACTGCTGAAGTTATTGAAGAACTCCTTCGTCTATGCACCTGCGGTTACCGTCATACAACGCCGTATCACCCGCAATCGAATGGACTTGTTGAACGGACCAACCGCACTCTGACCACTATGTTGGCGATGTACGTGGACTCTGATCAAAAGAACTGGGATGAAATCCTCCCTTTTATTACATTCTCTTATAACACTGCACAGCATGAGACGACTGGCTACAGTCCGTTTTACCTCCTGTATGCTCGAGTTCCCCGCAGTAGTCTTGATACCATCCTTCCTTTCTCCCTCCACAACGAGCCTTCTATCGCCACTACTTTATGTCGAGCCGAAGAAGCTCGCCGCGTTGCCCGCCTCCGCATCCTAGACTCACAGGAACGTTCGAAGGAGCGTTATGACAACTGACGCCCACATGTCTCTTATGTGCCCGGTGATTTAGTGTTGCTGTGGACGCTATTGCGCAAGCGTGGTTTAGCCCAGAAGCTTCTGTTTCGTTATAGCGGCCCTTTTGTCATTTTGGAGCGCCTGAGTGACGTGAACTATGTAATTTCACGCCGCACCGAAAGTGGCCGATGCTCACGCCTGACCCAGGTGGTGCATGTCGCTCGACTAAAAAGGTTCCATCCCCGGCACCTTTCTTAAACTGCTTGTCCTGGGGCTTCGTCTGCGAGGGGGGAAGTGTCACGTGCTTCGGGGCGTCAGGAAAGGAAGAAGAGGCTAGAGAGAAGACGAAGAAACGGAAGACACAGTGGTGTGTGCTGGTGTTCCTTGCGTGGCTCGCAGCGTTTTAGACTACCAATAAACACCCCTGTTACGTACTGAGTACGTAACAATATTTTTAGGACATGCCTAACATTCAAGTATTTCCCGTATTTAAATACAGGGCTTTTCTTGTCCACTGCGAGGCTGTTAAAAAATCACCTAAATAAAATGTCTCTAGTGAAGACAGAATATATATTTCTCAGCGATTGATTAGCCAGGTGCTGTTTTTCGGTGCGTTGTTCGAGAAAGTATGATATTTAGCTCTGGTAGTCCTTTATACATTTCGCACAATATTGTCACGCACTTCCTGCGGTTCTTATTGAAGGAAGGTGAGGTTTGGTGGAATAAGCAGAAGAGGACGAGGAAGCTGAGTCTGTCCGCTGTGTTGTGCAACCAATCTCCAGCGCATCCTAGCATCTGTGTAAATATACCTCGTAACAAGTGTGGTGGAGTTCGCGGGCTACAGATCACCACGGAACCTCTCCTACTTCGCCGAAGCAGAACTGCTGGGCTACCACCCCTACGGAAGGAGATGGCGCAAGCGGATGGTTCAATGCAGCCCACGCCAGCAGCTCAAGCGACCACCGCACAGCCTTATCGAGAACCCCGGCACTTTTATGGCAAACACGGGGAAGACGTAAATGTTTGGCTCACCCACTACAATCGGGTGAGCAAATACAACCGCTGGGATGCGCATACCAAGTTGGCGAATGCGGTCTTTTTTCTTGAAGAAACTGCGCTAACATGGTTTGACAATCATGAAGCATCCCTTACCACCTGGGATCGCTTCATGGAAGAAATGAGAGCGGGATTTCGCGATGCCGATGCTCGAAAAAATAGCGCCGAACAGACTCTGGCTCAGCGAGCGCAAGTACCGGGGGAGGCATGCACACCTTATATAGAAGAAGTCCTCAAACTATGCAGAATAGTTGATGCTCGGATGACTGAGGAAGACAGTGGATCACCTCCTCAAAGGAATACCGCAAGACGTGTACAACTTTCTTATCTGCAAGGGCGATTTGTATACCACCGCTGATGTAACACGACACAGCCGCACGTTTGAATGTTTGAAGCGACGCCGTATCATTCCGAAGTTTGGTCGGTTGCCGAATGTAACAACTGTCGCCAGTGTGGATGTGTCGGAAACGGCAAGCATGGCAGATACAATTCGACAAATCGTCCGCGAAGAGCTTCGGAGGCATCAAGATATTGGGGGCCACGTCAGGCCCGTCTACAGTGGCACCTCTTCGTCAGACAATAGCCCATCGTCTACCTGTTATGCTCCCTCTGTTACGTCTCCTTCGGACACCCGATGCTCTGCAGCTCATCGCCCAAACATGCAACCCCTCACCATCAATGCCTACAACAGCGAGCACTCTCGCCATCCTCGTCGACTACATACAGAACATGAAGCGTTTAATCCAAGCGACGATGAGCCTTAATCATCGAATGAACGTGAGCCGCCAGTGTGTTATGCCTGTGGAATGATCCGCCACATTTCGTTTTTGCCGCAACCGCCTTCCGTACCAACAGTATCGCCGACAATGGGTGAACTGTACAAGGTTTCCTGCTGACAATGATGATTCATATAGAACACCTGGCCGGAGTGAGTACAGAGCAACAGCTAGCCGACAAGAACGCAGAATGGCGCTGAACCGAAACGAATCACCGGCCTCTGACCGTAGCCTGACACCACCATCTCGGCGCCTACAACGCTCCCCTTCTCCTCGACGACGGTCGCCACCTCCAGGAAACTAGTGAGCGCGACCGATGGCGGTGATGTCGCAAATGATTCTAGCTTACCCATGCCTGTCCCCGTTTCGATGTTAAAGAGCCGAATTAAGTGTTTTTGGACGGTGTACGTGCTATGGCGTTGTTGGACACAGGTGCAACCATTTCTAATATAAGTCTCGCTTTAAAAATTGCTTTGGTCGTAAAATTATGTTTGCTTGGGATAGTGCGACAACATTGTGTTGTGTTGGTGGCGAACCGCTTAACCCACTTGGAGTCTGCTCCGTGAATTTTGTTATCGCCGGCCACACATTCCGAACTGAATTCGCTGTGCTTGCTCGATCAACACATGACGTAATTCTTGGAATCGATTTCCTAGAACAATGTTGGGCCACTCTCGACTTTCGCAACGGAGACATTTCTGTGAGCACTCGAATTGAATCTGCTTTGCGTGAAAATTCGCGGACCAATCCTAGCACGCTTTCTGTTTCGGACGACATAGTCATTCCTACAATGTCAGCAGAGTTTATGCAAGTTTTTAGTTCAAGCTGTGCCAGTGATGCGTCCGACGTGGTTGAGCCACTCACTCTCAACTGCGCGTAGAAAAGTATTCTGATTCCCTGCAGTGTCATCTCAGTCATGAATGGCCATTCTTCTTTGTGGACGACTAACTGCTCTAACGAACCTGTTGTAATACCACGTGGTCTAAAACTTCCAAACTTTGACGAAGACAGTTTTAAATCAGTGGCCGTGCTCAGCACAGACAATTCCCAACCTACCGCATGCTCAGAAGTAGATGAGACAAAATTTCTTGCCATGATAAACAAATCCCTGCCAACAAGTGACCGTCACAGTTTAGTGGAAGTTCTGGCAAAACATACTGCGACTATCGATTTCTCTCGGGACTCGCCACCACGGATTCCCGTTTCCCGAACTCAGCACCAAATCAATACTGGGACTGCTGATCCAATCCGTCAGAAGCCTTATCGTGTAACCCCATCAGAGCACCAAACAATCGAAGAACAAGTTCGTGATATGCTGCATAAGGGTATCATTCAGGAATCGTCTAGTACGTGGGCTGCCCCTATGATTCTAGTCAAAAAGAAAGATGGCACATGGCAATTTTGTGTTGATTATCGACTCCTGAATACTGTTTCCAAGAAGAACGTGTGTGCACTGCCACGTATTGATGACGCCATTGATTGCTTACATTCCGCCTCCTATTCTTCCTCAGTCGACCTGCGATCAGGCTATTGGCAGATCCCCATGCACCCGGAAGATAAAGAAAAGACGGTATTCATCACCCCAAACATGCTGTATGAATTTAATGTGATGCCGTTTGGATTATGTAACGCTCCAGCCACGTTCGAAAGATTCATGAATACAGTTTTGCGCGGACTGAAGTGCACATTTGTGTGCGTTATTTGGACGATGTAGTGATATTCAGGACTACTTTTCATGAACACAACAGTCGATTAGAGATGTCTTGGAGTGTATTGAGAAAGCTGGTCTGGTACTCAATTCCAAGAAATGTCGTTTTGGAGAACGCCAGACTTTGGTACTTGTACATCTCATAGACGAGGATGAAATCAGGCCTGATACGAAAACGATCGAAGTTGTCACTTGTTTTAAACCGCCGAAATCGTTAAAACAGCTCAGGAGTTTTTTGGGGCTTTGCTCCTATTTTCGACGTTTTTTTCCGAAGTTTGCTGATCTAGCATATCCCCTTACTTGTCTTCTGCAAAAAGATGCGCCTTTCAAGTGGACTGCCGATTGTGGCTCCGCCTTTCGTCAGTTAAAATTTATTTTGTCATCAAGACCACTACTACGCTACCTCTGGCCATCAGCTCGAACAGAACTTCAGACTGACGCCAGCGCAGTTGGAGGTGGTGCTGTGCTCACGCAACGCCACAATGGCGATGAACATGTTGTTGCATATGCAAGCCGTTCTTTGAGCAAGGCTGAGCGTAATTATACAGTAACTGAACAGGAATGCTTATCTGTTGTATTCGGTGTACAACAGTTTAAGTCATATCTTTATGGATGTGCATTTAAAATTGTGACGGACCATCATTCATTATGTTGGCTTGTAAACCTTCGTCACCCCTGTGGACGCCTTGCGCGGTGGGCTTTGCGCCGTCAAGAATTCAATTTTACTGTGTCTTTTAAGAGTGGCGAAAGCACGGTGATGCTGACAGCATGTCATGGTTGCCACTTGAAACTACTGATTGCGATAATGAGGTCTTGGATGAATATATAGTTGCTATCTCTACAAGTTTCCCAGATGTTGGTGAATTCAAGATTGCGCATCGGAACGACAACGAGTTGGCGCCGCTTTTTGATGGAGCAAGTTCCCGGAACCCTAAGACCTCATTCTGCTTTCGTGACGATGTACTATACAGGAAGAACTACTCGTCAGTAGGTGCGCGGCTTCTTCTGGTAGTTTCTACAAGTCTTAGGTATCAGGTTCTTCGGGTAATGCACGAGGATGCTACAGCTGGACACTTGGGTTTTGCGAAGACATTGCACAGGACTAAGGAACGTTTTTATTGTCCGAAGATGCGTCAAACTACGGAACGTTATGTGGCCAGCTGTCTCCAGTGACAGCGTTTCAAGCACCCAACCTGCTCACCGCCGGGTCATCTTCAGCCTATAACGCCACCATGAACCCCATTCGAACAGGCGGTAATTGACCTCTTAGGACCGTTTCCCCGTTCCTTTGACGGAAACCGCTGGGTCATAGTGTGCGTAGACTACCTTACGCGATACTGTGAAACTGCTGCTATACCGTCAGCCACTGCTTCTGATGTCTCGGCGTTCCTCCTACAGTCCATCATTCTTCGACATGGGCTTCCTCGTGTGTTAATAAGCGATCGTGGCCGACAGTTTATGGCAGAAGTTGTAGAACAACTTCTTCGCCTCTGCTCATCCCTTTTTCGCCATTCAACTCCTTACCACCCACAAACAAACGGTCTTACCGAACGCACCAATCGGACGCTTTGCAATATGCTCGCAATGTCGACTCCCGCCACAGAAACTGGGATGATGTCCTTCCGTTTATAACATACGCATTTAACACTGTTAAGCACGAAACGACAGGCTACAGTTAGTTTTTTCTTCTTTATGCTCGACCTCCACGAAGCAATTTGTACACGTTTCTGCCTTTCTCAATCCCTGCTGAAACTTCACTAGTGGCTGAAGAAGCTCGTCGACTCGCTAGACTTCGCACTCTAGCCTCCCAGGAACGCTACAAGCAACGCTACGACTAGCGTCATCAAGATGTTAATTATGCCCTAGGTGACTTGGTGTGGCTTTGGACGCCGTTGCGTAAGCGCGGCTTGTCCCAAAAACTGTTGCACCACTATACTGGCCCTTTCGTTGTACTGGAACGCCTCAGCGCAGTAAACTTTCTGGTCTCTCGCCTGACCACTCAAGGGCGTCGTTCTCGGAAGACTCAAGTAGTCCACGTGGCCCGCATGGAGCCCTTCTATCAACGTGACGAACATTGACTCGCCCGGGGGGCATCGTCTGCGAAGGGGGCAGTGTCGCGCACTTCCCGCGGTCTTTATTGAAGGAAGATGAGGTTTGGCGGAATAAGCAGAAGAGGACGAGGACGCTGAGTCTGTCCGATGTGGTGTGCTACCAGTCCTAACATTGTGTAAATAAACCTCGTAGCAATATTTATGCCATGTTATCCCTCTTTGGACCTAAGCATGAGTAGAGTCTGCAACAAATTCATTAGCTTTCACTTTTTCTGATTTCCACGGGGGTTGGGACACAGCAGAACATCATTTTGTCAATGTTTTGCGGCTGAAATAATTTATATATTTGTCTCTTGTTAGAGTTCGGCTGCATATTTGGGAGGAAATTTTCCCGTTACAGCACGTGCGCCAGGGTAGGAAGTTATTGATTTAAAAGTTTTATTGCGAAAGCAATACCATTCCAGGTTTAGAGCCTTCATCGCAGCGCGGCCGGTAACCACGTCCTGCTAGGACCCTGGCAGTCACGTTACCCCTATAGGGCACTAAGGCACGTCTATATGTGTTGGTTAAAGGGGGGTTCATATGTGGGCCGAAGAAGAATAAAAAGAGAAGAACGCTCGGTCACCAGCAGCTATTGCTTTCGCTCAGTATTTTTTTGAGCAGCGTTGAACTCTTGTATTTTTTACAATAGTTTTGCACAGCAGCGGTAAAATTATTCTGCATTATGAGACATCCCTATTTCTTTAATCACGTGTGTTGCATTACACATTGCTTTAATGTTAAAGGCTACTTTGGAGTCGTCTCTGTATAATGGTGCATAATCTGTGTATTTTGCTCGTTCTTCATTTTACCGGTATCGTTTTCTATGAGCGTGTTATCTATTTTTTGCGCTTTTATTGTCGTGAATTACCCTTTTTTCTTTTTGTTGTAGTCTGGATCCTAAGTTCAAAATAAATAAGTAATAAATTTATTTTACCCTCAGTGTAAATTAAGTATACAAAAGACATGTGTATTATGTGTTCAGGTGTATGGTTATTTTTAGGCTAGTTGTTTATTGCGGTAGCTACTGACTGGAAATACCTATGTCGTAGCTGGCGGTCACTTATCCTGGAAATATCAGCCAATCAATCCTGTAAGCTCACTTTCCATAAATGTTATCAAACCAGGAAAGGGAGCACTGTGCTTGCTCGAAGTTTGTTGGTTGCTTCGAATGTTGGGGCAGATTGATTGATTGGTCGATCGGTCAGTCGGTCGGTGGCTCTGTCGTTTTAAGGTTGTTAACTTCTCAAGTGACTCAGGCTATGAGAGACGCCGTTGTGGAAGTCTCCGAAAGTTTCAGCCACCTTGGGCTTTTTAACGTATAGTGGCATTGCATGGCGCACGTACGGGCGCTATATTTTTCTTCTAAATTGAAAAGTGGCAGCCGAGGCACACATCTTTGGCAGCAGTAGCCTAGAGCCCTAACCCCTGAACCACTGCAGCGGGTCCAGTATGTGTGTAAAAGGTCTTGTGGACAATAGTATTTGAACTATGGGCTAATATAATTGTTTTTCAGTTAACCAGTCTTAATAGCTGAGCGAAAATATTCAGGGAACACTTTGACTGGCTTAAGTGTAGAGAGGCGAAAGCCCACGCTCGCACCAGCAGACTACTGACAAATCAAGCTCGCTGTTAAAGTAATCCCATCAGCGGGCGCCGACTGCAATAATAAATCATCTCGACCCGCCCATCTCATGTCGCGCTGCTGCCGCGCTGACTGGTTGCGCCATCCCGTTGTAGGCACCGCAATCATACCTGTCCACAAGAGCGATGTCACTTCCCAAGGATTATAAGGCGTCCATGCAATTTTATTGAATGAATCAAAGTTCACCGGTGCTTTATAAATCATCAACAGGAAAGGAAAGGCACAGTATCTGCCACGCGCGAAATCCCGCTATCATTATCACTGTAGACAAGGGGAATTAGGAAGAGCGTTTAACGATCCGGGTGTTCGGCAGTTACATGGCTCTTTAGGATGTGTTTTAACATAGAAAGAGAGGGAGAACTCATTTTTTTTTCATGTACGCATAGTGAGTGCTCCAGATTAAAACCTTGTGCTCAATTGTTCTACCTTGGCCTGTAACACCGCTTCAGATATT
Organism: Amblyomma maculatum; assembly: GCF_055883805.1. NCBI lineage: Eukaryota > Metazoa > Arthropoda > Arachnida > Ixodida > Ixodidae > Amblyomma > Amblyomma maculatum. The sequence continues at coordinate 103,494,832 of NC_139354.1, forward strand.
CATGCCTGCTGCTACTCCCTCGAGCCTGTCTATGTGTACCCGCGGGTAAAAGTGGCATGCTCAACGCACTGCTAAGAAACTGCCTGCCAGATGTTTCTGACAGAGAAGCAGTTACTTCTGAGATATGCATAACGTACCCTCCTTGATATACTTGCCATCTTGTCCAAGCAATTTTTTATGGCACATAGTTTTATACTGCAAAAATGCAATCGTTGCAGTTGGCGTGGAGTATACAACTTTTGTCCACGGGTGTACATGCCATGGGCCGCGGTCGAAGATTTTATAATTTTCCGCAGTAGTAGTAGTAGCAGTAGAAGCCTTTATTGAGGGGCAACACTTAGCCGTCTTACATTGAGGGCCTGCTGTACATGCAGGCGCCGTTTTTCTTCACCCTCAGCACCAAGCCTCTCCACCCAGGTCCAGATAGTATGGGAGGCAGTGGGAAATAAACTCGATTGCAATGCAACCGGGTATGAAAATAGGCAGATGGAAAGCTTGGCATAAGGAGAAGGGCAGTTGGGCATGATGGAGTACGACGGAATTTGTACAGATACAGCCGTGCAGGGATTATGAGATTATTCAGCTGTATTTGCCGAAGGAGATGAGCTTCCTAAACGAAGATATTAAGATGAGGGTCGGGGTAGAGGTGGCGGTCTAAGCGAGCAGCATTGTAATGTTCGCTGATGTTGACTCGAATATACAGCCTCGAACCGCCCTGCAAGGATCTTGGCTAGGGGATGAATGGTGCCCTGTTGCGAGTTTCACGGGCAAGCTCGTTCGCCAGCTCGTTGCCGTGAATCTCTGAGTGTCCAGGAATCCATCGGAGGAGGACGAGGCAGGGCTACAGTGCACCAAGTGCGACCTCGAGCGCCGTGCACAGGTGATGTGGGAGACATTTAGATTGAATGGCACGGATAGCAGCCTGGGAGTCAGTGCATATAATGTACTTAAGCACAGGTGGAAGATAATGAAAACTTTGAATGACATGAATGATGGAGAGGACCTCAAGCGAGATAATACCCGGAGGGTGAAGAAAGGGACCGCTAGTGTGACTGACAGAGGTAGATAGACGAGAACGAAAGAGGACCTGGCTTCTGGACCGACGAGGAGCCACATAAGAGGCATCCATGTAAACGACTCCGTAGGTATTGAAGGGCGGGCTATGATGAGAGGCAGCAGCATGCCGGCGGCCAGCGTGCAGAACCGGCGACATATTGGCTGGAAGAGGAAGTATACGGAGGTTAGTAGCCTCCGGCAGGGAAGGAGCTGGCAGAGGGACTGAGTGGATGGGGGAATTTTTAGCCTGGTTGAGAAGCCAGAGTCCTTGAACTGTGCCAGAGAGGCGATCTATCTGTCGGTCGCGGCGAATGGAAAGGAGACTGCGAACAGGATGAAAAAGCCCGGTGGCATAAAGCTTATTGGTGGAAGTGGATATGGACGACAAAGAGCAGCTTTATAAAGGCTTTGAAGAGCTGCTGTAAGTGTGTCCAGCTGGCTTTGGGTGAATTAAAGATATCGTATTAAGTAAAGGAATTTCTTAAGAGCCAGCGTGTGAGCCAGTCGACAGGCGTGAGCTTCCCTCGGGCCAGAGGAATATGTCCCTAGATTTGTTCATTGGCTTCCCAGGAGAGTTTCTTTGAAGGATTTGAAAGAGAGCGCGAGGGTGAAAAGAGCTATTACAATTATTAATATTTATATCACTCAAATACTGCTATATTTTTGAATACGCATTTTCTCTGTTTTGATCACCCAAATATTTCCAAAGTTCGTTAGGCGGAGGAAAGCTTATTGAGGCAGGAATACGTTTAATCGTTTCTGAAAATACCATGATCTTTACTCTTTTTATTATTCTGTTCCTTTTATTCTCCTCCACAAGGGACAAAACTTGCAGTACGCATTACGATTCCCTTAACTGTTGGCGCAGCGTGTTATTAATCTGTTCTTAGTGGCATGTTTGATTAGAGTGCATTTTGTTCATTCATGGGGCCCGTTGGCACCTGAGGTCGAATATATCTACCAAGTAAGTCAACTAATATTGGAACATTTTTTCTATACACTTTTTCTGATTCGTCCAGACTACAGCACGGGGCTATCCAAAAAAGACGGCTGATTACTATCCCCTTTATAATTTTTAACATTTCAATGGTCGTGATATTTTGATTCCTTCTCCCTTGCGAGATTCAGAAATGTGAGCCCTGAAGTTGCAAAGCCTATTTTATTCAGTAGCCTGTGGACTGTGACATATGAACAAATTTGTTTCCAAATATAATATTGATTGGAAGTGTAATTACATCAAAATTATTATGGATCTCTGGGATTACCCCCTCACGATAAAAATCTCTCATCGTGTAATTCGGCTCGAAGTCATCTTTAATGCACTTATCAATAATAAATATTAATATATTTCTTGCTCCCTTTATTTCATGACTACTTAGCAATACGTAATATTTGGAAGTATTTTGTTTTTCTTATGAATACTTTACATAATCAGTCCACTTTCTTTTTTGATTGAGAAAGTCGTTAATTATAATGAGAGCAATAAAAATGCGTTAATTAGGACAAGCCTGTGGTAACCACAATACATGAAGCCGTGCTTGAAGACGCGATACCAACCTCAGAGAAAAGTTCTACCCACAACAGCTATTTTCCGTTAAGTTAACAAATACAGATCCCTTCAGGATTATTACAAGAAAAATAATCTTTTGGCACCTACATGAAGAAAACAATCGGAGCTGGCATTGATATATGAAATTAGCAATCAATTATCGAAAGAAAGAAATGAAACAAGAATAAAAAACGCGCTTGCCGATTTGCCCTGTAGGAGTAGCAAAGAAACGCCTTCTAATGAAAGCAAATACCAATATGACGAGTTATCTCTAATCAGGGGTCTTCGACATGAAACCACTTGCTTTGGCGCAATAGCTAGATTCTCCTATTCTCTAAACATGGCTATTCTATGCACAACTCTGCGCGGGTGCTGCGTTACATATGCCGCATTCCTAAAAAAAAATTGTTTTCGCAGATATCTGTGCGGCGGCTCCAAAGTTAAATTCTGCGTAGGTATAAAATTATTTGAAATATTAGCTACAATTAGACTGTGATAGAGGAGGAGGCCGGCAGGAATCATGGTCCTCTCTGCGGTATAGATCACAGAGTAGAAACTAGCTAATTGCTAGAATCGACGCACTGAAGGCATACTGAAGGGTAAAACCTTATAGAGGACAACTGGCCTGAAATCAGTGAGATCACTATAATTTATGTAACATTGCGTGCTACAATATGTACTTACCGCTAGTCTGTGAAGAGCGCTCACTTATTGGGATAATTTTGCTTGCAGATATATCAGGATGGTTTAAGCGGGAACTGAAGTTTTCTGTAAAAGATATTTCGTTATGCGCGTATGTAAGTATTAATATTACTATAATATCGACTTCCTGTTCACGATGACTGAAGACAGGTAAAGAGGTATCGCATGCGTTCTTGCAATGTACCGCGCCTTCCAAAATAAGTGGTGTGCTGTAGAAACGTTACTATTTTCTAATAACAAATTTGTTTGGGGTGCTTGCCTGATTCTGTCAGAAGTCGGATAATCTCATGATATAGGGCGGCGATGCCGGTGCTATCGCCTGGACAGCGGCTCATCTTGCATCGCCACCGCCTCATACAATAGGAAGATCCGACTGCTGATCGAATCAGGCACCTCAAACAAATTTTTTATTAGTAAATACTAACAAAAAATGCCATTTCTGTTCAAAAATTTTTTCGGCGAGGATTCCACGGTTAAGCTAGGAGAAGCATTCTACAGCACGCCGGTAATTGTGCAACACGCTGTATTAAGAGCAGCAGGCTTCAGGAATGTGGAGAGGCTTGGCTTTGCAAGTTATGATACGGGAAGGATGTGAGTAAGCACCGCATATAAGGGTACGGCGGACAGCGTAGGCCACCAGCCCAAATGTATTGCCTCGCTTTAGCCAAGTTGCAGGAAAATTTCTGCGTGGTATATGGGTAACGTGAATGCAGCGGTCCTAGCAGGATTATTCTGTCCCCCTTCCATATAAAAGGAGGTGCCTTAGTTGGGAGCTTCTGCCAAGCGCAATGTCAGACAACCCTGCGTCCAGTTCGCGTTCAGCCATGTCAGTTCCCAGCTACCGCCTTGCTCGTTATTGTTCACTCATAAAGCCAACGCCGGTGATTTGCCGCTGTCGGCAATGGCCGACCCCGGATTTTTGGTGAACGGGCCTTTAGAGCCACAACGGTAAAGGATGTTCATGTTCTCTTGTCGCATAAATAAATGACTTCATTTACTTATACATAGGTTAGCGTGAAGCAGTCTCTGAAACTAGTACATTGCAGAGAAGCAAGCTTTGCGTTCCCATTACGCTTCACATAGCTGTACATAATCACTAAACAGTGGCTGGTACAGAAAGTGCAGTATAATCGAGGGTGTTGTGCATTTGCGAACCTTATATTTATAAGTATCGTTGAAGAAGACGTCATAGTTATTGGTCCTCTTGCGCTCTGTACAGATATCGGCCGCAGTTGGTAGGAACGTCAGTACTGAGCGTTACCAGGCGGCGGTATTGAAGCTATAACGTTAAATACCCCATTCTCCAAATATCGGCGTTTTTGCCGCTCATGGCGTACGAGAATGCCGCTTGCAGGCGGTAGCTGGGGCGTCATATGGCTTACATCTAAATATACACAGAGTTGCCTGACATTACGCTTGGCAAAAGCTCCGAACTCAGACATTCCCTTTCATATTGGAGGGTGACATCAGACCCCTACTGCTAGGACCATTGAATTCGAGCTGCTCCTAGGGCATGGCGGAACATTCATACTGATTTCTTAAAGGGAGGCTTCGTATGTGGTCTGGAAACGTACTCAGTCACTCACATTATACCTTTAAAGACGAAGCTTAAGTGCTCTACATAACTACCACCGACAGTCCTAATATATTTTTGCGATTTTGCCCCTTGGCATAAAGGTGGTTCTGAGGATGAGCGGCACAAAAATGCGTGCAGTTAAGTCATGGTTAAGAAATCACATAAATTTCAATCATAAATGTTCTTCGTTAGCCATAAATTGAAATGAGACTCATTAGTAGGCGAAAGCCCGGCCTTTTAGAGAATGTTATTGCGCACAAGCGTAGTTGCTGCGCATGTCCACAAAAGATGATACACAGGGGTGTCGGAAGCGAATGCTTCGAATAAGGGTATTTCTCCAGAGCTGGAATCCTCTCACTTTGCCACTGTGCAGGTGTAAAGGCCACTCAGACAGTCACCTGCCTCAGAGAGATCTCCTCCACCCTTGATAGATTGAGGGCTCGGGGATTGCGGGTTTGGGGGGCTTTTGCGAGTTACGCACACTGCGTCCACATGTCTTTCGGCGGATGCTAAAATTTGTGTAATGTTGTTTTTGCGGGTGGCAAGTGCGGACGCAAGCCAGGTTGCCCAACTTACCAAAAACGCTTTGACTTAAGCATACGTGATTACTTCCTGCTGTTTGCTGCGGAAGGCAGATGGCGCTGAAGTATATTTCTCACTGTTCCTTACGGTTTATATTATTAGCTATGAGATCTATTTTGGACTACATTGCCGTTTATTAAGTGGTTGTTTGGGCGATTAGGTTATAGCACAGTTAGGGTCGATGGTAGTTGACAGGCGCCATGTTCTTGTAAGGCCTAGTCATCGGGTTCTGTGACATCATGTGACCGCATGAGAAGGCTGAGTTGAGAGTGGCACAAAGCTTTACAGTACTCCTGGATCCCAAGATAGACATGGTGCCTCTAAACAACGAAGACAGGTTCGTACTGCATGTCTAGAGTATAGAATGATATCGTTTTGGGTAACCTTTCACCGAAACAAGAGTCTGACCGCTGCACGTTATGAATCCGTGCTGGTAATGGAGGTTTAAAAAAAAATTAGCGTTTAGGCGGGAGCAAACTGAATCGATGCTAACAGGGCCCCGAAAAAGAAGTAGGCAAACGGGTGCCATTAAACTCTTCTGTAAATTTAAAAGGAGGAACTTAGGCGCCCAGAAATTTTAGAAAAATATCATTGGCTATGTATACACGGGTTCCATGCAACCAATGAAGGTATGTAAATAGGAGAAGCGTTCGCACCGTGAAATTTCGATAATAGGCTCTCAGTGACAAAACAAGGTAGATGATTAGATTTTGTCCAAGAGAGGGCTTAGCTGTTTAGACTGAGGCTAAAACGAACGGCATGTAGTCAAAAGCGAGAAATGTCGACGACATACCCGTTTTTTGTTCCCGCTCTGAAATAGCGCACCACAAGGCCATCCTTGCTTTTTCCTCCATCGAGAAGCGGCCCCGACGGATGGGGTCCCATCTGGAGCCTTGGGAATAGCAGTGAACCTCTCTAACCACCGTGTCGTCGCGGCGCCACTGGCGGATTTCAGGCCAATGAACATCTCATGGTTACTGTGACTACTACTGTTAATGCGTCATTGAGTAGGGCATATGATTTTTATTTTTGTACATACTGAGGCGAAATATACGAGGAGTGACCGTGCTGAGCATACGCTATGCATATATGTATATACAAGGAATTATAGCATATAAATAAATTTATCCAGGCCTGTTCATACTGCCATTCCTTTACGTTCCAGTTGCAATGTGGACTATGAACCACGGAATTTGCTGCTCGCGTTTCAGGTAGATGCCAAGTCGTTTTAGCTGTAGCGCGCGATTACACACATTTCATAAGTAAGCAATTCGTAATTTTGTTATAAAGTGGTTGTCTTGTAATGCCATTAAGGCTATGCGCAAAAAAGACGACACAAAAAACAGAGGCAACGACAGGACGAGCGCAAACTAACAACTAGTTTATTCAGAAGTTTAACCTCTAAATATACAACATATAAGCGCATGCGCAGCGGAAAAAACCACAGCATGCCTGATAAACGCGAACCACCGTCATACCCTACAAAACAGAATTCAACAAGGCAGACTCGCTTTGGTATAAGGCGATAGACGTATCACTGACACAATTGTGCGCTTTGTTTATCAAAAACGACTCAAATATTTCGCGCGCCACTGCGTTGCTGCCACGGCCAAGTATCTTAATCTCATTTAGTCGCGGCCGGCACTTGCAATCTCGACAATGTTCGGTTAAGTTTGTAGTACATTCCTTATCCCCTAACGTGCCCACATGCTGCCCTGCTCGATCATTAACGCATCTCCCTGTTTGGCCAATGTAGGCCTTTCCACATGTTAGTGGAATTTCATAAACAATGCCTTTAGCGCATTTTACATAAGGCTTACCATGCTTCTTTGTGCAAGCGCCCGGCCTAGTTCTCTCTTTCGCCGTGAGCGAGCAGAGTCGGCCTAGCTTAACAGGTGCAGAAAACACCACAGGCACACCAAACCTGTTGGCCACCTTCTTCAAGTTGTGTGCCACTTTATGCACGTAAGGTACAACTACTGGTTTTGTACCCTCCTTTGGGGCCCGTTTGCGCACTTTTCCTTTCATTTTCTGCAGGAGAGTTTTACTCACTGTCGTCAAGATCGTGCAGGGGTAGCCCGCATTGTCCAAACGGGACACTTGTGCCAAGAAACTATCGCCCATTGATGAGGAGCTCCTTAACTTCTATGTATCGATAACATAAATATAAATACCGACAACGCACTTACGAAAGATGTTTGCAATCACTGCTTCGCTGTCAGCAATGTCGTTTTCAAACTGTAGCCCTGAGCTGCGGTCTTTGCGAGTCAGTCTATGAGGAAAGATTCCCTCGTCGTTTGGCGTACCTACGTCGAGGCATAAAATTTCCAAATCGCTTCCAATGTATCCTTTCTGTAAAGCGAAGTACATGGAATTCAAGAACATTTTCAAAGTATTTTCACGTCTATATTACAAGAATAAGCCGCATTATGGAAAATATGCTTAGAGTGAACAAGATTTTCTGCGGTCTTGGTAGGTATATTTCGCAAGGAACCCGTGTCTTCCAGTGAAAATGATTTCGCCGTGGTCTTTCCTTGCACACATCAGCTGTTTCGAGCTTTCGTTACGCAACAAATTGCAGCACAAAAAGATGACTGCTTGAATTTAGAGAACCAATAAGCAGCAACGTTTTTTTTACTAAAACATATGTAGGCAAACTATGTTGCAACCACGAAAACATGAACTCTTTCACAAATACATTATAGAGATTGCGCACAAAATCCCACGCGCGTCGCATAAAAGTTCCCGTCTCGCAATTAAGTATTCGGTATGCTTAGGGGAATGGGCAGAAAGAATATCTCCTACTGCTTCCGAATATGTTTAAGTACGTTATTCTCTTTATGCATTTGAAGTTTATAATGTCTTTTTCCGTTATAAATCAACGGTATTTCGAGGCTTGAGGCTCATTTACTGCTCCCTCGCGAAAGCAGCATTAGACTGCTGTGTTGGGATGTTTTGTGCCAGCCTCGGCAGATGGCACCACGTACCTGTGTAGGGTAGATTTGTTGTCATATTGGCTTTCAAATATGCATGCAAAGATTTCGAAACGCGTTCTTTGCTATAAATAGACTATACTCGTATACAGCTTTTAATATTGTTCGTTAGTTTTTATGTTTTTATTTTTTGCTGGCGCTGTTGTCTTTTCCTCGGTGCAATCCGGCTTCCATACACTAGACAAGAATAATTAAGAAATCGCCCCCTCGAGGGGGCATAGAGTTGCTAGTGGTCGGCGGGCTAGGCTGGGGAACGGAAGAATGGTGGTTAGTTCCTTGGCGGTCACATGACTTGTTTTGTAGTTTTCAGTTTGCGTGAACACGCACTTTCCACTCGGATGGGATTGCAGGCTTTGATGAGGCTTTGTGCATACCATGCACGAGCCAAGATTTTCTTTCCCGTTAAAAGTATGGGGCACTAATCTGCTCCTGAAGAGTGCGAAAGCGACCTGTATTCCATTCTAATTGCGCAAATTGTAAGGTGTTTATTGGAGCACCAAGACCGTAGGCAACGTCCGCAAACCAAAGCGACGGGGGTAGCGTTCGAACCAACAGCTTGCCAACAGTGCAGTGCCAACAAGGCTCCGGCTGATGGCGATCGGGATTACTACAATACCCCTCGGCGGAAAAGGAGCCATCCTGGCGACTAATGGTGAGGAAAGGGTAGGGGGATCATAATACGACTAGAGGCGGTCGACATGCACAGTTTCTCGGCCGCGGCGGCGATGATCTGGAGATGGGTTCAAGGGTTCTACTACGTAATTGACGGGAAAAGATTGTTCGAGAATGCGGTAAGGTCCTTGATAGCGCGGTAGGAGTTTGGATGAGAGGCCGGGTGCTGAGGAAGGCACCCAGAGCCAAACGAGGGCACCTGAGGGATATGAAAGTGCTGATATTTGTAGGGTCCCGGTTATGCTTTTGTTCAGCCTGGTTCTCCGTTGTGAAGGAGCGCGCCAATTGTCGGCCTTCTCCGGCAAATGTGTGCGCTACAGACAGTAGAATGGTCTCTAAAGCGTCGGGGTGGCAGGGCAGGATAGTATCCATGGTGGACGTGGGTTCACGACCATAAAGACGAAAAAAGGGGGAGAACCCAGTCGTAGTCTGCGTAGCCGTATTGTAGGCGTACGTTACCAAAGGCAGCACTTGGTCCCAATTAGAGTGAGCGCTATCAACGTACATGGCTAGCATGTCACTAAGAGTGCAATTAAATCGCTCAGTCATGCCGTTCATTTGGGGGTGATACGCTGTGGTGCTCCGGTGAATGATCTGGAACTGTTTGAGGAGGGATTCGACAGTGTCGGAAAGAAACGCACGTCCGCGGTCACTGATCAATTCTTTCTGTGCGCCGTGACGAAGAACGAGGCGATGCAGAATGAACGAAGCAACATCCCGTGCGGTGGCGCACTGCAAGGCCGATGTTTCCGCGTAACGGGTTAGGTGGTCAACGGCTACAATGACCCAGCGGTTGTTAGCCGAAGTGGTCGGAAGCGGGCCATACAGTTCGATACCGACACGGTCAAAAGGGCGGCTGGGGCAAGGCAATGGCTGCAACGGAGCGGCTGGCTGAGGGGGTGGGTTCTTGCGACGTTGGCAGGCGGTACAGGATCGGATGTATTGAATATTGACCGCGCCAGTAATATCTCATACGCAGTCGAGAATAGGTTTTCATTACACCTGCATGGCCGCATTGGCGATCGACGTGGAAAGAGGCGCAGATTTCAGCACGGAGATGTCGCGGAATCACTAGAAGCCACTTTCGCCCTGTAGGATGGTAATTGCGGCGGTGTAAAAGTCCATCACGAGTGACGAAGTGGTGCGCCTGACGACGAATTGCTCGTGACGGAGACAGCTTTGCGGGCATAGACAGGAATCTTAAGCAGGAGGATATCCATGGATCCTTCTGCTGCTCAGATTTTATGTTGGTAATGTTGAGCGGCGACATATCGTAGGCACAAACGAAGCCAGCCGTCGAGTCGTCAGGAAGCGGTGAACGGGAAAGGGCATCAGCGTCGTTGTGCTTGCGTCCAGATCGATATAACAGAAGCGAATCATGCCATCATGTTTCATTACCAAAACAACGGCGAAGGCCCAAGGGCTGTGAGATGGCCTTGTGATGCCCCGTTGAAGCATATCGGCGATATTGCCACGAATGGCGCTCAGTGGGCGACACGCGATATGGTCGCTGCCGCAGGGGAGCATGAGGACCAGCGTCGATTGCATGAGAAACGGTCAAGGCGTGGCCCAAGGAAGGCTGGGACACGTCAAAAGATGCACTGAAGCGCTGAAGGAGGGCGACTATTTGGTCCCGTTGGGGGGACGGAAGGTCGGTCGCGATAGCTCGATGAAGGGCGCCGACAGGAAGCTCATCACTTGTAGCAGCACAAGACGTCAGGGCAGCGACGTGAGGAAAAACTTCAGGTTCGGAGACCATGTAAGTGCGATCAGGGTCCAGCTCTTCAATGTAGCCGAGGCACTCACCGCGAAGAACAACCGTCGGGAAGGGAAAAGGGTTGGAAGCATAGATGACACAGCTGCCATCAGAAATCGTTAGAACAGTGAAAGGAAGAAGGAGGTGGTTATGGTGGGCGGAGGCTAGTTTGGGCGTAAAGAGAACAGGACTATAGAGGGCAGATGTCGAAATAAGGGGAAGGAGAACAGAAGAAAAGGGAGGAATGTCAGTGTCTGCAGCTACAAGGAGTTTAGCAGGGCGCACAAGCGGGTCACACAGGGAAACATTACACACAGGGGAAAGCTCAACCTCAGCACGGACACAATCAATCACAGCGCTGTGAGTCGACAGGAAGTCGTAGCCGAGGGCGATGCCCTGAGAGCAGGCGTAAAGCACCACCATCTCGACGAGATACGTAATGTATTTAATGCAAACTCGTACCGTGCACGCTGCCACAGGGGTGATGCGCTCTGAACTGGCCGTACGAAGCGAAAAGGCAGAAAGCCGCGTCATGACCTTGCGAATTTTGCGGCGAAGAGCATCAGTAATTACGGAAACGGCAGCATCTGTATCCACCAGCGCAAGAACGGGAAAACCTTCTACGAACACTTCAATGACGTTGGCGGGAGAAGGCGGAGGACTTAACGAGTTCCTCAAACGCGCAGTTCTTGCCTCCGGAACTGCGGCATTTAGTTTTCCCCTTGCGTAGGGCCCTGTCGCCGGAGCATCGGCGAAATGGAACGTCGGCGAGGCGAAGGCGAACGGCGTGTCGAGTACTGAGCCCGAAGTGGAGACGATCCAGAAGAGACGTTGCTCAAGGGCGGCTCGGGATCGTAGTGGTACTGACGGACTGTGTTCTCAGGATTAAGCGGGCGCTGACGGCAAAGGCGAGCGACGTGACCCGGGAGCCCGCAAGCATAGCAAATTGGGCGATTGTCGGCGGTTCGCCATGGGTTCGTAATGCGGCGTCGCGGTCAAGTGATCGGAGACTGAGGCGCCATGAAACGAGGTGGAGCATGAAATGTAGGGCCGTTCTGGTAAGACGATGTAGGAAGCGGACCGCGCGTTCCAGCGGTTACTTGAGCCTTAAGTGAGTGGGGCTTGCACAGGAGCGATGGGAACACTAGAAGGCAGCGCTTCGGCGACTTTCTCCTCGATAACTTTGCGGATAGCCGGCAATATGGATGGCGCGTTGGCCGGCGCTAATTGCGACGTCAGACGGTCGGCTGAACTGGATGGAGGAGGGACAGCTGGCGTGCAACTTCTTCGCGGATGAAGTCTTGGATATTCTGCATAAATTTAGACTGTTCTGCCGACGACGTAGCCAGTGCCAAGCCAGCAATTCCGGCAGGTGCGGCAGCCCACCGCGTAGAAGCGCGTTGCTTTCGTATCTCGTCAAACCTCTGACGCAGGGTTATAATTCGGATACGGAAGTAGGGTTCCTGGCCGACATCACATAGTACGCATCCTCAGTGAGACCTTTTAGAACATGTGTGACTCGTTCGGGCTCGGGCATGGACGGATTGATCCGCTTGCAGAGGTCAACCACGTCCTCAATGTAGCTGATAAACGTTTCCTCGGGAATTTGAAGCCGTGCATTGAGGCGTCGTTCGGCGCGGAGTTTGCGTACCGCAGGACGGCCGAAGACATCCGCGCAGTTCTTCTTGAAGACAGGCCACGTCGAAAGATCGGCTTCGTGGTTTCAAAACCACAGATTTGCCACGTCCGTGAGGTAGAAGAGGACGTTGTTCAGTTTTATGGAATCGTCCCAGCGGTTGTAAGTGCTGACGCGCTCGAAAGAGACCAGCCAGTCGTCAACGTCGTGGTCGTCGGTACCACTGAAGAAAGGTGGGTCACGGGGGCGTTGTGCCCCGGGACAGAAGATGGTGGCAGGAGTGGCAGGGATGGGTGCCGATGGTTGGCCGGGAGCGTCCTGCATGGTTGTGACCGAAGGCGGTAGCGTGCGGTTCAGAAGTTCCAGGCTGAAATTTTCGAGGAGAACTGGGGCGACGACCGACACACCTCCACCAAGTGTAAGGTGTTTACTGGAGCACCAAGACCGTAGGCAACGTCCGCAAACCAAAGCGACGGGGGTAGCGTTCGTACCAGCAGCTTGCCAACAGTGCAGTGCCAACAAGGCTCCGGCTGATGGCGTTCGGGATTACTACAAGATAATCTTTATCATACCATCTTTATCCAGCAGCGCACGTGAAAGACAGCATAGCATAAATAAAAATTATACTGCGCTTTCCGAAGTTGTAGAAGCGATAATTCCATGATGTTCGGTATACGATTGCACCGTGGGTCGCTCCATCCACTGAAAGATTTGCGTACAGCTAGTTAAGTATCTAGGTTTTTCCCGTATGGGTAAAAATATCAGGTGTTGACACTATCCATCCACTATGGCATAGTTCGCACACAGATAGGATCCCGCTGTAGCCAATGCGGTAACCAAACCGGCGTTGGGCACTGCGGAGAAGAGGCTAAATTAGGGGCATAACCGGCTGTCGGTGCCGCTTCAAGGTGTTTTTGAGGTGCCAAAGTACCTCAGAAAGTGGACTTTCACCCGGAGCTTGTTCGGCAATGTGGTATGTTTCAAACTTCAGCAAAGTGTACAGAATAGGCATGCTAGTTGTGCAACATCATGAATGAATGTGTTGTGTTTTCGGTTCGCTTAACATCGCGTTTATGCGTTGGGTTGTAAAATCCAATAGCTGGTGTTTTACCGAGTCAATTTAAGAGCGGCGATATATGACTAATCACTAACTACGGCGGCGGTCAGACCTGCAACGCCAACAATGTTGTGAAGAATCTGTGTCCGGACAGGCCGCCATTGGAAACTGACCCTGCAACGTTTCAAGCTGAAATACTACCTAGTGAGGCTAGCTTAGAAGTGGTTGTTAGAGGAACTAGAGGGTACGAAATGGGCTAAATGAGGCAGATGCTATACTGAAGGGCGGGCATGTATAGTGTTGCCGAGGTTTACCGCAAAGACAAGAATAGGAGAAGGGTTTCTTGTTAAAAAGGATATAGGTCGTAATATAGAGAAATTTTATAGCAATAATGAGAGGGTTGCAGGGATCGTAAATAAGCTTACAAAGCGGTATAGAATGAAGGTTGTACATGCCTGTTGTTCTACATGCTGTCATTATGATCAGGCACTCGAAAGCTTTATCGAAAATGTAGAATGCGGAATGGGGACGAAAAGACGCAGCATACTTTACTAATGGGTGAATTCAATGCCAAGGTCTGGAAAAGCGGAAAATAGGCCATGCAGTGGGGGACTATGGCATTAGTTCTAGAAATAGCCGGGGGAGTTGCTACTTGAGTTTGCAGAGCCCAATAACAGAAGGATCAGGAACAGCTGATTTAGCAAACGGAAGAATCGGAAGCGGACATGAAAAAGCCCTAACGGGAGGCTCAACATCACATTGACTGCATACTTAGTTCTAACCCCGTCATTATGAAGGATGTAAAGGCGTTTACAAAAGCACAATGCACTGTCCACACTATGGTAAGGTCTCAAATTTGCAAAAACTGCGTGAGGAAACGAAACAGATTAGTAAACAAGACGTCCATCAACGTATTAGCAGTGAGGGGAGCAAAGAATTCAGTATCTCGGTACAGTATGGATATTCAGCTTTAAATGATTTTGATGACCTTTGTGTAGAAGGAATAAAAACTCAATTTAGATATAAAATTACTGACTGCGCGGTAGAAGTAGGCGGTAGGATAGTTAGAGAGGATACCGGTAAATTATCTGAGGAGACGAAACATTTGATTAAGAAACGACAGTCTCAAAGCTGCCGACCCAGCAGACAGGATAGAACTTGCAGATATATCCAATCTAATCAATAAGCGTATTATGGCCGACATAAGGAAGGACAACATGCGGAAAACTGGTCACGCTCAAAGCACGAGGACAGCCTTAAAGGGGGGAAGAGGAAATTCGGCAACGCAAAAAACTTTGCAGGTGATTGCGTTACTTCCTAATGCGAAATTTGAGCGCAGCTCAACACCTGTTTCACATTTACGACATATTGAGGCAAAGATTTTGAACAAGACGTGTATGTATAATTATAACCAACTTTTTTTTTCATTTTTCGCATATATTCCTTCAAGAAACACTCCCCTAGGAGTTCTTGACTGTCATCAAGGAAGCTCTGTGGTTGTCCGAAGCCTTCCACTACGGCACGTCTTTCTCTGTTTTTTTCACTTTCAATTATCTCCCTTTTTTACAGCTCGGTTAAGGTGTCCGCGTAGAATTGTGACAGATACTGGGCCTTTGCTTTGATGTCAACCAATTTTAAACACTGCTGATTCCTGCTGCACTGAGTCTATCTATATATAATTAGTGTTGCGGCGTTCGAGGCAGCTCCAAATGAATGTCCCCGCACGGAAGCCTGTGTCAAACGCCCGGCGGGGTGAGTTTCGTATATGCGTAAAACTCCCGGTGAGGGCGTCATGGCGTCATGAGATGATGTGACGTCATTATCACTTCCGGTTATATAGACATGGCCGATTGTGACATAATAATGACGTCACACCTGGTCACGACGTCATGGCTGATGACGTCACCAGGTGAGGCCTCAGCCCCTGTCCCATAGGCCTGCGTACCGGGGCCGGAGAGTAGGGGGCCTCCTACATCAGTGGAAAAATAAAGTTCTTAACAACAACAGGCCGACGGCGACAAACACGAAACGCAATAAGGGCGCTAAAGAGCTACGCTTTAAACTGAGAGTAATCCCCTTAGGGACAAGACGGACAATCCGAGGAGTTCTATACAGATCTATACAGCAGCCAAAGTGGTCAGGACAGTAATGAGATTGGCAGTAGTGAAAAGCCGCCGGATGTTCTGTCAGTGACGAAGGACGAAGTTACGAAAGTTTGAGAAACTACGAAGGGGAGAAAGCAGCTGTGGAGGGTCAGAAAAATACAGATTTGTTGAAGGACGGGTGATATGCTAAGAAAACTGACTACCCTGTATACGCAATACCTGGTGTCATCGGCGGTACCGGAATTATGGAAGAATGCAAATATTATCCTAATTCATAAGAAAGGGTATAGCTAAGTACCTCAAAAATTACAGACCAGTCAGCTTACAATCTGTTACATATAAGGAGTTTACTAATGTGATCGCTATCAGAATCACGATAATCTTTGACTTCCATCAAGCAAAACACCGAATAGGTATTCGGGAAGGGCACTGTACTATCGATCATATTCATGCTATCATACTAGGACATAGAAAATGCAGAAAATATAACCAGCGATTATATATCGCGTCATTGATTGCGAAAAAATTTCGACTCGGTAGAAACCTCAGCAGTTGTACAGGTATTGCAAAATCAAGTTGTAGACGATGCTTATGAGAAAGTGCTCGAGCATATCTATAAAGGCTGGACAGCATAAAGAAGTTAACAAAAATGTCCTAAAGAAAGTTTTTAGGCAAGGGGATACTATCTCTCCAGCACTGTTCACAGCTTGCTTAGAGGAAGTAGTGAGAAACATTTAACGGGAGCAGTTAGGGTTAAGGGTTGATGGAGAATACTTCAGCAATCCGCTCTTTGCTGATAGCATAGCGTTGCTAAGTACCTCAGAGGATGAACTCCAAACAATGATTGATGACCTAAACAGAAAAACCAAAAAGGTAGGCTTCAACAACTTGGGGAAGGCACAGCAGCTCACAATAGATTGCGATCGAAGTAGTAGGCGAATATGTCTACTTAAGACAGGTAGTAACCGCATATCCAGACCATGAAATGGAAATAACAAGGAGAATAAGGTTGGTATCGGGCGTATTTTGCAAGTATTCGTAGATGATGACTACCAGCTAATCTGTATCGCTGAAGAGGAAAGTATACAACTGTTCCACTTCACCTATATTCACCTATGAGGCTGAACCTGAACGCAGAAGGTAACGAAAAGGGTTCTGCTTAATGCTTAAGCTTATGACCACGCGTAGGTGTATCTTTATGAAATAGGAAGCGTGCGCAGTTAATCATAGTGAATCAGAGAAAAACACGGCGTCCACGGGATACACAACTTACACTCGTACTTCGACCTTAATATTCAATGTGGCGCTGTGTTTCTTGACTTCGAAAAGGCATTCGATGAAGTTTCGCACGGCCGCTTAATACACAAACTCTCCCGCCTAAATCTGCACCCCTTCATTGTTAATTGGATTCGTGCCTTTTTAACTGACCGTCATGAGTTTGTCTCTGCTAATTGTCACTCTTTCACCCGTGAAATGTGGCGTCTCACAGGGAAGTGTACTAGACCCCCTTCTTTTCCTAATATATACTCCAGTACCCGACTGTTTGCTGATGATTGTGTCATAAATCGCCAGATATCAAATTCTTCAGAAATCGTCGCTCTTCAAGAAGACCTTTCACAAGTGCAAAATTGGTGTAATACGTGGCTCATGTCTCACTGATTTCACTATTTCAAAGACCTCACTGATTTCTTTTCACCGTCGCCCCAACTTCATCGCACCAGTGTACACTATTAATAACTACCCAATTTCTTCGGCCAATCTTTACAAATACTTACGCGTCCATATCTCTCGTGATCTAACTTTGACTCTCCAAGTCACCAACATAACTCTGCAAACAGTGTCCTTAGGTGTCTTCGGCGCAACCTTGCTCTCGCACCATGTTCTCTCAAATCGCTCGCTTACAAAACTTTCCTCAGACCTAAACTTGAATATGCTAATTCTGTCTGGGATCACCATCAGAGTAAACGAATTAATACCATTTTGTCAGTTCAGATTCGTGCCGGCAGGTTCATCTTATCTGACTACTCCTATCATATCAGCACCTCAGGTCTGAAATCACCACTGCAGTTGCCTACGCTAGTCACCCACCGGAACGCAGCACGTCTCTGCTTAATGCGCAAGTTCTTTCACAACTTTCCAGAAGCCAACCAATTAATTCTACGTGTGCATCGCTTGCCGCCATAACCACCTGAATGCTTTTTACCCTGATCGTGCACATACCACCACATTCCAAAAATCATTTTTCTTAAAAGCTGCCCGTGACTGGAATGACCTTTCCGCTGAAGTGGCCACCATCATAAATCATCGACTTTTCAAGACCACTGTCGAGGAAGCCTATTCATCACAGTAATTTTTGTTCATTTTTCAATTATAAGTAATATTTCCTGTCGTGATATCCTCACCCCTCATATAATGTCCCAAATGGACCTTTGAGGAAAAATAAATAAATAAATTCGATGTAATAATATTCTAGTGAAAATCGAAAAGAATTGTGCATGGTCAGGGTATGCAGTGCTCAGAAGGGACAACCGATGGTCCCTTAAGATAATAAATAGGATTCCAATGGAACGAAAGCGTAACAGGGAGAGACAAAGTTAGATGGGCGGGTGCGGTCAAGAAGTTTGCCGAGGTCAAGTTGATGCAGGTTTCACAGAACCTGGTTAATTGGAGGAATATGAGTGAGGCATTTGCCCGGTAGTTTGTATAGCCCGGCATGTGGTGACGATGATTTGTGGTGCTCACATTTTTGTACATGTAATGCCGCTTTTAAATCTCTTTTGGAGTGGGCGCACCTGGAAATTTAGCCTAGGAATTCCAAATAGCAGTTAGGATATGGGAACAGGCTTGTCGTACTAGCTCAGCAGTTAGGACGTTTGGCGGTTGATCCTGAGTTCCCGTGCTCAAACCCAACCATGGCGGCCGCGTTTCAATTGCTGCGAATTCAAATGCGCCCGGGCGCTGTGCGCAATCAGTGCAAGTTTAAAGTGTTTCATTTATTAGAATCAATGGCTCTCAGGTGGGACACACACATAATAGGTGGGCGAAGGAAGGGCGGTTAACAATGGTTTTTGTAAGGTGATTGTAAAGTAATGAGGCTTCTTCGATGGCAGTCTTGAGATGAGCAGGGTCGGAGACTAGCGCAAGGCTGCTGGGAAGGTCATTCCATTCGAAAGGTGCGCACACGAAAAAACGATTTAGGGGCAGGATCAGGGGCAGGATGCGGGATCACGCTGTTAGAATGGCCTGTGCGGGATACTCAGGCTGTGACGAATATTTTGGAAACCTCAACTTCGGCATCACTTTCCCGCTCCCTCTTCTTTCGACCCTGCTTTCCTCCCATCTCTAAAAGTGAGGTATGTGTGTCCGCGCATATATGGGATATTGCCGGAAACCATTCAATCTGTTGTTGTTTATCAACTGACACGCGGCCTCGTCACTGTGATTGTTGCGCACGAAGCAATTTTGCGCTGTTTGTTTCTTCATGCTTGATATCGTGAAACGCGCATAATCCCTTTCTTTCTAGCACGATATGCGCCGAGATTAGGCTGGAAAGATCGCAGTCAGGCACAAGCGTTTCCGTAGTATAGAATTTTTAATATCTATTGGGCAGTTTATCTGAATGTTCCTGCGGCGGCTTTAAATTGAGCACTGCCGTTATCAATTTGCATTTTTACACCGCCTTAATGTGATTCATGTTGTTATTGCCGCAGCTATTCACTTAATACTTTTGCAGATGCACGTTTGCCAAATAAAAAGTGTCCTTCATTGCAAAGCTAGGCATTTCGTTTGTCTTCTACGGCATTTACACTACAACGGGACGTCTATTGGGGGTGCTGGCTTTCATATTGCGAGCTTCTTCCACAAGCCGAGACAACCCCCTTGTTTGTGTTGGCTCAAGAGATACCCAGGAGAGAGCGACCACCCAGGAACCGCTGACTCGAATGGCTCCAACCTGCGCACGGTCTACTACAAGATGGCATTCGAATACATTAGGCTCTACAGTAACAGTCTCGAATCACAGTACCAGATACAGTTGTGGTCAAGCAGCCCCTTCAGCCCCGAATTTCAAAGGTACTTGCGAAATATCCAGAGGCCTGTCTCGATCAGTACGGATGAGTTGCCGCATTTAACAACTTGGACGAACTGCTGAAGCTTCATAATGGCGCAGCTCGAACGTGGTGTGAAAACCATGCATCTACCCTCAGGACATGAGATGAGTTGCAAAGCGAGCTCTTGAACGTGTTAACAAGCACTTTATACGAGAAATAGCGGAAATGTCCCACAACATCAGGGTCCACCTCCCAAATGAGCCCGTCCTCTCTTACGTCGAACAAATGAACAGCCTATTTCGCGGCGTGGATCCCGACATCACAAAACATAAGTAAATATTTTGGTTCGAGGTGTCAGAGTCTCATTTTGCTGGCCTTGTGAGAAATCCACATCCACCGTAGCTGAATTGAAAAAGAACATCCTTCATTGATTTGACCCTCAACTACCGGACTAGGGCAGTGTAACTGCACGGTACAAGTAAGCGCAACTTCCCTGGATACGGCACCCACTACAAATGAGTTGGAAGACCTTGTGGAAGATTTGCGCCGGTTGATGCAATCGTCCTAACGGCCCCAGGAAGCGGCACTCGCGGACATCATCCGTGATAATGTGCTGCAGGCGCTTGGAAGTCCTTCCTTGGCGTATACTATGCAACAACCCCAAGCTGTGAACTGCGCCACCCCTTCATGTCGTCCTGTTCCCCGACGAGACCCGTCAAACCTCCCTCGACGCGAACAAGCTCCTCCTGAACGCCGCACTTTGGCCCTCACCAGCCAAACATACGCCCAACCCTTGCAGACCCAGGCGATGCAATTCCTGGAGGAGATCTAACAACTGGGCGCGGTGCTTACATTGCAGAGAGGCCAGTCGCATTCTACACCACTGCCCGTAGAGACACATCCGCCTGCGCGGCTTCGCCATCGACACCCCACGATCCTTTCCTCGCGAAAGACCAGAAGAAATCGAATGCCATTTGTACTAGACAGTCTACAAGCCATTGGTACTGCTCCCCTCTGCAATTAAACGCCCAATGTGTGTCGCAGGCCGCAGTTAAGTGTGAGGAGGGTCATTTAGTCTGCGAAGGAGAAACTAAAGGTGGCAACCTTCGGAGCAGAGGCTGCCATACGGCGAACCAACGAAGATCCTCCGCCGTCGATGCAAGTGATGACACCGTAACATTCACATCGCTGCTGCAGATGACAACAGCACGAATGTTGACGCAAAGATTTGAGACTAATAACGCTAACCAGCAAAGTGACGACGGTGTGCCCCGGCCGCGACCACATTGCACGGTGGAAATTGCACACCAAGGTCACGCGTGATGCGAGGACACGAACAAGCGATGTCAACGTTGGCGTCGACTATCACACAATTACCGGCTCAGTACACAGAATCTGGCTACTCAGTCATCAGTAGACCATCCGCCACTCAGCTCAAGAAAGTCACTGCTGCTTGTGATCTTGGCATCAACCACTTATTCGCATCGCTGGTGGCAACCACAATACATATGTGGCCCTGCAGCCGTGCTCTCATTACGGTAGCGTGGGTATTTATTTATTTATTTGAAAATACCCTACATGCCCATTAGGCATTGTGTAAGGGGGACATAAAATCGATACAGTGCAATATATACATACAATGTAAGGAAACAGGCAAAACATACAAAGGTAATTAATATATGAACAAAGAAAATAGTACGACGCGGAAATTATTCACTTTCTGACTGTACGACAGGCGATCATCGACCATCGATCGAGGCTCATTGAGATTTGATGGAGAAAGCCATACTTGCTGCTACACGTTCGACACATAAAGCTGCCTTAAATTTCACTGACGAAGTAATGAGCATATCCCTCAGATCAAGCATTGTCGTCATTGTAGGCACCGGCGGCATTGAAACTACTGAAGTCGTAGCCGAAGGAAACACCCACTTGCCATGAAGTGTAGACTGAACCGGAAAAGGTATCGCCCATTTTCGTCATGGACAAGCTCCGGTACTGGTCATAAACGTCGCTGAAGAATTTCGGCACCTGAACAAGAGCACGACGATCGCTTTCATCGTCGAGCAAGCTTACAGCCGAGATATCGTCGCCCTCCTCAGCCCACCCGAAGATGACGCACACAACCTAAGTTGCCCCCGTTCGACATCAACACAGCAGTAAACGGGGAAGGACAAGATCGGATTCGCAATCTTCTTGAAAGCAACAGCGAGTGCTTTTCTACAGCATCGAAGCTGCGGCAAACTCTGTAGACACAACAACGCATTATAACAGAGAAATATGTCCTAACACTTCACCAAAGCCCCTATAACGTATCGCCCGCGAGAACGGCAGACCATACGTGATCAAGTAGAGAAAATTCTTTACAATGACATCATTCAGCCACCGAATAGCTCTTGGGCAAGCAAGTCGTTCTAGTGAAGTGAGTTTTTACAATTCAATTCTGCATCTGTCCCAGCCGATTGAACTACGTAGCAAAGGATGTCTACCCCCATCCCCCGCATAGGCGACAAAATATACCGGCTCTACAAAGCTAAGCATTGCTTCTCCACGCACCTGAAGATGTGGCATTGGCAAATTGAAGTAGATGCAAGGTACCGCAAGAATACCGCATTCCTCACACCAGATGGCCTCTTCGAGTTCAAGGTAATGTCATGCGTCATTTGCTCTGCACCAGCGACGTTCCATAGTGTAACGGATAACGTACTGGCTGACTAGATGTGCTAGCTTTGTCTAGTATACTTGGAGGACGTCGGTGTCTTCTTATCTATCTTCGAAGACTATCTGAAAAGGTTTCAGACAGTGCTGGAAGTATTCAAATTATGAGGGCTGACAATGAAACTGGAGAAATTCCACTTCGCCTACGAAGAGCTACTGTTCCTAGGTCATATTGTAGGCAAGGAAGGGGTTTCGAACAGACCCGCAAAAAGCAACTGCGATCTCATAGTTTAAAACAGGCTGGCGAAATAAAAGTCTGTGCGCAGATAGCTTTGACTATGCGTTTATTACCGGTGATTTGCAGGACCTTTTCGTGCATCACAGAACAGTTGATGCAATTTAGAAATACTGACGTACCACGTAAATGAAAGCACCGCATTCAGAAGCCTTCAACTAACATAAGTGCTGCCTAAAGTACCGTCTTGTCCTATGCCACCTTGATGAAAACGCAGAGACTTAAATTCACACCACCTCAATCAGTGTAGGTCTAGGCGCCTACACTTCCCTACGTGCATCGTTCAGAAGAGTGATGAACAGCAGAATGTTATCGCGTACACCAGCAGGTCCTCCTGAAAAGCGAAGCGAATTAGTCGACGACCGAGAATGATTGTTTAGCCATCATCTGCGCCACTTCAAGGTTCCGCCCATACCTATACGATCGACAATTCAAGGTACGGGCGTACTGCACTGCAGGAATCCTAAAATTGTGCTTCGTAAAATTGGAGCAATAAATGCACCGACGAGCCCTATGATTTGCCGTCAAGAAAGCGGAGCAAATGAGCGATGGATGTTAGCTTTCTTTCAATAGGGTGCAATTCAGGCAGCATGAAAGATTACAGTCTATCAGAGTCTCTAAGAAACGATGAGTTATTACAAGGAAGATTAAATTTGACTAAAACATGGAGCATGCTAAGCTGCCTAATCAACCCCAACAAGAGCAATGAAGAGCGGAGGGCGAACCTATTTAGAGCCCTACGTAGCTTCGAAGGAAGTGAAAAGGAAATAGCGGAAGTGTTAATGTGAAGATACATTCAGATAGGTGAACGGAACACATAACAGGAAGAGTACGAATTAAAATAGAATGACAAAATTTACGGAGAAATAACAATCCGGGGGTACAAACATACGTAATGGAAATTGGAAGGGTAGCCCGGGAGGAGATGGCGTCACAGTCAAGATGCTGGCCAATCTTGACGCGGCCTCACTAACAAGCCTAGCAGAAGGAGAAATACCTCGAGCCTGGAAGGTAGGAAAGCTATATTTTATGCCAAAGCCTTAAAGAAAAATCGACATTGTGAATCTCAGACAGACGTCGCATAAATCTGCTGAGGGAAACTAAGAAGAAAATGCATACCAGACTATACAGGCATATAGAAAAAGAATGGTGAATTCGTAACAGTCTGCTGGGTTTCAGGTCGAATATTTCAACCCATGACATAAACCTAAAACTAGAAGAGGACAGAATAGCTGTGCTTAGAAAAAATTTAATTAAAGGTATACTAGCATTAAATCTGAAGGAAGCATTTGCGAATGCCATCAATACTGTCATGCTAAAGAACCTACATACCACGAACTAGAGTGAAAGGACGTGAACCTTCATTAATGAAGTCCTAGCCGAATGAACAATTATTATAAGCTTTGGCAATACCCATCAAAATTGGCAACAGGGCAACCCTATTAGACACAGTATTCATCTCAATGCTCCTTAGCGTAGCCATGTTGGGGCTCCCGTAGAACCTTCATGCAATAGAGTGCATCGCGTGTGCCCTGTACACGAATGACATTACAATATGGACCAACGCCGGCAAAAGAAAAGAAATACAAGTCCGATTACAGGAAGCCGCGAACACAGTTAAAGCATATGCAGAAAATGCCGTCTTAGAATTGCCGTGATCAAATCGGAATTTCAAGTATTCAGGAAAGAATAAACTGGCCACCCCATCGAGGTGAGATCGCACGGAACCTGAATTCAGGAAGTCGGAAAGGCGAAAATCCTCCGGCGTACTGTCGGAAGAACAAAAATAATGAAGCAACAACTACCTGCCTATCAGAGACTGTCGATCAAGTAGCAAAAATAATGGGCAGGATAACAAACAGGTGAGCAGTTATTAAAGAGAGAAGGTACCTTATAGCCAGTGCAAGCATTTGTAATCACCAGAATTGCTTATGTTGCGCAGTACCCGTGTTTGTCGTAAGCTGAAAGAGAAAATCAATGTCCTGATAAGGAAGGCATAATAGAGCGTTCGCAATTCCGGTCAGGGCGTCAATAGACAGAACAGGCAGAACAAGCAAAACGAAATAATGTAAGCCCACTTAATATTGCAGAAGTGCCTCCTAGCCAAGAGCAGGACGGGTAGAGAAGTGTTAGGCCGACTTAGACTGCACTGCATAAGCATGCAGAACTACCAATATGGTGTCCCTGAACAACTCGACAACACCTTAGGCAAAAAACCTATACAAAAAAAATGCATCATGTTTACCATGAAAGAAGAGATGCTAAAGCCTAATGCATAGAAACCCAAAACAAGAATTACAGCTAAACACTTTACACTGATGCGGCAGGACCAGTTCATATACCACGACAATAGCAGTCAGTCTTGGATAGTGAAATCACAAACAGCGCGTCAATGAGATACAGAGACCCAAAACAAGCGGAAGAGGCAGTCATTGCGTTCACAATTATCACCCAGAAACATATGACTACAATAAGAATCCCAAGAAGCGTGCAGGAAATAAACAAGAGGCAGCATACGGCAGGCAGCCATAAGTATTCCCCAGAATATCAAGGAAAATGAAAGGAAAGCGAAGGTGACATGGACACCGGCGTAGCAGTCCGTAGAGAGGAACGAAGGCGCGCACGCCGCAGCCCGAGCGTTTCTACAGCGGGAACGTCAGTACATGGACGAGCACATCTACTCAAACATGCTGATCACCAACTCGCAAATCCTGCTGCACTATAGACTAGCCAGGAGGGAATACGCGCCACGTGATAAACATGTAGACAACGAACAAAAAATAACACTGAGAAGAACTGAAGCAAGCCCATACACATCCAAAACAAATTCACCCAATCCACCCACACGACTATGAGCCACAATGCGCACACTGACATCGAGGCGGACCTGTATACATAATCATCATCATCAGTCTGACTATACCCACTGCAGGGCGAAGGCCTCTCTCATATTTCTCCAATTAACCCGGTTCTGTGCTAGCGGCATCCACTTGCCCCCTGCGAACGCAACGTCATCCGCCCACCTAACTTTCTGCCGCCCCCTGCTACGCTTTCCTTCCCTTGGAATTCAGTTTGTTACCCTAAGCGACCATCGGTTATCCTCTCTTCGCACTACATGTCCTGCCCATGTCCATTTATTCTTATTTTCCGCCTAATTTTCGTATACATGATATGGGCCTATAAGTACAACACCGCGGTAGAAATGGTAAAAGGCACAACGATTTAGTGGCGGAAGGAAATGCTGTCCAGCTCGGACCCGAACGTCAAGCACCAGATGCTTTAAGGGCAAGAGCAACTGCAAAATCGAACGGACTCCTGGAATAGGGCGGCCGCCCACCATATTTTACTTTAAAAAAATGTTTTAATCATCATCATCATCGTGCTTCCTGTCAACCTGTGTTGTAATGCGTTGTATGCTTACGCTTCTATGACACTGCAGTATGGTACATTTGCAGAGTTCGAAGAGAAGCAAAGGGAAGTTACAAGTGTGAAGGAGCGCGAATGCTTTCATAATGTTCCAATGCCGGTCGCCCAAGTGATCTCCAGCGTTTTTCCGTGCGTCTACTTTAGGCGCACCATGCTTTCGACACGCGCCTGGTAGACGGTTACAAGTATTAGGGCGATATGAAACATCATCTCCAGACCGTAATTACTATTTCGACAACATCTAGCCATGCAGCGCGGACAATACACATATATACACAAGTGTAGAAAATAATGACACTAATGCGAACCTTGAAGCCCCTTGCTTCGCGTGACTGCTCGTGTGGGGCATGGGTTGAGAAGGCAACAATTCTGGGCAATAGTGCAAAAATAAGACTAGCTTGTGTTAGGAGGCTTATGATATCAAAACATTGTTTGGACGTAATGTAAGTGACACATCTTTACATGTATTTTTTGTTCACAGTGCTTTTTACAGAATCATTTTTGTGATAACTTCTTGATTGACTTCAGTGGGTTTTCTGCATTCTCTTCGCGCATGTTCGCCTCTCCCTTTTTATATGATCTACACACATAATGAATAAGCAGTTGGTAGTACTGTCCGTTAAAGTCCCTATGGGTCCTGCATTTTTTTCCTTCATTCGTTGTTTGCAATTTCTACGAATTTCGGGCTATACAACGTCAGAGAAAAGAGCATAGTTATTTCAGCTCCTGCGTTGTAGATGCAATGTTTAAAGTCGAACTAGCAACATATTCCATTTATTTACTGCCTTTAAAGTCCGAACGCAAATGGAATCTCTTTTCGCTATCAGTTTCAGTACATTTTCAAATCAATAAATGGTTCTCTAGAGAAACTTTTTGAACATAATTCATAGACTATATATTTAATTTATGGTGACTTACGTGTTACCTACTAGCGGTTACGCTATGGCCTGTATCCTTATCTTTAGTGTCTGATTTGAAGTGCAGGGGAGAAGGCGTCCTCAACGAAAATACAAAGCCCCTATGGAAGGCGCCTCTGCCGATATGGTCTACGCGCACTGGCGCGATAAAAACGAGCAGATAAGTCTGATGGGTTAACATTAAACACTGCTATATCGTGATACAAAACAAAGCGTAAGCGCCTGCAAACAAAAAACGATCAGAGCAAAAATACGGTGCAAAATTCACGTGTACTAAAAAATGTAAAGCGCGCTCAAACTGCCTGCTTATTGATGCCAATGGTATAATTTTTTTGCTAATTATTGTGTAAAGATAGACCTTTACTAACGTTAGAACCATTCCTTACCACGACACGTAGAGACGGTACTTAGCTTTAACTACCCTTGACAATTCTGCTTGGTTAATGAGGGAATCCGTTGCGCCTTGCTACTTTTTAGAACCCCGCTTGTGATTCTACAGAAGTGTCTTTAGCCCTTAATACAGTAAGGGTGTTGAAAAACAGTAAAATACAAAACAACATGCAAGTTGAAGACGACGTGCACCTACCACGCACAGACCCTTTTCCACAGAAATCTTGACCACAGCGTCCTTTGTACAATCCGCGTACGTTTTTTCTTTCAGTTCCGTGGTGTTTACCTAGTTTGACATATTAAAAAAAAAATCTGGTTAGAGTTTGCAGTTAAAGACACAAGTGGGAGATGAATTATAGCATGTTAAAAGAGTGCCCTCACAAAGAAACTGTAAATAGAGGACATATATTCTGGTAAACAAACCATGCAGGCAGAAGGACCTCATCACATTTTGAATTCGTAAAAGATCAATACCGCGATAAGAATTTCTACATTATTCCTTGCTTCTTAAAAACAACCGGTGCAAAGATATCTAAGCATCCAGCTTACGGTTACGCTAAGAATGAAATTTTTTTTTTAACTGATCATCGACAAAAACGCGTCACTGTCATGGCCTCAAGAGCAGCACAGTATAAAGTAAAGTCATGCAATCGGCTAAAAGCCAAACGTGATTATAAGGTCTTCCCATCTTTCGATTTAGCTATACCTATAAAGCAATCACTGCCTTGAATCTCAGAACCTCATATACTACTTCCCCCCTTTACACTTTAAGATGTTCGATTAACTATGGCGTATCAACAAAAAAATAAATATTTATAGGTACAGTCTCATCGACCATGCTTATGCACCAAAATTAAATCATTCTTATGGTACTCTAGACTTTGGAGTTGGTTCTTAAATAATAAACATCATGCGCCATCAAAGGGATCATTACTTTTATTGAGGTGGAGTATGTAAGATCACCACAGCCATGCCTTCTACAGCAATTTTAAAACGTAGAATATGGATTTGAGCTTTTGAATCTTTACTTTTAACCGCACAAAATAGCTTTGAGACGGTTCACAATATTTCGTTCTATAATACACGGATTTCACATCTTTGAATTTCACTATGATGCTTCCTTCTTCTATGTAAAAGTTTTGAACTGTTATTGTTGGCTTTTAATTAAGTATTTCGAAACACCTTCACAGTACCTTTTGTAGCAGATGCATTTCCCTGTATCTTGAAGAATAAGGTGAGGCCTAATTACGGACACTTATGTTGACCTTTGAAAACAGAAAGTTAGCACTAAGTGTCCCTTCTGAAAAAGTCCACCGTTCTGAACCAGTAAAGCGAGAAAGAAATCTGTCGTTGTTTTAATTGTTTTGTTTGTTTTTTTGTGTCCACAGTTTGAAAATGCATTTCTAAACTTCGATCAATATCTGAAAAAGAAAAACTATCTTGCAAAGACGGGTCACAATGTCGCGTTTTTGTCTCCTAGTGAGCCTAGTAATCAACCATGATGTTTTTTTTTTTACATTCACGCGAGCCTATAACTGCAAGCAAAACGTATGTAAAGAAATCTGGTCAAGTTCTTTCACTTCGATAGAGTATTGTTCTTCCCATGCTGCATAGTCCACAACTGCCTATCTGCGAGTTTCACTCTGCCGTTCCTGGTGCCACTTTGTCATTTACATCCGGTGCGATGGCTGCGTAGTTAGGGCGCTCGACTGCTGATCCCAAGGCCGCGGGATTGAATCCCAGCAGTGGAGGTCGAATATCGATTGCGGCGAATAGCAAGGAGTCCTGAAGCTGTGCGCTGTCAGCACACGGTAAAGAACCGCAGGTAGTCGAAACTTTCGAAGTCCTCCAATGCGTGGCGTTCTTGACAGATCATTCTCTTTAGCAAGTTAAACCATGTCTGAAACACAATTCGCCATCTACACATTTGTAGAAGCACTTTGAAAGTAGCACCCATAATCTGAGGGGAAACAATCATTTCGGTCGACCGCCGACGGTAGACCGTGACGCTTCATTTGAGCTGCGGTAGCAATTATCAATTTCTTATCGAAACGTTGGACATGGCAAGTTCCTAATTACAAATCTTGTCTCCGACATAGAAGGGAACAGAAAGCGTACAGTGTAAGTTGCTTATCCTCCTGCCGCGAAGCACTGCAATCTATGTTTCGATACCAAGAGCCGCGGACATGGTGCCTCATCCGTTTAATACATAATATTCTTGGAGATACATGTCGATTTAAGGTGGCCAAATGGGACTTCTTCCACACAGTTTCAAATCGCTCTGGATATTTTTTGCCAGTTTGAATCTTGATTTTTGCCCACTTGAAATCGAGCGCTGGTCAGCTAGTGCAGTGAGCATGTGTAGATCAACAACCACTGAGCACACCTGCTGCTATTATCGCGACCAAGTTTATTGTTGCACTTGAACGTGCGTACCCCCTAAAATGGCTTATTTAGCAGCCACCTAGGTCTTTGTTTTTATTATGTCTCTGGGATTGTCCCAATCACGTGACGTTTGGTGAAGATGCGGAATCTTGAATCCCTTATGATGGATTTCGGTGAAGTGAAACCATCTCTTGGTTTCTCGCTGCCCCGTGAACACCCTCCTCCGAGTTTAAGGACGGCCCATCAAGATGCTCGAGACTGGCTCAAACTCTACGACCTTTACAACCACGTGGCAACACTTGACCTCTTCGACCGCATGTAGAACGACTTGGTAAGTTTCAGCAGAACCGACACGATGTCCCCGTATGTATACATTATTCTTCGTCATTTGAAGTAGTACAGCGTTTTGCATTTCTTCGCTTTAGCCTATGCTTCCGCAGTTCAGCGCATCCTTTGCTGCAGCCCTCTGTTCCTAGTCTACGGCCGGCTAGACTCTTCAGCATTCGATTCCACCTTTTTCCAAAATCCGCCTCTTCGTCTGCGTCTCTATGCGAAGTTTGCTTCTAGCGGGTCTTATTGCCGCCAGTCAACCCGCCTCAAAACTGAAGTCACCCCAGACGAACGTAAACAGCGTTTTGACCAGCCCCGAAACTGAGTTTTTTTCTGCCATGAGCCCCGCCGGGGTGGTGCAGTGGTAAGACGCCCGACTACTGTGCCGGAGTTCCCGGGTTCGAACCCGACCGCGGCGGCTGCGTTTCGATGGAGGCGAAACGAAGTGGCGTCCGTGTGCTGTGCGATGTCAGCGCACGTTAAAGATCCCCAGGTGGTCGAAATTACTCCGTAGCCCTCCACTACGGCTCCTCTTTCTCTCTTTCCACTTTCATTCCCACCTTCCTCCCTTCCCTTACGGCGCGGTTCGGGTGTCCACAGAGCAAGTGTGACAGTTACTGCGCCTTTCCCTTCCTGTGAACCAATTTAACTTAATTAACTTTTCTGCCAAGACGATAACATGTTCGCTGCACGCCCCTGTGCACAACTGGTTTGTGCAGTAAGTTTCTTCAGCACTTTGTTGGGCTTTACACGGTACGTCATCAAACGACTCTAATGACCACTCCATTATCCACTTTCCGACAAACTAAAACGACAGTTTATATCTCGCGCATACAAGCCCTACGCACGCTGTCCCTCTTGCCGAATATTGACCAGGGTGGCCGCGTTCTCACTGGGAAGGTGCGTGTATGCAGATGACGCGAGCTTTGCCTGTTTCACCTGTATATAACCACCATCTTTATCACTTCCCTTTGTTCGTTTTGCACTAAGCGTTTGTGCTTGAGGTCGACGTTATTGTGGTGAGGGCGACCATAAAAATACCCCTAAATCCAGCTCCCTTCTTTTAGCATCTCTTAATATATGGCGCGCTGAACAAAACAGCTGTATGGATCCAATATATCGGAGTGCAAGGAGGATGATGGGAATTTTGCAACTTGAAATAGTGTCTATCTAGCAAATAATCTATTTCATTTTGGAGCGCCGCTCTTTGGCGCCCGTTCCTGCGTTTCGCGTCGTCGTCGCCGCTGTCTCTGGCAACCAGCTGCGTAGCCGGGCCAGCGCGCGCTCTTCCCCCCCCCCCCCCCCCGCCCCTCTCCCTCGTCTACGGGCGGCAACCGCGCAGCTGTCCTATTGCTAGCGCACTGCTGCCGCCACTGTTCGCCGCTGCACAAACCCCCTCCCCTATTCCTGCGTGGCGGCGACGCTGTTCTCCGGTTGCCGAAGCGCCGGCTTGCTATCAGCGGATCAGGGTGCATGCATCCCATGCCAAAACGCAGAGCACATTGATTAACTCGCTAGCGGCGTCAGCGGCTACATTCAGTCGCTGCTATCTCTTCGCCGCGCAACATTCCTATGTGCCCACCCGCTGCCTCCCGCAAACTCCCGGTAACTTTAACAATCTGTTTATTTCTCCTACCACAAAGCTTCCTTCTTCCTTCATGACCGTCAAGAACATTTAGTGGAGTGTTTGTTGAAAGAATATGTGTGAAAAATAAAAACACGTTCTCTGTATATGTACAGTACTCACGGATTGAAATAGGACACTCGGAGCGCGTGGCAGTCGCTGTATGCAGCGCCGCCCGTGGATGCTCATGGAACCAAAGTGCTGCATTGTGGTATAGCGCAAGGGGGAGAACATCTAATAAGCAGAACTGCTCCTTCCGGTCGCCAATAAGCCGGCCTGTTTACCACACTGCCTTGCATGCAGCGACGGCCACGCGCTCCGAGTGTCCTATTTCAATCCGTGAGTACTGTACATACATGTCTTGCTCTAAATCTTTGCCTCAATCAATCGAAAAGGTGAAACAGCTGATGAGATGCAGTCAAATTTTGCGTTAGGCAGTCACATTACCGTCGGAAATTTTTTTTTTACATTGTAATTTATGAAGTTGCCGATTATCAGTTCTGGTAAGTAGAAAATTCATGCACCCAGCGGAAGAGCTAAAAAGGTTGAAATTTGGTTAGGCATATTTAAATTCCAAATTGCTAGGTAACTTACCTTTCTAGCAACCGAGGAATTTTTGCCGTAGAAAACAACATTTATTTCTTTCAATAGGGGCGACGTCTCTTCCAGGCTTAAGGTTATCTTATCAATTAAAAGGGTTACGAAGCCTTCATATCTGTGGTCTTCATATAGTTTCGGGAAGACGTCTTCATCTATCAATGACACAGATATTGAACATAAATACTTGAAGGTAATGTGTCTATCGAAACGCATGCTGCCGAGTAGCGAGACGTCTCAGATTTTTTGTAGCGTTCAAATGAAAATATTTGAGACCTCTTTTGTCTCATTCAAAAGAGCCCGAGAACTCCTGATACAAAAGAAACCTAAGGATATATTTTGTTTTCATCATGGTAAAATACTACGGTAATAGCGAGCATAATTCAGTAGAAAAAAAAAGGAAAATAAGACATTCAACTGGTGGGATGAGAGCACAAGAAGCTCGTAGCCTCAGGCTTAAAGGCGCTCTTGTTCTATCTTGCATTGAATTTTAGGCACTCTTGCATCGTTATTTGTCATTGATCAACACCAAAATGTCTCGTATGGCTTCCTTTTCCTGCACCTGTTACCTTCCTTTGTATGCGTCCAAAACGACGTCCATCATTTATATGAGCGATATTGATTTTGTTATTTAGGCCATCCAGGCTATGCGAGGAAGGATGAAGAAATGATTAAATTGATAAAAAAGACGGCCGTCTTTCTAAACTCGAGGAGCAAGCGATGGTGTCCATTCTTCCAAGAAATGAATAGAGGAGGATTTCTGTGTGAGAGACCCGCTGCCGCCCTGTGCGGACTCTTCTCTCTTCATATGTCGGTGAGTCCAACAAGAATGGTGGAAGTCGGCTTTAATATTTCCGAATTTGCATATCGGACACCCTGGCGGGATATAAACGTCGAAAATAAGGCAACGTCAAGAGTAAGAAATACCCTGACCTCGATCCTCTCAAGCGCAATCCCCTCTGCACGGGTGAAACCGCAGCGAGGGTTACCGCACAAGGAGGGATAAGAGCATATGTGTGCTGCTAGAGGACTTCAATTTTAATGAAACGAGAGTAGTTTTGTCCAAGATAAAAACCCAAGGCAGCGAGATCCCTTGTACCATGAGGCGGATCGCTAAATCTGCATAGCTTTTAGAAGGCAGCACGTTCGGTTGAACCCACCGTATACATGTATATTGCGGGATGCGTGCGTTGACGTCGCAAATGTCATGACTTATCCCTTGTTGGGCCGGTGGGGTTATCACACAGTAGCCCACCGTCAACAGGGTTGTGCCAGTGGATCCTGCAACTGCCACCAATGTTGTGCCGGTGGGGTTATCACACAGTAGCCCACCGTCAACAGGGTTGTGCCAAGGATCCTGCAACTGCCACCAATGTTGTGCCGGTGGGGTTATCACACAGTAGCCCACCGTCAACAGGGTTGTGCCAAGGAGTTGGTAACGCAGCGCTCGTCACCCGTTTCGTGAACGAGGGCTGTCAGCTCCCTGGGCGGTAGCGATGAATCCGAGTCGGCGTTGGTGAGATGAAGAAAAGGCTTTATACACTATTTACATGCATTTACACAACAAGGTCGGCTCTGTGGCCGAAAGCTAACATAGCCATACGCGACTGTTCTCGCGCAGCGACGGCCGGGGAGATTCCGCCGCGTCCGCACTGTCAGGGGCGAACTGCTCCCGATGGACGCTAGTGACGAACTCGCACTCGGAGTCTCGAACGGAAGCACTTGAGACTCCGTTGCCGAGAACCGTTGACGCTCAAAATGGTCCAATCCGACGGCAGCACTTTCGTAGGCCAATGGGAGAGCTTGCTGCGCTCTCGCTTCAACTATGCCGCGGGGCGAGAAGGGGTTCACCGTCAGGGCCACGGCGCGCCGTGCTGTCTGGACGTTCAGCGCATGCTGAAACACGTCGCTTCTGTCCCTTTGGTACGGCTCGCCTCCAGTGCATTGGTGCTTTGCAGAGAAGTATCCAAAGTTTGTGAAGGAGGCGTTCGCCGAAGAAGTTTGGCGTCCGGCTGAATTTCTAGGCGGCTTTGGCCAGGCGCAACACCCTAAATGACGGCTGCCACGTTTGAGGAAACGTACTACTTGAAGGGTGTCGGTGTATGAGAACCTCGGAATGAGGAGGCATAATTGTGACATCCATGGAGCAGAGTGGCTCTTGAACTGCAACGATGTAAGCGCAAAACGATTTAGGTGTTTCCGTCTGTTGAAACGGGGATACCTGAAGAAATATACGGTGAAAACAGGAAGTAGGCGGTTCATCCTGCTTCGCAACCCTGGATGCTGCCATCTACGAATACAGCAATGGATCCCTAAGGGAGATGAGGGTCTTCACCTTTAATATCAGCCGAATTGACAATGCTGAGTTGCAGACGTAGATCTGCCAAATGTCGGTACTTTTCCGCTCCCTCATAGCTAAATAGTAGGAGGTATCACTTAGGCGGATAAGGGATGGGGCGGCCCTCGGTGATGTACCCATGGGGCTTCCAAGACATACCATCGACCACCTGTCCGATGCGATATGATATTGTAATGGTGTCCTGATCACAGCAAGATCTGCGGAATTTCTAAAGATATGATATTCTACGGCGCGATCACTTCAACTACTTCGGGCTCCGCTAATTTTTTACCGAGCCCATGTGACAGGAACTACTTAGAAGAAGCTGCCAACTTATGCTTTTGCTTAGATATGGATGGCTTTACAAAGATCGAACATTCACAAACCTTCCACAATTAGGTTAGAAATGAAGCCCCCAAACTTCTCTGGCAAGTTCTGATGGGTTAGACAAACCTGCTCTTCATGTATAT
Organism: Amblyomma maculatum; assembly: GCF_055883805.1. NCBI lineage: Eukaryota > Metazoa > Arthropoda > Arachnida > Ixodida > Ixodidae > Amblyomma > Amblyomma maculatum. Next base: position 103,529,995 of record NC_139354.1, read on the forward strand.
GTCAGGAGATCATACGAATAGTTATAGGATACAACTTTTACTAATGAGTATATGGGATAACACCAGTATGAATTAATAAAATATTAATAAAGGAGGTTTCAAGGTGCATGTGTGCGAGCGACGGTCTGCTATGGCAGTCGCAAGCAGGATTCATAAATTTGGTACGCTCATAGATTTATTAGTGTTCCATAAATATTTCAGGAAGAGATATCCTTCGGATTAAATTCAAGTGGTTGGATATGGAGCGCCCGAATATGCACCCTGCTACGCCAAGTTGAGTCTCATAGCTTTGCTGTTGGCCGAGCAATGTGAGAGCGTTGCAAAGCAGTCCCAGCGGTTGGAATTATCCGGAGCCTGCCTCCAAGGTATCCCATCTCCTCTAGCATAAATTGATCTGGGACCGTATACTTGATAGAGCCATGCCTTCAAATCTTCATGATATAAAAAAACTTAGGCGTTTGAAGTTTTTATTCGCACTCCAAGGAGAGATATAGATGCCACGTCAATACCAGCGGCCGTATGCCGCCACCACTTGTAGATCGCCATTCGCGCATTCGCCCCTTGTTCAATCACTAGTCTTTTTATACCTCTATGAGCCTGCATATACAGATTAGGCATAGCCTTAAACTACCAATTACATGGAAAACCGACTGAACAAAAATAGATCCCTGCATTAACGGAGCCGTAGATTGTGTGTGTCGTCTTGGCACAGGGTACCTAACTCACAATTCGTTTGACCTTTATAAAGATTGATACTGATCTCACCCTCCAATGTCAAGAACAATGCCAGATTTCAAGATGCCTGCAACTACGGCCTTGTCACGTTGTCTCTTCCCATTCCATAATGTTGCGACAGAGTGCGGCCAAGGAACCTGCCCACAAATCCTTCCACGGGTGCCCTTGTAGTCTTCAGCATATTGATTTTCAAGCCTACCTTCCTGTTTTGCATGTCTAGGTCATCAATAATTCTTTGCATTTTATTCCCTGAGTTACTTACCAAGGCAATGTCATCAACAAATAGCAGATTACTGAGGTATTCTCCATCAGCCCTTATCCTTAATTGCTCCCAATTTATGTCTCTGAATAATTCTGAAGTGGAACCGACCCTTGTTGATGCTACAGAGCTGGTTCAAGCGATACCCAGTCGCTTGGTTCTCGAACACTGCCTAGTGTCTTTGTGTTCAATAAGCACCTTACAATTTGTGTTGGCGTCTCGGTCACCGCCCTAGTTCTTCTAACAATTTTCACCCTGAAACATCCAGACCGCACGCTCCCGTCTTCGGTAACCATGCAAGACGCTCGCAGCCAACCATCGGCGCCTTATCCCTGCGACTCCTGCCACCATCATCTGTTCCGTTGCACAACGCCACCGTGACCCACCTTTCTTTTGCGGTACCGACGACCACGATGTTAATGACTGGTAGGCTACTTTCGAGCACGTCAGCACTTACAACCGGTGGGACGATTCCGTAAAACTAAGCACCTACCTCTTCTATCTCCCGGACGTTGGAAATCTATGATTTCCTAACCACGAAGCCAACCTCCCGACATGGTCTATATTCAAGAATTTCAGGGATGTCCTCGGCCGTCTCGCGGTACGTAAGCTCAGGACCGAACACCACCTTAATGCATGGCTTCAGCTTCCCGCAGAAACATTTCCGAGCTACATTGAGGGCGTGGTCGACCTCTGCAAGTGTGTTAATCTGTCCATGTCAGAGCCCGAAAGAATCAAGCATACCCTAAAAGGTATCACTGATGACGCCTACTACATGGTCGTGGCCAGGTACCCTGCTTTTGTATCCGTAGTTATAACCCTGTGCTAGAGCTCTGAAGAGCTACAAAAAGTTTTTGCTTCCACACGGCAGGCTGTCACACCCGCCGAGGGCATTTCTGGTTTGGCACTAGATAGATCGTCAGCGAAACAGACCCAATTTATGCAGTCTATCCATGACTTCATCCGCGAAGAAGTTGCACGTAATCTGTCTCTTCTGCATCCAATTCACCCGACCCTCACCTGACGAGAGCAACCCTACATTCTATGCTCCACCTCGTTTCATGGCGCCTCCCTCTCCTTCGAATCCTCGATCGAGATGCCGCATTACGAACCCAGGGCGAACCGCCGACAATCGCCCTAGTTGCTGTGTTTGCGGGCTCCCGGGCCACGCTGTTCGCCTTTGCCGTCAGCTTTTGCTTCATCCTGGGAATGGTATGCGTCAGTGCCATTACGATCCCGAGCTGCCCTTGTCCAATGTCTCTTCTGGATCGTCTCCACCTCGTGCGCAATATTCGACGCGACGTTCGCCTTCGCCTCGCAGACGTTCCATTTCGCCAATTCGCCAATTGTCCGGAGAAGGCGCTAGCTAAGGGAAAAACAAAATGCCGCAGTTCCGGAGGCAAGAACTGCGCATTTGACGAACTAGTTAAATCCTCCGTATTCTCCCGCCAATGCAATCGACATATTCGTAAAAGGGTTTCCTGTTCTCGCACTAGTGGATACAGGTGCTGCCGTTTCCGTTATCAGTGACGCCCTTCGCCGCACAATTTGCTAGGTCACGACGAAGTTTTCTGCTTTTTTTCGCTTCGCACAGCCAGTTCAAAGCGTATCAACGCTGTGGAAGCGTGCACGATACGAGTTTGTATAGAATACATTAGGCATCTCGTCGAGATGGTAGTGTTTTACGACTGCTCCCACGACATCATCCTCAGCTATGACTTTCTCTTGACCCACAGTGGAATGATTGATTGTGGCCTTGCTGAAGTTGAGCTTTCCCTGTGCGCAATGTCTTGCTGTGCGACCAGCCTGTGCCCCCTGCTAAACTCCTTGTAGCTGCAGACACTGACCTTCCTCCCTCTTCGTCTGTTCTCGCTCCACTTATTTCGGCCTCTGGCCTTCCTGGTCCCATGTTCTTTACGCCCAAACTCGCCTCCGCCCACCATAATCGCCTCCTTCTTCTTTTCGACGTTCTATCGATTGCTGATGGCAGCTGCGCAATCTATGCCTCCTGCTTTTTTCTTGCCCCGCGGTTGTTCTTCGCGGCGTGTGCATCAGCTACGCTGAATGGCTGGACCCTGATCACACTTACCTGTTCTCCGAACCTAACGTTTTTTCCCACATCTCCGCCCTGATGCCTTGCGCGGCTACGAGTGATAAGCTTCCCGTCCTGTCGATGCCGTTCATCTAGCCATGCCACTGACCTTCCGTTACCTCAACGTGACGTGAAGTCGCCCTCCTTCAACGTTTCAGTGCATCCTTTGACGTGTCCCAGCCTTCCTTGGAATGCGGCTTGCCCATCTCTCACAAAATTGACACTGGCACGCATGCTCCTTGCGGCAGCGACCATATCACCTGCCGCCCCCTAAATGCCGCATTATTCGTAGCAATGGTGCCGATATGCTCCAGCGGGGCATCACAAGACCATCTCACAGCCCTTGGGCCTACGCCGTTATCTTGATGATGCAAAAGAATAACATGATCCGCTTCTGTTTGGACTACTGGCATCTGAACAAGATTCTAGGATGTTTGTACACGACAGCAAATTGACGACGTTGTTTGAAAGGAGTGGAGTTCTTTCCGTAACTAGATTTACGCTCCGGCAAATGGCAAGTACTGGTGGCTTCTGCTGACCACCTGAAAACCGCCTTCAACACTTCCGACGTTTTATATGAATTCAACGTAATGCCGTTCGGCCTGCGCAACGCCCCAGTTAGTTTCGAGAGAATGATAGATAATATTTTCAGTAAGCTCAAATGGGAAACGTGTTGTTTTTATCTTTATGACATTGTCGTTTTTTCGAAAGATTTCGCTTCGCCTCTCCTGCACCTTGGTCACGTTATATACAAGAAGGGTGTTCTACCAGATCCTATCAAACTTCCTGCCGTCGCAGACTTCCGGAAGCCAACAACCTGGAAAGACGTTCGCAGTTTTGTCGGTCTATGCTCATATGTCTGCCGCTTTATCCGCGTCTTGTACAATATCATCGCCCCTTTAACGCAGCTTGTCGCCGGCCGCCCGAACATCTCCTCTTGGTCACTAGCTTTGATGCTGCGTTCACTACACTATGCCGTCTACTGGTATCTTCCCTATATACTGGTAACTCAGGCAAGAGCGGCAGCCCAGGCCACGGGGGTCTTGAAATGAAGACTCCAATCACTGCCCCCCCCCCCTTTTTTTTCTTTTTTCCTTTCTCTTTCCTTTTTCTTTTTGAAATAAAGTTTTCTCTCTTTCTCTCGCCCCTGCCTACTCGACCGAAATACACACTGATGCATGCGACGTGGGTCTGGGTGCTGTTCTTGCCCAACGTAAATCTGGATATTCCGAGTATGTCATTGCGTACACTTGTCGCACTCACCAAAGCGGAATCAAACTCTTCTGTGACCGAAAAGGACTGTTTTGCAACCATATGTGCAATCGCTAAGTTTCGTCCTTATACTTACGGTTGCCTATTCTACGTCGTTGCAGACCCCTATGTACTCTGTTGTCTGTCCTCCCTCGAAAACCCTTCTGGCCGTCTCGCCCACTGAATGTTACGTCTTCAGGAATACGACATCCACGTCATCTATCGATCTGGACGCAAGCACACCGATGCTGATGCTCTTACCTGTTCACAGTTTCGTATCAGCTCGATGGCTGGCTTCGTCTGTGTCCATGATATGACGCCGTTTAACATTACCAATATCCCATATGAGCAGCAGAAGGATCCATGGACATACTCACTGGTAACGTTCCTGTCTATGTTTGCAGCGGCGCCTCTATCCCGGGCACTTCGTCGTCAGGCCCACCATTTCGCCATTCGAGATGGACGTTTATAACGCCGCAATTACCATCCTACAGTGCGAAAGTGGCTGCTCGTGATTCCCCGACCTCAGAGTGCTGCATTCTGCGCCTGTTTCCATGCCGATGCCCAACCCGGCCATGCAGATCTCCTGAAAACGTATGCTCGACTGCGTATGCGATATTACTGGAGCAGCATGTACCGCTTCATTCGACAATAGATCTGCGTTTGTACCACCTGCCAACGTCGGAAGAACCCTCCCCCAAGCCAGCAGCTTCGTTGCAGCTATTGCCTTGCCCTAGCCGCCCTTTTGACCATGTCGGCTTCGCTCTATATATGGCCGGCTTCCCACCACTTCGGCTAACAGCCGCTGAATCATCCTAGCCGTTGACCACCTAATATGTTACGTGTAAACATCGGCCTTGCAATTTGCTACCGCATGAGATATTGCTCCGTTCACCCTTCATCGCCTAGTTCTTTATCACGGGGCACCGAAAGAACTGCTCCGTGACCGCGGACGTGTGTTTCTTTACGACAAAGTCGAATCTCTCCTTAAGCAGTGCCAGATCATTCGCAAGAAGACCGCAGCTTATCCCCCCGAAACGAGCGGCATGACTGAGCGATTTAATCGCACTCTTAGAGACATGCTAGCCATGTATATTGATATTGTTCACTCTAACTGGGACCAGGTGCTGCCTTTCGTAACCTATGCTTACGATACGGCTGCGCAGTCCACGACTGGGTTCTCGCTGTTTTTTCTTCTATACGGTTGTGAACTCACGTCCACCATGGATACGATCGTACCCTACCGCCTCGACGCTTCAGAGACCACTTACTGCCTGACGCGTAGATATTTACCTGAGTATGCTGACAAATGGCATGCTCCTTTACAACATAGTACCAGGCTCACCAAAAGCATAATTGGGACCGTACAAGTCTAACGCCTTCATATCCCTTCGGCGCACTTGTTTGGCTCTGGGTGCCTTCCTCCTAACCGGCCTCCTATTTAAACTCCTATCGCACTATCACGGACTGCACCGCATTCTCGAACAATGTTTTCCTGTGAATTACGTAGTACATCCCTTGGACACCTCTCCAGACCATCGTGCCGCGGTCGAGAAACTGTGCAAATCGACCACCTCAAGCCCTATTATGATCCTCCTACCCTTTCCTCACCATGAGTCGCCAGGATTGCCCTTTTTCGCAGCGGGGGTATTGTAATAATTCCGACCGACAGCAGCTCACGCGAAAACTAGAAGAGGTCGACGAAGTGGAGCCGAAGCTTTGTGGACGCTACAGAGCTGGTTCCAGCGACACCCAGTCGCTAGGTTCTCGGACATTGTCTACAGGCCTGGTGCTCGAACAAAACTAGCATGTGGATCCTGAGTACAGCACGAATATATTCCGGTTGATAAACAAATCGCTTTCGTCTTCCGACCTGCATGAGTTATGTGGCGATATACGCCTCTGTGACTGTGCTGAATGAACCGATTTTCTGTTCCGTTATATTCACGTATGTCACATAAGATTAACACTGGTGATGCGATAGTATTACATAGTATTACCAGTCGATCGCAGAGAAATTAAGGAGCAAGTCCAGAATATGTTGAAAGGTGTTATGCGGGAGTCCTCCAATTTTACAGCGCGAACCACAAGAAGGGACGACGACAGACAGAGTGAAAATAGCGCTGTTTTTTTTCTCTTTTTTTTTACTTCCGACAGTTTATTGTTCTGATACGCCACGCATTTATACACATTTGAAGCTTCAGCAGGAAAGAGCAGGAAAAGCAATCAGCATGAAAGGCACGGGCGATAGGACAAGGCCCTAATCACCATCGATCTAGAAACTTCAGCTCTTTCTTGGTTAGTGCGACTGATGGCATGCTTACACACCTTTCCTCTGTACGAGCAATGTTCACCGCCTCAATTATCTGCCTGACACACTGATCATTGTGTCGAGCAACGATTGTGCTTTTTTTGGAACCCGGGCACGCAAGGTTTTCTGCGGCGACGTGTAGACTCATCGCCACAATTATGACAGTGCGTGCTAAGATGGCCCTGGTCACCGTCATTTACATTCTTGTTGTGTTCTTTCAATCTGGTATTTATACATCTGCCGGTTTGTCCAATGTATTCGCGTCCGCAGGACAACGGAACGCGATATACAACACCTTCGTAGGGAGCGTTTGTGTTATTCTCTGCCATCTCTTATGAACTATTATCAATCACTGAATTTTGATTTATTCAGCTGTTCAACTGTTAAACTCCGAGACATGTTTGCTGATTGACTAAGCTGAGCATCTTTTCTGGTGTTTTTTTTATGTAGCATTTCTTTTCTTCTGCATAGAACAAGTGTCTTGATATGCTTATCGTTTTTTACTTTTTGTGCTGACGGTGTTTGTTTTACCTGGCTCAGGACCATTTCTTTTATTCCGCATTGATTAAGTGTTGATTTGTTTATCGCGTGTTGATTCTTTGGTGTTGCCTAGACGCTGCCTTATATATGGGGCTTCGGACTCGTCAAGCCGCCAAGTGACAGCTTTTTTTCCGTAGCCCTCCATCTGTATAGCACCTGATGGAAATAAAGATTTATTTATATTTATTTATTCGTCGCAAGTGAAAAACTGATTCTGGTGTCTAATCATGCACGATTTTTCTTTTTGCTATAGCACGGGTTAGTTTTTTTGCATAGAACTGATAGTTTGAGTGGGGCCTAAAACACAACGTCAACGCCTACGCGCTTTCCAATCTTCTTCAGGTTGTGGCAAGTCTGGTGGATGTACGGAATGACTGCTACTTTTTTGCGTGCATCCGGGCCTGTCACGGCATTCTTTTCAGAATGCCGGACTTGTTTCATTTTCTGGAGCAGGCCCTCGGCCACAGAAACTACAAGGGCCTCCGGGAACTCGGCGTCAGACAGGCGTCTAATTTGCAGGGCTAGACTTTCTTTAAGCATATGGTCATAGGATTTAATCAGGGCATTTACAAAAACAATATTTGACAACGCTGCATTTTACAAGCTTCGAGTGAGCAGATACAGCGGGTAATAAACCTTTTTTCCCCCGTGGTTCATACCCCCAACAAACATGGTTATTATAAAACTTTTGTCTTAGCTCCAAAAATCTCTGTCAAACAGCGCTCTTTTCACTCTGTCTGTCGTCGTCCCTTCTTGTGGTTCGCGCTGTCATACAAGTTAGAAATGAACCAACTAGCCCGCCAAGCAACCGTCCTCCAGTTGTTGGGCAGCTCCCGTCATCTTTGTGAAGAAGGACAACTCGTGGAGATTTTCTGCTGACTATCGTCGGTGAAACGCAAGTAAAAAAGTGCGTTTATCCTCTTCCACGTATCGAGGATGCCTCAGATTGTCTTCAATCTGCTTCCTTTTTCTCATCAGTAGATGTGAGGTCTGGCTATTGGCATATCCTGATGCATATGTCGGATCGAGAAAGGACAGCCTTTGTGACATCTGACTGACTTTATGAATTTACGTTATGCTTTTTGGACAGTGCAATGCTCCAGCGCAATTCGAACGATTTATGGACGCAGTTCTGCATACTTTAAAATAGGAGATATACATGTGCTACCTAGATGACGTCATCTTCTATTTAAGAACATTTTGGGAGCGTAATCAGCGACTTAGTCTTGTTCTGTAGCGTATTCGAAACGTCGGACGATTTTGAACTAAAAAGTATCCCTTCGGTTAACTGCAGATCTTGGTGCTTAGATTTTTAATGAATCAGAAAGGACCCACAATATAATGCCATTGTGCGAGACTTTGCAAAGCATCAAAACGTAAAATATTTCAGAAGCTTTCTGGGGCTATGTTCATATTTTGGAAGTTTCATTCAAGGATTCGCCCAAATTGCTCATCCGCTCACTTTCCTTCTGGGAAAACTCGTTTCGTTTGTTCGATCCACGGAATGCGACTCCTCGTTCCGACAGCTGAAATTTCTGTTCACATCTGGTCTTGTTTTACGCCATTACTTCATTTCTATCAAGCTCCTACCAAAGAGGTTCACGCCGATGCGAGCGGCGTGGACGTCGGTGCGGTTCTCACACCGCTCCAGAACGGAACGGCGCAAAATACGTCATCGCATACGAAAGCAGCACTTTAACAAAAGCATAACGCACCTACACAGTGACATAAATGAAATGTGTCGCCGCCATCTTCGCTGTTACCAAGTTCCGCCCATATTTGTACGGCCGGCCCTTCAACGTTATTAATTATCATAATTCCCAGTGTAGCCTAGTTGGCCTGCGATACTCCTCCGGTCGATTAGCTTGCTGCAAATTACGTCTACAGGAATATGAATTTTCTTTGTCCTATAAGAGTGGCCACCGCCACGCCGACGCTGTTTGTCGCGATTTCCTCTTCCATGCACGGCATTCGGTGAAGATTATCTAGACCACTGCCTGGCGCCTGTGACCGAAACATTACCAGACCACGTAAAGAGACTGCCAGAGCAATGGTTCGACCATGAACTTACGAGGACAAGAGAGGCACACAGGACGAACTCTTGTCCTCATCTGTTCCGCGCTAAGCCTCCCAGTTACATGTCTTACCAACTAGCCCAGAACTCTACTTTGCTCATGAACTTACTCCGTTGTTTGATAAGGTGCGCAAGTCAGCATCTACACCTTTTGTTATTCGAGATAACCTACTATTCAAAAAGGGCTACTCAACTGAGGGTGGCTGCCTGCTTCTAGTTGTCCCGGCTTCTCTTCGCAATGTCGTCCCACATGCGAAGCAGGACGACATCACTTCAGGTCATCCTGGTTGTGTCCGCACTCTCACGTGGGTCCGACAACAGTTTTATTAGCCGAGATTGTACGCGACAACGAAGAGCGATGTAGCACGCAGTGTCCTTTGCCAAAGTCTGAAGCGGAGCACCACGCCATCAGCTGGCCTTCATCAACCTCTCAAGCCCCCTAGGCATCATTTCGAGAAAATTGAGATTGATCTGATTGGTCCTTTCCCCAAATGGTCTGACGGCCATCGCTGAATTATCGTAGCCATTGATTATTTTACCCGGTGTGTGGAGACGTCAGTACTCGTTTCTGCCCAAAGCAACCCACTTTTCAAACTTTTTATTACACCAAAACGTCGTTTGCCACGGCGCGCCTCGATTGATCATCAGTGATCGTGGTCGACAGTTCACTGCAGGTATCGTGGAAGAACGTTTGCGGCTCTGTGTGTCCGAGTACCCTCATTATACTTCCTACCACCCTCCGACAAACGGCCTTACCAAGCGTCTAACCGGACTCTGATCAACATGATGTCAATGCACGTAACATCAAATCACAAGAACTGGGACGCCCTCTTGCCATTTGTAATTCACGCTTGTAACACAGCTAAGCATAAAGTGAGCAAATATTCTATTTTTTCGTTCTTTACGCGTTCTCACCATCACTCTTTCAGGACACCATTCTTCAATTCTCCGTGCACGATGACCGATTTGTGTGGCAATATCTATCTTGCTGAACAAGCGCGTCGTCTTGCTCGTTTGCGAACTATAACCTCCCAAGACCCAACGAAGGTTCGGTATGATGCAGGTCATGCTGCAGCAACTTACGAACCCGGAGATTTGGTTTGGTTTTGGATGCCATTGCGAAGCCGCGGGCTCTACTAAAAGTTCTTGTGACAATACGCCGGACCCTTTGTTATTGTAAGTCGTCAATCACTGCTCGCGGAATCACTGCGGAATTACTGCTCGTCAATCAAAAGTAACTGCTAGCAAAAGGCTAAGCTGGTTCATGTGGCACGCATTAAACGGTGACATTCAAAATCTGCTTGATTCGCTCGAGGACGAGCTTCACCTGCCCCGGGGGAAGTAGTTAGGTCAATTACACTATGCCACGCAGTGTTGCGCAAGTGAATGAGAAGTACAAAGTGGATGCGCGAGGCCTGTTTCTGGGACAAGCTTTACTTCGATTGTGCTGATTAATTAGTAGAGGCTAACTGCCTACTTTATTTATTGGGTTCATAAAAAAAGCGTCAATGCAAAAGTTGTAGGTCTCGAAAAACAGCTAGCTACGTTGTTCCCGTCACGCTACGACTTACGCCTACCTATTTAGGAGCCTTCAAAAATGCTGTCACGTGACCTGCTGTTACTTTAAATCCTTTGCCAAGTACATACAACCAGTTTCATAGAGAGCACGGCCCACAAAAACAGATTTTGTAATCTCGGGCTTGACACGAGCCTTCAGAGTGACACCGCAGCCACGAGGATGTTTTTGAGGCCAGGCGGCATTTTCAACTGGTGAAAATATCACTTTGCGTAAATGACACTATGTTGAAAACAACGTAGCTACCTGCTTTTCGAAAAGGTCTACAACTTTCGTATTGGAACCTTTTCTCTCAAGCCAATGTATAACAAAAATATGGAATTCTACTTTACTAATTATTAACTTCAGTGTGCAAAAGAACAAATGTTGGAGGAGGATAAATATATATATATATATATATATATATATATATATATATATATATATATATATATATATATATATGCACGCTCTCCTGTTTTTCTCGTCAGAAAAAAAGATGGTTCTGTGTGGTTCTTCGTGGATTTCTGGGCCCATAATAAGATAACCCTCCAAGACGTTTACCCGCTACCACGCATCGATGACGCACTGACCTGCCTTCAGGAAAGAGAGAATTTCTTATGTCTCGACTTTCGCTCGCGATATTGGCAAATTCCCATGCATGACTCCGACAAGGACAAGACTGCATTTGCTACTCCCGATGGTCTTTATGAATTTATAGTGATGCCTTTCGGTTTAAGTAATGCTCCAGCTATCGTCGAGCGCATAATCGACACAGTGCTTTGAGGAATGAAATGGAAGACGTGCTTGTGTTATCTACACGATATTATCATATTTTTATCGGACTTCACCCAACACTTGCCCCGTCTTACAGAAATTCATACATGTCTGGCACGAGCCGGTCTCCAGCTCCACAATAAAAAGGGCCTCTTCGCCACCAAAACCATCAACGTCCTCGGCTATGTTGTTAGCAAGGCGGGCATACAGCCCGATCAGGACAAACTTGTAGCTGTAAATAATTTTCCTCAGCACAAACGCCAGAAAGAATTGCGCAGCTTCCTAGGGCTGGCGTCGTACTTCCGACGTTTAATCCGAAACTTGCTTCTATTGCGGCCCATTCACACAACCTCCTGAAGTCTGACACGCTTTTCTTATGGTGAAATGAAACTGCACAGGCCTTCCAATCCCTCAAGCAAGCACTCACTCCAACTGTTGCGCTTCGACATTTTGGTGAGACAGTTCCCACCATTCTTCAAAGTGATGCCAGTGGACAAGCCATCGGTGCCATTCTTTTGCAACGCAACTCTGCGTCTGAAGAGCAGGTTGTGGCATGCGCTAGCCGTTCTCTAACAGTAGTCGAGCGTAACTAAAGCATTACGGAACAAGGATGCCTTGCCGTTTTTTGGTCTGTCCTAAATTTCGACCCTATTTGTACGGCCGCCACTTCAAAATCGTCACCTACCATCATGCGCTCTGTTGACTGTCGTTGTTAAAGAGCTCATTAAGTCGGCTCGGTCGCTGGGTGCGTACCTTAACCATCACGTACAAACCCGACAGAAAATACCTCGATGCTGACGCCCTCTCTCGTTGCCCGCTGTCTTCTACTCCAACCAACTTCCATGAGGACACTACACTCAGACCCCCACATCAGCTTTCTGGTGATCGTCTAGATGTGGCATCCATTGAGGTCTCTCCGCTGAACATAAGCAGTAACTTCCCGGCATTGCAGCAGGCTGATTCTTGCTGCAGCACAATTTTAGCTAGCCTCCGCGGTCAGTCACCGGCACCCATCAGTCGCCTGCGTCCTCAGCTCCACCTTTTCCAGATTCAACACGGGACGCTTTACCGCTCTGTATACCACACGACTGGTCACCGCTGGGTTCCCGTTATTCCTCGCTCTCTCCATCATCAGGTGTTGGAGGCTTACCATGACGGTGCCACTGCCGGTCATTTGGGACACCACAAGACGTACGACTGTATAAAAAGCTGCTACTCTTGGCCCAGGCTTTCTAACAGCGTCGCCAAATACATATCATCATGGGCGACTTGCCAACATCATAGGCGGTCAAAATCTTTTCCTGTCGGCCACCTTCTACCTCTTCCTTGCTCATCCGTGCCTTTCGATTCTGTCGTCATTGAAGTATACGGCCCCCTACCTCTCACGGCTGCTGGTCATCGATGAGGTCTAACAGCCATTGACCATCTGACGCGCCATGCTGAAACAGCCCCTCTTTGCTCCGGGGCCGCTTCTGAAGTTGCCGAGTTTTCCTGCGAGCGATCGTCTTGCGTCATTGTGCTCCCCGTATCTTGATTACCGACCATGGGAAGACATTTCTTTATCAAGTCCTGGAGGAAGTACTCCACGATGCCAACACCGTCCACAATATATCTTCTAGTTATCAACCTCAGGCCAATAGCCTCACGAACGCTTTCACCGCACCTTGTCCGACATAATATAATGTACTTTAGTCCTGATCATAATAACTGAGACACCATTTCACCTTTCGTTACCTGCCTATAATGTTGCCGCTCAACGCACCACTGGCCACAGCCCATTTTTATTTTACGGCCGTCAACCAAAAACTTCATTCGACACCAGCTTCTCTGCTCTTGCCTCCCTATCCGCATCGTTGGGCGAGCCGTTTTCTACACGCATGGCCCATTACCGACAAATTGCTCGTCTCAACACTGAAGCCACCCAGCAAGAAGGGAAGCACCGCTACGACCAGCACCACCGCACTGCCTCCTTCTCAACCGGTGATGAAGTGCTACTGTGGACACCGATCCGAACGCCTGGATTGTGCGACAAGTTCTTCCATCGTTATATCGGTCCGTACACCGTGATCCAGCCAATACCTCCCGCGAACTACCGCGTCGTCCCATCGCATACCATCGCCGATTGGCATCAGCGCTCAAAAGTTGTTGTTTCGCGCATGAAGCCGTACAACCGCCAAGCCGCTTCCATCTAAACAGCGACCAAGGTGGCCGCTTCCTTGCCGGGGGAATTTGTGTGAGCGCGGTGTCAGAACTTTCACCTCTTTTACCTCTTCATACGCAGCATCCTCATTCACCGGTGATCATACGCAGCGTTCCAGATTGGGGCTGGAATAAAGACGTTTGTTCGAGCCATGGCTCAATATATATATATATATATATATATATATATATATAGGGCCTCCCGCTCACTGCCGCCCTGTATAGGCATACAAGCCTGTCCGCAGCGCGCTCTCACTCGCTTTCTGCTTTATTTAACATTGCGAGTGCGCTTGGCTGCGACCCGACGGCGCATACCCGGCAGTTGCATTGTTCATGATGGATTGTGGCTATGAAGCGTGCCCGCCGGAGGGATTTCTTGGAGGAATTCAGCTGCTCCAGAACGCGCATCCTGTGCGTACCGTTGTGATGACTCGTAGCCGCCCACCGCAATGTTATTGGATTACGTTGAGGGTGCGTCGTCCACCCTAGCCCTGCCCCTGATCCGCACCAGTGAGGCGTTGTAACGGAGCCTGTTGCGGTACCCGGCGTAATTGGCTGCTTCAGCACGTTTTGTGCCCTGCTGTTAGGTATTGTTAGCGTGAAGCTTCTTTTCTTGGCCATCAGACCCGCCTTGTAAGTCTTGTGCGCACGACCATGGGCATTCGTTTCTTGTTTCTACCGCTTCTATACCTGCGTAGCACATTCCAGGGGTTTTTTTCCCCATAAGAAACCTGTGTTTTATCCTCATGGCATTTTACTCGTTGGGTGCGACGATGACTCACCAACCCAAATCAAAAAGGCATTGCCTTCAATGCCTCTTTCTTTGTTATTTGATTACGGTTGTGACAATAGACACAAAATGTCCAATTTTGGTCTCTAACTAAATCAACATGGGACGCCCAGAGACTGTAGGAAAGCTCAATAGTGTTGTTCGCCAACATCATGTCAACCTCCTACTCTATGACATGCCCCTCAGCAAGGGAAGTACAATAACACTACTAATGAATAGGGTTGGCGTCACCAGTATGTATGCTATGGTTTACGATGGATGTTCGGCTTAGTGCACGAAATCAAATATATCATTGTACTAAAGGAAAAGGCTGGAAAGAGCTCTGGCTTGATCATCTGGCAAATCCGCAACTATTATGCCAGAAGAGGGGCTCGAATGCGATGGAGCCGGTGGTGAAGGTGGTGGTGAATTATTTCGGTTCCCTGCGACAAGCTGGATTTCCTCAGCGGCCGCCACGTCGGTACTACACAATGATTACAGACCCCACTACCTCTACAGCTACCGCACTTGTTCTCGTCATGGCCCACCCCCGTGACCCTGGAAACTTCTGCAGGAACGACGACGTAGATTTAGATGACTGGCTAGCCCTATACGAGCGTGTGAGCAAGCACAACAGGTGGGATACCACACAAATGCTCGCGAATATAATCTTTTACTTGACTGGGACCACACGGGGGTGGTTTGAAACCCATAAATATGACCTAACATCGTATCATATCTGCAAACAGAAGCTCCACGACCTGTTCGGAAAGCGTATTGGTCGCCACATTTCCGCCAAGAAAGGCTCGCCTCTCGCGCCCAAACGTCTATGGAATCTTATCTCCCTTAAATCCCAGACGTCCTATCTCTATGCCGCAAAGTCGACAAGACATGCCTGGGGTGGATAAAGTCGGCTATATACTAAAAGGCATTGCCGCAATGCCTTTACTTTCCTCTTGTTCAGGAATTATTCCACCGTGGACGCTGTATTGCAGGTGTGCTGACATTTTGAGCAAGCAAAACAGAGGCGCATATCTCACTGCTTCGACTGGCAGCTGAACATGGCTGCTAGCTCCTCCTGTATATGTCTTCCGACTCCTCGACCGCCTGCTAACGACAGTACTTTGACATGCATTGTCCGCCAAGAGCTTGAGGCAATGACTCTCGCAGCCTCACTATCGCATACGCCCGACAAAACCCTGGCTACTATATCAATAATTAAGTATATTGTTCGCCAAGAGGTTGCGAATATGATCGTCCCTCCTGCCAGCGCCACAGACACCGTGGACTACGGACCTGTCCCTCCATTAATTGCTGCTGCCTCATCCAACGCCAGTTTCTCGCCCCGATATCGGTACCGCAATCCAAATGAATGGCGTAAAGATGACAATCGCCCCATCTGTTTTACTTGTTCTCGCTTTGGCCGCATTTGCTGTCACTATCGTAGCCGATGGTACACGCCATCTCGTCGGTACACCTACGTCGACCGCCCCGGAGACTATGCCCCTCGCTATTCCTCACCTCGACCCGACCAGATCCGTGCTTACTCCAGTGCCACTGTCCGTGCTGCCCAATGTTCACCACCCCACAAACACAACGCACGCGTTCTCCTCTTCCTTGCCGCAGTTCGTTACCGTCCTATTCTGGCCACTTACTGGAAAACTACCAATGCAGCTGGAAAACTACCAATGCAGCTCCCGGATGTGACGCTGCATTTATGACCCGGACCCAAAAACCTCTGCTGACCCCTGCCCTACAAAATAACCGTATCGACCTCCTTGTAGATGAAGTTCCCGTTTCTGCTTTCATTGATACAGGCGTCTAACTGTCCGTTCTCAGCTCCTCATTTCGCCGTGGCCTCAAGAAAGTCCTTATGCCAACCGTCTCGTCCACAGTTCGCGTCTCTAATGGTAGCCATGCTGCCGTGGTTGACATGTGTACGCTGCGAGTTATCATTGCTGGCTCTCATGCCCCAGTGTTTTTCACCGTTCTACATGAATTGCAGTCACAACATTATTTTTGGCATTGACGTTTTAACTGCCCACTCTGCCCTTATTGACTGCTCTACCGGCCTACTTCACTTGGACCTTCCGCTATGCTCTGAAGACCCCTCCTCCTCACCCCACCTTCAATGAGCACAGTTCAGCCAACTTCCTCCTGAAACTTCCATTTACATCCCTATGTCTCCATTCCCACCCGTCCCTGACGGCGACTATCTCGCGTGTCCCATTACGGATGTCACGCTGCAGCGGCACGTCACCCTTCCTCATCGAATTGTGCACATCTCCCAGATTTGCACCACTTTCCCTGTCCTTACCTTCAGCTTTTCAACTCAAGCTCTGCTCGAGGGAATTTCACTAGCTGTGCCGTCTCGATCCCCGATAGTGCCATTTCAGCTCTGACTACAGATCATTCATCTGGCATCTCTTCAAACACTCCCTCGTCCTCTACATTGTGTCCTGATCCTCTTAACAGCATGATTTCAGCTTATCTCCAACCTGAATACGTCGGTGTATAACACAAGGTTTTGCTCACCTACAGTGACCTGTTTGACTTCAGTGCCCGCTCGTTAGGTCAGACTACAGTTTTCCGCCACCGCATTGACACCAGTGACGTCAGTCCCATTCACAGGGTGCCCTATCGTGTTTCGCTTGCCGAGCGATTCGTCCTTGAAACGGAGGTCGAAAAGATGTTAGCGAACGACGTAATCGAGCCTTCCTGTAGCCCCAGGGCATTCCCTGTCGTGTTGGTCAAAAAGAAGGATACCAGTTGGAGATTCGGCATTGACTATCCTCATTTAAATAAGATAACCAAAAAATATGTCTATCCTCTTCTGTGTATCGATGAAGCGCTTGATAGTTTGCACGGAGCCAGCTACTTGTCGTCCATCGACCTTCGTTCCAGCTTCTGGCAGATCTGTCGACGAGAGAGACCGAGAAAAAAGAGCTTTCATCACCCTTGACAGTCTCTATCAATTTAAAGTTATGCCTTTTCGTTTTTCTAATGCCCCAGCAACCTTCGAACGCATGATGGACTCTTTGTTCAGAGGCTTCAAGTGGACCACTTGTTTGTGTTATCTTGATGACGTAATTGTCTTCTTCTCTTCATTTGGCAGCCATCTGCTTTGCCTTTCTACAATACTTGCGCTTTTAAGCCGCGCCGGACTTCATCTAAACTCCAAATGCAGCTTCGGTAACCGAGAAATCAAAGTACTTGGTCACTTGGTTAATGCTTCCAGCCTTAAGCCTGACCCTGACAAGATTCCTGCCGTCAGAGATTTTTACATTCCGCGTCCAAGCGATGTTCGAAGTTTTATTGGCCTATGTTTCTATTCCGACAATTCGTCCAAACTTCACAGCCCTTACTCGTCCTCCCACCCACATCCTCAATAAAGTCGTGTCATTCTCTTGTGGGTCTGAAAGAGTTGCAGCTTTCTCGCAGATCATTGCTGCTCTCACTGCTCCACTGTCTTGGCCCATTTCAGCCCATCCGCCAATGCTGAACTCCGCAAGTGGTTTGGCATAGGAGCTATACTCGCTCAGTGGCAACACGGCCGTACAAGGGGGATTGCGTATGCTAGCCGCCTCCTAACAACTCCTGAACAAAATTATTCTATCACAGAGCGAGAGTGTCTGGCGCTTGTTGGGGCTATTACAAAATTCCGTCCTTATTTGTTTTGCTGCCCTTTTGCTGTTATAACAGACCACCATGTCTTGTGCTGGCTTTCTTCACTCAAAGATGCTACTGGCTGTTTATGGCGCTGGGCGCCACTATTGCAGTAATATACCTTTCCTGTCGTCTACAAGTCCGGCCGGCTTCACCAAGATGCAGACTGCTTGTCCCGTCAACCCGTCGAATACCCTATTCCTACCGACTCTGACGGTGATGCATGTGTCTTGTCTGTCTCAGCCTTTTCTAACAATGCCGACGAACGGCACCTAGGTCCTTCGCTGCATTCCCTTATCCTCCGTCTTACCTCTGATCGCCCTGATCCATATCTCGCCTTACTTGTGCTCCACGAGAACACCCTATACCGACGGAATATGCGACCAGATGGCACAGACTTTTTGCTCGTCGTTCCCCAACACCTGTGTTCCACCATCCTTGGACAGTTGCATGATGCTCGCACGCCTGGCCACCTGAGTGTGTCTCGCGCATACGACAGCCTGCACCGACGTTTCTAGTGGCCTGGGCTCTACCGCTCCGTTCAGCAGCATATTGCCGCATGTGAACTGCGTCAGCGTCGAAAGAAACCTACAATTTTGCCTTCAGGTCATTTTCAGCTGATCCCCATACAGACTGACCCGTTTTTCCGCGTACGCGTTGACCTTCTTGGCCCCTTCCTGGTTTACGCCTCGGGAAACAAATGGATCGCCGTCGTAATTGATTACGCTACGTGGTACGCTATTACTCGAGCCATCGCAACCAACTGCGCCACAGGCGTTGCTGACTTCCGTCTGGAAAACGTGATCCATCATCATGGTGCCCCTTGTGAACTACTAACAGACCGTGGCCGCTGCTTCCTGTCCCGAGTGGTTGACGAAATTCTCCGTTCGTGCTTCATGGTCCACAAAATCACTACCGACTATCACCCCCAGACCAACGGCCTAACGGAACGTCTAAACCCTATCCTCACAGACATGGTGGCCATGAATGTGTCTGACGACCACCGAGATTGGGACAATCATCAACCCTTTGTGATATCCGCCTACTATTTATTGGTCCATTCCACCTCTGGATACTCTTCATTTTATTTATTACTAGGTCGACACCCGTTATTGCCATTCGACACCTCTCTACCCGCGGCAGACACCACCAGTACTTACGCCAGTCAAGCCGTCGTCCGCGCTCATGATGCCCGCCGAATAGCTCATGCCAGGCTCTATGCATCCCAAAACTACCAAAAGTTCCGATACGAACGTCGCTACTGTAATGTCCACTTACACTCTTGGATCACTCGTCTTGCTGTGGCTCGCGGGCCGTCGCATGGGCTTGTGTGAAAAGCGTTCGCCCCTTCACACAGGCGCTGACCGTGTTTTTCGCCGCGTGACGAACATCTCTTACAAGTTGAATCTGTGTGTCCTATGTTCTCGTCCACAGCACCAACCTCTGAAATAGTGCATGTGTCTCGTATGGAGCCCTATTATGCACGTTCGATTTCGCTAACGTAGACCGCACAGAGACTGCTTTTCCCGAGGGGGTAGTGTTATCTAGCGGTATTCGCTGATCGTGCTGAGAATGATGAAGAGCGACAGACTCCCAGAGGAAGACGACGCTGAGGGAGGTGAAATCAGCGCTTTCATCAACGTTAGTTGTGCGGACCGGTTTTTTCCTGTGGTTCTTCCGCGTAACAATATACTGCCCAAACAGATGAATGGGCGTGACGGCAGCAACTTCGCAGTCAGCTAAAGGAAAAAGGTCATTAAGTGCTATGCTGAGTAAAACTTGGATGCAGCGGCTGAAGTTTAGCATGGAAAAATAGGTGCGGTTACTGATGACAGTCACTACTGTATGTAAGAGTATGATGTTATAATAGAGAACATCACTGATTCGGCACATGACGTATGTACCGTCAGGAAGTCCAGGGAATGAGGACAGCGAAACACAGACGTCAGCTTCTGGCGGTAGACAAACTCGATGTATTGGCAACGGGGCTTGATATCGGTGCTTTCTGGGCAGAAAGGCAGGTTTATGAGGCGAAGGCCAGTAGAGCAGTCGGTCAGGGGAGCATGGGCAGCTAAAAAAGTCGATGACTAACATCTTGAAAGCGAGCAGCATAAGGGTAGCACGACCGCAAATTATCACTCATGCAAAGCACAGTCCCACGGCGGCAACGAGTCTTCTATTAGCGACACGATCGGCTTAAAAAGTTGGAGGTGTTAGGACCATATTGAGATGACGGCGAAACAAAGAGCTGAGGGTGGACATGTGAGTGCCTGTGGAAGTGAGGGTGGTAATAGGGATACTATCACACAGGCATTTAAGGGAACAGGGTAGGTCCTATTCTTGCCATGCATTTTAGGCTATGTTCGTGACCCTTTTTCTCATGATCTGCTGTGGTTAGAACATTAACATTGATGGCATTGTAATCAGCAATGCTAGGTAGTGTTACTGAACTAGGATAATTTCTTTTTAAAGGTTAGTTTTTTTCTTATCTTTTTTTTTACTGGACCCACCAAATTTTAGAGCCATGATCTGCAGTAAATTGCCTGTAAATAAAAATCGTCTGCAATAATATTTATAATCCTAGTTCAGTAGACTATCTGTAATGTTTTCTCAATGTCTGGAAAATTTTATCTCCCTTGCGCCTGTAGTTTCTTAAAAAAGGGTCAAATGCAGCAAAATTTGGTGTTTTGAGATAATTGGCTTTGAAGTGGAAGAAAGAGCTTTATTGCAATATAGGACTATAGAAACAAATTCTCACGCATTTTTTCAATAGCCACCAGCCTGGTAGTCCCCTCCATCATCAACACTTATTTTCTGCACTAGCTGCCTTGTTTTCCAGGCCTCCGTAGTGACCAGTCGTGGCGCCCACTCCTGGGTTGTGTTGCGGAGAATTGGCGTCATTGGAAATCGACTTATGCCGGTTTCCGTAGAAGAGACGTATTTTTAAGCACTTCTTTGGCTTTGTCATTGCATTACCGCTAAATAACCAGCACAAAGGTATAAACAAACTCGTATGTCCGCGAAAACACGCCGAAACACGAGCAAAATGCCGCGCGTTGCGAGTAATCCAGCTAGTTCACTGCAATCCAGCTGCGTCTTAGGATTCGTTTGGCTAAGTGAAGTATGCTAGCTAGGTTTTCACTGTTGCCAGATGAGTGACTGCCATTCCGCTAAACGTGACAAAAAATAGGCGCTGAAAAGTTTTTTTTTTTTTTTTTAGCTTAGGAAAAGCACAGATCCCGAGCATGTGTCAATGTGGCTGGATGCTGCCTAGGTTTCGAAAAATGTTGATTTTGAGGTAAATATTTCGCGTGCGCGCAAATGAAAGACTGGGCTATGTTAAGGAAAGAATAGAGATTTTAAATTACACAAAAACAAAAAATCGATTTTTTTTCGGAAATTTTGACTACCCTGTTCCCTTAAGAAGGGTCAGAAGAGAATTTTCAGGCCGGGTAGTAAATTCAACGTCGCCTCCGGGAACTGCATAGGTTAGAGCTCCGAAAGAGAGTCATAGAAGAGGGGACGGTGAATGTCGAAGTTGGGGCGAGCGGTGGAGGCGGGTCTGGGGAGACGTCTAGAAACTGGAGGTGTGCAGAGCTCAGATTTGAAGACACGGGAGTGGATGTCGCGCAGAGATCGGATGACGGCAGTAATCGCCGGTGCGATCATAATAGCAGTGAGCTCAAGATGGCGGTACGAAACGGCTGCGGCAAAGGCGAGAAATGTGGTCGACACGAGAGTGAATATAACAGATGGCGCGTCGTCTGAGTGGCGCCAGTGGTCGGGTGATGGTATCGGTAACGGGCGGGGTAGGGAAGGCCCCAGTAGGAGCCGCAGCACTTACGATTGGAACGTTATGTCTTAGAGAGGACTATGCGGAACGCTGTACAGAGTTGAATCCTACATTCACATTCAGGCCTTATTCGTGACCCCATTTCAAACGAAGGATTAAATTAGGACTAAAATCGCATCTACCGACATATGGATGAACGCAACGGGTGTTATGGCTTCGAGCACTCAGCTAAAAGTTTCGGTCACGTTCGACGAATTCGACGGCTGCTGCAGCGTTAGGAGATCTCTACACGAGCACGTTGAAGCTGTGTTTAGCAAGAAGTCGAAGCGGGGAGCGACACGACGGTATATTGCTTGATCAAACTTCCGGCCAACTTTGATGACTGTGTTGTCCGTCGTACAGTATTTTCAAATCAGGGTGAAGCAAATAAACGAAGAGGCAGGCTTGGTTTGTGCGATGTCGCCTTGAACAACCTTTAAGGTTAAAGATATATCCTGCGCTTTTCCTTTCTTATAAAATATACAAGAAAAATAAGACAACATTATCAGGCATAGGTGTCTACAATTCTGTTGCATCCACTAAAATGTATAAGGATCCTTCTTATCCCCAATAAAAAAATTTAGACGGACTTCAGCAACTAAAATAGTAAAAGGCGAAAGCCTGAGAAATCTGATCTTGTCTAGCGTTTCTGCCATCTGCAATCCCACACTGGAACGCGCGCCAAGGAACGCCATGCGACAGGAGCAATGGGTACCATGGAAACGTACACTTGTCGGAGAGAGAGTACGTGTGATAGATACTGCGCCTTTCCTCCAGAAGTCTGATCTTGTCTAACGCTCCTGCCATCTGCAATACCACAATTGAACGCGCCAAGGCACGCCACGCGACAGCCGCCGCAAAAGCGGGACACACTTTGTCCACGAAAGTATGAGCCATTAAAGGCTTTCGCCTTGATAATAATTGGTTCAGAGAAAGGAAAAGACGGCGTATTTGTGTCACACTATTTTCTGCGGACACCTGAATCGCGCCGTAAGGGAAGGGAGGAAAGGGGAAATGAAAGTAGATAGAAGCAGGAGCCGTAGTGGAGGACTACTTAGTAATTTCGACCACCTAGGAATCTTTAACGTGCGCAGACATCGCACAGGACACGGGCGCTTCTTCATTTCGCCTCCTTCGAAACGTAGCCGCCGCGGTCGGGATCAAACCCGGGTACTCAGGCACAGTATTCTGGCGTCTTACTACTGCACCACCACAGAAATCTTAATTTACGAGCCGCCAGCATCACGGACGTTTCCACCTTGAATAACCTAGAAGGTCAAAGGAAGATACTGCGCCTTTGCTTTCTTGTAAACAAATGTACAATATGCAAGAAAAAAGGATCTTGACCTGGTTAGGTATAGGTGTCTAAAATTCCGTGGAGTTTAGTCAAAAGCATAGCGCTCCTATTTTCGCTAAAACCTAATTTAAGCAAAAACTATGAAAAAGCCGCAGATTTCAAAGCTGATGTTAAACATACTATTGCGGCAATACTTAGCACTCGCTCTATAACTAGGTTCAAGCCTGCTTGTACCCTTGTCATTGTTCGTATTGCGTAGGGCGTGGGTTTTTGGCTGGTAAAATCACTTTACATATATAGTTGAGTGATTGAAACAACTTAGCTAGATCTTTACGGCTGAAGGATATCCAGGCTCATGGCAAAAAATCCCGTGAGCGAGATGTCTGTGCGAGATCGGCCACATTCCGCGAGACGTGTTCATGTGTAGCGTTCCTGCCATCTGCAATGCCACACTTGAACGCGCATGAAGGAATGCTACACGACAGAAGCGATGGTGTACCATCAAAATTCACACTTGCCGGAGAAAGTGTGACAGATACTGGGCCTATTTACTGGTAAACCAATCACAATTATATGTAGCACGGCAACTAACGCCGATATGAGGCAAACGAGGGGATGCAAATGACAGGAGTGGAATGGTAAGCTCTCGCCATTGTCTTCTTAAGACACATTTAAGACACCCTCTAGTTTCCTGGAGAAGAGCTACAACTTTTTAGTCAGTTTCCTCTCTACCCAGTAAATTAAAATTGATTAGTCTTTACTTAATAACCATTATTTGTGAGCGATAAATACGACAGCTCTGCACAGGCAACTAAAGCATCTTCTAATTGCCTTTACTGTGCTAGGGCACACCTCGTTTCTTTAAGAGCTTGTTTACATTTATCTGGTACATCCGGTATATACTATAACATGAAACAACTATACTGTCAACCTACTACCGCTCTGAAGCTGCGAGGGTAATTGGGAAAATATTTAATGATATACAGGCAGCATGTAATTTCAGTAATATTTAAAAAGGCTGTGGATGTTTCTCAAGCCCCACATTTGCTTGCTCGTCAAACCCGATACCTGTTTTATTTCAACTGACTCTGATTTCGCCAATCCTGTGAAAAGCGCATCGCTTTTTATGCTTTCGAAGGCCGTCTCTCTAAGTACTAATTTTATATTTAAGAACAAAAATATATCAGGCCACCCAACGCGCCTTAAGAGTTGAATGTGGTAACCTGGAAAGCAACGTTGCTGATATATGTTTCTTCCTTCGCAGCACGACATGGTGGTTGTAGGTTATACAGTTTTTGTTTCTTTAAGTATTGGCTGAAAAATGGTGATCAAACTCATCTGAAACCGCTCTGAGCACGTGCAGACATAGCCATTCCACATGTTTCATGACTTCACATGCCTCAGAAAACAGTCGATGATCATCCACGTCACCTTTAGTGTGCAGAGGCCCCTACCAGCTCAGATATATCTTATGATCTCTCGGCGTCACAGTACTTGCCGATTAGTCAGTACTGGAGTAAATTACAAACCACATTACCAGCCAACTTGACCTTTCCGCACTCGCTCGTGATGCCAGACACACATATGGCCGATCAGTCCTTATCGATAGGTTAACGGCGCTCAGTTACCCGATCGCTGAGACTGGATTGATAGGATGTAGAGGAAATAAAGGTCTCAAAACTTCTCTCGAACAATCAATCTGTTTCTTTGCAGAGGATGCGATGAGTCTGAAGTGATCAGTTCTAGATCTATTGCACTGTTCGAACCTCAAAGAGGATACTCATAAATAGTATTCAGAAATCATTATATAATTCCTCATATTTTAAAAGCACTTACTCGCAGTTAGAAGAGGAAGTGTAGATAACACCAGAAAAAAGATAGCGAATATGTCCTGATAAAACAGGCACATGGTGGAGGAGACCATGTACTGATATCTCCAATGTTGAAAATTGCCGGAGAAAAAAAGCTTTAAATACGTTTCTGTGCTCACACCACAGCTTTCCACAATACAAATTATTCTGAGATGTGCTGCGACAGTTTAATACGAAGTTGTCATACCTTATTGCCAGGAAAATGAGGCCTAGTAGCAATTGTGTTCAGAAATGTAGCATTTAAATTGGCTCGTTAGTGAGATAGATGAGGAGCATACGCGACAAAGCAGTCGTATAATATAAAAGAAGGCCAGTTTGGATAAGTGCAGAAGGAGCATGTTTTCTTTTTCTGTGCCATAATGTAGTAATAAAGAAAAAACAGTCACAAGTAAAGAAAGTCTGGACTATAACACAATACTCTTAACAAATGTTATGTACGCTAGACGTTTTGTTAAATCTTTATCGAAAGGGGTTTTCGTAGTGCACGATATGCTAACGCCGATTCCTCCACTTTCGAAAACGCGGCATAGCTGTAGGATTGGTGACCTTTGCTGATTAGATACAGGTTGTCCTTGACATTTATGACGTGAACGCGCACTTCTTTATTATTCATAAGGTCAGGCTTCCTTCGTCAGTTAAGTTGTCTTTTAGAAAACCTTCCAAGAACACTGCAGAATCGGAGCTGGAGAAATGTGTTATCCTAAGCGTTTCTACTACACACGGTACATCGTGCGCGCCTTGTACATTTGTTAGAAAGGGCAGAGATCGTGCCAGAGAGTAGAAATTTTCTTTAATTGGCACGCGTTGGGTGCAATACTCGGGAAGGTGTGGGATTGAATGGTAGCCCGTTGTTCCTGTCGGATGGCGTTCTCTCAGTCACATGACACTCATGCAATTTGCCTCTCACAACCACATACCCTCATAGATACTCTCATATCCACATGACATTTTAATGCAGCTTGACTGTCATGTGAAATTGTTCCATGATATTGTCATAGTAGGTGATGGTTTTATCCAACTTGATTGCCACATGACTTCGTCTCGTGATATTTTCTAAGCTATGCAACATACTCCTGCAACTTCACTGTCCCGTGACGTGGCCGTTTAACATGGAGGTTTAACAATTTTAAATCATTGAATTAGTTTTGAGTCAAATAAATCATGATTATATATTGATGCATTTCAGTTATATATTGCTAGTTCTCGTAATTTCTAGTTGTCTGTCCGTGACATTGATTGGAGCGTTAAACAATACAATAAATATTACTGAAAGACGGCCTTCGTTTTCTTAATTCTGTAATAATTCACAGTAATTCACGCACCAAGCGATCTTTTTACGCAGTAAACACGCTATATTTGAAGACACCCCTTAGAACAAATTACCTAATTTATAAATCCATTTATTTCATAAAGTAATTGCAGCTGATAAGCCTCACAGTTACATATTACAAACATATTAGTATATAACCCAACAGCAATATACGTTTTCACACTCATATATATAGGGCGACGCTTTTGTGGGGATAAATTTTGCCGAAACACTAGGGGGACATTTTTGCTGACAGGACCATCGCCATAAAATGCTTCCGCAATAATTAAAAGTAGTTATCTATCTGACCAGACCACCCTCAACAAAATCACGTGCGAAAAGGACCTCCCAGCTGCTTCACAAGAGAAATGTGCCTATCATTTCCCAATTTGGGTTTCTCTGTTAAAACGAGATAAAGCAGTTTAATCCTTATAGTTTTCCTTGTGCTACATACTTGCTCAATAGGTAATTTTATTCGCAACCATGACACAAGTTTGTTCATCTTTTCAGGGTTTATTTTAAATTGTAGATACAAAGACAGCTAGTTCTGTTGAATTGGAACCTTACAACGCAGGGCAAGTGGAGTCTCCTGTTGAAACCACGCTTTGCACTTTCTTTTTACAAAGGGACAGACAGCTACAAAAAGTCGTTATTAAGAAAGCCACTCGTTACGTTAACATTGCAGCAGCTTGGAGAATTATTCACGAAAGCACCAGCTTATCAAAAAAAGAAACGGCTTTCTTTACAAAAGTGATGGGATAAATAACTAGCTAATTGCCACGCGGAGCCAACCTCTCCCGCAGAAACACAGCACATGTACAAATTTGATTTTTCGGCGTGTACATATTGCCAACTGCCGAAAAACATCTCGATTATAATCGTGTCTGCTCTCTCAAACGATAATGCCAGTCTGGAAGACTGCGTACGTGATATTTAAATTTCTAACGATGCCACAAAGCAAGATGTTATTTTCTTCCCGCTGCATAGCAATTATTTGAGCAGCACACTTACTTTTAATAATTAAAAGACGTATTGGCTTCCAACATGATTTCTCTTGAAGTGCTGACCTTATAATTTGATTTTTGCACCGCGGAAATTGAATGTGTTCCTTTTTTTCGCAACGTAGCACTAGAACTTATTCAATCACTAATATCAGGTTAGTCGGTTTGTGGCGTTTAAATCTCACAGCAACTCAGGCCATGAAAGAAACCGCAGTAGATGGCTTCGAGCATATCTACCACATGTGGCTATTTACCGTGCATTGACTTTATATAGCGCAAGGGCGCCTTGCATTTCGTCTCCATCAAAAAGCGGGCGCCACAGCCCGTCTCTAATATTATTTTTCACCTTCAGTCACCAAATCAAACATACTAGGTGAGCGCTCCCCGCTCTTTGCATACCATCCAACGGGACTTGCTGCTAAATGTTACAACCTGTCAGTCAACAAAACATTAGTGTGTGAACGGCTAGTTCTTATGCAGTGATAATGCTTCCACATGTAACGAAAGAAGGAAACGTCGAGTGGTTTGACTGTAGTGCTGAGAAACACAGGTGAGATCTTCACGTGGTGGTGTTAACAATAGGGGTAATATGCAGGGAGACTGAAGCATTACGGGCACAATTTCTTTGGCTGAAATGTCTTCACAAACAACTAAAATACGTGTTCGTAGTAATCACCACCAAAAGGAAGGCGGGGTTGGTGCACACAGGACACTTATAGGACCATCCTTCATGGGTGTCGTTTGATATCCGTTTTATTTGAAAGTGACTCAGGCCACCCTGGCTTCTCTAAACTTGTTCAGTATCGCACAATACAGGGGCGGCTAGCGTTTCGCCAGCATCGAAACGAAGTGGCCACGGCCGTTCATGAGCCTGGGTTTCCAGGCACCGTAGTCGAGTGTACTAACGGCTGAGCATGTGCGCCGAGGTGTCTAAAGCGAATTTATAATATATTGATACGTGGCAAGGTTAGTCCAAGAAACAAAACAGCTGATGACGGGCGAATATACCGGCAAGAGCCAACCTTCTCATTGTACCAACCATTGCTACCACTTCGTCTTCTGTCTCTGGTGTTGGTCATTGTCTTCTGCAATGATATATAGGTAACATTACCCCCGCCGCCAAAAGCTCAGTCCTGGTGAGTACTAAGCTGGAGCACTACAGTTAAATTAGTATGCTTGCATTCGGGCGACATGAACCATATCGGCACTTGGCAAAGCGAACTATAATGGCGGATGCACAGGGGTGGTCTCGGATGTCACGGAAGTGACTTGCTGTAAACACCATAAAGGCCTGTGTAGCACGGCAAGAGCTTCTCACACAGCCCCAAGTGACTAACGAAAGCCCAGAGCAAGGCGAGAGAGCCCGGAGAGTAGTGGACATCCCGATGACGAGAATCATAGCAGTGTTTTTGAGAGCTTTGGAAGCAAGCCAGTAGGTGGCGAATAATAATAGGGGCGGTGTCAACTCTGGGGATTGCGTAACGAACATCGGAACTTGTATTAGCAGTGGGAGGCACTACGTAGTCAAATGGATATGAGGGGTCGCGGCCGAATCCAAGATAGAAGGGCGAGTATCCTATTGTATCCTGGTGGGAGACATTATACACGAACGTTGCAAACGGCCAAGTAATATCCCACTCGGGGTATTCATCCGATACATATATTGACAGCCTGTCCATGAGCATGAGTTTGAGCCTTTTAATGCGGCCTTTCGTTTGTAGATGACAAGCGGTGTTTAAATAGTGCTTAATAGAGTAGTACAGGAAGACTTCGTGAAGTACTCGAGCAAGAAAGCAACGGCCAAGGTCAGTGAGCAGCTGGCGTGGAGCAGCATGGAGCAGGATGGCTTCATGGAGAAGAAACCTAGCCATGACAATTGCATAGCCGGTGGATATTGATTGTGTGACAGTGTAGCACGTAGAATAGCCCATGGCCACCGCAATCCATCTATTCCCTGAAGCAGAAAGAGTGAAAGGTCCAGAGAGATTAAGGCTAAAATCGGAAACATGGTTCCATTGCGATGTTGTTCGGCTGTAGGAGCCAGCAGACACAACTGAGGGCTTTTTCCGCCGCTGACACCTGTCACAAGAAGCCACGTAACGACGAACAGAATGGTAGAGCCCTGGCCAAAAGAAGCGCCGGCGGATGCTGTCGTACTTTCGAGATACATCAATATGGTCCGCCGAGGGCGCATCGTGCAGCTACTGAACGGTGGCACGCAGGTGTTCGCCGACTACGAGCAAAAGTTCAGCGCCATCTGGTCGTATATTCCGCCGATATAAGGTGCCGTTGTGAAGTACAACGAAAGCGAGGGTGACAGCAGGGTGATCAGTGCTGAGGCGGTTGATAATCCTGCAAAGAGGTTGATAATGCTGCAAAGTGCGCTGACATCGCACAGCACACGGGCACTTTGCTTTTTGCCGCCATCGAAAAGCGGCCGCCGAGGCCGGGATTCGATCCCGCGCCCTTGGGAACAGTAGTCGAGCGCCGTACCCACTGCGCCACCCCGACGAGGTGGCGAAACAAGGATAAAACTTCGTAATGGCTCACAAGAGGGATAAACGCTCACGTTCTCGGATCGAATAATTTTGCTCAGCCATAGAAAGGAGGTGACTGGAATAAATAACGACGTGAGTGCGACTCATCTGCAGTTAAGTGAGAATTGCACCAACACCGTGACCACTGGGTCAGTGTGTGCCTCCGTTAGAGCTGAGGAGTTTAAGTGTGCCAGGAGTTAAGTTTGCGGGCTTCGCACAGAAGCGAGATTCCGAAGGGGCCACCAAGGTCAAGGGGCAGTTTGACGCGGGCAGATTTATGACGGTCGCGCGGGCGACCGCTTCTCGGAAGTGAGCCCAGAACACATGGCAGCGGGCGACGCCGCCGGCTCTCTCCGCCCCGAGCCGCGAGGGAGGCAGAGCAGTGCAGTTAGAGCGCACAGCATAAGCGCAGTGGTTGTGGGTTCGGCGCTAACTGCGGTGTCTCCCGGTTCGAGTGGAGAGGGCGCGGAGGCCATAAATCCCGAAACGCGGCGTAACACAGGCCTGGGGAGAACGCGCTGTTGACATGTCTTCCCGGGAAGACGCCTGTGTGTCCCTGTGAATCCACCGCCCGCGCGCAGCCGACCAAGAGCAGGGATCGGAATGTTTGGGCCTGAGGTTTGCGCGTGTGTGTTCTTTTTGTATTTTCGGAAGTGTAACCGTCCACGCCGTTTGTCTTTGCGACTGCTTGGCGCCGCTGGCGTGGGAGGATTTTGGAGAGGGAAAAGTTGCAGATGTATGTGTTTGTGTGCGCAACCACTCGCCGCTTAGTGCGTGCTTTGTGTGTGTTTTATTTGACATGCGTAGGAGAGGGGTATATGTGGCACGATGATTGGCCAGCCCATTTTGAAACACTGAATGTTATTGGCCACAGAGTGGCATACGTTGATTGGTCAACGGACAAAACTGGAATTTTGGGTAACGCTAAGAAAGCGAGAGTGGGACAGTTGGGCTTGGAAGAGAGTGGGGCTCGGAGGAGAGTTGGGCTCGGACGAGAGTCGAGGGCAGACGGGTTGTTCGAGAGGGAGGCTAGGCTGACGGAGGTCTCAAGGGACTCCTGCCTAAAGTGTAGCAGGAGGCCAAGGCCTGATCCTGCTAGCCTCTGACCTCAGATCGTTCACCAGTCGCAGTTAGCCCTCTATGTTTGATGTCGCACCCGACGACATTATTGTAAATACTAAGTTGTAAAAAGGTGTAAATAAACGTGTACAGTCCGAGAAGTCGTCATCTCCGCACCGCAATGTGTCACTGAGCCACGGACGCAGCGGTGGTCACCAACACCACTCGGTACGAGCGAAGGCAGCAGGAGAAACAGCAAGAACACCTGCTGTATAGGGAAGTCCATCGATCCCCCAAGCCCTTTCGCACATTTAGTTTAACTGGCGCAGTCGAGACAGGATCGGCCCAGCGACTTCCTGCGGAGTGGCGAGAGATCGACGACGTCTCGGACTGATGTACACGGAGGGTGGCACACTACCTCGGTGAGCCAAGGCTGACCAGGTAGAAGTTTGACGTCGAGGTGTCCCGGAATCGACGCTACCGGCCCAGAGAGGCAGCGACAGTGAGGCGACATCCAAGTGAGAGGCCTCAGAAGCCAAGGCTTCATTCAGGACAGCGCCGGCGAGCAAGAGGCCGCCGTGAAAGTGAACGGAGCGCTGCGACAGGGAGACGACGGACCCCGTTCTGCGCGGCACCTGCGTGTGGGAACTTCCCAAGCTCCCTGGTTGACAGTGCCGACTGAGTGAGTTTCTCCGCTCTCACTTTACTTGCCTCAGCGTATGCGCATGAGTCGCAGGGTTAATGTAAAGTAACGCCCAATGGCTACATTGGGGTGGTGGAGTGATTATTACTGTGCATACGACGCTTGGTATGCGCCGATGTCAGGGCTGAGCGAATTAAGGAAAAGGAGGAAAGGGAGAGAAGGGAGAAAAGAATAGCGCAGATCCACGAACGCCTGCGGCAGTTAGCCATAGCCAAGGAAGAGCTAACGCAGGAAAGGGAAAGGCTCGAGGAGGAGGAGCGCTTACGGAGGGCAGCGCGTGAACCACCGGAGCCGGTACAAATTCAGGCGTACACTCCCGCAAATGATACTGATCAAACGCTGATCGAGGCATTCGTTGAGCTGAGCAGCAGCAGCGGCATTAAGTCCGTTCTTACTGAGAACGTAAAAGAGGAATGCCAGATTCCTGCGGAGGATGTTGTGGTTTGCGCTGCTGCTGAGAGAGAAGTTGTAGTTTGCGTCGAGGAACCTCGGGTTGTAGACTCAACCGATCTTGAGAGAGAGGGGAATTCTCTTATCCCTGAGGTAGAGGTGGGCTCTACGGAGGCACCTGTGACATTGAATGTCACCGATCAAAATGTACAGGCTGAGTCGGGCAAAGCAGCGGAAAGTGCCCACGATTCTAATGACTCGAATGAGAGCAAAGACGCGAAATGCTTGGCTGGCGAAAGTAGTGAACTTGGGTTCCCGACCGAAGCGGCAGAGGGTCAGGCAGGCTGTGTCGAGAGCGCAACAGTCGAATTAATGATCGCGACATCAAGAGTAACATCTGAGGAGCCAGCCGCACAGCTGTTTAAGCGAAGCGATCCCGAGCCGAAAAACACGGGTTCGTGTGAAGATACAGATGAGCGCAGTCTGGGGCATGGTCTGAGCGATGGCGACGGAAATTGCGTCCCACGCGTTGAAGAGAGCGAAGTAACATTGTCACATGCAGCGATGGACCATGACCAGCGTTGTGACCTCGGTGCGTATCTGCGTAAAGGAAGGACTGCTAAGGCGGAGCCTCCGGAGAATGAGCTTTCTGAGACAGGCACAATAGTCTCAGAGGCGCCTTTTGGGTGCATTCTTGTTCGTGCTTCCGAGGAAGCGCGTGTGTCGTGCACGCAGGCAGCTAGCGTTGTGTGCGATGCAGGAAGGCGGCACAGCCAAAAAGCACGGCGCGTGCCATTATCTTCCATGCTGCGGCTCGTCTGTGTCGTGCGAGCCGTCCAGCCTTTTGATCCCGGCGGTAAGCGCCGAGCAATGTTCGCAGTCTTCACCCACTCTGCCACTGCCAGTTGTGAGAGGCGTAAAGATCCCCTGTGGCTCGACCACGCGCTGAGGCAGTGATTGGGAGTGGGGGAACGTTGACTCATCCAAGAGACTTTGGGCACGGAGTGGACAGTCATTCCTGTGCGGGACTATGTGTTTTATGTGAATTTCTGCTCTGTGCTTGATTATGCAGTGTTTATTGCTTGATTTGGTGTATACGTATGCCAAGCTGTGTCGCCTTGTGTGGCGTATGGTTTAGTTACCGTTTGCGAACGTGCACACGGGCTATTGTCGTTCAGGGCGCGCACGCTTCTGTACGGAGTGTTGCACTATTGTTTGTATGCTGCGTTGGTTTGTTTGTTTGGTGTGCGCCACACCACAGTGCCCCCCCCCCCTCCTTCCCCCGTTAGAGGAGTTTTATGTTGAGCGTACAGCAAGTGTACGCGCAACATTCTCGATGGGGAGGAGTTAAGTTTGCGGGGGGCCACCAAGGTCAAGGGGCAGTTTGACGCGGGCAGATTTATGACGGTCGCGCGGGCGACCGCTTCTCGGAAGTGAGCCCAGAACACATGGCAGCGGGCGACGCCGCCGGCTCTCTCCGCCCCGAGCCGCGAGGGAGGCAGAGCAGTGCAGTTAGAGCGCACAGCATAAGCGCAGTGGTTGTGGGTTCGGCGCTAACTGCGGTGTCTCCCGGTTCGAGTGGAGAGGGCGCGGAGGCCATAAATCCCGAAACGCGGCGTAACACAGGCCTGGGGAGAACGCGCTGTTGACATGTCTTCCC
This sequence comes from Amblyomma maculatum, assembly GCF_055883805.1. Lineage (NCBI taxonomy): Eukaryota > Metazoa > Arthropoda > Arachnida > Ixodida > Ixodidae > Amblyomma > Amblyomma maculatum. Next base: position 103,563,882 of record NC_139354.1, read on the forward strand.
GGGAAGACGCCTGTGTGTCCCTGTGAATCCACCGCCCGCGCGCAGCCGACCAAGAGCAGGGATCGGAACGTTTGGGCCTGAGGTTTGCGCGTGTGTGTTCTTTTTGTATTTTCGGAAGTGTAACCGTCCACGCCGTTTGTCTTTGCGACTGCTTGGCGCCGCTGGCGTGGGAGGATTTTGGAGAGGAAAAAGTTGCAGATGTATGTGTTTGTGTGCGCAACCACTCGCCGCTTAGTGCGTGCTTTGTGTGTGTTTTATTTGACATGCGTAGGAGAGGGGTATATGTGGCACGATGATTGGCCAGCCCATTTTGAAACACTGAATGTTATTGGCCACAGAGTGGCGTACGTTGATTGGTCAACGGACAAAACTGGAATTTTGGGTAACGCTAAGAAAGCGAGAGTGGGACAGTTGGGCTTGGAAGAGAGTGGGGCTCGGAGGAGAGTTGGGCTCGGACGAGAGTCGAGGGCAGACGGGTTGTTCGAGAGGGAGGCTAGGCTGACGGAGGTCTCAAGGGACTCCGGCCTAAAGTGTAGCAGGAGGCCAAGGCCTGATCCTGCTAGCCTCTGACCTCAGATCGTTCACCAGTCGCAGTTAGCCCTCTATGTTTGATGTCGCACCCGACGACATTATTGTAAATACTAAGTTGTAAAAAGGTGTAAATAAACGTGTACAGTCCGAGAAGAGAAGTAGTCATCTCCGCACCGCAATGTGTCACTGAGCCACGGACGCAGCGGTGGTCACCAACACCACTCGGTACGAGCGAAGGCAGCAGGAGAAACAGCAAGAACACCTGCTGTATAGGGAAGTCCATCGATCCCCCACGCCTTTCGCCCGTTTAGTTTAACTCCAGGATGGACGGATTGGTAGAGGCTGCAATCAGCTCAGAAAAAGCTTGAGATTTGTCTTGGCCTAAGCAAAATAGGAACAAAGGCCAAAGAAACTAGACACGTCACTGGTACAGCGGGGTGTAGGAAATGCACTCACAGGACGAGTTTTGTTGGAGTGCATAATGAAAAGAAAGTCCATCATGCGGTCAAACATTTCGGGCGCTTTACACAGGCCAAAAGGCTTCACCTTCAACTGGTACAGTCCATCGAAAGTGACGAAGGCGGTCTTCTCTCGGTCCCTTTCGTCGACAGCGATCTGCCAATAACCAGAACAAATATCAATCGAAGAGAAACAGCTGGCACCATTCAAGCAGTCGAGAGCATCATCTATCTTGCGCAGTGGGTAAACGTCCTTCTTTGTAAGCTTATTAGGTCGTCGGTAATCAACACAGAACCTCCAGGTATTGCCCTTTTTAACAAGCACGACAAGTGACGCACATGGGCTCCTCGAAGGCTCTATACTGTCACTTGTCAACGTCACGTCTACTTAATATCGTAAGACGAGAATTTCAGAAATGGTGACTCGCTAAGCTTTCCACTGAAATGGGCTGGCGTCTGCGGTAGCAATGCGATGACAAACTAGGTTCGTTTGATCCAAGGGGCAGTCATCAAAATAAAAAAGTATCACTCAACGAAGTCAGAAGGCTTTTAAGTGCTTTATTATAATCTTGACGGAAGTCAGGAGCAACTATTCCTGATATGCGGGCCTCTAGAGGAGGAGACGGTACAGGTCGTGGCGGCACTTTATCATTAAGATCAGTTATAAAAGCAGACACATCAAAGTCAGACAATGGGTAAAATAGGCTAGAAAAATGCCCTCACGAAGCACTTGCACAAAACAAACTGAAGTTCAACACTTGAATATAAGTGTGGTTGTTCGCTACGTACATAATTTTGTACGAGAGCGAGATTCTACGCTGCAGAGTCAGGTCGGTTACGGGCACACAATGTAGTCGCAATCAGAAATGGAGAAAAAAGGCGACGTGCGCAAATCCACAGCGGCTTCTGGTGGCAGGCGAGAAAATGTTGCGGAGCGGCGAAGGAGCGTTTAAGTTGGAGAATCTTGTTAGTCAGGACATTGCGGCAGGCCTAAATGAAGCACTCCAGAAAAACAGTCAATGAGAGCTGAGTGGGCAGTTAAAAAGTCGAGGCCTTATATAACGTCTTGAGGGCAACTGGTGAGGACTGTAAATAACACATCGATGGGCGATCGGCAGTGCTAATTCTGGCAGTACACATACCAATCAATGTTGTTGTGTTGCCATCAGCAGCACGAAAGGTAGATGAGGTAGCGCGTGTGAGAATTTTCTTGAGCGCCGACGGAGCGAGTAACTGGGAACACAAATGTGAGTACCGGCGTCAATAATGGCACAAACTGGGTCCCCGTCAACAAGTATATCAATGAGATTACGTCTGGGTGCGCGAGTTAGTGCTTAGTTTGCAGTCCGGGTCGATAATGCAGATTCAGTTCCGGTCGCGGCACTGGCTAGTTTCTTAAGTAGATGCCGGCGTATGATGGGGAGGACATGCGACGAGGTACTGGTGAACGGAAGCGACGAGGGTATGGATATGGAGATCAGCTGGAGCGACGGACACTTGGAACGGCCTCGTTGCGAGGTTCATCTGGTCCAGGACGGGAGTGTCCAGGTTCATTATAGGCGGGACGGAGCTCCTCAGGTTGGGCAGGGACGAGTCGAGGTCCACATTAGCCCCGACGGTCAACGTTGCAATTGAAACCAGGGGTGGGGAAGGTACAGCTATGACAATAACGCGAAGTGTGGCCGGCTCGATAGCAAAAGAGAAAAATTGACCTGTCGCGTGCCTCTCTGAAGGATTGTGAGCAAGGTAGTGACGTGGGAAGGGCTTGATTAGTGGTCGCAGCAGCCACTAGAGGAGCAGGATGCGATGGTGACGGGGGCGACACGAGGGTCATTAACAGGTCGACGTTTCCAAGTTCCTGGCGGACAACGGTCTGTATCAAGGCCATGGTGCCGGGCAGTGGAGACGTGAGTGGTGCAGGAGCTAAGGCCTTGAGTTCTAACCTGACGATCAGTCATGGCCGTGTGATCAGATGGCTGTTGCAAAGGGGCCAGATCATCACAGGACGAAATAGCCGCCGTGTTCGGAAGGCGCTCAAAGCGATGTTGGAGAAGTCGTTTAGCCTGCTTCAATTTCGGCACTTGAAGCATCGAGTTGACCGAAGAGGAATCCGTGCAAAAAGGGTATTGAACGCTTCATTCGCAATACCCTTCAAGAAAGGCCCTATCCCTTCAATTTCCGGTATAGAGATGCAAACCTTGCGACACAACGCGAGCACATCTTGATGGCAGGCAAGGTAGGACTGTGTGGAGGACTGGTTGCGAGACGAAAGTTCTGTTTTTGCTGCGAGAGCCTGCCCACTGGGCTTCCCGAACAAATCTTGAAGCTTGTGTTTGCAGATTTCTCAGGTCACCATGTCTTGTTGCTTTTTGAACCACTTGCCAGCTGTTCCCGGCAAATAGAAAATCAAGTTAGCCATCATGATGCTTGCTTCCGAGTGGTGGTTCCTGCCGCAGCGCTCGTACTTATCCAGCCAATCATTAGCGTCTGGCTTGTCTGCGCCCACGATGACCACTGAGATTCTAACAAGGCAGTTGTATCAGCTTCTTTTCCATAACGAACGTCATGACGAGCTTATGAGCGATAAAAAATCAGCGAATGAATCAGCGGGTACAGGCATGGGTAAGGGGCGAGAACACATCAAAGGAGAATTTCGCACTCGGTTTACAATTTTGTGAGCGTGCCGTCCAAATGGCGAGCACATGACGTGAAATTGAGATGCGGATTTAAAAATTGTCCAATTAATGGTCATGATTCCGGGCTGGAGCTATCCGGTCAAAATAAAGCCTAGTGCTTCTTCAGTGGCACAAGTCACATAAGGGGCCATCTGCTAACATTTTTAAAATGGCGGAAAGAATACGCAATAAATTAGATAAGTTGCAAGTTATTTCGGAAATGAACTTTCTTTCACACTGAATAAAATCAGGCAGAATAAGAAGCGTTATCAATTTTGCCATTATGTTTTCTCTTCAGCCGGTTTTTTTTTTTGCCGCGAAGGAGCGCCGATAGAGTCAAAACGCACACACAGCCGCCTGGAAGAAAAGAACTGGTTCCCTGGCTAGATACTGCTTTTTCACGGGCGTCCGCAATCCGGGTCCTGTGCGGGTGTTGCAAGTGCTTAGAAAAACTTTATTACACACAGTGAAGGCGAAGAGTCTGCAAAGCTAAACTTGCATGGAGCGCTCAGCACGAAAGCCGGCGAAGACATCTTTCGGAGTGTTTTCAGTCGGCACTTACTAGTATCGATGAGGAAAGTACTCAGAGTACAATGGGCAGGCATGTGATCGGTGGTTCTATTTCCATCTCAAGATGACTTTGAAGCATGTAGCGTGGTCAAAAATGAAGTTTTGTAGCTGCATGATCATCTTTTTGTATGTAACAGGATATTTTTTAAAGAACATGACCATGGGAATGGTTTCACCTAGGCCGGGACTGAACCGGAATCCTTCATTCGCTGCAGGGCGACCAGGAAAGGGCTTTCGATGTAGCGCCTATTGTAATGTGCCCTGTGGTTTATTTTTCAGCATTATGAGTGCTGCCTTCTACCCACAACATTTCATTGGTGCATCTGCGATGTTGTACCTGTTTGTGTACCTATACAGATTTTATGCGTATGCTACAGTCCCTGTGAGAACTAAAACTTTCAGTATATATTACGCATTCGATTTGTCACCTTATCTTGATGTGCTACACTGTTTATTCTAAAGGAACGGTGCTAGTCTCACTCCACAAAATTGACATCATCTGTGATATGCACCCGTTCTCTGTATCCTAATGGTATTTTCAGGCCTGCAGTCCTGAAAGAGTAATGGATGAAGAGGCCCTGCACAGAAATCGTACATAACACTACTTGTGTTATGTTTCTGCACTTTTACGTGAAAACCTTATTTTCCTGCTTGTGAAATGTTCCAAACTTGCAATGAATACATCGCAAGCTTCTAATCCATAAGTCGATAATCTTTACTTTTGTTCTTTGCCTTTACTTCCCGAAGTTTTATGCGCAATATTTTGTTTCTTGCTTCTGAAATTTCCCAGATCTGCAATGAGTAGTACGCCAGCTTACAGACATTAAACAATTATTCTGGTGTGTCACCTCTGACTTTGTAGCAGAAGTGGGCAGCACGTGTTAATAACTGCCGGTGCTGCAGCAAGAAGTTGGTTACTCTGCTGAATAGTCAAGCGGGCGAAAATCTGTAACAAAATGAAGGTGTGCACTGAATACACCTGATTATCAAACAATGTGAGACTTTCCTATTATTACAAGTATCGCCATTGCTGCCCTGTTTTGCAACACTTGATGCACTCAATGACATGCACCCACAAACACCAATGTGTTTCGTTGACAGCAGCAGTGAAGGGGTATACGACGACCAGTTTGAATTCACAGATGAGGTGTTTGTATGTGTGACACTAGGACAGGCTTCTTTACCACAGAAGGTTTGTAGGCACAGACATGAAACGAGATGTAACTGGCACATGGCTGTCTGTGACAGTTGAACAGCCACATGTGGCCTGTCATGGGCCGGTTGCTGTACTGTGATTGACACCGCAGCTGTTGCCGCACCATGTGCAGCTGTGGCAGCTTGTGGTGGCGGTTTCTCTGCAACAGCCTACAACATAATTTTGCATGGGTTTTCCCTGAAGGCATGCATGTCATCTTTGATCCCACTTCCTGCATGCAGATGTGACCCTTGTCCAATCCTGCAGCAAACTTCTCGTCCGCAGGTAGGAAGACATTAAAAGATCTTATAAAACACGGCACGTGTTGCAATAATGTAGGCTACATGCTCCGTCTGGTAGAGGAGCATCTGGTGCTTTTGCATGCTCCGGAAGTGGCTCTTCAGGATGCCGATGCAGTCATCCACTAACCTTGTGGAGATGTATGTAAACTTGTATAACCCTTCTGGACAGGTTGGATAGGGATGCCACATCCCTAGCGTATATCGGTATAAATGGCGTCCCATTTCTACTCAATAGAAGCATCATGCACTTAATTGCTATCTTTTTTTCCTACATAGAAAATAGTATACATTTCAACAATATACTATGTGCATTATGTTTCAACTGTTATAAAAGTGCAAGAACGGCAGTACACGTGAGGCATGTGGAGCCTTCTATAACTTTTCTTCCAAAGAGCAACGCGTCTCGTTGTTGTGTCTTCACACGATGCGAAGCACTGCACCGTGTAATTGGGTTATATACACATTCGTGGTCGCCCAAACACCAACGGAGTTTTTGAGTGCTCATCCAAACGAAATTTGACGTCTAGCAGCAGGCCGCCTCGACTTTTGTGCAGCCGAGAATACCACCAAATGGAAGCATCATCCACGATCCCAGGCAGGGGGGGTTCATGGCGCGAATCACGTTGAATCTAATATCTGATAAAAGGGACAGCTATAGGCTACTCGTGGGCATCCGCCGTGTAGTCAACAAACCCGATCAAAACGGGTATGCCGCAGTAACTAAGGAAGCCTTTCTTCGCCACTGCTCTAGCTACGCTACCTGCCGCGCACACTTTTGAGCTGTCGGCTGCGTGAGGCCGATGCACGCCTCTTTGTTAGTACTGGCTTGGGAACCTCTAGCAGTAAAAAAAAAAGCGCAGCGCACACATTATCTTCTACCGGACAGACAGCACTCTCTGTTGCACACACCTTTCCGTTCATCGCGTTTCACAGCCACAGTATGAGAGTCGTTTGATAAGTGTGGTAAAAAGCAAATAAAGATAGCACATTTTCTCTTTTGGTGGTTGTTTTGAGCGTATAAAAGGCATGCTGGACGCGTTTTACGAATAAAAGTTGGAAGTTCTGCGCTCTGTGTGTGTACGTGTTTTCTGTCTCTGAGTTTTTTTCGCGCAGTTTATTCATGAACGACAAGCACCAACTAGCCCGCCAGAAAACCGTTCTAAAATTTTCTCCAACCAATATTTCATTTTCAAAATAGTCCCCTCCCAGCTCTACACACGTCCTCCAGCGGCGCTCCAATTTTTTTCATACCATCATAAAGAAAGGGCGGCTCCAAGCCTTTGAAGTAGTCATTCACGACTGAGATGACCTCTTCAACTGAAAAATATTTCAATGCACCAAGCAATATCTTCAGATATGGGAAGAGGAAAAAGTCGCAGGGAGCCAAATCTGAAGAATAGGGTGAATGAGGCACAATCTTGAAGCCTAGCTCGGGCAAATTCGCTATTACAGCAAGCGATCTGTGAGGGGAAGCATTTTCTTTGTGAAAGAATTGTTCTTTTGTACCAAACCAGGTCGCTTAATGCTCAATTCTCTTTTCAGATGCTGCCGGGGTGTTACATAGCATTTTCCAGTTATCGGTTTTCTGTTTTGCAAGTAGTCAAGAAAGATTACTTCCTTTGAACCCCAAAAGCTGTTGCCGTCACCTTTCGGCTGAACAGTTTTTGCCTTTTTAGAGCCCCTTAATCTAGCCCAGTTCATTGTTTTGACTCATGCTTGAATTCTGGAGTGTAGTGAGTCCCCCTGGTCTCGCGAATAGTCACAGATCAATGCCAAAAGTCCTGAGGAGTGTGATCAAGAATCGACAAACATTGCTTCCAGATGTCGGTCCTCATGCGCATTCCGTCGACGGTTAGCAGTTGTGGCACCCAACACGCAGAAACCTTCTTCATGTGCAAATGTCTTGTGAAGAATGTTTTGAACTCTCTGTGTTGAGATACTACAACTTCAGCTCTCTCAGGTACATTCACTATGGGGTATTCCATCATGATTCCATAAATTTTCGATACCGTTTCTGTCATGGTTACACCCACTGAATGCTCAGGACGTGCTTCATATTGAGTCAAAGTTGGGCCATTATTAAAGTCATTTATCTAGTAGTGAATGGTCCTAAGTGAATGCGCAGACTCTCCATGAACGTTGCTCAAATCAGATTTAATTTGCGCCACCATCCACTGTTTTAAATAAATATGTTTGAGCACTCTCCGAAACAGCTTTTTCTATTTTCGCGGGAATCACCGCCCAGCTCAGCGCCAAAGGCTCTCCGATGCTTGCTAGCTCTCGGTACGTGCCTTGACGTGATCCCACGACCTATGAAGGGTGCTTCGTGCGCGCCACCCAGAAGAAAACAGCATTGCAGCGCCATCTTTTGCATTTTGACCACATTCATCAAGCGACCTTAATACACATCCTCGCCGAGATGCAACATGCGTCAAAACACCTCGCCCGGCACGTCAAAAGTTCTTCGTACACCGCTCTTCGCCGTGTATCGCGTCAGGCCGTCGTCATTATTGCCGCACGAGTACGTCGGTCGCCGCATAGATTGCTGCCGTTTTCCCTTTGTTAGTGCTCGCAAAAGAATTTTGAGCGGCTCTTGTCGCTCTTAAGAAACGTTCACATTCAGCCCATCGCTAGCGTCATCACTTCGTGTGTTCATGACGAACACCACAGCCGTCGATGGCGCAAAGCAACACCACTTCCGCCGTGACGCCGCTGGCCATTAGGGTGATTGTGAGTGTGACTAATTGTGAGTGTGAGCCGTCCCTTATTCAGCACCAAGTGACTCGACTCAGAACCGCTCTCGCACCTACCAATTGCTGGTACTTTGGTACTTCATCGTCAGTCGGCCTGTCGTGACGATGAAGTCACGACAGGGGTGCGCTGGCCTTGTCAAGGTCAGGGCAGTGACGACTAAACACGGCCAATGATGGGTAACTAAATTTTGTCGCCCAGCATTTTAAACTCTTGGTTGCCCTTTGTCGCGTGTGTTGTTTAACTCTAGTACTGTCAGCAACCAATGCGCTCCTCTAAACTGGGCAGGAGGAATAAGGAAATACGCGCGATTCCTTTTTTTCATTTGCACTGTCAGCGTAGATTTAGCATCCGCAAGAAGATCACTTGACGGTAGAAGTCACATTGACTCTGTGTATGAAGGAAGCTTGAAGTTCATGTGTCAGTGAATATCCTATATCCTTTGCTGTTTTTTCTGCTTTTTTATCTCAATGATCCACTTTACATTCAGTACATTGTGGGGGTTCTCACGGGACTCGGGCTCCGCTCTCAGATCCGGACGCCCCGCCGCTAGCTCTGACCACAGCCGTGGCCGTGTAGAACTACACACCGAGGCATACATAGCCAGCGAGCCATTTGTTTGTTGGGAGTGCCCAATTCACATCCTCGGTGTCGTAACACTATTCGCACGGTTGAACACAATATGAAGTCAATTTCATTTTTAGTTACCCCGTTAGGATTTTTTCCAAGTCCATTTTCGATTCTAACGGTTCTTCCGGAAGAAGGTATTCATGATTCTGAAGTTATTACGCTCTGCAAACGCAACTAGTAACTCCCCCCTGCTATTTTTAGGACCGAAGCCATAGTCACCTACTGCCTGGTCTCTTGCCTGCTTTTTCCCTACCTTGGCATTGAAGTCGACCATTAGTACAGTATGCTGCGTCTTTACCTTTCGCATTGCCGATTCTACATCGTCATAGAAGCTTTCAACAGCCTGGTCATCATAACTACATGTAGGTGCATAGGGCTGTACAACCATCAGTTTATACCGCTTATCATGCTAATTACGATGCCTGCCACCCTCTCATGAATACTATAGCATTCATCTATATTACCCGCTATATACTTCTTGACAAGGAAACCTACTCCTAGTTCTCGCCTCCTCGGTAAACCTCGATGACACAGTACATGCCCATCCTTCAGTACACTGTATGCCTCATTCGGCCTCCTAACCTAACTAAGCCCTATGACGCTCCATTTCATACCCTCTAGTTCCTCTAACAGCACTTCTAAACTCGCTTCACTAACTGGGGTTCTAACGTTAAACATTGCCAGGGTCTGTTTCCAATGGCAGCCGGTCCAGCGGAGCCAGGCATTCTTAGCACCCCTTGCTGTGTCGCATGTCTGACCGCCGCCGTGGTCAGTTGTTCCGCAGCCGCTGGTGACTGAGGGCCGGGGTTTTATGGGACTTATCATGGGAGGTTCCGGCCAATTACCGCACCAGGGTGGCCAACTCCTGTTCTGGTGATGGAGTGCGTTGCGGGAGATGTTCACCGGCATCAGGTCGCACCCAAACCTGTTTATGCAATTCCATCGTCACGCAGATGTTTTCTTCTATCCAGTGGAAAGTTGCGTGGCACCGGGATTGGAACCCCAGTCCTGCATGCGAGGCGGATGTTCTACCACTATGCCACCGCTGCGACCCCTGTTGGCCAGTGAAGCTGATATTACAACTTTTCGATATATGAGACTATAAACCAAGACAAGTACATACCAAACTGCAACTTTGGAATCCATAGTCTACGTACCTTAAAGGGTTATCAATCATAAATGAGTTGACATTTTGAAAAACACATGCTGTGCACTCAATACATCACATCACCAGTCAGTAGTGTGATAGCGACTGCTTTTAGTGTTCTACTTTAATCCATAGCGAGTTTTCTTCATTGCCGCCGATCACGCAATATGCGTATAGACGCGGAGAATGGTGCATCGAAACAGTGACGCGCAAAAATTAATAGATATGCTATTTTGGAAGATGTAACAACGTATGTTCCTGACTTCTTTGATAAGACATTTCTTCGCTTCCTTGCCCACGGTGATGTAAATCTTTTCTGTTTAAATCATTGCACTAATTCCGGGATTTTTATCTATATGCCCTTGTAAACTTGCAGGGTGGTGTATATTGAACAAACGTTGTGAGTATTTATCAATTTTAATTCAAATTGTTTTTGATCGTTTTGGATTGTTCTGTCGAGACGCAGCAGGTTTGGGATCAGTGCCTCGTACAGCACTTCAGCTTATTTCTTGCTAGCCGAGTCGCCAACGGACGGGCCACAAGTCACAGAGTCGGTCGGCATGCCCAACTTCTTGCTTAAAAAAGGGTGAATTCCTTCGATCTGGCGGTGGCGTGCGACTTCTTAGCGAACAAACTGCTGAATGTGATAAAAGAGTGAGTGCTGATCCAAAACACTGTCCCCGGTGAAATCCACGTTGAAAAGGGTGGCCTCCAGAAGTCAAGCACGGCGGGTGGAAAGCCGCTTTGCACGGCTCATTGAAGCTTGTGCAGGAGCTGATGACATCGGACACAGTCAGTGGGGTTTTTGCACGAGTATCTCGAAGGCAACATAGGCAGTCTTTCATATTATTCTTTACCTTATCCGCCTCGCTCTTGGTAAGGTGTTTGCGTTTACAGAGGTCCACGACATTCTCTATGTATCTGGTTAAGGTTTCGTCAGTTCGCTGTGTCCGACATCGCAAAGTTTTCTCGCGCGAAGGTTACTGACAGCGGGACTGAAAAAAGTTCGGTCAGGTTGGTATTGATAGCTGTCCAGTTAGAGATGTCGGCCTCGTGGTTGCAAAACTACAGGTTGGCAGGGCCAAAGTCCCTAAAATAAAATATACCGTACGTGAGCTTAACAGCCTTGTCCCGCGTATTGTACGCACTTGAGTGTTCATATGACAATAACCAGTCTTCTATATAAATGTCATCTGTGCCACTAAAGTTGGTTAGGTCACGCTGCGCCGAATAAGATGACAGCCGATGGAGAGGGTGGGATAGTTTGGGTGGTGTTTCCTCATCGCGAAAGTGTTAGACAATACTTGGATGGGGAACTCAATTTTAATAGACCTTACACAGAACTCCACGCCGGGAATAATGACCAGCCCGATGATAATCGCAGCTTGTTCAAGTGCATGCACGAGCGTGGAGAGAGCATTGTGCGGTTGTCGTCGTCTTCCTTGAGCATCAGGCGCTGCAGATTCCGGAGCCGAATGCCTTTCCTATAATATATCTCCTACAAGTTTGAGAGGGATTTTTCATATCCTGTAACACTTTCTTTACTACGTTAGCAACCCCTCTTTGATCGCCGACGCACAGAATCACTGAAATTCTTGCATTGCATTATCAACTCTTCTTTCCGGATTTCTTGGGAGCTATTTTAGGCTAAGCCGTCTAATACTACAAGACACAATTTCCTCAATATCGCACCCTTTTTTGCCCGTACTGACACTTTTAGATACAGCTTCATTCCTCTAGTAATAGAATCCTGGAATTTGTTCTGTGGTGCTACTTTTCTCTTCCATCATAAGATTTTAATAACTATTGAATTGTAAGAGCTCCTTGTTTGCAATATATTGTATTTTTGTTTGTAATGACTTTGCATTGTTCATGCTGCCCCTATTATTCTGCAGTGTTCTATTCTTTGTTCCCGACAATATGTCCTCTAAACACACTCCTGAAATAGCCCGAAGGGGCAGCACTATGTTCAAATAAATAAAATAAAACGATTTGTTTTTATTTGCTACATTTTAATAATAAAAATGGTAAACAATATTCATAATTTATTGACTTTCAGTTTTTTTTAAATCTTTTTGTCTTTACTTTTCTTTGTCATAACACTACCATCATCTTTTGTAAGGTGTGAAATATGTGACCTTGGTGTAATTATGTATATACAGTTAGGTATTTCGATTTTACGGCTAGATACAACTCAACTGTGAAAAAGCAGATGCCCATGAAGCAGAGCTGAAGTCCTCAAAACATTCGGTAGATCTGTTGTTAATGTACTATAGCCGATTGACGTGAACCTTCCAGTCATCTTCTATATCACCTCGACGATATTAAATGCAGCGAACGCAACTAGCGCAACAATCTATTTTATTGATGGCCACAGCGACGTCATGGCTCAACGCAGCTTCTTATAAGGTGATATGTCACCTTTAACGTTTATATTTGATTACTGTATGATGTTGCAGTACGGAATTGTGTGCAATGACACGAAGGCTGTCTATGTTTTGCTATGCTTTTCTGTTTGAACAATCTGGTTTCTACTTGGTGCAATAAGGCTTGTGGTTTGGTTTTTTCTTTGTTCTCTTTTACAAATGCCACGCGTGAAAGGAGGAATGGTTGTTTTCGATTCCCAGAATTTCAACTGCAAATTGTCGCCTACTCCATTACGCCAACAAAGCAGCAAGAATGAGCGGTTCGCTGAACTAGTTCACCCTCTCTAGGAAGGTACTGTTCGCATACCAGCCCAACCTTTGTACATCTGGATGTGTCCTAGCAGCTTAGCCCCAACTGCTTGGATAACCCAAGACACATTCAAACTGGTTATCAGTTCATTTAATATATATCCAAGGGTCACTTATCAGTATTAGGCTACTTTAAATGCAGTAAAGAGATTTATTGGCATACGATCTGTATATTCCTTGAATTAATATGTATTAAATCCTAAAAGTCTGAATCCTCCCGACGGAATAGGTGCTAGTTGAGCCCTCCATTCCCCTAAGTATTCAGGCTAAAGTCTAATGCGTAATCGTTGTCGACATGAGAGCGAGACTTAAATATAAATTAATAAACCTTTTCGTCACGAGGAATCAAACCTCCACCCCTTGTGTCCCCGGCTGAGCGCTTCACTACCGCGCCACGGCACGCATCTTGAAACGTGATTCATAATTCTCCTTATCTACCATGAGGATGATAGCAGGATTCCGCGAGTGACAGACACTGCGTTCTATAAATCGTAAACGATTTATAGAACGCCGGTGAACTCTGATGCACTCAATGAAATGCTAGTTGTGTTCGACGAGGGGCACGCTATGTACCGTCCCAATAGGTCATGACGTCACCAGGGCCCGGAACACTGGGCATACGACGAGCGTCTGCAAAATTACGGGGAAATCATCGACCATTATAAATTGGGACGTAGACTTGCACCCCATCGGATGTTAGCCGAAATAATAGAGGAGCTATCGCGTGGAGGCGGCTACAAACTAATACGTTCTGAACCCGGTTAACACTGAACAAATAGAATACATGAAGACGCCATAACTTATCAAGAAGCATGCTTTGTAGACTGTGGTCTGCGCAACAGGTATGGTTTGTACTGGACACGGATTTTCAGAATATGCTTTGTCCCTTAGTAGGCTTTAGCGTACATCTCCAATGTCTCCGTAATTTACGCCAATACTGTAACCCTTGCTTAAAAGCCTACTTTAGAAACATATTAGAGAGTTGGTTTTGCGAAGCCAACTTTCACAACCTTACTTGAGTGAACGCGATCAAGCAAGTGTCCTTTCTAAGTTGCCGTTTGAATACAGCAGAGTCAACCTCGCTGCTGCACCTCACAGCATCTATTTAATAGCATCCTCTATCGCCCACAACAGTGCGCACTGGAGTGTCCTGGTGTGCACCATCTATTTTCGATCAACCGCACCGGTTAGCACCCGCTGTCCTCGATCACCGGAAGCGCACCTTGCCGGGGCAGTTTTTCGTTACCCGCCACGCACCGGGAAAAACCGTGGTTTGCAAGCGTGCAATCCCGGCAACCATTGCGGAAAACGCGTTGCGGAGAAGCTGCTTTGCCCTGCTGGATGTGCTCGCGTCTGCAGGCAGAGTGCCGCGATGAGAAAACTTGTGCGGATAGTTGGTGCAATAAACTGCTGTCAAATTCGTCTGGTAACGAAGACACGAAGACGTAATGACAGTCGACATTACACAGCGTACACATGGTGAACGGCCGAAAGTTGACAAGTTTTTTCATCGGGCCGATAATCTGGCGCCTCAAGGATAGCGCGCGTCTGTTCAAGTTAAGAGATAGGAAACGTGCAGAGGGTGTCAGAGAAATAACTCAAGTTACTAATATTCTAGTGGAAATCAAGAACAAATGGGCTTGAGTAGGACATATAGTGCAAAGAGAGTATACCAGATGGTCGCTTAGGGTAACAAACTGAATTTCAATGAAAGGAAAGCGTAGCAGGGGGCGGCAGAAAGTTAGGTGTACGGATGAGGTTAAGACGTTCGCAGCGGTGACATAAATGCAGCTAGCACAGGACCGGGTTAACTGGAGAAATATGGGATAGGTATTCGCCCTGCAGTAGTTATAGTCAGACTGAAGATGATGACAAATGTAACAAGATTGAAAAATCGGGGCGGACACTTAAGTTCATCCTTTAACGATATCATGCTATAGCATAGGCTACCAGGCCACATTGAAAACCTGCTTTCACCAAGCCGTATACGCATTCCTGCATGGCCTAGGGATAACGCGAAAATAAGAGTCCTGATAGGTTGAATCTGATATCACCTTCCCATGCAAAATGAGAGGCCCGAGTAGGCAGCACCTGCCAATCCTAATGTCAGGCAACCCTACGTCGTTAGCACTAGGCCACGTCAACTGCCAGCTCGAAACCGGATCTTGGCTGGCGGCGATCATGACTCCCAAGTTGGGCGCTAATTAATTACCTAATTCAACTATAATAACCAATTTGTCGCTTGCACACCTTTTTTTGATGCTCTATCTAATGGTAGCATTCTTTCTCCAATATACCAACTAGTTCCTCTTTTAGAACTCTAACACAATCACGCCCTTGCGAACCCCAGTTACATAGCCATACAATGCGTACGCATTAATATGACACGCAGTTTAGAGAGTTAACGCTGCCAGCAAGCTTCCAAGATTTTAGAGCCGGCCTAGATCAGCGCACGAAAGCTGATCGTGGGCTCCATTAGAAAAGCTGCATTCGCAGGGCTGTAGCGTACAGTTCGATATACGAAATGTTCTGCTGAAGGCATAGAGTTTCTTGCTCTTACCTAGAGGGAAAGCTGTGCTGCCGTCTATGGCAGTTTAGATGGAGTTTCCAGACGGCCAGTTCAGCCACCATGGGCGCTCAAAGCATCATGGGCCGGAGAGCTACCGAGTGCAGAACTACAACTTTTGGCCAAAACTAATGCAAAGATAAGCGCTGTTCTACCGTAAATAATGTCCTAAGATTGAATATTGTGACCATAAATTTCAAAAAGAGAGAGAAACAGCATACCAGTGTGATATTTATTCAATATAAGCGAGGGCTCTTTCTCCTATTGGCTTAGTTTTGAGCAGCACAAATACCAATATTTCGCACTTAATAGGCAAAATTTGAAACAGAAAAACGTTATATGAATATTTATGGTTGTGCAATTACTTAAGGAAGTTTTTAGTGGCATTTCGGGAAACAAAAACCATTTATTGGCGACGTCTGCTTTTGCGCCTTCGCTACTATGGCTTTCGCGGTCTATGTACGCACCTTCAGATGATGATGATGACGAAAAAGAAACATCGCAGTAACGCCACTCCACATACCCGAGAAAAACCGACTGTCCCGTAACAAGTAGCACACCGGCCCATGATTCTTAGCGCGCCCATGGTGGCTGAAGTGCAACGCCCTCAGCTTTCCCTCTAGTTAGTGTGAGGAACTCTATGGCTGAAGGAGAGTTCAAGAAAGGGCTAACAGCGCTGTTATACTTTTACATGGGGTATTGAATCGGATATTATCAGATCTCGACGTACAATTAACGGCATACGTTTACCAGCGTAGTAGTAGTAGGCGGACTGCGTTTCTGAAATATTAAATTGTGCAGAAGAACTAAGAATTGTCGACAAGATTATGACGTCACAATCACGTGACCGTGTGCGGGTATTTCAAAGGCTTCACATTGAAAAATAAAGCTTCAAAACGGATTTGAGAAGGCTCCGTATGCTGCCAAAATTACGCTGGTTGCCTTATTAGGGGTATTTAAGAAATTGCAATAATTCAATAAAGTAAATTTCTTGCTGTTCGGATTCGAACTAACGTCCTCTGCATTTCAAGTGGGTTCGCAACGCATTGGCCGCGAAGGGTTTTTTCTTAAACATGGTATTAATTGCACTGAAACAATGTTCAATGTACATGGACTATGTACAAATGATTTATAAAAAAGCAATAAATCAACTCAATACGCAATGGGATACACTAAGTCAACAAAATCCTACGAAAGAGGCAGTGTGGTGCACATCATAGAGTGATTGACACCTTTCTTTGATAATCTAAGCCTTCTTCAGGCTCATACATGAGTAGGTCAGGTCACTCGTACATAGCAACAGTACAAACAAAAACGAACACAATGAAGAAATCACCGACAGTAAAATAAAATCATTGTCAATACAGATAAAACGTTCAACGTTTTGAATAAAGACAGACTTCTGTTCAACACCAGCCTGTGCATACAATTACCTTAAATCAACAATCATCCTACAGAAGTGGTTCTTCGTTCAGATTCACGATTTCTGTCATCATGCGCTTTTTCCAGAGGCTGTGTAACCCAATTAAAAAAACGTGTCTACAGGCTTATCTTTGAATGGCGATGCAGTGAGATATCGCAGAGAATGCGGTGTCATATCAAGTCTTGTTTTATATGTCCGTTGCCAAATATCCCTGAACAATATAGCATCTTTACAGTCGATGAAACAGTTCTCAATGGTTTCCGGAGAATCACAAAGGGAGCAATTTACTGTGAGTACTGAAGGCCTCGCCTTCAAAAAACGGGTCCGCGAGCCATGGTCTCGCCCGACGAGTGACAAATCCAGTCTCTTAAAAAACACCGGTTTATTCCGAATAAACAAAAAAAGGCAAAACAGAGAAACATAAGGCGCTACTGCGCTGAGAACAGGCTGTTCATGCGCGCGACAATAGAACAACGGAAAGCGGCAAGAATGTCAGGGCCTTACCGCGGCGAAACAACACACACTGCGGAGCGAATAAAACGAGCAATGGGGCCAAAGCGCTGACGGCGACACAAGAAAGATTGCCCCTCGCGGCACAGCAACTCACAGAAATACGGCTAGGCTGTTCCTGCAGGCACTGCTTCAATCTTCTCGTCGGCGATCTTCTTTCGGTCGTCCGTGCACACCCTGCTGGCCCATGACGCTCGCCGGTTGCCCTGCGCCGGCCTTTCCGCCGGCGCAAAAAGCCCCGCGCCTCGCTTCTCACGCGCTTATCTACCCTCGTCTGTCGCCGCTAACATCACGCCCCCCCAAGATTACCTGCTTGCTCATGCGCACTCGCGCTGCCCGTGCAAACACAATACAAATAGAAAAACGCGCGCGCGGTTTGAAACACCTTAAGGGGCTAAGGAGCCCCACACTCCCCCCCTCTCAAGACGGGACACCTCCCGAGATTTCTAAGAACGAAACAAAGAAGGGCACTGGGAGGAGCACAAAAACAGTGCTGGTTCTGACGAGCTGCCCGCTTGAAGGAATCCGCTGGATTGGTGGCATTCATCAGACGATGGTCCAGGTGGTTCACATCTGGTAGACCCGAGTGCCGTTACGTACTTTCTGGCCGCTCGTAGTACTTTCTCAGGTCGGCGACGTTGACTGGTCTGATCTCCCGGCCGCCCTGCACATGACGAAGCATGTAAGCCAGACGCGAAAGCCGCTTTATTACTACAAAAGGGCCAGTCCATCGAGGAGCGAGAGAGGCGGCAAAACCTTTTGTAGCATCACTTAGCAGGTGCGAGCGGCGGAGTACTTTATCCCCAACGTTGAACTGCAAAGGACGCCTGCCCTTGTTGTACTGGCCGCAGTGCTCCAGGCGGGCGAGGTCCAAGTTCTCCCTGGCCTCCTTTAGAGTTCCGGCGAGACGACTTGAGAGATCCTGGGTGAACCTGGAATAACTGGGAGCCTGTAAATCAGAGTCATGGGTAAGGGCATGTTCAATGGGAAATCGAAGCTCATGGCCAAGAAGAATAGCTGCCGGCGTAAAACCAGTCGACCGGTTTACTGTGGTTCTTGTGGCTAAAGCCATCTCCTGCACTCGCAAATCCCAGTCTTTGTGACGTTCCGTGAAAGCCACGAGCATGTTTTTCAGGTTTCTGTTGACCCGCTCTGTGATGTTGGCCTGAGGATGGTAGGGCTTAGTCTTTTTGTGCTGCACGCCAAGAGCTTTGCAGGTGTCAACAAATATCCTGCCCGTGAAATACGTCGCATTATCAGTGATTAGCTGCGCCGGGAAGCCGAACCGAGTGAATGCGTCTAGGAGTTTATCCCAGACTACTTTCGAGTCCAGTTTACGCAGCGGGTATAATTCAACCCATTTAGAAAAATGATCAGTGACCACTAGCAAGTAGCGATTTCCTTTCACAGATCTAGGATAAGGCCCCATTACGTCGCAGGCAACAATTTCCCACGGGTAACGGCTCTCCACAGGTTGCAAGAAGCCCGGTGGTTTACCTCCCCTTGCCTTCGCTGTCTGGCATGTAAGACAAGTACGGACGTATGCTAAGACATCCTTTCTCATGAGGGGCCAAGTCACGATGCGACCCAACTTTTCATATGTTTTCTTTCCATCGCTGTGGCCTGCAAGGCGTGTGTCGTGAAAATACTCTAAAAAGAGCTTGCGCAGGCTCTTTGGTACGACAACACGAAATGGGGACTCACCACCATCTGTGTCGGCAGCGGTTATATATCTCAGGAGAAGTCCATCCTCTGCTTCCAGGTAGCAGTCATAGCTGCCGGTAGGCGCTGTGCTTCCTGCAGGGTTGGCGCTGTCCGGGCCCTCTCGTATTTGGATGCACTGAGGATCGCTTAGCTGAGCTTGGAGCAGCTGTTGACGAGAAACCAGCGTTCCACAGGCAACAGCGGCTTCTGCGATCACCAGGACTTGCGGTGCTTGCTCGCCATCTGCAGGTAACGGAGCTCGGGACAGGGCGTCGGCTGCCTTGTTGAAGGTGCCTTTCTTGTACTCCACCCTGTAATTATATTTCTGAAGAGCGAGCGCCCAGCGGGCTAGACGGCTGGCTGGGTTCTGCAGCTTTGACAACCAAGACAGTGCCTGATGATCGGTCTGAATTGTAAACTCAGCCCCATCCAAATACATGTCAAACTTTTTTAGCGCAAATACAATTGCCAAGCACTCTTTCTCTGTTACCGTGTAGTTTTGCTCCGGCGATGAGAGAGTGCGACTTGCAAATGCCAAGGGGCAAAGCTTCCCTTCGTGATCCTGAAGTAAAACAGCACCTATTCCATACTCACTCGCATCAGTCTGCACTGTAAAGGGCCGGTTTAGGTCCGGGAGCCGCAGACGAGCAGTGTCGGCGATAGCTGTTGACAGCGCCCGAAACGATTCCTGCTCCGTGTCTGTCCAGGACCAACGGGCGCCTTTCCGGAGAAGCTGATGAAGGGGTCTTGCCAGGTCCGCACTGTTTGGAATAAAGTGGCGGTGGAAACCGACCATGCCCAAGAATCGCTGCAGGCTCTTGACGTTTGTTGGTGATGGCAGCTGCAATATGGCCTGCAGTTTCTCCTCGTCAGGCCGGACTGTGCCCTGTTCAACAATGAAACCAAGCAGGTTGATTCTGTACGAAACCAACTGCACTTTGCGTGGATTAATGGTGATGCCTGCGTCCTTCATTCGTTGCAAAACAGTGGTTAAATGGATCAGATGCTCATCTAGGCTTTCTGAAAACACCACGACGTCGTCCATGTATGCCATTGCATAGTTGAATTTCGCGTCTCCGAGCACTATATCCATCACGCGCTGAAAGGTAGCAGGTGCATTGCATAAACCGAAAGGCAGTCGAACAAACTCGAATAAGCCCCGATGGCAAGTGAATGCAGTTTTTTCGATGTCACTCTGGGCAATCGGTATCTGCAGAAAACCCCTGCTACAGTCTAGAGTAGTGAAGAATTTCGCTGATCCAAGTGTATACATAACAGAGTCGACTGGTGGAAAAGGGTACGAATTTCTGACTGTTACAGCGTTCAGCCGCCGATAGTCGACACATAAGCGTGCTGTGCCGTCTTTCTTAGGCGCAAGAACAACGGGAAAAGCCCAAGGGCTCTTTGAGGGTCTTACTGCACCGGTAGCCACCATTTCATCCAGAGCGGCATCCAGGAGTCCTCGCTTGTGGACGCTCAATGGCCTGGGGTTGAAACGGATCGGGCGGGAGCTGCCGGTGTCAATCCTGTGCGTCAGCACGTTAGCTTTTCCAGGAGCCTGCGTGAACATAGTAGCGAAGGGCTCAAGTGTCGCCTGGATTCTGGATCTTTCCGTTTGTGACCCTGTGAAAGACTGCAGGACAGTGAGAACACGTTCTGCCACTCCGACTGAGGGGGGATCCGCGACCAGAAGATTTGAGTGACGCTCTGTAATCTTTGTAATGAACTTTAGTGGTTGTGCATTGTTGCCGTATCGGTAGCTGCCTGAATGTAGGTCAACAATGATCCCTGCCTTCGAGATGAAGTTACGGCCCAAAATTACCGGACAAGAAAGTCCGCGAAGATGCAGGAAGCGCTGCCTTATTTTGCGACCATTCACGGTAACTGTTAGGCGTGCTGCAGAGGTTGCTGACGCTATCTGTGGCGACGCCATTCGAAGCTTTGTAGTCACTTCTCGTAACTGCAAATGTCTTGAATCGCATGCTCGCTTAACCTTATCGCCAAAAACAGAAACAGTGGAACCGGTGTCCAGCAGAGCGGGAACTTCTATCCCCGCTATTTTAACAGCCACCAATGGTGCATTGTCAGGGCGGGCATCCTGAAGGCGGAAAGTGGACGGCAAATCGCTTACCGTTTGGTCCTTGATGTCCTGGGGCCGTGATTCACGTTCCAAGGGGCCGCCAATCACCTCTGGTGCCGGGGCTGTCTGGGCCAGAGGAGACGACTTCTTTCCTCGTCCCTTACGTCGCTTAGGCTGACGTCTGCAGCAGCCCCATACCCTGGCCGCCGGGTGATGAGATGACCAAAACACCAGGCTCTGTGTTGGCCACGCTCCTTCGCCCGCATTGTAGCAGGCGGCAGCCAGGAGAGGCCCGGTCCGGCCTGCCACCCCTTGCGCTCGGTCACTCACCGGAGGAGGCCCAGTCCGGCCTGCCACCCCTTGCGCTCGGTCACTCATCGGAGGAGGCCCAGTCCGGCCTGCCACCCCTTGCGCTCGGTCAATCACCGGAGGAGGCCCAGTCCGGCCTGCCACTTCTTGCGCTCGGTCAATCACCGGAGGAGGCCCAGTCCGGCCTGCCACCCCTTGTGCTCGGTCAATCACCGGAGGAGGCCCGGTCCGGCCTGCCACCCCGTTCTCTTGGTCAGTCACCGGAGGAGGCCCGGTCCGGCCTGCCACCCCTCGCTCTCGGTCAGTCACCGGAGGAGGCCCGGTCCGGCCTGCCACCCCTCGCTCTCGGTCAGTCACCGGAGGAGGCCCGGTCCGGCCTGCCACCCCTCGCTCTCGGTCAGTCACCGGAGCAGGCCCGGTCCGGCCTGCCACCCCTCGCTCTCGGTCAGTCACCGGAGCAGGCCCGGTCCGGCCTGCCACCCCTCGCTCTCGGCCAGTCATCGGAGGAGGCCCGGCCCGGCCTGCCACCCCTCGCTCTCGGCCAGTCATCGGAGGAGGCCCGGTCCGGCCTGCCACCCCCTGCAGGCGGCCAGTCACTGGAGGAGGCCCAGTCCGGCCTGCCACCCCCTGCAGACGGCCAGTCACCGGAGGAGGCGCACAAGGGATTGCGACCTCGTGGAAGTCACCTGCCCCCATACGGCAGCTGGGGGTCATCACGCTGCGGGCTGCCAATGATCCGAGCCAAGCGCAGGACGGCTCGAGGCAGGTCTCCGCTGGGGGAGGTGGCTTGTAGTTGAGCTCCGCCAGAAAAGATGCCTCGATGCGGGAGGCCTCCCTGGCCATGTCCTCAAAGTCCATGAACTGGCGGCGCCGGAGGTATGGCTGGTACCTCGGATGGCACCGATGTATGGCATGAGCCACCCTCTCTGGTTCCGGAGCTCCAGGATCTGCCCGCTCGTGCAGCTCTTGAAAACTGCGCAAAAACTCGAGCAAACCCTCGTGTTCGCCTTGCGTCCTGGCACAAAGCTCATCTTTGGTGCGGATGACGTAGTCAGGCGGCAAAAACTCTTCCCGAAGACGCTGTACAAAGTCCTGTTTTGTTGTGAATGGCCGCTGTCTACGCCTCCAGGTTGCTGCGGAACCTACTAAAGCTACAGGAATCACACGTGTGACCAGAGCACTGTCCGAAATATCCATTGCCATTTGATAGTCATCGAGTTCATGAAGAAAATCGCAAACAGATTTCTTGTCGGCGTATCCTTCAAACCTCGGCACGGGCAAATTTAGCTGCAGATGGTTATCGCGATACAGGGGAGTGGGCGTTAACGAAACTGGCTGGCTTCCCATCCCTTCTCTAAATTGTGCCTTTGACGCAAGTAGCTGGGACAGTAGGCCAATAATTCCGCTTTGAAAATCCGACAGTTCACTTTTCTGGTCTCCTAATCGCTCTTGCATAGAACCCGAATGGTTGGGGGTGGAAATTCATCTTTCAACTGGGCGCTTGCGCCAGGTAAGTTGACATTATCCGCCATAGCTACGCATGGAAACGGGGAATGTTCTCACTAAAGTTGCGACACTCGCGGGGCAAACCAAAGCTCGAGCAAAAATCACGTTGGGCGTCAGATGAAGGCCTCGCCTTCAAAAAACGGGTCCGCGATCCATGGTCTCGCCCGACGAGTGACAAATCCAGTCTCTTAAAAAACACCGGTTTATTCCGGATAAACAAAAAAAGGCAAAACAGAGAAACATAAGGCGCTACTGCGCTGAGAACAGGCTGTTCATGCGCGCGACAATAGAACAACGGAAAGCGGCAATAATGTCAGGGCCTTACCGCGGCGAAACAACACACACTGCGGAGCGAATAAAACGAGCAATGGGGCCAAAGCGCTAACGGCGACACAAGAAAGATTGCCCCTCGCGGCACAGCAACTCACAGAAATACGGCTAGGCTGTTCCTGCAGGCACTGCTTCAATCTTCGCGTCTTCGATCTTCTTTCGGTCGTCCGTGCACACCCTGCTGGCCCATGACGCTCGCCGGTTGCCCTGCGCCGGCCTTTCCGCCGGCGCAAAAAGCCCCGCGCCTCGCTTCTCACGCGCTTATCTACCCTCGTCTGTCGCCGCTAACATCACGCCCCCCAAGATTACCTGTTTGCTCATGCGCACTCGCGCTGCCCGTGCAAACACAATACAAATAGAAAAACGCGCGCGCGGTTTGAAACACCTTAAGGGGCTAAGGAGCCCCACAGTACAAAAATGTCCTTCACTAACCACGTCGTTGTAACATGCCATTTCTCAATGTATTATAAAAGAAAGTCTTCGTACATGGAGAGAAGGGTATTTTCCATGCTCTTTTGGGTACATCATGTCCCGTTAAACCACAATACACATAATGATACATGGAAGGAGGGAAGGGCATATAAATTAAATCTTTATGCTAACGCTTCCGTGATACAGAAAACAGGAACTCTGGGGAGAAACGAACCAGTAGGAGTCGAAGAGATAAATATACCTCATAATCACGGATGATAAGAAACGGTAGAAGGCGCACTAAGATTCGCTACAACACGAACTATATTAACTTGCAAAACTGCACGCACTATTGGATGGGAAGCTTCATTGGCCATGTAGAGTGTTTTGGTACCGAGCGTGTGAAACGCTACCTAGTGAAGGCGTTTTGGTGCTTATGAATTGAGAAAGTGTGTTTAAGATGTGTCTTGATTTTCCAGTAATGATAAGTTCAGTTCAGTTCAGTTCAGTCGTTCAGTCGTGTCCGACTCTTCGTGACCCTATTGACCATGTCACGCCACGCTTTCCGGTCTCTCACTATCTATAAACTTGAATATAAAATGATTTCAAAAAAACAAAAAAAAAAATGCGCAATCAAACGTTTCTGTTAAATGCGTTTCGTGTTTGCTTTTAGCTGAATATTAACTGTCCCTCGTAATTTTATTTTCCGATTTCTGGACCAAAATGAGCCTATTTTAATTGGGAAAGCAAAAAAACGGTCATATTGAATCACAAACATGCTGTTGAGGCTCAACTGGCGCGTGAAAACGTATTTAGGAGGAGTTTTAAGATTCCCCGTAAAAGTAGATGCGAAAGTGTGCTTCTATTTCCTTCAAACATGTGCAGTTTTATCTACGACGAAGAACGCAGTGATCAGCGGTTCTGGTGCTACAGACTACTGCATATAAATCAACCACTTTCAGTTTTATAGCTACGCGTAATGACTCTGCCATTTCTGCCCCACTATTTTAAACTTTCCTAATTCATAATTTAGTGATTTCTTTTTTTTTTTCTTTTTTCTGCATTTCTTTTTTTTTTTTTTTACAGAAAGGGGCAGCCGAGGCAAAGGGTTGAAAAACCTACGAGGCTTCGGCACCCAAGCAAAGTTTGACAGAGCAGTTAAATAATACATTACCAATGTAGGCATATACAACCTAACGCAAATAATAAATGCATATGCCGCAAAACAATTGTTGCACACGTGAAAATACAGCAGCAAAAGAAGTACACAACAAAAACAAAATAAACCGTATTACAGACATATACAATAGAATCATAACTTGCCATCCAGTCATAAGCTGCTAACATAGGCGATTGATTCATTTGATCCAGCCAAGTAAATTCAACCAAAGTGTTAAGATCAACATACAGAAATCTTGAAATGTTAGAGGAGAACATTCAGTATTGTTTGCAATTAGGTATGCCTTAATGTTACGTTTGTATGTGTTGCTTCTAACAGAGAAGTCAACATTAAGATTGGGCCTGTTAAGAACATTGGTAACTTGGTAGGTTACTGTTCGTTTGCCGTAGTTTCTTCGAACATCTTGGGTAGGTTTCTTGTAGGCTGGAAGTTCACATCTCACTAGGTTATGATCTGATATTGATGCAAGTAGCCTGTGCCGATGGATGTGTTTTAACAAGTGGAAATAATAAATCTGATTGGCTTTTAGAATATCGTGCTTGACGAATAACGGTGCAGTAAGCAAATGTTGTGGTCTACCATAATACCCTTCAATCGCTCTTAGAGCCCTCTTTTGAACGACCATTAATCTCTCAAGGTTTCTTTAGGTTGTCGTACCCAAAATTAGGATGCAGTATGTGAGCCGCGAATAGAATAACGCATGGTATATTGAACGCTTAACACAAACCGGTACTAAACTAGCAATCTTGTACAGGCAACCGGCAATTTTGCTGATGTCATCAACCAGTTTGGAATCATGAGTGTTACATGAAAGATTTTAATTAAACCAAACACCAAGGAATTTATTGTTATCGACTTGTTTAAGTTGTGTTTGTTCATATCTTACATTTAAGAGATAGTGATCGACAGTATTTATTGGTCGGAATATAATATAATTCGTTTTAGAAAGATTCAGGCTGTCTATTAGCCTGTAGCCAGATATGGAGATTTTCAAGGTAAGAATTTACCATATCTTCTAGAGCAGGCAATGAACGGGCTGTAAAGAATGCATTAATGTCGTCTGCATACATGACTGTGTCAAGTGATTCAAGTATCAGAGAGATGTCATTAATGTAGACTATTAACATAAGTGGTCCTAATTAGATCCCTGAGGGACACCAATTACTTCGCAGTTTCTATCTTCATTTTATCCATTCGAGGTATGAATTTTTCCTCCTACGTTCCGTAGCCTTCCGCCAACTTCAGACAATCCCCTACTGGAAATTTCGTAAACGCGATGGTTTTGAGACAGAACAAGCTGTATGCACTTCGCGTGAATTTGCCAATAAGTTTACTCGCGTTAATCTTATTCGAGCGCGTTGCAAAAATGATGTCGCCCTGGCTTTGCTAAGCAGTTTATTACTGATATAATTCGAAATGTTTTAGCACAATTCGCCTTCGCCGAAGTGAAAGCGGCTTGGAAGAGCGCGTTTTTTCTCCCTCTTCTCTGTAGACACCTCATATAAATAATGCCATAAAACTGGCAGTACAAAAGTGGTCGTTTGGTATCCTTGTTGGAAGAATCTCTCCAACTTGGCATGCGGACTGATTGTAATCAATAAGGGAAACGTGATAACACCACCATGAGCACTGTACAATTGTAAATTCAGCCACAAATCTAATATGAAATTAGGCCGAATTTTCGATATTGCTTCTTGCTCAAGCCACTCGCTCAGCAAGCTAGACTTTCGGCTGAAATCATAGCATCGGAGCAAATCTGATTGCAAGAATGTACAAGAAGCAACGAGTACATAACCCGTAACTATTGCCACAGCTTATTACCCTGCGTGGTAAATTGAAATAAACTTTTGTGCTGAGCACTGCGATTGTGGCTTTCAGTTCGTGACCAAAACGTTTTCTATCCTACTCGATTTATTGACGATAGACTCCTAACATATTGACCCCAGATTTATAGAGCTCAAATTTCAGAGTCATCTTTGTTAATTTGACCGTTGTGCACAGAACTTGGAGGTTATTGTGTGTTTTGGCTGGCTTAACGCGTATAAAGCGGATAGATAAGTCGAATCTTCACCTTCACTCTCTCGTGTGCAACAGAAGGTGTTCTTGGAAAGTGGTCATTTCTGGGAACCGCAACCCACAATATGGGCAAAGCAAGTCTGAGCAGAGCATGTGTGGAGCACCTGGGAACAACTCGGCGCACGCATAGCATGCATGCAGGCAGCTGGGCTCTTCAGGATGACGAACGGTGGTCTTGCCGGAGGAGCTCCAGTCAGCTCCGGAAGTTTGTGAATTATGATTTAGTTCTCCCCTGCACATTCGAAAGACAATGTCCATGTTATATTTATAAACGATGCAACTATTGCAGCAAAAACAAAAAACACTTATATACGCACTCAACGTATTCTTAGTATTTTAGCGATTATTATGAAGGAGGACAAATCAGTATGCCTTCAATATTTATTTGTCTAAGATGCGCTGTTGTCTTGCAAAGTTTGACCGACAAAAATTACAACAGCTTGTAAAAAGGCAATGTTTAGGCAAATAATTGAAAAGGGATGGTAATATTAATACGTGGCAGAAGGCTAGTCCCACAACAGGGGAAACTACGCCAGGTCTGCCCTCTGTTTTCCTGTTGTCATCGCTTGCCGCCACGTAACAAGATGTTGTAGTAAATTTCTCCTCAACCAGAAGACAAAAGCAAAAAGCTACAAAAACTAACTGGATGTGCCTTCGCAGAGCGCTCCAGGACCAGCAAACCAACAACGAGTGGTAAGTCTGTTTTGTGCTCGCATGCTCCCAAATGATTAAATTAGTAATTGCCCTCTCATCCCCTCATGAAGAACATTTATTAGTGTTGACGTGGGAGTCATTTGGCGCAAAATGATTTCTCAGGTTGAGCTCGTTTCAACGAATGTCGATTACTTGCAGAGGCTAGGCTCGCAGGCTGTTTTAACCTCATGAAAATCTTCAAAATAAAATTCCAGAATGGCGCTAATTAATATGGATGTGCTATATTTGTTAGATTTTTCCTTAATAACGACAAAGTTTTCCGACATCACATTATCTGTACGTTCCTCATTTCTTTCCATATTCCTCGTTGTCGCGATCATGTCTGCCAAAGTAGATAGCTTTTATTTTGTTTTCAATATTTGTAACAGATACAGCGACGTATACTGAAACTACACAGGCAAAAGAAAAGTACCATATATCATTCAGCATAATGCACACCAATGCAAAACAATTCTAGAGGGTACTTTGGACTATTAAAGGGTGGGCCGTAGCCCTCCACTACGCCACCTCTATCTCTCTCTCTTCTTTCACTCCCACCTTCCTCCCTTCCTTTATGGCGTGGTCGTGGTAACATTTTTTATTGCCACAAAATGCCAGGAATCATTTCCTGCTGGGGCGAGTCAAGGGTGGCCTCCAATCGGGGGCGACTTCTTGAGCTCGCGTGACGAGAGCCAGTTGCGTAGTTTTTCTTGGGCTGGCCAACAGCTGGTCCCATTCCTCCGCTGAGGGAGTTGGCGAGATTATCTTATTATCTTTGGAGGGGGATTGCTGGTGCGTTCCCATAGTATATGGTCTTGGGTGGCCTGCGTCCCATCATCGCAGTGCCGGCCATGCAGGGATGTATTCTCGTTTCGTAATTAAAGATAATCGGTAAGGTCTAAGAATGGCCTTTGTTTTTAGGTGTCTGGATTTTGTCACTTGCGGCCGGTCCAGATCGGAGTGAGAGGCGGGGTACGTTCATCTTTGAACGCGACAAAAGTTCGTTATCTCCGCGTATGTGCGCGGCGCCTCGACGGGCGCCTCCGTTCCCGATAGATCTCCCGTCTCCCGGTTGGTTAATCTTAGGACTAAACGGTCGCCCCTTCGTTTCCGGAGTTACCCGCGTGAGCCGGAGCCCAATGCGAGATTGATGTGATTGAAAGACCGGTTGCGCAGAATTCGCATCGCGAGCGCGTTTATAGAATTTTTGGCGAAATTTTGAACAGCGCTCTTAGAATAAGTTTGGTGCGTGGATCGCGATGGCCAGTGCGATAGATACTTCCTCTGCCTCGTATAAGGAGCTAGCATGAAATTTAAGTGCGTTAATGAAGGCTGTCTTTGGAGTGGCCATACATGCGACGTATGCTCCATTTTTGATGTGTTGAGCTGCACCACGTACACTGCTTGTAGGTCTTTCCCGCACCGTTTCTCAAGAGTCTGTGCCCTTTTCTTCCTGCTGACATAAGGTCTGCCAGTAGCATGTTTTTGGCTATTGGCCGAAAAAGTGGTCTACTACTAATGTCAGCCGATAAATGGGATGTTGCACACTACTCTTCAGTGGGGTGTATGTGGAGCTTGTCGAGAATTATGCGTCCCGCAACGCTGCGTGACAAGCGGGTATCTTGGGATGTCAATAGCCTTCAATTAGTTGAGATAGCGTGTTAAAACTTCTCAACAGCAGTAGTCGATTTGAGTTCGCGTATACCGGCAAGCCAGGGGTCGCTTTGTATACTGTTCTAATTATGCCATTAAGT
Source organism: Amblyomma maculatum (assembly GCF_055883805.1). Taxonomy (NCBI): domain Eukaryota; kingdom Metazoa; phylum Arthropoda; class Arachnida; order Ixodida; family Ixodidae; genus Amblyomma; species Amblyomma maculatum. Next base: position 103,593,418 of record NC_139354.1, read on the forward strand.
GCATCTTCGTCCCTATGACGTAGATAATAGTACGGGCAGGCGTACATAATTCTGCTTAAAATGAAGGCTTGAGTAATCCTGCGCAGGTAGGAGTCTCTCATACCCCTGCGGCGTGTGTCAATGTGCCTCACCAGTCCACCTATCTGGTGCGCCGTGACGCATAGTTGGTGTATAGCTTCTGTGTTCTGCTTATTATTGCGATTCCGAGAACTCTGATCGTGGCTACCGGGGGTATCGATGGTTGCCAATGTGTAACGGAATGGATTATCGAGAACCTGGTTCTGCCTGTGAAGCTTATTTCTTCATTATAACTAAGACTTACCATTTAGCCCGTGAGCACGTAAAGCCGTTTTCCTGCACGTAAGACTGCACCTTCTCGATAGCTCGTTGTAATGACTATGTAACCTCTCCATCGGAGCCAGAATCGGTTGATATGTTGATTTCGTCGGCGTATATAGAATGATGTATGTATCGGATATCATCTAACAGACGCGGGAGGCCGCTCATAGCGATGTTGGAGTAAAAGTGAAAGTACGGCTCCTTGCGGTGTTCCGCTCGTCCCTAGTGTAATTCTGTCACTAGTTTCGTAAACGAAATGGAGCTTAGCCTTATGCGCGTTCAGAAAGGTAGTGATGTAGTCATATTTCCGTTTACCTACTTTCATCGGTAAGAGGTGAGTAAGGATGAAAGCTTGTGACGCATTGTCGAAGGCCTTAGTCACATCGAGTCCCAGGATGGTTTGAGTGGCTCTTATGCGATTTGGATCTAAAATGTCAAGTTGTCCTTGCCACATGATGTCCTAAGTCGAAACACCTGCTCAAAACCCAATCACGGACTGGGGGAACGTGCCTTCCGCATCGGTGCGCATGAGGAGCCTTTTTAAGACAATGTGTTCTATTACCTTTCCGAGACATGACGTTAGCGAGATTGGGCAGAGGCTCCTTATCTCGAGTCTTTTGCCCGGTTTAGGTATGAAAATATATTTAGCGCGCTTCCATTCGTCAGAGACGCTGCACTCTGTCCAGTACCTGTTGAAGAGATCCGTATGAGCCTCTACTGACTGGTCCTCTAAGTTGCGCAACATCTTATTGGTGATGCGATCTTCCCCCAAGGCCGAGGTGGTGTTAATTTGTTAAAGCAGCTCTGATATCTGCTACTATAAAGACGCTATCCATGTGAGGATTATCCAATCCTGAGTTCCCATCTGGCATGGGTATATCCTGGGAGAAGTTAACGTACTGATCTTTGAATGTGTTCACGAGCTCTTCGTCGGGGCCTTGGAAAAGTTGCGCAATCCTATGTAGGTTCTTGTGGGATCGGCCATTGTTCTCGTAGGATTGAGTAAATGTCTAAGTAGAAATAGTGTGATCTTGTTGCCCAGTTGCCCATTAAGGCGGTCGCAAATCGGATGCCACTGTTACCGGATACGTTCGCAAGAATAAGCCTCGATTTCCTTTCAAGTCGGGTTAGCCGATTTTTAAACATCGGTCGAGCATGAATATTCATTTGTGCTTTCATCATGTGTACTAGCTTAGCGTCCGGGCTGGGACGGCTTCTTCACATGTGCCTGCGGAGAATTGCGACAGATACTGTATAACGAGCTTCATTGTAAGGCGAGCTCTTTCGCTAGGGCTAGGTCGAGGCTTGAAGGTAGACGCTGGCTCGAACAGCTGGTGCTCGCGTCTCGTGCCGGCGCGCTTGCACCAGGTCATCATCCTCTTTACAATGACCCCCCAGTAGAAGAGGGAGCCATCCTGGCGACTTAAGGGGACAGCAATACACCTGGGTCATAATAAGGTTTTAGCCGAGAAACATGGATGGTATCACGCCGACGTCGTCGAAGGTCTAGGGAAGGCGTGACGAGCTCAGCAATGGAATTGGTCGGTGAGGCCGGCAGAAGCTTGGAGGAGAGGCCAGGTGACACACAGGGCACATGTAGCCAAACGCGGGCTTGCGGACCAAGGCTATCGGTGGCGTGGGCTGAGTCAAAACGATTTTTCTCTCGTCCCTGGTCGGAAGACAGGAGTGAACGGGTGAGCTTCCCGCACTCCTCAGCGTATCTCGAGGCTTCAGACACGGTGGTGGCTTCAGAAGAATCGGACCGGTAAGGAAGTATGGTATCGAGTGGTGAAGATGGCTCACGCCCATATAATAAGAAAAATGGGGAGAATATCTTAGTGCTCTGCGTAGCGGTGTTATATGCATACGTGACGAAGGGTAGCAATGCGTCTCCCTTAGAATGGTCGGAAGCTATCTACGTCGACAACATGTCGCCTAGGGTTCGGTTGAATCTATCAGTAAAACCATTAGTCTGCGAATGGTAGGCCGTAGTAGTACGATGGGTGATGTTACATTGCTGCAAGGGATGAAACCACTTCAGACAAGAATACACGACCACAGTCGCTCAAGAATTCCCGTGGCGCTCCGTGACGAATGATGAAGTGGTGTAAGAAGAATGCAGCAACAGAGCGTGCCGCAGCAGCAGGGGGAGCGACGGTTTCGGCATAGCGGGTGAGATGATCTACCGCTAGAATGACCCAGCGGTTTCCGGATGCAGTCTAGAAAAGCGGGCCATAGTGGGCGATGCCTACTTGGTCTAACGGTCTTGATGGGCAATTAACAGGCTGCGTGGGTTCGGTGGAATGGCGATAGGCAACCTTCAGGCGTTGGCGATCAAGGTATGAGCAAACGAACGTGCAGACGTAGGTGTACATTCTGCGCCAGTAGAAACACAAGGGAAGCCGAGTATAAGTCTTGAATGCGCCAACGGGAGCGGCTTGCGGGTCAGTGTGACATTAAGTGCAGATTTCGGAACGCAAAAGTCAAGGAATGACGAGCAGCCATTTGCGGCCAGAAGAAAGATAACTTCGGCGGTATAAAAGACGATAGCGAATTGTAAAAAGAGCAGCTTGGCGGCGAATTGCACGAGGTGTCGAAGAGGGCAAAGGGGACAAAAGTAAAGCAAGAAGGGAGGCGATCCATGGATCTCTGGGCTGATCGACTGCCATATTTGTTAAGACAAATAACTTCAGTCGATGGGGGAATCGGAAACACTTTCAGAGGGTAGCGGAGAGCGAGACCGTGCGTCGACATCGTTACGCTTCCTTCCCGATTGGCACACAACATGAATATAATATTTTTGAGGGCGTAATGCCTAGCGAGCGAGGCGGCCAGTGAGATTCTTAAAGGAGGACAGCGAACACAAAGAATAATGGTCTCTAATGACTTCGAATGGTCGGCCGTACAGATAAGGGCGGTAATTTCCTATCGCCCAAGCTATGGCTAAGCACTCCTTCTCCGTAACTGAGTAGTTTAGCACTCCTTCTCCGTAACTGAGTAGTTTAACTCTGACTTCACCAAGGTGCGGCTCGCGCACGCGACAACTTATTCAGCACACCCCGGTTTCCGCCTGTAAGCACATGCTTGATGCTCTCAGTCTCTGTCATTGATGCACTGACGCACTTGCATAGATCGATGGCGTCTTCGATATAAATGGTGAAGCTTTCACCGAGCTGTTGGGTGCGAGAGGAAAGACGCTCCTCAGCGCGAAGTTTGCGCATGGTCGGACGCCCGAATATGTCAATAAAGGATGTCTTGAAAGCGGATCAGGTGGCGAAGTCTGATTCGTGGTTTTTGAACCAAAGATTCGACAAATTGTCAAGTAGAATACAACATTTGCCAGCTTCAAGCCGTCGTCTCACCGGTTGTGAGCGCTCACCCGTTCGTAAGAGGACAGCTAGTCTCCACATCATGGTGGTCCGTGCCACTGAAAATGGCAAGATCCCGTTGATGAAGCTCACCGGGACAGGTTGCGGATGGCGAAGCGGTTGGTTGGATGGCGTCACCTGGCGTCACCTGGCATGACCAGGGGATGACTGCGTAGCTCCAGAATCAGTCCTTGCCGACTCCATCAAGATTATAATGAGCTTTATTGTAAGGCAAGCTCGTTCGCTAGGGCTAGGCCGAGGCAGGTAGGCGCTTGCAATGTAGGTGCTGGCTCGGGCAGCTGGTGCTCGGGTGTTATTCCGGTGCTCTGGCGCCAAGTCATCATCTTTAAAAATGTGCCTTTTCTATCCTGTAAATCAATTTCAAACACCGCTGATGCGTTCTGTACTAATGCCGCCTATATATCTGGGTCTGCTTCTGTTTTCTGTATGCTGCGGCCTTCGCGGAAGCGGTCAATAAAAGGCACCGCAGGGAAGCCTGGATTGGAAGATCGGTGGGGTCAACTTCATACACGCATGGTTGGTTGGTTGCACAACCTTTATTCCCATCGGAAATGGGCGTCCTCTTCCCGCCCCCGGCAGGCATGATTTGCCTGGTATAACCTGTCGTGACGGTACATCGCGCGCGCCTTGCCGAACACAAGCAACATTTCACTGAACGCATCAAAGTTCACCGGCGTTCTATAATTCGTTTACAGCAAAGGAATCTTTCACTCGCAGAATCCCGATATCATCCTCTCTGTAGATAAGGGGAATTATGAAGAGGGTTTCACGATCTGGGGCGCGGAGCAGTTGGTAAAGCGCTGGGCTCCAAACTGGCTGGGGATCCAAAGGATGGAGGCTCGCATTCTCGGTGGTAGCAAGGTTAATTTATTTTTAACTCTCGATCCCTGTCGATAGCATGACACCTCGGCTGACAACCTTCTGTCGACAACGATGAGGCATTAAAGGCTTTCGTCTTAATAAGGAGGGGTGGAAGAAGCTAGTACAGTTCAGTGACTGCATCCTTAGAGATAGGCACAGTTAGATTGATCAGCAAGTGAAATATGGTAACAATAATCTTCAGAAGTATAGACTTCCAAAGCACCGTCGAGCGGTGCTGCTGCTCCTGACAGGGAGCGCCATCTCTGACAGAAAAATAGAAACTGGGGATACACGCGGCGGCACCATCCAGGCCAACGTTACTAGATACTTTAGTAATGTTGACCTAGGCTCCCATGCAGGTTTCTCCTTTCGCTCTCTCACTTCCGCGCACGTGCAGACGTCTCGCGCTGCTTTGTCGCGCGCCGCATTGATCCGGCTGCCATCTCAGCTCACTGCCTTCACGGCGTGCCCTGCGCGCTTTTTCTCGCACAAGCACGCATCCCCGCAGGCGCATCGCGACATGCCCCTGCATTCCGTCTTAATTGGGCAACCTGCCGCGTATTTCCATGGAAACGTTTTATTCACATCTGCACTGTAGAGCAGACGACAGACGGCGATGAGTAAATATTGTTACGGACGACAAGGAAGGAAAAGCGGGCAGTGGCACGGGAAGGAGCGCTCGCGCTAGGCCCGCGAACTTTCATTAAACGTCATGTACCATCGTCATCGGTCATGTTCTGTCTCCTGTCTTCATTGGCTTGCCGCTTCGTAACATTTGGTGGAGGTGCGGGGTACGACATCCCCATCTCCGCCTTGGAGCATCGAGGCCATCTTCAAGCCGGGACCATCACGAGGGCCCAGGGACATCGCCGTGCAGCTTAGCCCCAGCCCTTCAAGCCCAGACCTGAACAACTACCACCGCCCAGCCCCCAGCCCGGACCTGAAGACAAGGAGAACAGACATACCGATCAGAACCGAGATGAAGGACCCGAATGACCCGAAGGAACCTATGGACACGAACACGCAACCCCCGCCCAAGCTGTCCGACGTGACCTCAAGCCATCGGTCCCATGGACTCTGGTGACGGATGGTTGACAGCTCCAAGGGAGGCGGATCACCCACGCATCAGACATCGTACCGGCAAGCCGTTCTATTCTTTCTTCTTCCTCTTCTTCTTCAAGCATCCAGACACGCCCATCATCATGCCATAAAATCATTAACATCGCTAAACGTCCTCGTCCACGATCGGGACGATCGCTCGGTGGCCCCGGGTCATGTTACTGACGACAAGGAAGAAGAAGCGGGCAGTGGCACGGGAAGGAGCGCTCGCGCTAGGCCCGCGAACTTTCATTAAACGTCATGTACCATCGTCATCGGTCATGTTCTGTCTCCTGTCTTCATTGGCTTGCCGCTTCGTAACAATATTGATTGTGAATGCGCCCCACGTTACCGAAAATGTAGGAAGTGCATCTCGAGGTAAGTCCGCTGTTTAAAAACTGCTAAAGGATTATCAGTACTGCGAAATAAAATGGCTCACTCGTTGACCATCGTTTTGGCCTGTAGCATGCGTTCTATATACGGTTTTGTGTTTTTATTATTACGACGTTACCAAACAAATCTTGCAGTGGAACAATAAGTATATAGTCAGAAAGAGGCGTTTCTTCAAAGGCAAGAACGCTAGCAATCTCATAAACGCATGCGTGCCCCGTGCGCTACACGCGAAATAACCGGCTCGCTGGCTCGGAAGGCAGATGAAATCTAAGCTGGTACTACATTGTATTTTATTTCGCTTCTTATTAAATGGTTGTGCTTCATTTATGATAATATATGGTTTGCACTCACGAACCATGTGACGCGAATGGGGTGCTCCGTGCGAGTAGTGTTAATTGAGCTATAGCCATGATCACGTTTGCACTGTACTTCCGACATATCTTCGTTATTCATAATAATAATGATAGTTGGTTCACGTATCGGCCAATTTGAGGAAATCTGTAAAAGCATCTTAGCAAGGCATGTTTTCCAACGCCGCCATCTTCCCCGAAAAATAAAGGCCTCATTCCTAGATTTTTTCTTGTTCATTTTCAAAATGATAGGCAGCTGTGGACACTTAGGGCACATTAAAACATCAGTGTCGATCGCAGACGTCGCATCTGTTGATTTGGTTGCTTTCAAAGCACTCACAAAGCAGGGAGAGAGCACAGAAAATCGGCAAAACAAGACATGCGGGGAGCGAAGAGCATGATAATCTTCCATCCTCTTCACTTTGTATGCATAGTGTTAAACCATTGTTCTTTTTTGATGCCTCTCCAAGCCGTCTTTGTCAACTGTCAACATTTCTGATTTTACGAAGAAAGGAGAAATTGGCTCTTTCCGTTTCCACAAAGAACGCGAGACTTCTCAGAACGCTATCATGCGGTTGGAAAGCAGGTCTTGCAGAGACGCTTCTGCGAAGTTTCACACGTGAGCCTCGTCTTTTAGCGCATCGCCTACTATTGTGGCTGCCCATGAGACAATCCTAATCAGTGCTTCCGTTTCGCATCAGCGGCAGCGTTTTTGTATCGCCAAATAACCTCCAAGCGCAACTCGATCTCCGCACGTGCATTGGAAGCTAGCGGAGCGTCAGCTCCGGAGACGTCCCATCGTTTCGCATTTCGCCACCACGCCAGGAATGCGGCGCTTCCGTCGTGCGGCGAAACTTGAGCTTGGGTCAACTATTGTGAACTAGAGTATTTTAGTTCACTATACTCAGAAGTTATGTGCTTAAAAACAGCGCATCGTCCATGAGAAGCATGCATGTGTGTTACCGAAATATGAATGAAGATGAATGACATAAACATTTATTTTGGAACAACAACTTCCACTTTATAAACAATTACAAGCAGTAGGTTCTTCTGTAAGAAGCGCTGCCCATTGTACATTTAAAGGAATTCAATTTCAGTGCTCTGTATGTTTGTAGCATGCTAAGAGCTGCTTTATTAATTTTTCCCAAAGTTTCAATAATGGAACTTCCTTTTCTTTGTAAATTAGAAACCAATTTGCGAGAAAACCATTACATAATTCGATGAAACTTAAGTCACCGTGTAGAGTAATGTGCAATTTATTTTCTTACCAGAAAGTGTACGCAACTGGCGTTGAGAAAAGCTGTGTGATGTAATTCGCTCTATCCTGCTCGGCGGTTGCAAGCCGTCGCATATCGTTTTCAAAACAGCTGTTTGTGAACGTTACTCAGTGGCTTATTGTAGCGTGCTTGAATTGTGACCATTAAGATACCAGTTAAATTTTTTCCTTGACAACCTTTTCCGCTGAAAGCAATTACACTGTGTTTGAACAATTCACTACTAAAAAGATTTGAAATGACGTCTCTAGCCCGTTGAGCAAGAATTTCAAAATGGCGCCCAATTTTAATTTGTGGCCTACTTTATGTCTGAATTATTCTTCTAAGATCATATTATTTGGAATTCCGAATTTCTAGCACATGTGAGAAAATGTAGTGACGCGGACCGCTATGTTCGAACCTCGATGACAGAAATGTTATCACATTACAAAGTGCAACTAATAAGCTTGCCAATCAATGTGACATTTTTTCGACACGATGTCTGCCGTATGTGCGCACGGGTTCACACATGGTGGCATCGGCTATTTTTCCCGCTTTCACTCCTTCTGAGAAGTAGAAAAATTTAGTTATGGTGTTTATTACACCACTGTACCTAGTGTCTGAATTTCTTGCGTCCCAAACGAATAACACTCCCAGTAAAATAAATAAAACTATTTTTCTGCACTCTTAGGATAATAAAACATATATCGACTTTGTTTTCGTAAAATTAGACTTTTCTCTTGCGAGATAATATTTGTGGTTTTATGTTTTCTCTTTTATTACATCTGTTGTGCACAGTTCTGCCATATTTTGCTATGGAATAAAGAGCACATTTTCCTGTTATACTAAAGCATCGCTAGTTACCAGGTGTTACCTGTCAGAAACTCAATAAAAAGATTTCAACAACGCAAATGCTAGTATCTTAGTCAATTGGGTTGAAATGCCCGAAATGAACCCTTATTTATTAAACTTGTTGCCCTACTGCATACGCATCCCTCTACAGAGTGATTTTCTTCATAATACCCATTGCATCATGTGCGCATGCTCCAGTTTTGAGGCTGCGGCAAAGAGCACTTATACGGCACAAGAAGCTGGTTCCGTCCGAAGACGGAAAATAAGCATTTTTTGGGTCAATTCTTTCAGAAATTTTACTCTGCAAACCATGAGCCTTCGAACTTTTTACGCACACTCGCTAGCGAATAATATGACTGGTAAACTTCGTCGCATACTGAGTGCTGTCTGAAATGACCTCCCGGTAATAAAGGAAGAATTGTGAAGAGCGTTCCACGATCAGGGATGTAGCGCAGTTGGTAAAGCGCTGGGCTCCAAACTGGCTGTGATTCCAAGGAATGGAGGCTCTATTCCCGGTGGAGACAAGGTTAATAAATATATTTTAAACGCTCGCTCTCGAAAGCGTGACAACTTTGCTGACAACCTTTTGTAGACAACAATGAGGCATTAAAGCGTTTTGCCTTAATATTAATGTTTCATTTGGTTTTGGGGGGTTCACGTCCTAATGTATGCTAGTAAACAAAATGCGCCTGACCTCATGAGGTTCCAGTCGGGATCATAGGGGCTCAGGTACTCTTCGTGCACGTTGGTTTGGTGCACGTCAGTCCAAACGCTTTTTGCGTACAGTGATGCGGAGCCTTGACTAAGGTTGGCGCTACAGTGTAGTGCTTGCTGAGGGTCAATACCGGCTTCGGTGCTACCTGGAAACAAATTTGAAGGGCAGTAAACTTTTGTTAGTGCTCACACTGAAATAAAAAAAAACATCTAGAGGGCACTTTGGCCAACTAACGTGAGAACAGGCTAAAGCTATTATAGCGCGGTAAATTGTAGCCCCCAACTACGGCACCTGTTTCCCTCTCTTCTTTCACTCCCCCCTTCCTGTCTTCCTTTACGGCGTGGTACTTGTGTCCGCAGATAATTGTGACAGAAACTGCGCCTTTTCTATACTCTTAATCATTTTGAAATGCGGGTTTTGCCTGCGGTACTAAAGCCTCTTAGACATCTGGGACTGCATCTGTTAGTTGTGTGGTGCAGCAGTCGGAGCAGTGCCAAATGAATGGCGCCGCAAGGACGCCAGGATCGTTTCCCAGTGGGGTCAGCTTCGTCTATGAATGAATCGCCTGGTGACGTCATGACCAGTCGTGACGGTATATGGCGCGCTATTTGTCAAACACAGCCAGAATTCCATTGAACACATCAAAGTTTACCGGCGTTCTATAATTCGTTTACAGGAAAGGCATAGTATCTGTCACTCGTGCAGTCCCGCTATCCTCACGGCAGACAAGGGAAATTATTATGAACGTTTCCTGATCCTAAGCCTGGCGCAGTTGTTAATGCGCTGGGCTGGGGATGGAAGGGATGGAGGTTGGAATACCGGGGGAGACAAGGTATATTTTTGTATTTTTAACTATCTCCCTCGAAACGATTCTTTTTCTATCTTCTGTGGCAGAGAAGAGCCCCCTCCTTGACCGCCGTGATTGTGGCGGGGGATGCTCGCACAGATGCCAGCAGCAAACGTGCATGACAGGACTGTCAATAAATGTGTTTAAATCACTTTATAGTCGCATAGTTCTTTGGCCGCACTACGTACAAACGATATTTGTTTTCAGCTGGCCACGTATGTGAAATGACCGTAAGGGAAAAAGGCATTCTTTTTGTTCCGCATGCATGTTGCCTAGCGCAAAACTGGAATGTGTCGTTTCATAGATACGAAGAGTGATCTCGCATAACACACATTTTACACTCCACAAACTAGAGTGTATAAAATTGCTCCGCTGCAGCATGACTTATGTGCGCTATTATACGCTCAAAATCCCTACGGGTGGAGCTTGCCTTCACCGGAGTTAGCTGGAAGCACTGGCGAAGTGGTCTGTTAAGATGTGCGGTTTGCCATTTAACTCGGTTGGAATCTCCCTCCGACACAAACTGTCTAGGCTGTCATAATTTTGCGGCTATATCTACGGACAAATGTAGAGCAGGAAGCGGCACGTATGAAGACAGGAGGCACTAATCGGATTATAAGTAAAACTCGGCTATATCAGTCGTGTTCGGTAAGAAAGGGGGCAGCATGAGCACTCAATATTTTTTTCATAATTAAAAATATTTCCCCTTCCAAATTGGATACTTTTACTGGTGTTCTTGTAACTAATGCCCTGTCGTCATTTTTTGAAATGGAAACATAATATTGCCACCTGACGGTTCGAGGTAGCGCGGTAGCAATCAATGGAGGAAAACTCCATTGATTTAAAAAGTGGTTATTGGCAGATAGAAGTGGATGAGCGTGATCGGGAAAAGACTGCCTTTGTGACACCCGATGGCTTATATGAATTTAAAGTATTGCCTTTCGGTCTGTGTTCAGCGCCAGCGACGTTCCAGAGAATGATGGACACCGTACTTGCTGGTCTTAAATGGCAAACCTGCTTGGTTTATTTGGACGACGTCATCGTGTTTTCAGAAACGTTTGACCAACATCTTAAGTGGCTGCGAACGGTATTGGACGCTCTTCGCTCGGCCGATTTGACACTCAAACCGGAAAAATGTCACTTTGGATATCAGCAGCTAAAATTTCTCGGTCATGTGGTTAGCGCTGACGGTGTCCGGCCTGACCCTGATAAAACAGCCGCTGTAGCCAATTTTCCCATCCCTACCACGAAGAAAGCAGTCCGACGTTTCTTGGGCCTGTGCGCGTACTATCGCCGTTTCATTGCCGATTTTGCCAAGATTGCAGAACCTATGACGCGCCTGACACGTGATGACGTCCCGTATGCCTGGTCTACCGAGCAGCAGGAGGCATTCACCGAGCGGCGCCAACGGCTGCACAACCCTCCCGTTCTTGCACACTTCGATGAAGACGCTGCCACCGAAATTCACACCGACGCCAGCAATGTCGGTCTGGGTGCTGTTCTGGTCCAGCACCAGCAAGGCGAGGAAAAAGTGATCGCTTATGCCAGCCGCACCCTTTCTCGGGCAGAATCAAACTATTCAACTTCTGAAAAGGAGTGTCACGTCGTCGTTTGGGCCACAATGAAATTCCGACCTTACCTCTACGGCCGTAAATTTAAAGTTCTGACAGACCATCATGCTTTGTGTTGGCTAGCCAGTCTTCGAGATCCATCAGGACGTCTTGCACGGTGGAGCCTTCTTATGCAGGAGTTTGATTACTCTATCGTTTATAAATCCGGACGTAAACATGAAGACGCTGACGCACTGTCTCGATCACCCGTGGAGTTGCCCCATGACAGTACGGATAAGACGCCCATTTTCTTGGCATTATCAGTTCCTCTGATTCAAAGGGCCGGCAATGGGCTGACCCAGACCTCAAAACTGTGATCGATCATCTGGAGGGTTTCAATTCTACAGTATCTCGACTGTTTGCTAAGAACTTGTCATCCTTCTGTACGCGCGACAGAATCCTCTACAAGAAAAGCGCCGGCAACAGTGACCGAGCCTATCTTCTAGTCATCCCTGCAGATCTCCGCGATGAAATCCTTCATGCTTGCCATGATTAACCCACCGCTGGACACTTGGGCTTTGCACACACTCTTACCAGAGTGCGCCAGGCCTACTACTTGCCCAAACTTACTGCCACCGTTCATCGATATGTTAGAGGTTGCCGTGAGTGCCAGCGACGCAAGACACCGCCATTGAAGCCAGCGGGTTTCCGGCAGCCTATTCCCCCACCCCTAGTACCATTCAACCAAATTGGTATGGACTTTATTGGCCCTTTTCCTCTATCGTCAGCTGGCAATAAGTGGATTATCGAGGCTACAGATTATCTGACACGTTACGCGGAAACTATGGCGGTGCCACGTGCAGCATCCTCCGAAGTGGCACAATTTTTCATGACGCAGATTGTCCTCCGCCATGGTGCCCCTTCACACGTCATCACTGATCGTGGCAAGGCATTTACAGCGCGTCTCCTTGAAGAAGTTTTCCAACTAAGCCAGACACATCAGCGAAAGACTACTGCTTACCATCCTCAGTCTAATGGCCTTACTGAGCGACTAAACGAAACAATAGCGGACATGCTCGCCATGTATGTTGATGTCCGGCATAAAACATGGGACGAGATATTACCTTATGTCACATTTGCATATAACACGGCCGTCCAAGAAACAACTCGATTCACTCCGTTTCGCCTAGTATACGAACGCGATGTACAGACCATGCTCGACGGTTTGCTGCCATGTGCGGCTGACAACCAGCTGCTTACCGCTGACGCAGAAGAATTCACCAACTACGCTGAGGAAGCTCGCCAACTCGCACGTAATCACATTACAAAACAGCAAGCAACAGATGCACGCCGATATAACGACCGCTATCGCTATGTCGTGTTCTAGCCTGGTGACAAAGTCTGGGTGTGGACACCTGTCCGGCGCCCAGGCCTGCCAGAAAAACTTCACAATCGTTACTTCGGACCCTACAGAGTGTTGCGTCGCATCTCAGAAGTTACGTACAAGGTTATTCCAGACGGAGCTGTACCGAGTTCTAGTCGTCAGTGCTCGTCTGACCTGGTGCATGTGCTTCGCATGAAGCCGTATTTTACCCGCTGAAAGTCGTATTTGCCATCCGGAGCAGTTTTTTTTCTGTGAGCTTGCGTTTTTTTTTTTTCGAGGGGGGGAATAATGCCACCTTACGGTTTGAGGTAGCGCTTGAACGACGAAGAAGTTGGAGACTCTCTCGCGCGCTTCGGCTAGCTAGGACTGTGGACTCTTGAGCTTGTGTCTTCGTGTTACCGTTTCTCGGGAACCTCTGTCTTGACTGTGTGTATCTGCCCCTGTTGCCGATACCCGTAAATCCCTGTCTTCGTGACAATATTATAAACTTAGTTAATATGGCTGCGCCCCGCCGGGGTGGCGCTGTGGTTAGGACACTCGACTACTGTGCGAAAGAATGCCGGATCGAATGCCGGCCTCGGCGGGCACTTTTCGATGGGGCGAAAAGCTAGGTGCCCGTGTGCTGTGCGATGTCATTGCGCATTAACGAACCCCAGGGGGTCGAAATTTCTGGCGTCCTCCACTAAGGCGTCTCTCATAGCCTGATTCGCTTTGGGACGTTAAACTTCCGAAAGAACAAAAATGTGTCTGCATGGTCTACACTTTCACGTAGAATACATATGAGAATTTTTACAAATACCCTGCCCTTTGAATATAGTTTATATTGTGATTTTCGCAGCTTTTGTTGCGAAAGCAACATTACGCAAGGTTTCATCTCGTCGTGTTCCGTCTGTGTCACCGCATATGTGAAAAATTTAAAGCAAGCGACTGTGTAGCACCGGCATCACGACTGCCAATATGTGCTTCTGCCGATGCTACAAGAGTAATAAGTTTGATCTTTGATAGCATGATATGGTACAAAATACCACATTACACTTTTTCCCATATCCTCTCTTGATACTTCTTGAACACTGTGTGAAGAAGTTTTAGAAAAATTACGAAAGCAGATTTTATATATTTAGGATTAGGTTTCTTGTGCTTCCCCATGCCGTAAAAAAAAGTAAAGTCAGTTTTATTTATTATTGCACAAGTGCGAATCAGGTTTGAAAATCATAAACTTTGCGGCTCGTTGCCGCAGACGCAATAATTCGCAAACAAAGGCCTCATTCCGCACATGCATACAGGTTGAAATTTCTTCTGAGCAATAACTTCCACAGAATGGCGAAATTAAGCTAACCTTACTCTTTGTCAGCTGCAGTTTGAACCACAAAGTATATTTTCCTGTGCCTTAAATACTCCGCTTGATTACGTCACTGCAACCCCTCACACACACAGAGCAATGTGCACGAAAATGTTTATTGTGCTTGAAATTATTCACATTGTTTCTTCGTTTATATTGTTAACTCAAGGCCGGAAGATGGGCTAATCGTCCACAAATGAAGAAATACACCGCAGAACATTTTGCCCCTTTTTGACTAGGTTTTGCTTCTATTGTTACAACACAGTGTGAGCATGCACCACCGAAGTGGATTTATGTACAGTAATGAGCAGCGCTGTCTAGATCACGCTGAATGTGCTCCGCGGAGCAAATCAGCGCCATCATATAATCGATACTTTCTAATCTCACCTTATCTTGTCGTAAAGGAAGGGAGGAATGTGAAACCTTAGTTACCCTATTTACTAGAAGCATCATGCACCGCCACATTCCCAACAAATGCATACCAGAATGCAGTACACAAGCTTTTCCTTTTCCCCACTTTAGTCTCCAAAGTGTCTTGTAATTTTGTTTTTGGCGTCATGTCCTCTACGTGCTTCCGTTTCATGCCTCCAGGTACATGCTTAATATGTAACAGCGGCAGGAAAACAAATGCGTTTCGTGCAAAAAATGAAGCGCCTAGCCAAGCAAGTGCAAGTGATGTCGGGTAATCTCTCGGTTTTAGAGCAAGTGATATCGGATAATCGCCCGTTTCAAACACGAGCTAGGCTAATATCCTTGTTTTACGGGCAGAGTTAACCGCGGTTAACATGAGATAACCACGGTTTCGCGCAATTGTGGTTATCTCATGTTACACAGCGGACCAAACCGTGATTACGCCACTAACCGCGGTTATCGCGAACCGAGCTTGGCGACCTCGGTTTTCGTAGTTAACCCAGAAGATGGCGGCGCCCATACACGGAGTCAGCGCGTCGGCGGCGTTAATGCCTGTGTTACAAACTTTTCATATCAATACTTTTGCGACTCAAGATACCTTTCGCCGACATCATGTTTTATAACGAACATCTTCTAAATAACTTACATATTTGCGCACGGCATTTCGTTCCGCCGAAATGTCATGTCAGTTCGTCTTTTACACCCAAGCTGCCATAACAGAGTATAGGGCTCCTTATAACCAAGGACTCTGGAATGCTGTGTAAAAGCGACGAACCGTGATTTGTGATGACCACAGTTCAGTTCTGTAACCGCGGGTACACTAACCGCGGTTAACTCTGTCCATGTAGCAAGGGTTTTTTGAGTGAGAGAATTGGGACCAGTTGTTTTTGTCTGTCTTCGCCTGGTCTACACAAGGTTACCACCACGAATCATGCGTGGCAGGCGTGTTGTTGGATGGCAGGTCTTTGAGCTGGGTTATCAGCTACAAGAAACACTGCATTTGGCATATCCGTACAGATATAGGAATTTGATTTCTTTCAAGCGAAACCAGAGGTTCAGCTACTGGCGAGTATGCAGGAAACCGATTTAATCCGCAATCAGTCGTGTTTGCTTCCTTCGCCGAGTCGTTACACTAGAGAAATACAGCGAAATAGAGACGCATAGGTGACCGTCGCGGCCTAAGAAATGCAGGCAGCGCAACCTTAGCGGCATTAAAGTACTTGCAAAGAGGGGGCTCCACAAGAAAGCGATGAGCAGGCACCTATTTGACTTGCCACGCATGCACATGGCACGCATAACTCAAACCCAGAGCCTAACGTTAGATGTCGGTGACTTGCTCCACAGAGCACCGTTTGCGTGCGCTAGACAAGACTGCTCAAAATTGCACCTTTCTGTCACGGTAAAGCATCACTTGAGGCTTACCGCTCGTTTTGTCTTTTTCTATGTTATATACTTAATATTACGCGGATATTCTAACCTAAAACAAAATATATTAAACAACTGAAATATTTTGCCAGTTTCATCAGTTGTGAAATCTACCTGACGTATATTTATATATCTTTTTTTGCGTGTTTCGAAGTTTACGTGCTGTCATTCTAGTTTCATAAAAATGTGAAGTGCTGGAGGCATGGAAGCGCTGTCCTATTTTCGTTATCGATCTACACGCTGCTAATATCGGGCCATGGCTGCTCTTCAGCGCCATTGCGGTATAGGGGATTTCTGTGGTTTTATTAGCGTTATTCCTACGGCAAGAAGCTGCTAACAGCCAGTGGAATGTTTCATAATTTGGCCGATATTATCACAATCATGCACGCTACCTCAGTTGCAGAATCCACTAGTCTTCGCTCAGTGCACAGCGCGAGTGGTCTTTCTGGTCGGCATATAAGGGCGGTCTAGGTAACTGCCCCATTCATCGCTTGGATGATCTTTTTGTAAATATTGTTTAATCTTATCTAAACTAGCAATTATTTTCCCAGAAAAATGCCACTGATATTAAATAGATCCCATCCTGAAAGAAAAGAAGAGTATTTTGATTCTTACTGGTTTTTTTAGGGGATCAGTGACTTTGGAGACCGTCTTCAGCCATGTTATTCAGAGGAAACAATGCGATTGCGACATAATATAAACATGTTATTTCACTTGAAGCAAGAAAATGCACACAGCTTATTCCTCTTACTCTCTCTGAAAGCGAGGAGTTGAGCTAGCTGGTACGGAGCGATGTAGCTCGCAGTGTACGCGGACGGCACGAAACAATACGGTTGCACAGAAACAGGCTCTAGGAGCAGTGTGTTATTCGATTGGTCATTCGCATTCATCACACAGTTGCGGTAGTCTTCAACTAGCTTTATCGAGGGAGAGCGCATGATGGTAAAAACATGAACAGCCCATATGTTCGCATATGTTAGTTTCTTTTTTTATAAGAGATATGAACTCACCAGTTGCGCCTTGAACTGAAGGGTGTTGTTCGATTTGTGAAGGCCCGGTCACTTGTACTTGTGGCGCCTCATGACCAGCAGTCCACAGCTCGGTTGCTGTATGCTCTGCAGCTGGTTTCTTGAAATCGTTGACGAATACCGCTTGCTGGAAGATACCCTCAAGGGGGCCAGGTGAGGTTTGTCCAAGATATATGTCATCACCGAGCGCAGAGAGAATCGGCGCATGGTCTGCAACTTGAATGTGGTCACTCCTGAAATGCAGTGCCAACAGTGGGCGTGTGGTGCATAACGCAAGATAAACAATTTCCGCAAAATATCTATCAACATATAGCAACAAACAACACTGTCACCCAAGACCCATGCATGAGACATATTGATAGTAGTAGTAATAGTAAAAGACTTTATTGAGGCGCCACACTTAGGCGCCTAATACATCAGTGGCCTGCTGGCTGAGACGGCGCTGTTCTTGTTCACCCTCAGCACCAAGTCAGCCCAGCCAGGTCCAGATAGTATGGGAGGTGGGAAAGAATCCCGAATGCAATGCAACCGGACATGAAAACAGGGAGTGGGAAAGGTTGGTATAAGGGGAAGGGCAGTTTGGGTATGATGAATCACGACGGAATTTTTAGAGATATAGTCGTGCAGAGGTTATGAGTGTATTCAACTGTATTTGAAGAAGGATATGAGCCTCCCAGATCCATGCTGGAAACCCGATCTGTGGGAACCAGACCTTTGCAGGTCATTAGTTTGTTCGAAACTTTAAGCCCTCGAAGGAGCACAGCAGGGTTAGCAGAGCCTCTTCCAAACGCACACCCCTGAGAGAGCCGGGTCAAGCGGATGCAGCTAGCACAGGACCGGGTTAAGTGGAGAAATATGGGAGAGGTCTTCGCCCTGCAGTGGGTATAATCAGGCTGATGATGATGATGATGATGATGATGAGCCTCCCGAACGGAAAGAGTAGAATGAGGGTCGGGGTAGAGCTTGTGGTCTAAGCGAGCAGCATTGTAATATTCGCTGATGGTGACGCGAATAGAGTCTTGATCCGCCCTCCAAAGATCTTGGCCAGGGGATGACGAGTGCCCGGTTACGAGTTTCATGGGCGAGCTCGTTCGCCAGCTCATTGCCGTCAATCCACAAGTGTCCAGGGATTCATCGGAGGAAGGCGGGGCAGGGCTGCAGCGCAACTAGTGCAACCTCGAGCTCCGTGGACAGATGACGTACTAGACGTTTAGATTGAATGGAATGAATAGCAGCCTGGGAGTCGGTGTATATAGTATACTGAGGCACATGTAGGAGAGAATGGAAACTTTGAATGGCATGAAGGATGGAGAAGACCTCAAGCGAGATAATATCCGGAGGGTGAAGAAAGGGACAGCTAGTGTGTGTGACAGGGGTAGATAGACGAGGATGAGTGAGGATCCGGCTTCCGGACCCGCGAGGAGCTACATACGAGGCATCTGTGTAAACGCCTCCATGGGTATTGAAGGGCGGGTTATGATGAGAGGCAGCAGCATGTCGGCGGCCAGCATGCAGGACTGGCGCATATTGGCTGGAAGAGGAAGTCTACGGAGGTTTGTGGCCTCTGCAGGGGAAGGAGTTGGCAGAGCGACTGACTGGATAGGGGAAATGTTAGCCTGGTTTAGAAGCCAGCGTCCATGAACTCTGCCGGAGAGGCGAGCCATCTGTAGTCACGGTGAAGGGAGATGAGACTGCGAAGAGGATGAAAAAGCCCAGTGGCATAAAACTGATCGGTGAAAGGGGTTATGGGAAGACAAAGGGCAGCTTTATGAAGGCCGTGAAGAGCTGTTGCAAGTGTGCCTTGCTGGCCCTGGGTAAGTGAATGATATGGTATCAAGTAATGGAATTTGTAGTCAGGACCGTAACGAGATTAGCGACAGAGAAAAATAGTCAGACGTTCCACCAGTGGCGAAGGACGAGGTCAAGAAAGCATTAGAAACTATGAAAAGGGGGAACTTGGCTGGACAGGATCTGATAACTACAGATTTGCTAAAGGACGGGGGGGATATCGTGCTAGAAAAACTAGAAAAACTTGCCACCCTGTATGCGCACTGCCTGCTGTCATCGACGGCACCGGAATCATGGAAGAATGCAAACGATATCCTCATTCATATGAAAGGGGACTCTAAGGATCTTAAAACCTACAGACCAATCAACCTACTGTCTGTTATGTATAAGGTATTTACTAACGTAATCGCTAATAGAATCAGGAGAACCTTAGAGAGCAATCAAGCAAAGGATCAAGCAGGTTTTCGGAAACGGCACTCTACTATCGATCATATCCATACCATCAATCAGGTGATAGAAAAATGCTCGGAATATAACCAGCTCTTATGCATAGCATTCATTGATTACGAAAAAGCATTGAACTCAGTTGAAACATCGGTGATGATGCAGGCATTGCGAAACCAGAGGGTAGACGCGCCGTACGTGAAAGTGCTGGAAGATATATATAGTGGCTGCACAGCAACCATAGTTTTGCATAAAGAAACAAAATTTCCATAAAGAAAGGCGTTAGGCAAGCAGACACAATCTCCCCATTCACAGCTTGCTTAGAGGAAGCATTCAGAGACTTGGAATAGGAGCAGTTAGGGACAAGGGTAGATGGAAAATACCTCAGTAATCTGCGATTTGCTGATGATATTGCCTTGCTAAGCAACTCGGGGGATGGACTGTAAATAATGATTGATGACCTAGACAGAAGAAGTAGAAAGGTAGGCTCGAAAATAAATATGCAGCAGAATAAGGTTAAGTTCAACAGCCTCGGGAAGGAACAACAGCTTACATTAGGTAGCGAAGTACTGGAGGTAGTAGGCAAATATGTCTACTTAGGACAGGTAGTAACCGCAGATACGGACCATTAAAAGGAAATAACAAGAAGAATAAGATTGGGATGGAACAAATATGGCAAGCACTCGCAGATTATGACTAGCAGCTCAAGAGGAAAGTATATAACAGTGGCGTCTCAACTGTACTCACCTATTGGGCGGAAACGTGGAGGCTAACCAAGATTGCTCGACTTAAGTTGAGGACGACGCAGAGGGCGATGGAACGAAACACGGTAGGGGTAACATTAAGAGATAGGAAGCGTGCAGAGTGGGTCAGAGAAATAACTCGTTACCGACATTCTAGTGGAAATTAAGAAGAAATCGGCATGGGCAGGACATGTAGTGCGAAGTGTGGATAACCGATGGTCGCTTAGGGTAACAAACTGGATTCTAAGGGAAGGAAAGCGTAGCAGGGGGCGGCAGAAAGTTAGCTGGGCAGATGAGGTCAAGACGTTCGCAGGGGTCAAGTGGATGCAGCCAGCACAGAACCGGGTTTAGTGGAGAAATATGGGAGAGGCCTTCGCCCTGCAGTGGGTATAGTCATGCTGATGATGATGATGATGCTGAAAGGAATTTGTTAAGAGCCAGCGTTTGAGTCAGTCGACAGGCGTGACCTTCCCTCAAGCGAGGGAACCGTTTCACAACTCGGCGAAGTAAATGGGTGACGGACTGACAGGTAGCAACAGCCGGATGGAGAGACCGGACATTTTTGGCGGCTTGCAGAGGCATGCCAAGAACGCGGCATTGAGAAACTTTGGTGATTGGGGAGCCGCCCACGGTAAGAATATATCAGTGAGTTGTGAGCTCGTTGATAAGCAGAGTGAGTCAAAAGTCGGAGTTCTGACTTCTCGGGCACAGCAGACAGGCCTGCATGGTCAAGAAAGCAAGAAATGATATCCAATCCCTGCTGAATGGTGCCTTGAATGTGACCGGCACATCCGCGCGTGCACCACAGAGTGATGTAGTCAGCGTAAAAGAAGTGCTGAAGATCAGGAATAGACGATAGCTGAACCGCGAGAGGAGGCATGGCGATATTAAAAAGGGTGGGTGAAAGAACGGCACCCTGTGGGGTACCCCGGGTGAGACGGTGAGGTGTAAAAGTGAAGTTTAATGCTCTAAACGGGCCTCGCGATTAGAAAGAAAGGCTCGAATGTAGTTATACATGCGGGAGCCGCAGCCGGTGCTGAAAAGGTAGGTAAGAATATGTTCATGGGAGACCCAGTCGAATGCCTTGCGGACATCAACTGTGACCAGGGCGTGAAGCTGAGAGCTACCAAAGGCTAAGAAAGTATGCTGAAGTGTAAGGAAAAGGTCCTGTGCAGATACTCGGGAACGAAAACCAATGAGGGTATGAGGGAGCGAGTTTGAAACCTCCAAATGCCTATTAAGCATAGTGAGCGCCATTCTTACCGTCGTCTTGCCGACACAGGTGGTCAAAGAAATGGGCCGGGGATTTGAAAGGGCTGGAGGCTTACCAGGTTTAGGAATGGGAGAATTAAGTGAGGAAGTCCAGGACGATGGCAGAGAGCCTTCTTTCCAGGCGGTGTTATAGAGGTTGAGAAGGTGCTCTTTTGCGTTATCGGGAAGATTGCGAAGAGCGGAGTAAGTGATTCCATCTTCAGCGGGAGCCAACCGAGTAATATTAGCAAGAAGTGCAGCTTCAAGCTCGCGCAGTGTAAAAGGAGCATCGAGGTCATTGCTTGCACAGCCTGTGTATTCCGCGAGACAGGGGGCCAAAGGGGGTGGGTGATAAAGATCTGCAAGGGTTTCGAAAACCTCATCGGGAGACTTTGTGGCTAGGGCTTTAGCAAGAGTCGGGGCAGGGGCAGGGGTGGCACCAAGGAGGGTTCGAAAAAGAGTCCAGGTTGATTTTTTATGGAGCGCGGTGTTAAGATTGTTGCATAGGGTATTCCAACGAGAATCCTCAAGCGTAACACAATAAGTCACGATATCGTCTCGCAATTCTGAAAGTGTGATCTGCAGTTGGATATTGCGGGGTTGCAGTCTGGCTGTTCGGAGAAGCTTTTTGCGACGCTTCCATAGCCTGATAAGATGGGGGTTGGGGTCACAAGTGGGATATGTAGCGGTCTCCGTGCGAGTAGAGGATGAAGCCGCTCAAATAAGGGCATTAGTCTACTCTTCATAGGACGTGAAGCAGGCAGCAGAGAGGAGACAGCGAAAGGCCTGCCAATCAGTATGTCGAATGCGCTGCTTGCGGGTAGGTGGGTGTTCGAAAAGAGACGGAGATGAAAATATTCTAGTGATCACTAAGAAGGGTATCGGCAGTGGCTGACCACTGAGGTGATATAGGACCATATAAGGTGCCCGCCCTAGTGGGTACTCCGGGGTGTTGAGGAGAGTGAGGTGAGCTTGCTGGCCCATGGATTGAAGTAGGCGCCCGCACGAAAGGTCTGCGGATAACCCCATAGTGTGTGCGGGCTTTAAAATCGGCGCAGAGAAGTATAGCCGTAAGAGAGGGCAATGTGTTAAGAAATTTACCTAGGGCCGTGAAATGTGTGGCGTGAGTGGGGGGGGGGTTGTAGAAGGACAACAGTGCAAGGCTGAGGTGAGCCTGAAGAAGATAGCAGATAGTACCCGCTAGGTAGGATTGGAGCGATGAAGGAATTTCAAGGGCTGCTACCGAGAGGTCACGGCGAACGTAGATAGAAGAGAGGGGGTTTGTAGGTATAGAATGAAATGCCCGGTAGCCAGGGATGTTAGCGGAAGCAGCGAGTTTCCTGGAGGTGAAGGAATTGCGGCAGAGAGTTACTGGCGTACTGGAGATACTGGTGTAAGGAAGTGTGGTTAATATTGAGATTGCGACAGTTTTCCTGAATTGTATTGAGGTCCTCCATGTTGACATCTAACTAATTTGATTGCGCTGTGGAAGCAATCGCGCTTCTTTGGGGTAGGTGGAAGAGAATTTGTGATGGTTTGTCGGGAAGTCTGAAAGGTGGAGATTAAATTAAGGATGCGTTCGAACTCAACATTGACGTAAGTATTGAGCCTATTGAATTCGGCATCAATTTGGGTGATAGTTTCTCATGCTCTTGGAGGCAGCGCTCAAGGTCAGACTGGCATTTGAGACAGTCAGCGACGACATTCTCTATGTCTGAGAATTTATAATCTATTGTAACGAGTAGGTGATCCATGCGAACCTCAAGAGCATCTAGGCGGCGATCGAAGCAGTTGAGATCTTGTATGAGGGGGCGAATGGCCAGTTCCAAACA
Organism: Amblyomma maculatum; assembly: GCF_055883805.1. NCBI lineage: Eukaryota > Metazoa > Arthropoda > Arachnida > Ixodida > Ixodidae > Amblyomma > Amblyomma maculatum. The sequence goes on from NC_139354.1 coordinate 103,616,710, forward strand.
AGCCACACGGAGCTCGAGGGTATGAAAGGACGGAGGCGGGGGCGATTGGGAAACGAGTGACTGTGGAGATGATTGGAGAAAGTAACGAGGCTTGGGAATCGGACGCGTCGGAGATTGACGAGATGGAGAGCCCCCGAGCTGAAGCTGGGAAGGTGGCTGGTGGTGGTGGTGGTGGTGGTGAAAAACTTTATATTTGGGAGCCTTAAGGGAATACATGCTAATTATGGGTCGGCTCTTGGCTGCGTGTTGTGGCCGGAAGCTGGTGCTTCCCAGCGACACCCAAAGCCCAGTCTGTAAGCCGCTTTTGAACGGCCGGGTCAGAGCTGGAAACCGCAGCCTCCCATCGCTCGAGGTCGGAGAGTTGCCAAGTGGCTGGAGGGTGGAATTCCGAGCATTTGATCATAATATGCTCAAAATCAGCTTTAGGTGCCCCACACAGGGTGCACTGTGGCGAGAACAGTAATGGATGGATCAAAGATAAGAAAGCAGGGGATGGGAATGTACGGGACTGAAGCTGGCGCCACGTCACCTGTTGTAGCTTAGTCATAGATTTATGAGGAGGAGGGTAGATGGTTCGTTGATCACGGTATTGGAGAGAGATTTCGTGATAAGATACCATGCGCTCGCGAGCATCTCCCCAGGCAGTGGCAGTCCCTGCTCGGCTGACGTATCCTCGAGCAAAAGAGTGAGCTGCTTCGTTGCCTGGGGGACCCGTGTGAGCGGGCACCCATATTTGGCTGTTACTGCTGCGTAGGAGGCGGGAGGGGAATAGAACGCATGATCTGCAAGAGGAGAATAGCCATCGTTTATAGGGGGCTGCGGATGAGCCGGCTGAGTGGCCTGGCGAAGGTTGACACACTGTTGGTAGGCGTTGTTGGCACACTCCTTGTGTTTCTGCTTATAGTAGGGGCACATAGGGGCGAAAGTAGCCTGCTCATTCGACTGGCAGTGCCGGCACCAGGGCTGCGCGCACTCGTGGACAGAGGGCGGCGGGGAGATGGATGAAGTGCACTTGGAGCAGTTAACAGTGACACTAGAGCACTAATGTGTGCGGTGGCCAATCTCGAGACAGCGTGTACATGCAGGAACACGGGGTTTGTGAAGGCGGCATCGAAATGCTGCTCGACGAAAGTAACATTTGTGTTCAACCGTCGCAGGGAGGATGCCAACTGAGTCCCGAGAGTTGCGACTTCTTCCGGTGTCGCATGTTAAAGAGCGCGGTAAATATCCCACTTGGTGGATATCCTGGAGAGGTATCAGCCAGGCGAAAATTAATGCTTCGCACTAGAGACGTTTCTTTAGTGGCTTGCTTTTGTTCAAAGCCTTGCAAATTGCGTCAATAATGCTGTTTTGATCAAGGTCGCGCAGTCTTGGAAGCCAAGGCCAGTTGTAGTCATAGAGAAGCACCAGATGTTCCGGCTTGACTCCCGTTTGCAGTCGATGTATATCCATACGTCCAATTTAGTGACGTCGCCGGTGAAGCCCCGGCAGCGCAATATGGCGGCGAGCTGATGGTGAACTGTGTTCGAACGATGCTCACTATTATGCTTAGCACTAAAAGCGAAAAGGTGAGAACAGGTCAACCACTATTGTAACGGAAGAAAAAGCTAAGCAATGACTACAAGTTACTTGCTTAACGTACTCATGTATAAAGTATGGGGCGCGGCATTTTCGCTTATTAAAGACACCTAAATATTGACAGATATGCACTGATAAGGTGCCACATATTAAGTTAAAACCTTTGCGACTTTGCAAAGTTAAAGTTTTGCGACTAGGATCCGATTGGAGGAAAGAACACCTATTGGCACTGTGGTAGCTAGCATGTACTGTATTTAAAAGAGCTAGCTACAGCAAAAGGCCGCAGCTGCACGCTGCGCTACAGTTGGAGTGTTATCTCAGATAACTATTGGATTGAGAGGATAGTGATATGGCAAGGTAGTCTCAAAATAATTAAAATGTTCGTCACTGATTATTTCAAGTACCTGTACATATCTAAAAGAACCAGAAATTGATCAGTTAAACATGATCGAACCGGGACATGTCCGTCCATACCGCTTTCGCGATGTCTCTCTCGTTTTAAGCTTGCCCCATAGCAAGAACCCTGCTGGTAAGACTGGGGTATTTCTATCTTTGCAAATTTCGAGACGCAACGCTGCGGCATACGGATCTTTGTTTCCAGCTGGATCTACGGCGTTTAGAGGCGACGTTGGTGAAATGCTTAAGTCTGATCTGCTAGAAGCGTAATTAAAAGCGTGATGTGAAAATTTTAGGCCTGTTGTACCTTACTCCTGCTCTTTAGTCTTCTTTTCGCTGCAGCCGAAACACACGTCTAAGCAGGGTTCCGACATGTGGGATATAGAACACGAAAGCGCTCAAATCTGGCTATCTTTCAAGCATTTCTGTAATAAGTGCGCAATCGGCACAAAATACCGGAAGTCACATGTGTCAGCAGGGAATTTTATATTCAACCATCTGCAGTTGCTGCCGATGTAATGTAGATCGAGTATCAGTATTGGTTCTATGTTAAGCATGCGGTTTAGTATGACTGAAAGTCGCGGTTAGTCTGTTCCCGAGGCAGCACAGGAGTACACAGTCCGCCGTATTGAATAATGCATGACAGAGCGGGTTTATATTGGAATAGCATCTCCGTGTAATGCATGTTTTGAATGATATCAGTGCGATAAAACAGAGCTTTGTGTCTTATTTCACACAAGATCAAGCACTTTCAGTTGGACTTCGTATCAATTGTGAGGTGTCATCAGTCACACAAAACCATATGAAGCACATATCATACAGCTCTCCATAATATGTGCATGATATCAAATCTACGTCTATGCTGATGGAAACATTCTTATCACAATCTATTTCAGAAGATCATTCAAGTGGTGCTAGAGATTATAAGAATTCCGGGATATCCCATCGTTCAAGACCATTCGTTCTGTTTTGGCGATATGTGACAGAAAGTCTGCTGTGGTGTGCAGCTTGCTTCTCCTATTTTACTAAAGCATCGCTAGTTACAAGATGGTACCTGTCAGAAACTCAAGAAAACGATTTCAACAACGCAAATACTAGTATCTTAGTCAATTGTGTTGCAACGCCCGAAATTAACCCTTATTTATTAAAATTATTACCCTAGAGCATACGCATCCCTCTACAGACAGATTCTCTTCGAAATACCCATTGAATCATGTGCGCATGCTCCAGCTTTGAGGCTGCGGCAAAGAGCACTTATACGGCACTAGAAGCTGGTTCCCTCCGATGAAAGACGGAAAATAAGCAATTTTTGCGACAATTTTTTTATAGCGTTTACTCTGTAAACCAGGAGCGTTGAAATATTTTACGCACACTCGCTAGCGAATAATATGACTGGCAAAATTCGTCGCATACTGAACGCTGTCTGCAATGACCTCCCGGTAATAAAGGAAGAATTGTGAAGAGCGTTCCACGATTAGGGATGTAGCGCAGTTGGTAAAGGGCTGGGCTCCAAGCTGGCTGTGAATTCAAGGAATGGAGGCTCTATTCCCGGTGGAGACAAGGTTACTAAATATATTTTGAACGCTAGCTCTCGAAAGCGTGATTACTTTGGTGACAACCTTTTGTCCACAACAATGAGGCATTAAAGGCTTTCGCCTTAATATTAAGGTTTCATTTGGTTTTGAGGGGTTCACGTCCTAATATATGTTAGGAAACAAAATGCGCCTAACCTCATGAGGTTCCAGTAGGGATCATAGGGGCTCAGGTACTCTTCGTGCGCGTTGGTTTGGTGCACGTCAGGCCAAAGGCTTTTGGCGTACAGTGATGCGCAGTCTTGGATAAGGTTGGCGCTACAGTGTAATACTTGCTGAGGGTCAATACCGGCTTCGGTGCTACCTGGAAACAAATTTAGAGGGCAGTAAACCTTTATTAGAGGTCACACTGAAAAAAAGAAATTCTAGAGGGCATTTCCCAGTCGAAAAAAACTACAAAAAATTTTCTGATGTTACGACAGAACTTCTGTGCGGTTTTTGACGGGAAACCTGTTGTGACAACAGAAAATTCGGTCGTAACATCAGAAATTTCTGTAGTTACATCAGAAAAGTGCTACAGAACTACAGACAACAAAAATATACTACAGAAACAATACAGAACTACAGAAAAGTACCACAGAACTACAGAAAAGTCTGATGGTTACGACAGAACTACAGGATATTGTGTCGTATTTTTGACACAGTTCTGTAGTTTTTTTCGACTGGGTTCTGTCAAATAACCTGCAATGAGGCGAAGGCTATTATAGCGCGGTGGATCGTAGCCTTCCACTAGGGCACCTCTATCTCCCTCTCTTCTTTCACTCCCACCTTCCTGCCTTCCTTTACGGCTTGGTACATGTGTCCGCGGAGAATTGGGACAGAAAGTGCGCCTTTCTATACTCTTAATCAATTTGAAATGCCGGTCTTCCCTGCTGTACCAACGCCTCTTAGACATCTGGGTCTGCATCTGTTTGCTGTGGGGTGTGGCTTTCGGAGAAGTGCCAAACGAAAGGCGCCGCACGGATGTCTGGATCAAATTCCCGGTGGGGTTAGCTTCGTCTGTGCATGAATCGCCTGGTGACGTCATGAGTGATGACCAGTCGTGACGGTATATGGCGCGCTCCTTGTCAAACACAGCCAGCATTCAATTAAACACAATGTCTATATTTTAACCACACACTTGTGAAAAACTGCTCATCTTTTAACTGCTAACGGTCCATTGCTGAAAAATGATGAGTCAAATCAAACATTTTGAATCCTTACCTGAAAGACATATTTGCCTTCAGTTGCATCATTTAATTCAATCCGAAGGTGTGCTAAGAGGAGAGTTGGTGGGTACTAATAGTTTCGAATTCTGTTACAGTATCTGGGACGATTGCTCTACTTTGGCGAATTGAGTGAGTCACATTTAATTACGGACAGCCGCCGAAATCTGTAGCTGGCGTGCCTGACAGCCGCATTTTATGTAAGTCTGAGTGCTACAGATGACTTAACCTGCTAAATGTCCAAGCATAAGCAAATTCTCACCAAGCCCGATCTTGATATTGACGTTCCGGCACGTTTTATACGTCCTAAGGAGAAGGAGCACAGAAAATGCAGCCGTCAGACACAGCAGGTAGAGAATTGGGTGTCTGTACAGGCTAGTCATTAGGTTATCTCACGTTTTCGGAATGAAGCATACATTTTTCCTTGAATACTTGTTTATGTCCCGAACAAATAGAGCGGTGGAAAATTGCGGAACCACTATATTTGCTTCAAAGGCAATATGGATTCATTGTAGATATACCTTGGACGTAATACTTGCGAGCACTTATTCTGAGTAGCTTGCCTCAAGTGGGCAATTTCCTATCGCACATGACTTTCTCTTATATTAGCAGAGGTTCTTCCCCAAGTAAATTATCTCATTCAAAGCAGTTACAACAACCAAGGATAAACAACATGGGCCCTTGGAATCACGCACTGCTTGCTGATAGTAAGAAAAACTGACAATTCAGGATTAAGATGCACTAACGCTGACTGTCTCTTACGAATGCCAGTAATATCTGGCTTGCTCACCACGACCTGGAGGTCAAAACATTCGTTGATGTTGTCGCAAGATCATCCCTTGTTCTATTACAACGGAACGTCAATCAGCTTCGCCCTCTCATAGGTTTTTAAGGTGCCAACATAGAATTTGATTGATGTGACGTCCACCTTAAAGGTGCCACCTAGAAGGCCGCACATCACAGCGACCTGGTCGTTTCTCGCATGCGAAAAACTTATTTTCTATTCGCAACATCGCCTTGTACGAACAGATATTTGCGGAATATCGACCCATTTGCTTGAAGTCGTATTTGGCGCTCTTCAGGCTGAATTTTTTCGCCCTCCTTACGACGAACCATGCGGTGGATATCTTTGATTCCCTCGCTCATTGGTCCTAATCCGCAAAAAGTGTCATTGATCAAATCATATCATGTTGCTGCTATAGCGAAGGGCGATGCCTTCTGGGAAGCCTGTTCTTAAACCGAATTATTGATCCATCAAACTTTCTATATCAAGAAGTTATGTACTCACTGGAGCTGTTTCTGAACTAATCTCATGGGGCATCTGTTGATTGTCGCTTACATCGATTATTTGTCCTGTGTTTGAGAAATTAAAGGTTTGAAGATCTGAGCTATCACTGGTCGTGTAGAAAAAAATAATGGTTTTAGGCTTCAGCATGAAAAAGCCCCACCGCATTTTTTTTCCTTCGGCCTTGTAATTCCAGGGCAGAACTTTTCCCAACCAAACGTTGTGCGTGGGAAAAAAACAACCTGACCTCCTAGGTCACCCAATTTTTCATCACTAAAAACTTCCTCAGTGGATATATTCCACAGCCGAGAAGGTGGACATTGTGATTGCTTATTTCAGCACAGTAATGGACACGGAGCTGGCATTCATACTGTGATTATCCAAGTAAAAAAATTACAAAAAAGACGAAACATAATCCCCAATGCTTTCCTTGGCCTCGCCGACGGTTGGCTTCTTTCCTTCATGTATTATAACGAGCACCCTCATTTCCCCTTCCTTTTTCTGCTTGTAGCTTACGGGGGTCTCGGTTCAGGCAGTCTTGAAGCCATAGGTAGCGTAAGAGGGTTCTAGCACAGCTTTCGCCCTCGCTCTTGATCACGTTCTACGTGACGCTGGCAGTAACACAGGACGTTCCACGTCCGCCGCTATGGTTGAGGGTGGCGCTGGTGAACACTCTCAAGGTTCGTATACAGACTACATTAATACCCGAGAAAGTAGCAGGGGGGACAGCGGCCGATGTAGCTCAGTTGGAAGAGCACTGGACGCGATATTCGGAGATCGTGGGCTCGGTCCCCACCATCGGCACGTTGTTTTTTCTTCTACTTTATGTTTAATTATCTTTCCCCTAAGCAGATTACATTGCTCATTTCTGTGATTACCCAAGTAAAAAAAAGACAAAACATAATCCCCAATGCTTTCCTTGGCCTCACTGACTGTTGGCTTCTTTCCTTCATATATTATAACGAGCACCCTCATTTCCCCTTCCTTTATCTGCTTATATATATATATATATATATATATATATATATATATATATAATATTATATATGGGTGTTACAGGGAAGACTAAATTTAAAAAATAGTAGACTGAAAACATACAAACAATATTTTCAGAAACACGCTCTCTGCCCAGGGGGACAAACCTTGCTGCAAAACGTCTCTAATTATGGGTGTAATTAAAAAAATTTCGTTAATAACTTTTTAATTATTGCAGTTAGACGCTTAATTTCAATGGACAGTTTATGCCGTAGTCTAGGTGATGCCAGATCCGTTTTTGAAACGAAGAAAGAATCCTTTTCTAGAGCCATGCAGCTCGATCAATTTCGATGTTTTTTTCTGCACGCAACCGAAAATGACCGCACGAGGAGCGCCGGAAGTACGGCGCAAGTTCAAGGTCCGCTAGTGATGTGTCGTGATAGGTGCAGCGCCTAATTCGAAACGCGTGTGCTGATTGCCGTGGCTAGGGAGCCTAGGCGCTGAAGCTTACGCAGCGTCCGGCGTTATCGCTTACTTCGTCACCCGGCGTAAGAAAACGATAGTCATCGTCAGCCGCGATGGGCTGAGCTGCAGTTTTATTTTTGTATATTTGCCACTTCTATTATGACTGCCTGGCGAGCTCGATTTGAGTCGTCATCATGCTTCATTTACTCATTAGGTTGAGCTTCCAGTTTCCTATTATAATCGCTGCATATGGGGTAAACGGTACTCGAAAAAATGTATGTCCATGTAGCAAGGAGGGTCTGAGCGGGGGTGACTTGTGCTACAAGGCTGTTTTTGCGGTTGTTCTAAGTATGAATTCGCTCGTGTCTGAAAAGGCCCACACGTTTGCATTTGATATGCCTTTTTTTAGGTGCAGATTGGGCAAGGCCATTGCAGTGGAAGTGTTTCAAATCGCTTCAATGTGTGGAAATGCCGCCTGAGATTAAAGCTTCATATACCATCGTCCTAATTGTCGGAATGGCCCCACCAATGCAACTCCGATATTCCACAGCCGAGAAGGTAGACCTTGTGATTGCTTATTTTAGCACAGTAATGGACACGCAGCTGGCATTCATACTGTATGCTGTCCAACAACCTGATCGCTGTGTGCCGATCCTTCCACCATTCATATCGATATTTAACTGATTTAAGACTACTGCATCAGCCCATGTTCAGAAAAAAAACCAATGGCTGGAATTGATGACTTTGGTGTTCTCGCAGCGTTGCTCTCAGCTCGAGACCGAGTGTTAGGCATGTTTCCAACGCTTACGGAGGTAGCCCGGCTCCACTTCGGTCATTTTAAAGACACAGCTGCAAACCCTAAACTCTAAACGTCGCCGTCTCTGAATTTGCGTCTGAGCTATCACTGGTCGTGTAGAAAAAAATAATGGTTTTAGGCTTCAGCATGAAAAAGCCCCAACGCATTTTTTTTTCCTTCGGCCTTGTAATTCCAGGGCAGAACTTTTCCCAACCAAACGTTGTGCGTGGGAAAAAAACAACCTGACGTCCTAGGTCACCCAATTTCTCATCACTGAATACTTCCTCAGTGGATACGTTAAGAACAAGATTTCAACTTTACAGCAATCACGGCAATACAAATAGTGCCAATATACCAGCAGCATTCAACGTTCAATAGCAATCTGCACGCTGTCACAGACGCGTGGTGCGTTCCTTCCACAAAGCTAGCGACGAAATTTAAAAGTTAAAAAAAGTGCCCTCCGGAAGTAAACCAACTTTCAGAATGCCAGGGCAGCGCTTATCAAGGCTCTCAAAATCGGCTTTCCATAGCTGACGATGACTATCCTTTTTGTTACGCCGAGAAACGAAGCAAACGATCACGCTGGTCGTGGTCTAAGCTGAGCGGCGAGGCTCCCAGGACACGCGGAAAAAAACGTCGGATTTCCTCGCACCGCAAGGCTCTAGAAAAGGAGTTTTTCCTAATTTCAGAAACTAATTTGGCTTCGTATCATTCTTGACATCAATTTCTACATTGGGACTAGTCACCCAAATACAATAATAAAATCTAATTAGTGGGTGTTTGTTAATTACATGAATTGCATAATATTTTGTGGGCGAGGGCAGGGAGTGTGTTCCCGGAAATATTTTGTTTGTATTGTTTATCGACTATGTTTTAAAATTACCTAAAGTATTTATTTATTTATTTAATTTACACCAAATTGCAACAAAATAAACCTTATGCCGAGTAATGAACTTTTGACTAGAAACTATTTTCAAAATCAAACTATAAAAACTCCCTTCCTAGTGTCCCTTAAATATTTTCGGAGAATGTTTAAGAAGTAGGCAAGAAAGTGAATGAAAAAAGATGTTGAATTGTCACCTCCTCCTGGGAGAGGAGGAGGTGACAGGAGAGGAGGAGAGCGCAGTAGCAAAACATGCAATTCATATTTAGGATATAGCGGAAGCTATGAGTGGAAAACCAAAACGACCTTTTGAAGCGAAAGCTTCACTATGGCGGGTAGTGTGAGCCTTCAGTTTAGCGTCGGGTTTCGGCTTCAAGTGACATTGAAAAATACTGCGCATTTCCTTTTTTGTAAACCATTTTACAATGGAAGCGAAATCTTCGCTGCACTAGGTATAGCAGGTCTTCGTGAGACCCTAAATTTGCCCTTCAAATGACCTTAATGTAATTTATTTTGAGTACAAATGATTTCCTGGTGTTCAGCCAAACGTATACCGCCTTCCTTTCACCAAAACCATGTTAAATGTTTTAAACAAATTTAGAATATAAGATAAAACATATAAAAACCGATCTTGACTTGGGTGGTAGACGTTCACATTTCCGTGGCGTCCCCTAGAAAGAATAAACCCCTTGATTTGCCCAAAACCTAATCTAAATAAGAATTATGAAAAATATCGCGAATTGAAAGTCTGGTGTTACACAGGATATCAATGCAACATACAGCTTTCGCTCAATCACTAGGTTCAGGAGAGGGAGGAAGATGAGGAGGAGAAATTATAGGGAAGTTAGCCGGTAGAAGAAACCGGTTTGCTAATATTAGGTTATAGCCGAGCTTAAACCCACAAAACATTTTTTTTTCTCTGCGCATGTCCATAACTTCTGCGTCCAAAACAAAATGCCAGCATGAAATCAAAACATAAACACATAACAGCTTCGAAAAGGGAATGGAAATATTCTCCTGGTTATGGTTTCCTTCAAAGCACTGGTATCATTATTTTCCTAGAATATAAATTAGTAAATGCTTTCCAAACGTAGACATTGATCTCTTTCCGACTATAGAGGTTCAACACAACTTGAGATGATTCTTCCCGCTTGTTATTGTATATTTAGTGTATACCCTTGCCTTAGGTGCCTAAATTGACTCCTGACATTTGTTGATAATTTTATTATGCTGTTTTTGTACTTGTAATTTAAAACGTTTCATGGTGCATTCTGTCGATGAATGCCAGTTTTAGCGGTTATTGGGTGCATTATCAAGGTGATCTCAGCAGCGTTTATTCATTTAACCTTGCCGGGATGCCACTTCTAATCTTTAAGAATAACACATTAAATCGAATTGGAATCTTACTACTAATCTTACGCACTAATACTCTTCGGAATGCATAAACTAATACAGGATCAAGAAATGATCTAAAAATTATTTCATTCCCTTTCTGGAGGTCGCAGCACTATGGGTCACCGATACATTTTTTGGTCACCTTCTGTGCCTTGTGCACACATCAGTCACACTGCAGGTATTCCTTCTACCGGTCCTCATCCACATGGTGGGGGCGTGCCCCTCCACCCATTCCTTACATCAACACAACCCTCCCCGCCCCCTCCCCCCCTACCCAGGAGGACTGGAGGTGACCCTACTCGCCTGCTCCAACCTTAAAGCCCAAAAGGCGATGCTAAAACGAGTAATGGCGGCAGCGGAAGCCACTGGGGTCCGTACTATGGACTCCATCTAGTGTTTGTAAGGGGAAGGCCAGTAAGCATGACCCCAAAGCAACCTCTCTGTAACTCTCTCTTTTAATAAACGATTCTACCACCACAGCTAACGGTGGCAACTTTACACTCATTTTCTACTGCTAAATTAATTGTTGAATTTCGTCCGCAGGCTCAAGCAACAGTTTATTGTTTTTCGGCCTTCCTGGTATGACACCAATACAGACGCAGATTTTATCCCATTCGTGCTGTCTTTTCTAATGTTGTTTAGGGACGGCTGGCGTTTTACTAATCGGGCCACGCCATCGCAGGATTCTTGTTCTATGTTCTGTTCCAGAGAAGAGCCCCCTCCTCGACCGCCGGGATTGTGGCAGGGGATGCTCGCACAGATGCCAGCATAAAAGTGCGCGGGAGGACTGTCAATAAATGTGTTTAAATCACTTTATAGTCGCGTAGGTCTTTGGCCGCACTTCGTACAAACGATATTTGTTTTCATATGGCCACGTATGTGAGATGATCGTAAGAGAAAAAGGCATTCTTTGTTTTCCCCATGCATGTTGCCTAAAGCAAAACCGGAATGTGCCGTTTCATAGTCAGATACAAAGAGTGATATCGCATAACACACATTTTACATCCCACAAACCAGAGTATATAAAATTGCTTTGCTCCAGACATGGCCTATGTGCACTATTAATCGCTCAAAATCCCTACGGGTGGAGAACGCCTTCACCGGAGTTACCTGGAAGCACTGGCGATGTGGTCTGTTAAGATGTGCTGTTTGCCATTTAACTCGGTTGGGATCTCCCTCCGACACAAACTGTCTAGGCTGTCACAATTGTTCGGCTATATCTGCGAACAAATGTAGACCAGGAAGCGGCATGTTTGAAGGCACAAGATACTAATCGGATTCTAAGTAACACTCGGCTATATCAGTCATGTTCGGTAAGGGAGGGGGCATCGTGAGTACGCATTTTTTTTTTCATAATTGAAAATATTTCCCCTTCAAAATTGGATACTTTTACTGGTGTTCTTGAAACTACTGCCCATAAAGAGATTAGACGCTGTCTTCATTTGTTGAAATGGAAAGAACAGTATATTATAAATTTGTTAATATGTCTGCGCCCCGCCGGCGGGGTGGCGCTATGGATAGGACACTCGACTACTGTGCGAAAGAACACTGCATTGAATGCCGGCCTCGGCAGCCACTTTTCGATGGGGGCGAAAAGCTAGGCGCCCGTGTGCTGTGCGATGTCATTGCGCGTTAAAGAACCCCAGGTGGTCGAAATTTCCGGAGTCCTCCACTACGGCGTCTCCTACAGCCTGAGTCACTTTGGGACGTTAAACCCCAAAATAACAAAAATATGTGTCTGCATGGTCTACACATTCACGTGGAATACATAGGGCATGTTTTACAAATACCCTGCCTTTTGAATAGAGTTTCATAGTGTGATTTTCACGGCTTTTGTTGCAAAAGCAACATTACGCCAGGTTTCAGGTCATACCGTATGCGGTCCGTGTCTGTCACGGCATATGTGAAAAATTTAAAGCAAGCGACTGTGTAGTACCGGCATCGCGACCACCATTATGTACTTCTGCCGATTCTACAAGAGTAATAAGTTTGATCTTTGATAGCATGATATGGTACAAAATGCCGCATTATTCTTTTTTCCATATCTTCTCTTGATACTTCTTTAACAGTGTGTGAAGAAGTTTTAGAAAAATTACGAAAGCATATTTTCTATATTTAGGATTAGGTTTCCTACGCTTCCCTATGCCGTACAAAAAGTAAAGTCAGTTTTGTTTATTATTGCACAAGTGGCAATCAGTTTTGAAAATCATAAAAAAGTGCGGCTTGTTGCCGCAGACACAAGACAGAATATTTGGCCACTTTTTGAGTTGTCTTGCTTGTATTATATAACACAATGAGAGCATGCACCACCGAAGTGGATTTATGTACAGTGGTACATAAATCCACTTCCAGGTACAGTGTACAGCCCTGTCCAGAGCATGCTGACGGTGCTCCGCGGAGAAAATTCGCGCAATCTTATAATTAATACCTTCCAATCTCACGTTACCTTGTCGTAAAGGAAGGGAGGAATGTGACACCTTTGTCACCCATTTTACTCGAAGCATCATGCACCGCCACGTTCGCAACAAATGCTTTCCCTCTTAACCACTTTAGTCGTCAAAGTGCCTCATAATTTTGTTTTTGGCCTCATGTCCTCTAACTGCTTCCGTTTCATGCCTCCAGGTACATGCCTAATATGTAACAGCGGCCGGAAAACGAACGGGTTTCGCGCGACACACGAAGCGCCTAGGCAAGCAAGTGCAAGTGATATCGGGTAATCGCCCAGTTTTAAAGCAAGTGATAGCGGATAATCATGTGTCTCAAGCACGAGCTAGGATAATATCCCTGTTACACAGGCAGAGTTAACCACGGTTACTCGAAACCATGGTTATCGCATGTTACACGGCGGACCGAACCGTGATTACGCCACTAACCGCAGTTATCGCGAACCGAGCTTAGCGACCTCGGTTTACGTTGTTAACCGTGAAGATGGCAACGTCCATGGACGGAGGCAGCGCGGCGGCAGCGCTCATGACCGTGTTACAAACTTTTCATATCAATACTTTTGCGAATCAGGACACTTTTCACCGAAATCATGTTTAATAACAAATATCTTCTAAATAACGCACATATATGCTTACGGCACTTCGTTCCGCCGAATCGTCATGTCAGTTCGTCTTTTACACCGAAGGGGTCGTTAGCTGCCACAACAGAGTAAGGCTCCCTATAACTGAGGACTCTCGAGTGCTGCGTAAAAGCGACGAACCGCGATTTGTGATGACCACAGTTCACTTCTGTAACCACGGCTAACTCTGTCCGTCTAACAAGGGTATAAGAGGGAGAGAATCGGGACCAGTTGTTTTTGTCTGTGTCTTCGCCTGGTCTACATAAGGTTACCACTACGCACCATGCGTTGCAGGCATATTGTTGAATGGCGGCTCTTTGAGCTGGATTGTCCGCTACTAGGGAAACCGCTTTTGGCATATCCGTACAGATATAGAAATTTGACTTCCTTCACTCGAAAGCACAGGTGCAGCTACTGGTGAGTATGCCGGAAACCGCTTTAATCGGCAATCACTCGTGCTCGCTCTCTTGGCCGAGTCGTTATACTCGAGAAATACAGCGATAGAGACGCGCAGGTGACCGTCGCGGCCTAAGAAATGCAGGTAGCGCGGCCTTAGCGGCACTAAAGGTACTTGCAAAAAGGGGGCTGCACAAGAAAGCGATGAGCAGGCACCTATTTGATTTGCCAGGCATGCACATGGCACGCATAACACAAACCCAGAGCCTAACGTTAGATGTCGTTGACTTGCTCCACAGAGCACTGTTGGCGCGCTCTAGACAAGGCTGCTCAAAACCACCTTTTTGTCACGGTAAAACCTCCCTTGATCCTTACCGCTCGTTTTGTATTTTTCTATGTTATATACTCAATATTACGTGGGTATTCTAACCTAAAACAAAATATATTAAACATCTGAAATATTTTGCCAGTTTAATCAGTTGTGAAATCACCCTGGCGAATATTTTTATATATTTTTTGCGTGTGTCGAATATTACGTGCTGTCATTCTAGTTGCACAAAAATGTGAGGTGCTGGAGGCATGGAAGCGCTGTCGTATTTTCGTTATCGATCTACACGCTGCTATTATCGGGCCATGGTGGCCCTATCGCGCAATTGCGGTATCGGGGGATTCTGTGCTTTTATCAGGATTATTCCTACGGCAAGCAGCTGCTACCTGCCAGTGGAATGGTTCATTATTAGCCGAAATTGTCAAAATCATGCACATTACCTCAATTGCATAATTTTCATGGTTATTAATTCTTTTAGAGGATTTGTTACATTCTAGACCGTCTTCTGCCGCGTTATTCAGAGGGCACAATGCGAATGCGACATAATATAAACAAGACAGTTGCGTTAGTCTCGAGCTAGCTTTTTCGAGGGAGAGCACATGATTTAAAAAAAAAAAAAACGACAGTCCATATGGTCGCATATGTTAGTTTCTTTTATACGAGAAAGGAACTCACCCGTGGCGCCTTGGACTGAAGGATGTTGTTCGCTCAGTGAAGCCCCGGTCACTTGTACTTGTGGCGTCTCATGACCAGCAGTGCACAGCTCGGTTGCTGTAGGCTCTGCAGCTAGTTTCTTCAAATCGCTGACGAATACCGCTTGCTGGAAGATACCCTCAAGGGGGCCAGGTGAGGTTTGTCCGAGATATATGTCATCACCGAGCGCAGAGAGAAACGCCGCATGTGCGGCAACTTGAATGTGGTCGCTACTGAAATGCAGTGCCAACAGTGGGCGTGTGGTGCATAACGCAAGATAAACGACCGCTTGTTCTACAAATCGTTTACGCAAACTATCTATCAACATATAGCAATAAACTACACTGTCAGGCAAGACCCATTTATGAGGCACTTTGATGCATTTGTAGTTCAACTGTTGCAGGGAGGATGCCAACTGAGCCACGAGAGTTGCGACATTTTGCGGTGTCTTAGGTTCAAGAACGCGGTAAATGCACCACTTGTGGATATCCTGGAGAGGTATCAGCCAGGCGAAAACTGATGCTGTGCACTGGAGGCGTTTCTTTAGTGGCTTGATTTTCTTCAAAGCTTTGCAAATTACGTCAGGTATGCTGCTTTGATCAAGGTCTCGCAGTCTAGGAAGCCAAGGCCAGTTGTAGTCATCGAGAAGCACCAGCTTTTCCGGCTTGACTCCCGTTAGCAGTCGATGTATATCCATAAGTCAAATTTAGTGACGTCGCCAATCAAGTCCTGACAGCTCAAAATGGCGGCGAGCTGATGGTGAACTGCGCTCGAACGATCCCTGCTGACTATTATGCTTAGCACGAAAAGGAAAAACGTGAGAATGGGTCAACCGCTTTTGTAAGGGAAGGAAAGGCTAAGCAATAACTACAAGCTACTTCCTTATTGTACCCAATTGTGAAGTATGGGCCGCGGCATTTTCGCTTATCACACACGCCTAAATGTCGACAGATGTGCCCAGATTAGGTGCCACATATTAAGTTATAACTTTAAGGTTCTGATAAGGAAGTTTTGTAACGAGGATCCAATTGGAGGAAAGAACGCCTATTGGCACTGTGGTAACTAGCAAGTACTGTATTTAAAAGAGCAAACTACAGCACAAGGCCGCAGCTGCACGCTGCGCAACAGTTGCAGGGTTATCTCAGATGACTGTTGGATTGAGAGGTCAAGTGATATGGCTAGGTAGTCTAAAAATAATGAAAATGTTCGTCACTGATAATTTCAAGTACCTGCACATATCTAAAAGAACGAGAAATTGTTCAGTTAAACGTAATCGAACCGGAATATACCCGCCCATACCGCTTTCGCGATATCTCTCTCGTTTTAAGTTTGCCCCTAGCAAGAACCCTGCTGGTAAGTCTGGGGTATTTCTATCTTTGTAAATTGCGAGGCGCAAGGCTGCGGCGTACCGATCTTTGTTTTTGTCTTCCAGCTGGATCAACGGCTTTTAGACCCGAAGCCGGTGAAATGTAAAAGTCTGATCTGCTGGAAGCGTAATTGGAAGGTTGATGTGAAACTTTAGACCTGTTGTACCTTAATCCTGCTCTTTATTCTTCTATTGGCTGCAGCCGAAACACACGTCTAATCTTGGTTTCCACATGTGTGATATAGAACATAAAAGCGCTCAAACAGATTGGAAATATATATTTCAAGCACTTCTGTAATAAGTGCGCAATTGACCCAAATACCGAAAGTTACATTTGTCAGCAGGGCATTTTATATTCAACCATCTGCAGTTGCTGCCGATCTTATGTAGATTCAGTATCAGTATTGGTCCTATGGTAAGCATGTGGTTTATTATGACTGACATTCGCGGTTAGTCCGTTGCCATTAAGAAGGCTGCACAGGTGCGACACAGTCCACCGTATTGAATAATGCAAGACAGAACGCGTTGATATTGCAATAGCATCTCCGTGTAATGCATGTTTTGAGTGATATGAGTGCGATAAACCAGATGTCTGTGTCTGCTTTTATACGAAGATCAAGCACTTTCAGTTTGACATCGTATCAATTGCGAGGTGTGATCAATGGCACAAAATGATATGAAGCACATTTCTTTCAGCTCTTCACAACATGTGCGTGATATCAAATACACATCTATACTGATGGAAATATTCGTATCACAGTCTATTGCAGAAGATCATTCAGGTGGTGCTCGAGATTATTATAATTCCGGGATACCCCATCGTTCAAGACCATCCGTTCTGTTTTGGAGATATGTGACAGAAAATCTGCTGTGGTGTGCAGATTGCTTTATTATTGGACATCATAACCAAGATGTCGCAGTGATTATTACGTTACGTTTTAAATATATCCCAGAAACAAAATGAATAATTGTAAAGAACGTAACGAACCGTTTCACAGGTTTTCATTTACTTGATTCTTTGTTGAAAGGAATTAATACGGAACGGCAGTGCAAAAGAAAACTGCACAATTTATAATTAAGGTAATAATTGGTTATATCGAGCCATAAATTGCGATAAGAAAAATTCTACAGTAGAATCATGCAGTGCAAATAGCAATTACGCGTTTTATCCTTTCCTATAACCAGGCCTTTGGCACGTCTTGGTCGTTTTATGTACAGCTATACCACTGCCAATTTTTACTTTTCACTTTCATGTATCATCAAACGTAATTTTGTGAGTATTACAGTCTGATCAAACCAAAGGTAATGACAACACAGTAGAAATTTTTGAATTGCAATAGGTGTGTCATGCACTCTACAGCATGTGTACAAGTTCGAAGAAAATATTTTCTAGCTTTAAATAGCAATTATTACACAGCAAATTACATGAGCTAGACGAAACTAGATTGAAATATCAGCAGACTCGTTTCTGTAATCGTTAGGTGGAGAACCAATTCGCGGAACTCGCCACCGAAATTGCTGAACATTGCTGATTTTCTCGTTTTGCATATTGTTCTGCAAGTAGGAAATAGCTACTGTATAAAATTTCTTTTTTTCTTCTAAGAGTAAAGCACCGCCAAAGTTTTTATATGATTTATTCAGCACAATAAGAGTGCTACATTAGACTGAATTCACGGTATAGAGCCATTTTACAGATATTGAGAGAAACAAAATTTACTCAGAACAAAGTGCTCATCTCTGCATTTAGAGTAACAATTAAACTGACTATAGAGCTAGTTGGTATATTTTCAAGGAATAACAGCACGGACATGAGGGATAACGGACAAGGAAGAAGAGAACACTGGCGCTGACTATCAACTGCAGTTTATTAGCAGGAAACAAGCAAAAAGAGACACGCAAATCTATTTGACAGCCAGGCTGCATTGGCTTCATTGATTGCTCTCTGTGCTTTCAAGGCAAGGTTAGTCTCTTGGCATGCCAGACGAGCGTTGTGCCCGGTGGAGGTTCGCATGTTGGGCGGCGGGCTGCTTCCATCAAAGGGCCACACGCGCAGGATGTGCCGGGTAATGTCATCCGAGTGGTGGTGACCACATCGCTTCTACAAGGACTGCCTCTGGGTAGCTTGCTGCCAGGATGACCATCCCGTCCAATGTTTCCGTGAGTGGTGTGAAGTTGCGCACAGCACACGAATTTCCTTTGGTACTCGTCCCGACATTGGCTGCCTACGAGGAAGACGCCTCCAAAACCCGAAGGGAAGCAAGTGGTGTTGGGTGAGCAGCGAGTATCAGAAAAGTTTCAAAAAGTGCTGAAATTCAGACTGAAGTTTTGTTTTCAGCCGATGCCTAACAAAGAGGAAAAAGTGGCTCTCAGAAGATCTATCTCGTATCATGCCCGGAAAGAGGGGCGCTCTAGGTGCCTGATTGAATGTGTTGACACTTTTAAAAAGACTCAAGGCGTAACTATGAAAATTGGTAGTTTTGCACCATTGATCTGAAGTGCGAAAGGTTAAGGGTGATTTTTTCTGACAAAGAGGGGTATTTTGTTACTTTCCCGGAAAATGTGTTCAATGAAAATCTTGCGAAGCTATTGCAAGAACTTTAAACAATCTCCTGTCAATGTAAAGCAGAAAAAGCGTGAAGCGCTGCGGTTACTCGCGGAAATGAACCTAGCCGTGCTTTAGTCTTCTGATAAGAATGCAATAAGGACTGTTTAGATGTATTTTTGGTTCGGTGAAAACGCACACGCCTGATTTTCCTTTACGCTGCATTATTACAGAACGCGCAACTTGGCAATACGAAGTTTTGATTTTTTTTTACAGAAAACTCTTGGTTCTCTCACAATCGACGATCCGCTTCTTGTGTCTCATTCTCTGGGTGTTGCTGATTATTTGAAGTGTCATAATCAAGATTTGTGCAGTATATTCATTATAGAGATTCGGGATTTGTTTTACTCCCTTCCGCACTATAGCTGACTTCAGTTTGTTAGCAAATGTAAACACGATGATAACGATGAAGAAGAATTCATTTCGAACTGCAGAATTTCTGGGGTTTTTTTGAACTTTTGTCATTTTATCTTGGATCCACCTTTATTGAATTGGAAGGAAGACTGTATACTCAGAAAAAGTGGGCATGCATTGGCTTAAAGGAGGCTCCGGTACTAAGTAACATCTTTCTTAGCTATGTAGATAAAGCTATATTAAGTATCCTGTAGGTCAAAATAAAACATCTTGGTATGTCGATGATTACATTGTTTTTGTCGATCGCGATGACTTCGATAGGCAGGTCATCGACGTTTTAAAGATTATTGGGGACAGCGGACATGGCCTTACATTCACCTTTGAAAAGCCTCATATATTACAGCTGCAATGTTTAGATATCAGACTGGAATTGAAGCCGGTACATGTGTGATGATCTTTTCTGCAAAGATCCGAAAATCATTTACTTAGTTACCATTCCGCGCATTCTAAGATTGTAAAATGATGTATAGCAGTTAAAATGATGTATAGTGTATGTAGTGTAAAATGATGTATAGCTTGCTTAGGTACCGCCATTTATAAATCCCGTGTACATGCTATCAATGACAATTTTAATCGACATGTTCAGAGGTTTCAAGATGATGTTATAGTTCTTCCATGCAGGAAGATAATAAAAAGGATAAAATATTGCGATAGACAAGAGTCACCACAGCATTCCAAAAACAGAAAAATGAAATTGCAGTCCTGCCGTATATTCACCAAACGTGTCACTGTTTGAATCAAGTAACTAGCAGATATTTTCTACACCTAATAAGCTGGGAAACATATGCGCTATGGCAGAGGCAAAAACAAGGGATAACAAAAAGAAACGAAGAAAAACGAAAAGAAGGTACCATATAAAACATGACTTGAAGTTAGTCTGCTGCGCAGAAGGAGTTGTGTATAAAGTGCCTTTTACATGCGGGACGACTTACATAGGTAAAACGGGAAGGTGCCTTAATACCCGCGTACGTGACCACAATACTTCATTGAAGGGCGCACCCTCTCAAACCTTGCTATGCATTACAGGAACTGTTCTCATAACGACCAACCAATTTGTTCATAAAATTGATGTATTCCCCTTTTTAATGAAACCAAAATTCTAGACACACACAAAGGTAAACAAACTAGAGACATCAGTGAAGTGTTTCGTATTCATAAAAATCATGACTTGTGTCTAAGCACCCCTTCTCTAAGTGTTGATGACTGGGAATTAATATATCTTGATTCCAAAGACTCATTTATGTGTTCGGCGGCTGGTGTTGCACATGCGCTCCTGGTTGTGAAAAGAGTATATTTTGCGTGTTCTTTCTAATAAACTGCAGTTGATTGTCAGCGCTGGTATTCTCTTCTTTATTGTCCCTTGTCCCTCATTTCCGCGCTGCTATTCCCTAAAATTTAGATTGGCCGTGAAAGAGAATGTGAATAGGTACGAAAAATTGTAAATAAATTTGTATGCTAGATGAATGTTTTAATAATTCTGTAATAATCATATTTGTGTCAAGCCTTTTGTTTTGAAACGCGCTTAAATGATAAAGTTTTACATCGGAAGTTCTTTACAGATTACTATTACTTCTACCTACTACCATGGACCTTTGTAGTTCAGTATCACATCTGAATGTTTGGTATTTAGTTACCCACTAGCAGCAGTGTAAACGCAGCTGGACTACTTGTTGCAAATATTAATTTTAGTACATTCTTTCCGCCGTTCTTGAGGTGTTTCATTCACGAAAATTGGCGCATCACTGAAGCGTAAGTGAGCGAACTCGGTGACAAAGTCATCCCCATTCGTTGCGTTTTCTGGCCTAACCCAGCACCGTGGTTTAAAGGGACACTAAAGACAGCCAAAGATAGTATGAAAATCTAATGAACTACATTTGGTGACACTGTCGCCGCATATCCGGCAGCAAAAAATAGAATAATTGCTGAGATATTGCGATAAGAAGTTGAGGTTTTTTCTTGTTCCCGCCGGTCGAATTCAAACTGTGCCCTCCGACTACGTAGTCGGAGTTGAGTGACGCACACTATGACGTAAGCGGAGACTCCGTGATAGCTAGCCAGCCGGCGCGGCCCGCGGCGTCGCATCCCTCAGGGGCCAACATGGCAACAGCGTACTCGCAACGACGGCCTCAGCCGAAATAAATAAAACAATGAAGAGAGTAATTTACCGAGCGATGGACCCATAAAGGAAGAAAAAAAAACATAGAGCGCTTGTAATGCACAATACTTTACATGTTTCTCAAGCTTTTGAGCTTGCACTGTGTATAAACAAACCGAGCCCTCGGTCATCGCAACGCTTCCTGACATGTTTACATACAAATAAGATTTATTTACCAGCAAAATAGTGTCCTCGCTGCTGCGCTTGTCAGTTTTGAAGCTTCGTCGCACTTTTTCCTTCAAGGTTTGTGCTACAGCTCCGTGTTCAGCGAAAATTACGTCCGCGGTAGCAGAACATGACCGAAGTGCCGGCGCCACTACATTTGCCAGCGCTGTGAAATTCCACATGTTAAAATAGATCCAGTGCACAATATAGTGCGCATAGGCATCCAGAACATTAGTTGCAAGACGTGAGAGCAGGCAGCATACGCCGATGATCAAGAAGTTGTAATGTTTAGATCGGCAGCAGAAACACTTTATTGTAAATGGGGCCATGACATAAAAACTAGAAATATTTCCCAGGTACCTGTGGCGCGGCGTAGCCGAGCGGTTAGCGCCGAACGTTATGGAGCAAGCAGTAGCGATTTCGAGTCTTACAGCTACTAGATTTTTTTTTTTTTTTAATCGATTTTTACAAATCGATTTTTTTTTTACCTTTTGTAATGTATTTCTGGTGCTTCGTTATTTTTAGTTTTTAGTTTTTACCTGAGGCCCTTTTTTTGGCCGGGCGACGAGCGCAATATATCGACGCTCTCCTTGGTATGAGCGGCAAGTATGCCCCTTTTGTTTACAACGCCTGCAAATAGCACGTTGAAGGTCTTGTTGACGCAGTATATGTTGGTCAGATGTGCCATGATTTAGTGAACAATTGAATGATAATGCGTTTTTCCTTCGGCACTTAGCATATGTATGCTTTTAGTGGCGTACGTAGCTGCAGTCAAGCGGTCAGGTCGCAGTCGAAGCGGCAACGGCGGCGATATGTTGGCGCAGAAGTGTGAACGAAGGAGCGTGTCGGCGGTAGCGGATTTCGCTCGCGTGCCTCCGAATGCTCAAATGGGAACCATCAAGGCGCATCTGCTGCTCCAAGCTTGTAATTCAGGCGCTGCAGGTTCAAACAAACTATCCGAGTGCTTACGAAATGCCTGAGCCGAAACATAACCAAAACTGAAGTGGGCGCCTGTGGCGCCTCCAAGTATATTTTTGTATTTGCCTTGCAACGTTTACGTTATCTTTTCGCAGTCGTTTACGTATGATAAAAGCATGTTATCATGTTTGAGAAAAAACGTACTACCGCATTCAAACATGCAATGTAATTCGCATTTGTCAGCCTCCGGGATTCCTAGCGCGTCACGTGATTTGTAGTTGCGAGCCTCGGCCGTTTGGCTGTGGTGGCGATACCTGTATTTCTGTTATTCTTCTTTACTACCTTATAACAGCTCTGTTTTCAGTAAGAGTGGTCTTTTTGTAATCAGGAACTGGTATTCTATCGATGCAAACCCACTTCCTTTCTCTCTTTAGTGTCCCTTTAACGTATCCCTAAAACACCTGCTGAACAAGAAACACGTATCTATCGGCGCCTAAAGCGTACAAGCATTGATGATAATTGCCACTCCTATCTTATTACTGCGTCACAGCACAAATACGGCCTCCAGCACGCTAAGCACACTTTTTATCACAACACACTGCCCGAATTTCACGCTTCCAATACTCAAAAAGGCTGGAATATCATTAAAATGCGATAAGATAGACTTCATTCCCAACATAACGTCCCGGTTCCACTTAAAAGTGTTGTGATGTTTTAAACGATGCATTTTTCTAATCATTTACCAATACTTTGTTGTCTACTTTACCCGATATTTTGGTTTCAGAACTGGCCCCGATGAAGCCAATTACTGCATTTTTTATCTTTAAGCGAATTGTACAAGGACAAGATGAAGATTCGTAAGGGGTACCCAAGACCGCGTGCGGGGATATATTTCCTGGCTGTGATGTCGATAACTGCTGCGGTATGGAAAATAGAGCAGCACCGCACAACAATTGTGTGTGCTACCTACACGAAGTGGAACTTCCGGGTGGGATCATCCATTGCTCTTTTTTGAATAGTATGCGTGGTAATTTCTTTTCCTTTTCAGAAACTTTGTTTTCAACTGTCTGTCATCATCATCATCAGCCTGATTATACCCAATGCAGGGCGAAGGCCTCTCCCATATTTCTCCACTTAGCCCGGTTCTGAGCTAGCTGCATCCACTTGACCCCTGCAAACTTCTTAATCTCATCCGCCCACCTAACTTTCTGCCGCCCCCTCCTACGCTTTCCTTCCTTTGGAATCCAGTTTGTTACCCTCAGCGACCATCGGTTATCCTCTCTTCGCACTACATGTCCTGCCCATGTCCATTTCTTCTTCCTAATTTCCACTAGAATGTCGGTAACTTGAGTTATTTCTCTGACCCACTCTCCACGCTTCCTATCTCTTAATGTTACCCCTACCATTCTTCGTTCCATAGCCCTCTGGGTTGTCCTCAACTTAAGTAGAACTCTCTTGGTTAGCCTCCACGTTTCAGCCCCATAGGTGAGTACACGCAAGATGCAACTGTTGTATACTATCCTCTTGAGCGATACCGGTAAGCTGCTAGTCATAATCTGCGAGTGCTTGCCAAATGCGCTCCATCCCAATCTTATCCTTCTTGTTATTTCATTTTCATGGTCCGGATCTGCGGTTACTACCTGTCCTAAGTAGACATATTCGCCTACTACTTCCAGTATTTCGCTACCTGTCTGTGCAGTCTGCTAAAGGGGATTTTACGATGGGCGGACATTGCGTGCGTGATACACACAATGATCAGGAGATTATTTAAATTGCCCTACTCTTTATTTTAGCGGGTAATATTAAGAAAATGAAGCCATGTATAGAGCAAGTAAACCTTGTTGTCAAAGTGTTCTTAAAAGGTTTAGGTGGAATGAACGGAAGAAGAATGCTATGCGGTATGAAAGAGCACTGAACAAGGCTAAAGGGGGAAGCCTCAGTTAGCAGGTGCAGCCAACTTTTCGACAAGTAGACTTGTATTCTGCACAAGTCCACTTGTGAAACCGTTGGCACGACTTTAAGAACTTTGTGATTCGAAATATTCAACGTCAAAAATGCGCATTTTAAAGCTCACTTAGTTGCCTTTCGTGCAATGCGAAGTCATAAATTGATTTCTGTCGCACATCTTGAGTATCAAATACAGATTTGCGTTGTGACCGAACGCTCCCCGTGTGTTATTTTGGATGATAACGGCTGATCACTCCCCACCGGCTGTCAGTTTTAAGCACAGTGTCCCGTACACGCATTGCAACGTTTTGCAGTTGGTTACACACTGCGGGCGTGGCTTGTGTCTTCTTGTGTTTTCCTCCCCCACTGACGCGCGGTAGCAGAACGGTTCCGCCGCTCGCTATCTCTATCCAGTCACCTCGCGTACTGGGGACGCGTCCTCTGGTCTCCCAGTGCAGCATAAAAGGGCAGACGGCGCATATAAATTTAACCGCGTCACCTGAGTATTGTAGACGCATTGGCTATTGTGGGGGCCCACCCGCAGTGCCGACTGCTTGAATGGACTAAGACAATCGCTGGTGGGCATCAAGCTATTGTCTACTGTACAATGGTGTGTCATAGCTTTACTTTAATTAAAACCTACTCTGCAACTTCTCTCTGTCTCTCGCCATCGTTTTCTTTCCGCCGATATAGTTCAGGTATTTCAGTTTTTCAGATAGCAGATACTAGAAATGGTAAACATCTTTTACTTCGTTGTTTGATTATTTCAAAGTAAAGATCGACGTACTACCTAATAGATAACTACATACCATGAGCTTACCATGAGTACTACTTCTTCTTGTACAGTTGTGAATTTAAATTAAGCACGGGTTTCGCGACTTGTGTGGCTAAGGCGTCGATTAGCCTTCATTGTAAGGAATTTGATCCATTAGAAAAGTCGTTAGTTAGGCCTTGACTTTGAATTGGCTTTGAATTTTGTTCTTCATCTTCTTCCCAATTTCCTGCCATTCCACCGGTTGGGTTGTGCGCGTGCTTTTCGGAAGGAGTCTTCGTTGTTTTCTTCTGATCAATAAATATTCAGTTGATAGTCCAGCTTTGTCCTTTCCTCTTCTTTCCTGTGTCTTGTCCTTTGGCTGGTTAAGTATGAACCCCTACCAACGTGCGCAGTCGTCAACCTTGTTGGATATAATGCTTTAATTATGGTACACAACAAAATGCGCGCTCATAACTTCAAACAGAATTTAAATTGATCTAGAGTGGTGCAAAAATGTACGAAACATTATAACCAGTGCGGTTAGCCAGCTGAACTCTTATAGAACAATTCTACTCGCTGGACAGGGTTAGAACAACAAACTGTTTTGATAAAAACGTTATGGGAGTGAAGCCTTTTGGTTGTGCATTGAAAAATATTGATTTTATGATATCAGGGCAAACTATTAGGGTGCGCATCCTTTTATAAAAAAGAAAGAATAGTCCTCGCTTCTCTCTGCTAGCTGACAGATATTTAAAATTGCACATTTTAAGCATTATTGTGTCATCGTCATCATCATCAGTCTGACTATACCCACTGCAGGGCGAAGGCCTCTCCCATATTTCTCCAATTAACCCGTTTCTGTGCTAGATGCATTCACTTGACCCTTGCGAACTTCTTAATCTCATCCGCCCACCTAACTTTCTGCCGCCCCCTGCTACGCTTTCCTTCCCTTGGAATCCAATTTGTTACCCTAAGCGATCATCGGTTATCCTCTCTTCGCACTAAATGTCTTGCCCATGCACATATCTTCTTAATTTCTACTCGAACGTCGGTAACTTGAGTTATTTTTCTGACCCACTCTGCACGCTTCCTATCTCTTAATGTTACCCCTACCATTTTTCGTTTCATAGCGCTCTGAGTTGTCCTCAACTTAAGTAGAACCCTCTTGGTTAGCCTCCACGTTTCAGCCCCTTAGGTGAGTACAGGTAAGATGCAAGTGTTGTATACTTTCCTCTTGAGTGATACCGGTAAGTTGCTAGTCACAATCTGCCAGCATTATTGTGTACTCGTAATTAAAGCGCTGGCCTAGGTACCTTGCTCTCACTGTACATGAGTATGTAGTAAGTAGTGGTGTAAGCCGACCTGCATTGACCGCGCATGCACATCTCTCGTATAGTTTTTAATATCTGAGAGGGTTCTTATTTGCCCCTGAAGACACATTCTAAGTGTCAACGTTCTGATCTAATACATCCTGCTCTTAAATGGCGATGCCGACAACAAGCAGTTCGCCTCTAATAATAATATACCATGAAATACAGTCACAAAGGCCACTCTTATCTAAATTTTTAATTTATTAACCTGACAACTGCAGAAAATTTGAAATATAGATTGCCTGCAGTACCAGATAATTTCCCATGCGGCGATAATAAATTTGGCAGACAGATACTAGAAGATTCGCAGTGCTGCCATTTCCATAAAATAGCATAAACCCAACATGTCAATGACAGTGTAATTAGTTCCAAATATCTTACCGGAAAGATTGTTAAACCAAATTCGATCTCCCATAGAAGCGCCTTTTGAGTTCACACAGACTTCAAATTCGCCGACAAGTGCCAGAGAAAAAATATTCAGTTGATAACAGCTCAAAGTTATACCTGAACGAACCCCATTTTCTCTCACGTCTTTGCTTTCAAACCCTTCACGAGTAGACAGGAATTATTCCGCGGCACTCACCTTGGAAAACTAGATTTTATATTTGACTTTATTGATGCTGTTTTAGATTTAACTTTATCAATTTCGAATGACAGCTGTGGTGTATATTTGATGCTTAGGTCAAGTGAGGATAGAATAAACGACACTACACCTCTTGGTATCGCATTTGGTTTCATCCCAGCCCTTGAAGTAGCATCGCTTATGCCTAGCAGCTAAAGCAAAATACGCAGCGATTAGAGGTTTCAGTGCCTCAAGTGTCCTTATTTAAACGGGCTAGAAGTAATCCTACCGATGGGAACAGTTCTTGAGAAAGGCTCGAATCTCAACGGGTAGCGTTGCCTGGCGGCTCGAGTTAATGCGGGAGCATCAGCGAGTCCTAGCAAGAGACTATAGCGTCACGTAACAAACACTTTTCATGTTGCATCACGCAAACCACTGAAGCAAGGACAAGAAAGGAGATATGATCACACAGCGGGTGCCTCGATAGCGTCTCATCTGCAAGTGCGATCGCAGCATTTATATACGCGGCACATCAGAGCAAGATTGGATAGAGCTAGATTTTAACGATAACAAATACTGTGGCCGGAACTTGTTCAGTCCGGCCGCACTGAAGCAAACGCAGTGATGCCGGCGGAACCTCCTCACCCAGGCGGTGTCGGTGCTTCTCTCTCCGAAAGCAAAGCTTGATAAGCGTGAGTGCAATCCCACGCACACACACGAAGGCACGTGGGGATCCAAATCATCAGAACATGCTGGCCGGAGAAAGCTTTGGGCGATGGTCTGCGCTGCTTTGAAATGCCTCGAAGTGTCCCTTCGTACTAAGTATTGAACTTGAATTGAACTGACGCCGCAACGGCGATCCGACACGAGAGTGGCAAAAACATAACATACCGTCCCGACGAGGCAGGGATATGACGATGGGAAGGACACTTCATTCTTTGTCTAGAAGGATTGTAACTGTGGTGCTCCTACCGAAGTGTGCCATCCTCGGCGTTGAGCCCAGCGCAACAAGAAGGCGTGCTTCGAATGCGCAGGTTCGCAGATACCACAAAGTAGCTACTGGCGAGTTTTTATTTGTTCCAATTAGGCGCCATAACTATGCGAAAACCTCAACGATTCAGTCAGCAAACGCGACACTAAGTACAGTGAGTAATGCCAGGCTTTTCTCTGCTTATAAAGCCATGTACTCTCTTACAATAGCTCTGGATCACTTGCAACATGTCCACATATTAGAAAGGTGTAACAGAATACACATTCGAAGGGAACAAATTGTAGCGTATCAAGACAAAGACGAATAGTGAAGACACACACACAGGTGTGTGTGTCTTCTTCGTCTTTGTCTCGGTGCGCTACAATTTGTTCCCAGCAATCATGTACTAACAAGCCCAAGCATCTTCCCTTAAGTAAACACGTATTCACTTGAAGATATTAGCAAAAATATTATATTCAAACTTCAGGAACAAGAAAACCACCAAGTAGCCAACTTAAGGCTAGCACAAATGTTAAGAGCCCCTACGTAAGCCGTCGGCATCACCGTTCAAAACCCTTTTTGGAAGGAACCTGAAATGAATACAGCTTCGAAGCAAGATTCCAGCGGAAAAGAAGTCGCTTCTCGTGAGTCTCTAGCCACGCCCGGTGGAAACACGCATTCACTGCTGCGACGTAATGATGAAATCGAATGTCTTCGCGAAGCCTTGCCAAGTTTGCCGTCCTATTCATCAATCCGCAGTAGCGTGAAAAAGAGGGACGGCACCGCTGCGCGATGTTTTGCCAGACGAGGGAAAGCCTGCCGTCCATCCTAGCTTAGGGCAGTAGGCTTTGTAGTAAACCGCTGAATCTTTCTCATGCCACCGCCTCTTACTGTGCCGCAAGCAACTTACGGCTGTGAATTAAGCTTTATTGTTTGCCCTTCGGGATTCCACCATCTAATGTTGACTTCGAATGGCAGATCCGAATCAAGGTTTTCTTCTCCGTTTGGGGCAGTGTTATGCCAATGACAGAATGGGAAGGAGAGCTGTCTATTCCAATGGCAGATTATGATCGGGTGTGGATTCCGAATCACTCCATAGAGCAGTGATAATTGCTCCGCCGAAGTCGGAGGATACGGCGGGAAGCCCGTATGCCGCTTCTCATGTTTCCGCTTCTACTCCCTGCCACAACCTGTGAATCCTCGCGTTCTCGTCGCTGCACGGTGGTCCGCGCAGCTGTGGATAACATTAAAGCTGCGCCTGCTAGCCGACCTTCAAATAGGGAACTTAAGCAGCTAAATACTCGGGGCGAAAAATCTTGCACGGCGGGATGTATAGAAATCGAGAAAGGAGCAGACGCCGTCGGCAAGCACCGGCATCAGTCCTATCGCTGTGGGCAGCCTTATCAGAAGAGCAGTGGCTACCGGTCCCAAAAGAAGTTGCTACAGCATAAGACGGAATAACTTATATGTAGTAAGCTTTTCTGTGTTGATAACCTTACAAAGCACTTTAGCTGAGTTGCATGCATTATTCTCAACATTGTTTCTGCATCCTTCGGCAGCAGCAAGGCGACGACACCCCGCAGCCAGCCGCAGCCAAACATTCTAGGCTTATTTTTTTTCGCATTAGGATCGCGTAAATGGTTCCGGATCATTAGGTTATGCTTTATCAGAAACGCAAATATTTATGCCATCTGATAAATCTTTGACAAAAGCTGCAAAAATGTGCTCGAAATAGAGCGAACAATACGGCGGCCATTGCAGAAGGCGTAGCCACGAGAACCAGATCTGCGTGGTTATTGGCTTTCACCAGGGAGCATGCAGCCGTGGGAGCAAGCACATTCCAATGGCAAATATGGACGAAGAGATCGGAGAGATGCGCTGTGTTTGTGAACGATTCGTTTTCGGTTCCTGACGCGAAACGACTAGGTATTCTGATTAGGAACAATATCGACCGAGCCGTCTCCGTAGCCAATCGTTAGCGCTCCGAATGTGATGGACCGTACATTTTATTCGGAATGCTTTGTTACTTAGTTGGTTTCCGGCTCACACTCTGTCCCTTCGAACTGAGCACCACCCGTTAGACCATGATCAGGTCTATCGTGCACAGCAGTCGCGCACACTGCAGCCTTTGCCCAAGCTTCCACAACGGCTTGTTAGAGAGCAGCGCTTCGTGAATCTTTTGCGGTTACGTTCAGTTGGACTCCACTTCGTTCTTAATGCGATGTTTTCAGCAACACGGCCTGCTTCCTTCTCGCTGCGTTTTTGTCCTTCTCTAAGTTCCTCCTTTTGTGCTGCCCTAAAAGCTTTCGGTTCATGTTCTTCGAGTGCGGACGTACCCGTGTTGTCTGCGGATACAGAGATGGCACAGAGAGGGTTCTAGGGACCTTCCTTTGGATTGCAAGGTTATTTTGACGCATGCTGTTGGTTTTTCGGCGGGTTGCGTCTTGTTGTTGCGAAAGGCTCCCCCTCATTCTGCGTTATCTTGCTATACCGACTCCAAAGAGCGGCTAATAAGCTCCGAGTTTTACTTCACAGGAAGACCTGGAGACTTACCAACTATTTATGTGCCCAATAGTGCAGCTGAGCGTGTTGATATGTTTGAAGGCACGACTACACTCCTAGACATTGATAGGAATGTTGTGCTAATGGGAGTCTTTAATTGTACATGTCACCTGAATGATCGTGCCGTGCCTAGTGCACACAGAAACAAAAGTGGGGAAATTTTGCATGTTATAGATGACGCAGGACGCATTGATACAGGGGCCTCACATCGTGCAACTACACTATTCACGCATATCCATGGGAGGTTCCAAGCGCGCCTAGACAGGATTTATGTTTCTTTCTCGCTGGTTTCCAGTGATATATTGTGGGAAACTGTACGGGTCCCTTTTTTAGATCATTGTATGCTGGCTGCTCTGCTCGGGTGAACTTACTGTTTAAAATTTAGGTCACAGTGGGAGCTTTGGAAGCTAAATTCTTCGCTTGAAAATGACCAGGAGTTGCATTCCGAATACGGCCACACCTACACGTGTAGTTGACAGTCGCCATACCAATGTTGTCCCGTGCCGGATCAAATTATTCCACCACCGAAAAAGAATATCTGGCTGTTGTATGGGCGGTGATGAAATTTTGACCCTGTCTTTACGGCCGGTACTTTCGAGTCGTGAGCGACCACCACTGTCTCTGCTGGTTAACGAACTTGCGAGATCCCTCCGGACGCCTTGAACGATGGAGTTTACGGCTACAGGAGTTCGACATGACCATCGTGTATAAGTCTGGACGTCAGCACAATGACGCCGACTGCTTGTCCCGTTCACCTGTCGAGGCTGCGTGGGAAGACGAAGAACCATACTTCCCCCTTATCGCAGCCGTCGACGCACTCCCTGTTTCGCAGCAGCAACGTGGCTCCCGGCTCTCGCATCACCTATCGATTTTATGGAAGCGTGCAGTAAAGAAGTTCCCCGTCTCTTCGCCAGAACTCATTCATCGTTTTGCATGCGAAACAATGTTTTATATAAGATCAACTTCGCTCCGACGGGAAGAGATTATCTACTAGTCGTACCAGAGTCTCTTCGCGAAGAAAATTTACAGGCATGTCATGACGGCCCCACCGCGGGTTACCTGGGGTATGCTCGAACTCTGACCCGAATTAAGAAGAGTTATCACTCGCCAAACCTTGCGGCCGCAGTACGACGTTACGTGAGAACATGCCATGATTCCCAGCGACGGAAAACACCGCCTATGAAACCGGCCGGTGTACTACATCCTGTTGAAGTGCCAAGATACCCATTTGAACAAGTTGGCATGGATCTGTTGGGTCCTGTTCCAAATTCTGATTCGGGCAACAGGTGGATAATTGTCGCTACAGATTACCTCACGCGTTACGCTGAAACAAAGGCCCTCCAGCGTGGAACGGCAATCGAGGCAGCGAAATTTTTCATCGAACGCATCGTCCTGAGGCACGGCGCCCCGACAGTTATAATAACGGACCAAGGCACTGCTTTCACTGCCAAGCAACTGGAATCTGTCATGCAGCTAAGCGGGACTACACATCGCAGGTCAACTGCCTACCATCCACAAACTAATGGCTTGACAGAACGTCTGAACAAAACTCTCGCCGACATGATGTCCATGTACGCGGATGCTGAACATCGTTCTTATGATGACGGCCTGCCGTAAATCACGTTTGCGTACAACATGGCGCAGCAGGAAACAACACAAATGACGCCGTTCGCCTTATTGCATGGCCGCGAAGTTTCGACAATGCTCGAAGCAATGTTGCCCCACGGCGGCCGTGACCTGGAAGTTGGCGCCGAGGACTTCACTCAACGCGCAGAAGCGCGACAGCCGGTGAGGGCACGCATCCGGAAGCAGCAAAGTTGAGACGCCCAGCGTTACGATCACCGCCACCGTGTAGTGACTTTCGAACGGGGCGACAGTGTGTGGCTCTGGACTCCGATTCGACGTCGTGGACTATCCGCGAAACTTCTGAAGCAGTACTTTGGCCAATACAAAGGGCTCCGTCCGCTGAGTGACGTCACGTACGAAGTGCTTCCGGACGGCTTTTCTTCTACTCGTCACCAGCAGAAACCCGAGGTTGTTCATGTCGTGCGCATGAAGCCAATTACTTTTCGCGAGAAAATTAGCGCACCGCCTACCGCATGTTTGTTGCTTTATTTTTTTCCTCTCTGCTTTCGAATTCATCAAGGTGACGTTTATTTTTTTAGAGAGGGGGGTAGTGTAGCATGTGCAACAGCAGCCGCTAGGCGGCGGCTCGTTGAGAGTCTCGTGCGCGGACTTCAAGAAGTGGCCCCGTGGAGTTCGATTAAAAGACGCTGAAGTTGGCTGCTGTATCTCGGTACTCTGGATATGCCATTTTGTCTGAGATCATCATCATCATCACCTGCTCTCCTGTGCCTGCTAGATCAACCCCCCATTAAAAATCAATCTTCTGGTTACGGGCCTAAACGGCTACGTGACAATATGCTAATCTGAGTGATTTATATAGATGAAAAATAAGAGGGGCCTAAGGACAGATCTCTGAGGCATGCCAGCACAGACTTTAAAAGAATATGAGCCCACACTGTTTACCTTTGCATATTGTGAATGGTTCTAACGAAAGCAGTGCAGCCATGCAAGTACATTAGGCCCTATGTTAAGGTTATCTAATTTAAGAAAGTGAAGCTTGTGAGAGGCCTTGTAAAACGCTTTCGAGCAGTCAATCAATAGGTAATTATCCTGAGACCTGCGTTGGAGGATGTAATGAAGGAGTGAATTTAAGGCTCTTGCCTCACTGTGAATAGCGTTCTTTTTCACCAATACCTTGTCGTCGGTACCACACCGTCTGAGACGGTACAGTCGACGATAACTGGCAACGACAACTTGACTCGAGGGAAAACTGAAACGAAAACTTTATACAGGATTGTATATATTAACAGCAGGAGAAACGACAAGCACGATACCATGGAACTGGCTACACTCTCCGGCATGGCCGACGAGGCGAGGGATCAAAATCTAGCTCAGAACAATTCTGCAGGCCGCGGGCCCAGTTTTCCACCTTCTGAGCCCGGCTTACATGTTTCATCAACCAATCACAACGATCTAACACATGATTCGTTCAAAAACACATTGGCGTGTTTCTGAACGAAAACAAACAATGCAACATGGACAACAAATTCGTTTCAAAACAGAGTTTTGAGAATGGACTTCGAAATGATTGCCACACTGGGTCACGTGCCACGCCTTATGCTTTCACAGTGTTAGATAGTGTTAGGAAGAAAAACTTCAACACAGTAAAACACATAGAAAACTCAGTCCCACGTGCAGCGCAACCATCGCCCAACGTTGCGTCCTTGGCGGCTCTTTTTACAGGGAAATTATCGGTTCCGAGTCGGCAACTTTGGCTGACCACATCAGAAGAGCTGAGTCGCGTCTTCACGGTCCAAATTTTATCCATCACTGTTACACACGCGCCCAGATGTCCGTTCAGCGCCGCCGTCTCCCACCATTGTTGGCATCCAGGGTTAGAATCGTCCCAGAGACCCACTCAGCGCGCCTGTTCCAACTAATTGTCACTCTTATGGGCGCCCCAAGGACAAGGGTCTTACACCATTCAGTTTGGAAGCGTTTGCTCTTTAGACACTGTGCTGTCCTTTTAAAAGATGCGCTGCCTCCGGGCGATGGGTACAGTCGGCGTACTACGAGGTCGGCGGTGTAAACAGTTCGTAACGCTCTTTAAAAAAAAAAAAAAGCCCTCCGCTCGAAGCCACGGCGAGAACAAACTGCCTGTACCCGTGTCCTCGAGCGCGTCCGCTAAGTGTTTGGAAGAAGGGACCTAATATTGCTACGGAGAAGTGTTTAGAGGAGCCAGGGAAAAGAAAAAAAGAAGAGGTGATTGAGCTGTGCGCGTTTCTCTCGGTAGCTAAGCCCTGTCTGCGAGCAGGTGTTTAGCGCGCTTTTGCCGCGTAAGGCAGTTGTTAAAGCACAGGTGAAAGTTGGTGGCAAAATGCTCCCAGGTTGTCAGATAGACTTCATGGTTTTTAACCCAGACTACAGAGGTATGTGTCATGAAGAAAACCACGTTGGCAAGCTAAGCGGTGGCATCCCATCGGTTGTAGCGGTGCACGCGTTGATATTGGGTCAGCCACTCGTCAAAGTCTTCGCAAGCCGCTCCTACGAAAGTCCGGAGCTTTCGATAGTGTTGCGAGAAACCGGCCCTTGCGCTCACAGGCCGGTCTCCAGCATGGATTGCAGCGTCAACGTGGGCTGCTGGCGCGGGCCATCGGTAGGTTGCACAGCGCTGGTCAGTGGTTCAAGGCCCGCGAGGCAACGACTTCTTCGATGCTCTAGTTCTGGCTGCGCTGAATGTAGTGCCTAGGATGTTTCCTCGACACCACCACGACAATGTCGCGCCCATAACGTCATCAGGAAGACCTGGCAGGTTTGACAGGTCAGGATCGCACAGACAGCTGGCAGTAAGCCCAAGCACCACCAGGGAAGGTACATTGGAACGCGCACGTCTCGTCCATCTCTTCTTTCTTGCTTTGCCTGGCTCTCCTGAACATTTCTCGTAACAGTATTGTCAACGCCGTCAGAGAACAAAAACCTGAGATTTAAACTTTTTCGAAGTTTTAAAATCGGAATGACCACCTATTTCGACGAACGATACGAGGAGGTTAATTCATTGGGTAGATAAGCTGGGATGAATGAGTTCGGCTGGCATGAAAAAATACCAACCCAATGACGATGGTCCATCCAAACGGAAACCTTATTTTTCGTTGATAAGTCTTTAAACAATACATATTTGCAGCGCGTTCAGCACTTTGTCCTGTAATTATAATCTTCATCTAAAATGCCTTAATAGACGGCAATCGTGCAATATTTGGCGCCTGCTCTTTTTATTGCGAACTAAAAAAAAACGAGAAGTCACGCCACGGTGACTTGCGGAATAAAAACTGTTGCTGTTGTTGTTGTGCCCTGAGATGATGTGTTACATTTAATGTGATATAAAAAAGGTGCTCTTTAAATCCTACACAATATACTCCAGATCACATATCTGGAAATGGGCATAACTGAAACATTTTTTTTATTTTTTTTCGGCATTATAGATACCGAAACCACATTATTGGTGCAGCGTATACAACGAGCACTAGAGGAGACGAACACAGCGCTCTGTCTCCTCTCGTCGTCATCGTATGCGCTGCGCCGATAATGTGTAATCAGCATGCCCAATCGTCTACCTTTTCTTGAAGCGATAGGCACTGTGCCGTTAAATCGGCCTCATGCAGGAAAGCAAAATATACGCCTCTATAGTCTCTCTATCTATCTCCAGTCTATGAACGATTTAAAAGAAAACGAATGCATGAATTCAAAACTTTTGCAGCCAGGCATTCTTAGAATAATTATGAAATTCAAAAACTACAAACCTACATACTGTACCTGTTATCAGCATGCTGAAACAAAGCCCATTAAGATGTCATCCGAGATTTCGTCGAAGTGCTTACTTTATTTCAACTAAACTGTTCTCTTTTGCAAAAGCAAATAAAAACTCTTAATATCCATAGCTCAGAAAAGCCAAACTGGAAGAATTACACCATTCCAGTGATTTATATATCTCGCTCTATCCTATCTAGAGCGCGATAGTTGTGTCCAACCAGTGGCTCTAACAGTCGCGGCTTGATACAAGCAGCCCCATGCATATAACAACGCCCGCAAGCCACGAGTGAACAAGTTCCGAATCTGCTTCAATGCCTACGATATTACGAACACTTGAGGCATCGCATGCGACTCACTGAGGAGTGGTATGTAGGACATGATACCATTGCAATGCCACGTTTTGTCGCTCCATATGTAGTTAGTATGGAAAT
The DNA here is from genome assembly GCF_055883805.1 of Amblyomma maculatum. Taxonomy (NCBI): domain Eukaryota; kingdom Metazoa; phylum Arthropoda; class Arachnida; order Ixodida; family Ixodidae; genus Amblyomma; species Amblyomma maculatum. The sequence continues at coordinate 103,653,350 of NC_139354.1, forward strand.
TTTAGTTTATTTGGCAATAACGCCGCGTAGTGGTTTAAGAGGATAGTTTTCCGTAACGAAGAGATTTCAAATTTGTGTAGTCCGTAAATTACGTATTGTCTGGATTTGACACTTCTCAGATCTAATGAAATAAGAATTGTCATAATTGAAATCGTTTCTGTTGCGATGTTATGGTTTCATGGTGATGAAATCAATGTGTCAATGAGGGGGAATTCTATTATGTTTATAGAGAGGGCGCCATTTCTGGTAGTGTATAAAATACAGGTGTGTACTTTTCCTAATTGCATCATAGAGTTATTCAACACAGCAGCAATGTTCAACTATCTGTAACGACGTAGAAAAGCTTCCCGCGTTGGCGGCGCTGATATATGCAGCGCAGAGAACAGCCTTCTTCCAGCATATATTATAGGTAGTGGGCGGGCTAGCTGAACGCATGCATAGCGGCGCGATTATTCACATCTTGACCTTCACTCTCCAGTGTGCATCAGAAAGTGTTCACCGAAAGTAGTCATTTCTGGAAACCGCAACCCACAATATGGGTAAAGCAAGTCTGGGCAGAGCATGTGTGGATCAACTGGGAACAACGGAGCGCATGCATCGCATGCATATTGGTTGCTGAGAGATACATCTCCAGGAGAAGGTATGACGGTCTCGCTGGAGGAAGCCTTGTCTGCTCCGAAAATTTGTGAAAGGCGCTTTTGTTGTTCCCTGCGTAAGAAAAGCGCAATTATTTTAGCGAGAAACTATACTTACAAATTTTTCCATCAAAAATAACAAAATCACGAAGTGAAAATCACGGATCAAGGAAGGAACGCACAAAGCTCTAACTTCCAACCAACGCTTATTTAAGAACATAAGGGTGTTATTTATACTTTTATAACAGAGCGAGCCATCAGGCATGTGCTCTCTAATCGCCTCTTACAGACAGGCGAGTTTGATTGGCAACATTATAACAGAAGCACTAGGTTTTTTATTTGATATCATGACTATGTTGGTTCATGATATTCATGATACGATCTACAATTCTAAATTTCTCTAAGTAGGTTTGAAGCGTGCTTAGTTTTTTAGCAATTAGAGGGAAATAGTTGAAAAAAATGTTCTTTCAATATTTATTTCTATTACCATGCAGGTTATCTTACAAGTGTTTCTTAGACCAGGAATACAGCGCCTTAAGAAATATATACTTTCTGAACAAGCAGTTGAAATAGGCTGGCGTTATTTTGCCGTACATGTAAACCTGACAAGAAGAGAAAACGCAAAAGGAAGAGAAAACTAATCGGAAATGGCTGCGCAGGGCTCACTGGGACTGGCAGCCGACAATCAGTGGAAAGCCTTTCTACTCGTAGCTAGAAAAATATGAAATTTGGGATTGCCGTCATATATCCACGGAAGAAACACTCATGGATTTAGAGGTGGAACTCAGCTGACGCCAAGAAATTTCACAGGTTGAACTAGTTGCCCCGAACGTCGTTTACCTGCAGCATTCTTGATTTTTATTTTCTCAATATCTTTCAATAATGGAACATTCTCTCGTTCTTTTATTTCAAAAGCGTCTGCACTAAAACCGCTTATAATTCCATGACCATCATGTCACCTGAAGAGTACAGTGGAGACTAATTTTGATTTTAGTAAACGTGAACAGCTGTCGTCGACATTAAACAAAGTGCTGTAATTTAATCCAGCCTACTTGGCGGTCGGCGCTCGCCGACTATGGTATCGAAACAGCTGTGGGTGTACTTTTATCAGGAGTACAAAAAGAGCATTCTCAAAATCGGGACCAGTGAGTAAATGAAAGGGCAGCTCAGCATGAGCGGTCATTAAAAAAGATACGTGTGCATCGTTCCCTGTATTGCGCTGAGTGCTATCAGTAGCCTCGAGGGGCAGAACAATCGTCACGGGTGAAATGCATGTACTGTAAAAATTGTCCTCCACGATTTCAAGACAAAAATTCTAGGTAGAAGAGGAGGATTACTTCTGGTGCAAAATTCCATGTCTTTTGTGAACAGGCATCTGCACGTACTTATCAGGTAGATATCTCATGTTACAAGATCTCAGAACGGATGGAATTGCCTCTGTTCCGACTGAAAGGAGAACGCATACCTAAGAGGTGTCCCCCGCGAATCATTTCATTATCTCTTTATTACTATTCGGCCTGTAAACCCAATATAGAATCATCAACTTCAAAAAAGCGTTCTCTCCTTAAAACAAAAAGGCTCCGAGAACAATTGGTCAGCACGATTTAAACGATACTATGTAAGAACTTAGCTGCAACTTATACATTTAGTAGGCATGTCTCAAACAAAATATATGTACCAAATATGGCACAACACTTTTTTTTTCAGGATGGGCACATTTCGCTCTAAAATATGTAATGAGATTGCGCAGACTGTACAGAAGCGGCGACACATATGATGTTGATCGCCAATGTCGCAAGAATGTATGACGTTACTGCAAAACTGTTTTTAGAAAAATAATGAAATCACGCGACACAAAAAATATGTCCTACAAATTAGTTGTGTGGTTAAAACCCGCAGCACATACGCAATATCTGAAAAAACCTCAAGAGCAGCGGTATGATCATCATCAGGCTGCTTATACCCTTTGCAGTGTACAGACCGCTGCCATATTCCTCCAATTAACGCGCTCCTGTGCTAGCTGCATCTACTTGACCCCTACGAATTTGTTAACCTCCACCGCCCACCTAATTTTTTGCCGCCCCCTGCTATGTTTTCCCTTCCTTGGAATACAGTTACCGTAAGCCATTAGTTATCTTCTCTTCGCACTATAAGTCTTGCTCCTGTAGTAACTTGAGATTTCTCTGAACCACTCTGCGCGCTTTCTGTGTCTTAACATTACCCCTACCATATTTTGTTCCATAGCTTTCTGCGTTGCCCTAACCTTAAGTAGAACCCTTTCCTTTGTTCCAGCCCCACACGTGAGCAGAGGTAAGATGCAACTGTTGTAAACTTTCTACTTAAGCAATACCGGTAAGCTCCTAGTCATCATCTGCAAATGCGCTCCATCCCATTTTATTCTCTTTGTTATTTCCCTCTCAATAACCAGATGTGCTGTTATGCCCTCTCTTAAGTAGACATATTCGCCTACTCACTACTTGTGCGTCGCTATGTAACCTAAATTGCTGTTCCTTTCCGAGGATGTTGAATATTGCATTAGTCTCCTGCATATTAATTTTCAGGCCTAACTCTGTCCTGTCTATGTTATCAATCATTGTTTGCATTTCATCCCCTGAGTTACTAAGCGAGACAATGTCATCAACGAATAGCAAATCATTGAGGTATTCTCCACCGACCCTTATTCCCAACTGCTTCAATTCCAAGCCACTTAATACTTTCTCTAAGCAATCGGTGAATAGAGCTGGAGGGGTCGTGTCTCCTTGCCTAACACCTTTCTGTAAAGGAATTTTATTTCTATGCAGAACTACGTTTGCTGTGCAGCCACAGAAGTATATTTGAATTTTCGCAAATTATATAGTGAGATCCACTTTTGCACTCATCTGATAAATACAAAAGGCTGTCACGTGACCAAGACATTTTATCGCCAAAGTGTTTAGGAGATATTGATTGAACCGGTTCAGTAAAGGACCAGAAATGTTATCGACAAGAACGGAGGGGGCCGAGCGCGAACCCTGATACGTTTTGCATGCAATGAACCTGCTACGTATAGGGGTGGCTATATTCTGAGCAGTTTCTATAGATGGTACAGTACCCTTTCCGAAAACCTGCTTGATGATTTTTTTTATTGAAGTATATTAAGCTGACTATTAGCGACTGCGCTATGCTGAATTCCAGTTTGACTAAAGATAAAGCGCACAGGAAACACACACAACAGAAGCAAACACAGGACATGCGCTCACTTTCATCTCACTGAAATGAAAGTTAGCGCGTGTCCTGTGTCTGCTTCTGTTGTGTGTGTTTCCTGTGCGCTTTATCGTTAGTCAAGCAATGCACCATCTAGCCCAACTTCAAGTTTTCTTAATTTCCAGTTGCAGACCATTAATGGTTGGCCGCATCAAAAAAGAAACACATTGCTCCGGTGGAGTCTCTCCAAATTTGCCTTTTGAATGTGTTCTCTTCAGCGGGAGCAGGGTCACGTACACATGAGCAAATCAGCGCGCAGAACAGATTTTTGAGGACCACCCTCGCCAACACATACGTCCATAATCGCACTGTTGCGAGCACGTTTTTGAAACTGTTGGCAAAAACGCATATATAACGCCATGGTTCTTTGCGTTTGGGAAAAGGGTAATCAGATCTTGGATTGAACCTAACACATGTTTGTGAAGCATCAGAGGCGTCGTTTGAAAAAACTACCGACGCCGAACTGCTTACAAACAATGCTTAACAATGCTTACAAACAAACCTCTCACGTCAATTGTGAAGCGGAACCATTTAAAAGTTCAAAGTGCGATAAAATATCCCTCAAAAATCTATGTTGTTATGACTGATTGCGGGATTTTGTCGCATTCGTGCATGAACAACGTTACCAATCATGCGTATGACTCCCATGATATGCCTGGTAAGGCTAACAAGAAATAAATGTTTACGACAGATATATAAGCCATGTCGTGCGACAATATCAATTACGCCGTGATAGACGGTCAGGTGGTACTTCTTCGTGGTGCTACTCAAACTCGGAAGGTACGATATTTATAGCTGCCCACCACGCATTTTTTCTTACGCCATTTCCTTTTTGTCGACGCTTGTGTTAGTCCGTTGTATGCTGCAGAGTTTCTTTGCATTGGGCATCAACAGCAAGAATGCAACGGCTCCTCACTGCGATTGGCCTGGTGGCAGTGCGTGTCAGCGGGGTCCTTCCTCTCTTCGAGGATTGTCCAACGTTGCCGCTGCACCCCGCCGCAGGAGATTTCTCACCGCCAGAATATCGATGTGAAAGTTATTTCCTTGGAGGTCGGCAAGCAGAAGATAAAGCGTTCATGCCAACCTTATCTTACCTGACCACCGTGTAGCGATGAAAGGAAGCCAGGATGAGCAGGTCGTAACAAGGAGCAGAAGCGGAAACAATAGAAATGTCTTACTGTTTTTCCGCTACATCTCAGAATTCGGCGGAGCGAGTAACGGTCGACCCAGGATCGGACTGCTGATCCCAATCTGCCATATTAACAGGCAATCTCTCGCTCCTATAATGGCATTAGTATACGATTCTCCGTAAAAGCAGAAACCTTCATCCGTATTTAGCATTTCAAATTAAAATTATTACATCTATGAACATAAGGATACTAAGCTGAGGTTGTGCAATATTTCAAATCCTTATGATCAACTTTCTTATGGGTTAAGATAATGTTACCATTCTTCCAAAACTCCAACTCAGATGCACATCTCAAAATCTCTTTAATGTTGTAGGAGAATATAAAATGCACCTGACCTTGGTAGGTCCCAGTATGGGCAACGGGGGCATAGGTACTGCCCTTCAAAGTCTGTTGAGTGATGAGACCAATGCTCCTGGGCACATTGTGGCGACGATATGTGGTGGCTTCGGTCTACGTCACAGAATATGGCGCGCTGAGGGTTAACCTCTACTTGGGTGGTGCCTGCAATGGAACGTGTAGGGCCTAAAACTTTCTTCAAATGTCAGGTTAAAATAAATACACGTATTATATTCGTGGGCATCGCATGTGTTCTGTCCGTGCAACATGGGCACACGACCATACATAACTTCTTCAAGGGGCACACAAATGTACCTTTTCTAATCTAGAAAGATATATTTTCAGCGTATGTTTCAGTGAGAATTAGATTCCTTTTTATTTTACGTATTCTTTCATGGAAAGGAAGCTTTGGAGTAGTGCATGAGCTAACATTTTGTTCTCGAAGTAGCATTCAACAAATAGCAATTTACCAGGATTGCGTGTGTATTTGCCAGCAGCTGCCACATATGTAAACCAGAGGTAATCTAAATATTCCGAACTTTCCCCGTAGTCAGTGTAGTGTTGCGTCGAAGTTTAGATTTGGGCACATCACTAAGCTTACGTTCCTACTAAATTTTATTGCTACTTACGTGAAACTTTGAGCCTTTTCAGCCACTAAATCTCATTTTTTCAAAACTTGACGTATTCCATCGAGCGAATGTTGCCAGGCCATTTCCTATAATTCGACTGTCAAGCGCTTACAGATGAGACTACCGCTGCCAATGGTATCAAATTTGGGGTCAGTAGAAGAAGCGATTTTGCTACAGTGATAAATTATAGGCATTGTGAAATATCTGTCAACTCAGGACACACACTGACGCCGACAGTCGCTCATTCACTCTATTGCCATCCAGCACTGCTGATGCTGGCCTGGATGATGATGAATTCTTTGGAACTCTCAAATCAACATTTGCTTTACTATAACGAGACTACGGCGAGGTTTGCCTGCTCTTGGATGGAATTGGAGCCAGTTTAGATTGACGTGACATGCCGACGTGAAGGACGCTCCTCACATCTGTCGTTTCTCGTATGCGCGGAACGCATTGTCCGAAGGTAACAGCGTACTATAAAAAACACATATCCGAGCATCTCAATCCATGTTCATGGGCGGATGGACGTAAACAAAGCGTGAATTTTTGCTTATAACGTTTTTAGAGAGTTGGCTATTGAAACGACCAGCGGCGGTAAGTCCAGACTCTTAAGCGCCAGTGCACTTTCTCTTCGACTAATAACGTTTTTGTATTCCAACAATAAAGGCATGATTGCTATTAGAACAGAATGCGTGCTCCATTTTCTCCTGCCCGCGTTTATGGTCAACGCACGTTGCCTAGTTGTCACTGCCATTGTTCCAGTTGGCGACTAAAAAATACTGCCGCCATCCGCTTGGGTCACTTCAGGCGCGAAATCACAACATGGCAGATTAGATGCCCATATTTGGCCGATAACTTGTTTGTCTAGCTTCCCTCAGCGTAGCCAATGTATGGATGGATAGATGGAATATAGGAGCGTCCCCATTGAAACGGGGTGTAGCAGTTGCTATGATGCTGAATTTCCCCCCGATATCTTAATTACTGTTTCAAACTGGTCAAGTATACCATCATTCTATTTATCGCATTTTTGTTTCTATGCAATACTAACATCAAGTCAATTTTCTGCGTTTGCGCCACCAATCTTCCAACGGCTTTTTGCTAGCTTCCCCGCAGGTTCATTCACCCGGCCAATAGTATCTCTAAACCTCAGAGCCTCAGGAAGAATGACTGCGCTTGCATCGACTTCCGGATGGATACCAATACATTTCAGTATAATGTGGTCAATTTTGTTTTTAGTATTTTAGTTTTTATTTATTTGAAATGCATTTCATTTTTACAGTTCAGGAAGGAGGCCAAAAGGCACGACGCCTGACGTGGGCCTTCGTCCCTGGGGGAAGCAAATTGTATTTCACACATGTATACAAAACAAGCAAATACAATATGTGTAGCGGTCATCATGACATCAGTTTCCACAAGCACATGAAACAAAATCCATTTCAAAGCTAACAATACCTGAACCTAAGGTTTTCTGAAAAAAAAAAGAAAAAAAAAACAACAGCATGAAACCATCACACGCCACGACTGCTGGCACAGCAATCTACGATGAACATACAAGAACGAAAAGCTGTACAGAGCATGTTACAGTAAATTCAAATTTCTTGAAAAGAAATGAATAAATACAGGAAGTTATGAAGGGAAAGAAAGAAAAAGAATCATGTTCACTGATATGAATACACAGTATATCACCGGATGTACCAAAACGTCCTGCAGTCAGCAGTGCGATCACTTTTCTCTTGTAAAGTTTTTTACTTTTACATTGGTACAAGAGGTCATGGATATTTCTGTTTTCATTTAAAAGGGCCGTCATTTGATATCTAGACTTTTTAAGCCCGTAATTTGCTCTTGCTTTTGGTGCTCTTATTTCTATATGCCGAAGATGATATGAATTTTGAGGTAGTTTTGACGTTACAAAAACCTGAGGTTCAGAATTAATTGTATTATACGTTTCAAGCGCTAGCCGAAGAGTTTTTAACTGAAAAATGGTTAATAGCTCTAAGCTGTTCCACCACTGGCCCGTGCTTTCCAAGTAAGCTAGGCTAGCAGTTGCTCTAATGGCCTTTTTCTGTAGCAGAAACAAAACATTTAAATTAGCCTGTGTCGTATCGCCCCATACCAGCAGACAACAGTGAAGATGCGATTGAATTAAACTGAAATAAAGTTGTTTTTTTAGCCATATTGGTAATAGAAGCCTAAATTTGTTTAGAAGGCCCACAGATCGCGAAATCGTTTTTTTTTTACTTGATTAATATCATCAGTTCACAGCAGGTATTCATTAAATATAACTCCAAGAACTTTTATTGACTGTACACACTGTATAACGTTTGAATTGTATAGTATGATTGGCTCATCTCCTATGACTATTTTTAGCTCTGAATATTACATACTTTGTCTTCGTGATGTTTAATTCTAACCTATTGGCCCGCAACCATAATGAGAGATTTTCTAGCTAGATATTTGCTTTACTCTCTATAGTTTGTGAACTCGCGTCAGTAAAGAAAATATTTGTGTCGTCGGCGTATAAAACTGTTTCGGAGCACGAAGGGATATTAATAATATCATTTATGTGAACTAGGAATAGAATGGGACCCAGTATTCAGCCCTGTGGCACACCAGTGCGTATAAGGCCATAGCTGGAAGGTATGCCGTTGATCATTGTAAATTGCGCTCTAGATGACAAGTAGCTCGCAAGAAGACTGAGGGCTGAGCCTCGTACCCCGTAGAATTCTAGTTTGCGTAGTAAAATTTTGTGACAGACAGAGTCGAAGGCTTTTCTAAAGTCTAAAAATAGCCCAAGTGTAAACATTCTGTTTTCGATGTTATAGATTATTTTGTCTTTTATGAGAAGTAAAGCTTTTTCCGTAGATTTGTCCTTCTGAAATACAAAATGTTCTTTGGCTATAGCTCCGGTCTTAGCGAGGTACAAAATAAGGCGGGAGTTGATAACTTGTTCGGCAATTTTCGCGAAGACAGGCAGAACAGATATTGGGCGATAATTATTAGGATCGTTATAGCTTCCAGTCTTATGTACTACGCAAACTCTTGAAACTTGCCTTCTTTGAGCATTTGGTTGCATATACGTGACAACAAAGGTGCGATAATATTGGATACAGCTTTCACTACCTCTCCCTTAATGTTATCAGCACCTACGGAACAATTATTTTTTAGACACATCGTATACCTAGAACTTTCGGCTGTTGTTGTTGGGGAGAGAAATATTGAACATTTTGGACTGACTTGAAGAAATGACATTGGATCAGTGCACGTCGTTTGTGCGGCCTGATTTTCACCAACCGTCAAGAAGTGTTCGTTGAACATGTCTGATAAGGGACGACCTCTGAGGTGGACGCCATCTACCACAATTTCTACTGGAGTTGTTTGAGATCGTTTTGATATTCAGTAGTTGTATGAACTCCATATTCGATTGGGGGCATGTTTATTAGCAAACGCTTTTGCGTATTATTCATGTTTTGCGGTTTTCAATTTGGTGTTGAGTTTATTCTTTACGGTTTTATACAGTTTCAGTATATTCATGTCCCTACACTTTAAAAAATCAGCTAAGAGGTTGTGTTTCTGCATTATTTTTTGTAGAGCTTTTTTGTGACCCACGGCTTCTTAGACTTTTTGTATTTACAGCTGCTAACAAGAGGAAAGGCGGCATTATAGACATTTTGAATTTTTTCTTCAAAAGACATCGTAAAAGCGACTAGGATCCATTTCATTAAAAACATTTGACCAGTCCACTTCTGAGATCATGCGTCGAAAGCTATTTATTGTTTTGTCAATAATGTTTCGATAAAATGAATAACTGTGTTTTTAGAAAGCGTTTTCCTCGAATGGGGCAGAAAAATAAAAAAATGGAAGATGGTCACTGACGTCGCATGCCACCACACGCAACTTGACATCGTTTGGTAAAAAGTCAGTGAAGCATAAATCAAGAGCAGTACCGGTACTTGCGGTGATTCCTGTAGGCAGGTTTATAACATTTGTGCAACTTTAGCTAGACATCATAGCAATAAAGTTCTTAGATACAGTATTCTCAGTTAATATATCTATGTTAAAATTGCTCAGGACGGCAACAGATTGGCTATGTCCTGTAAGCGAGTGTAGTACACTGTCGAGGTAAGAAAAAAACCGTTCACCGTTCCTAGACGGTGGTCGGTAAACAACGATTATAAGAACATCACAAGATTCGGTAACAAGTACTTCAAAATCATAATAAACAACGGAAAATGTCTGTAGACAGGCGTGTGATACACCATCACGAAAATAGAGTTAGAGAGAGAAAGGAGGGAGTTACCGTATACTGCATATGCGTCATCTTCATTGTTAAATGTTTTCTTGTAGCTGCGTGTTCTAAGGCAACCGGATCTAGCTTCAAGAAGTCGGGCACTGCCTCATGAGTCATCAAAAAGATCTTCCTTCCTGATCTGTCTTTTCCACTTTCGGTACAGTCCCAAATTTTGTTTATCTTCAATAGAATTTATCCAATTTTTACCTTTTGTGTTTTTCACCTGTTCCCTAACGATCTTTATTTCTTCGTCCTTGTGACCAGCATACTTAGTCGTTAGATGTGTGGTTCTTTTCCTCCATTGTGAGTCAACGCGTTTTAGGTATCGGTATTTAAATACTTTAGCTGCCACTCTCTTGCAGCTCAATTTCCTCAGGAGTTCCTCATATAATATTTTACACTGAGCTTCCCGTACTTTGAAAGATGCCCAGCCCATATCTCCCTGTACCGCCTCATTTGTGGTTTTGCCGTGGGCACCCAGTACTAATCGTCCAACGGCTCTCTGATTTATTTCTAATGTTTACTGTACCTCTGATTTTAGGAACGAAACCGTATTTCTGAATGTAAGCCAGGGCACCATAATTCCTTTCTAAATACCCCTCATAACCTCATACCTGCTGTATCCCCAAAATGCCCTATGCTTCATTATCCCGGCATTTCTTCGCCCTTTTGCCACATAGCTGACGTACGCCACCTGTGGGTTCGACACAGCGTGGAAGGTGCTACCGGTTAACGCAAAGAGAGGGCGGGGAAAAGTATTATGAGTGCACCAAACACTGTGTGCTCCTCTCGCTAGGCAATGTGTTACGGCGTTACAATAATCATGGCCAACTTCAGCTTATGTCCCTAATAGCCATACGTTGTACCTGGCGCTCTTCGCGTTGAATATCAGCGCACTGTTTATGATGAACCACCGACTTGAGACCTTGGCCTTGTTCGCCGATTGGTGCTTATTCATGAGAAGTACTATCGGCTAAAGCTTAGCCTGCCCTGACTGCTAGCGCAAACGCAAGGCTCCTCTGAAGTCTGCTGGCTTACTGGAAACTGTCGATCCTATTAAGGCTCCGTTTGAAGAAGCTGGTATGAACTAGATGGGGCTATTTCTCACGTAATATCTGGGACAGACATTGATGGTGGTCTCCACCGAGTTCTTATCCTGTTTTGGAGAAATAAAAGGGATGAGGCAAAGGACCACTGCTGAAAAACTGTTGTTTGTAGACGATATCCTGCTGCACCACGGCTTTCCAGCTGTTGCTAACAGGGTGGAGGAGCCCGCACTTGATACTCAACTACTGAAGGAAGTGGTGCAGCTTAGGTGCACTGCTCATTGCAGAACGACCGCATAACACGTCCAGACGAACGGACGCATGAAGTGCCTAAACAAACATGTGCCTTATATATATACGCAAAATATATGAAGACGTCGTGGCTTAGAACAATTTAATGACATTTTGGACGCGGAAATGGCCTTCGTCAAAAAAAGCGCGAATGCTTAGCAGCGTCATATATATATAGGTTGACAGAGGCAACATGTCATGATAATGACAACAGAAATATCTAGTCTCAAAGGTTCACATGGTAAAGCAGTAATATAAAACTGCAGTGGTGTAAACTAGATTTCATTACATATCGGGATTCCAAGTCAGAGGCCGACAAAAATAATCAGATAATAATATTAATAATACAAATGAAAACGCGCGTAGCAAAATCATATGTTTAAACGTTCATGTTGTTTAAAAGTAGGACTCAAGTAACGACCCTATATTGTTTGCGTATATTTCTCACCGAGCATCAACCTGAACTTCCCCAGCGCATCTGATACCACCTGTGTCCAAGGTGACTCACAGACGAAGTATTTGCACGTGTACTTTGACCCTAAAGAAAAGGATACACCTGCTTTTGTGTCCCAGGCCGGGTACCCACATCAGCGATTTCCTAACCCTCCTAAATCTTGTGCCCCTAACGACGAAGAATAAATTTACACGTTGGGACCAATGACCTTACTTCGAGCCGAGGTTTCACAGGTTTTCAGAAAAACCGCAGCCTAATTAAATTCATTGCCAAAAATCTTCCAGTCTAATTCTGCCAGGCAACAGGCGTCGAGCCACCTGCAACAATATTTCGGTCCATCACTGCAATAGACAAGCAAGCCTTTTTAATAGCCTAATTAGGTCTCCGTTCACATCTAGTATTCTAACACGATCACGGACTGAAATGGCTCCCAACTAACCGGGTACCATCTTCTGATGGAGAGCACCCAAGTTTTGAAGGCGCAGCACTACTCACTTGCCATATCTATCAACTTTGCATCAAGCAAAAGTCTGCTGCGGCGCCCACATAATGTAAGAATGTTCCAAACAGCCAACCTCCTCCATCAACTGTTCATGGCACAGCTGTAACACCCGAACTTCTATACGGTGCGAGCAAACCTTTGTACAGCTCTGGACAATCAGGCTCTGTGAGTTCCTAACCTGCGAGCCAGCCGTCCACCAGCGTTTCCACTGCGACGAGTGTTCACACAGTTCCACGCGGCACCTCTTCAAAAAGCAAGACGCCAATTTCACTCCAGAACCGCCCGGGCATACCAAAACAGCAGCCTACTGGGAAGCAGCCCGCCACTGACCAGCGGGATGGTTTTTTGTTCGACTTCGGAGTGAATTACGTGAAATTTGCCATAGTTTGTTTTTAGTTTTCCAAGGAAACGTGCAGTCACTTCGGTCCGCCTCGGTTTGTCGAGGCGATCGGTTTTCGCGGAGTTAGTAGCGATACAAGTAATTTTGTTGTTCGGCCAGGGTGGCGACCACCCGCCATGGAGCCCAACAAGGGGAGGTGACAGGAACTTGCAATGCAGTCCTACCAATGCCAGCCGTACACTCAGACTATGACCGAATAAAGCGTAACGCTGGGTGGTTAGCCACACAAGGTTAACCCTCGCCGCGTGGCAAAGGAAAAATCAAAGAAGAGAGGAGGAGACAGGACAAATATACGAAAGAAAATAAGAAAGTAAAAGATGGAAGGGAGGACACATAAAGGCGACTGCGGATTTTCCCCGGGTGGGAAATCGGCAGTCCGGAGGTGCCATCTATGGGAAGCGTGGGCCAAAGTGGTGTGTTGCCTTCGCTGAGGGGCCTTAAAGGTCCAAAACCTCAGCGTTGGCTCAACCACCAGGACCCCCTTTTTCCCAGACAGGATGATGCCACGCACGGCTAAGCGTGGGTGCTCGGGGTCCGTGGTGTCACACAAAACACACAAACACCTGCTTAGACAGGTGCCCCCTGGCACCTGGCACCTGAGGGGGGGGGGGGGGGGGGGGGCTAAAAATAAAAGGTAATTCACATGCATCACCGAAAGTGTTGTCTTTCTGCTTGCCGGCTTCAGTGTATTGCAAAAACTACTACATCATTTCCCTTGTGTTTTAATAACCACAAACCTCAAAGCAACAGCCTTCCCAATTTGCCATTATTCAAGCATTTAAGCATTCAGTGTCACTCATTTGATAAACTAAAGGCTACAATTTTGGAATCAGGATTTAGAGCACACTACAACCGAGAAGTCCGGGAATCGTTCCTGATTCATAAACTTAAAGCTGCCTCGTCAGGCAACAATGAAAGCATTGGCGAATTAACCTGCATGTTGTAATTCGTCGTGTTCGACGACCTTGCAAATATCAATTGGGTCGTGACCGCTGTCCTGTATTTAAACCACGGGAACGTTCAAACATAGGATTTTGCTACACGCGTTTTCATTTGTATTTGTTAATTTTCCAGTAATCTCGTATTTTTTTCTTTAGCGTGCATCATTCTAGTACATTCTTTTTTTTGCTTTGATATAACCGCCGCGTGCTCTGTGTCGCATAGTGCTACATTTGCATTTCCCCGCTTGAATTTCTCCTTCAGTGATTATTTTTGAATACCCCTAACTTGCTATCATGTTATGTAATCAAATCTAGTTTGCGCCTTTTTAGTTTAATGTTACTGCTTTCAGACGATATAATTCTGTACTTGTCATTTTCTTGCCAATCGCCAACCTATATATATGACGCTGCTAAGCATTCCCGCTTATTTTGACGAAGGCCTGTCCCGCGATTGGAACACGTCGATCACAAATCCTAGCATGCTGAATTATACCTGCATAATTCTCAGTGCTGTCAACGCTAGGGATTAAATGATTGATGTGAAATATGGTGAAGGCTTGTGAACAATGTCGTGAGAAACAAAAACAAAAAAAACGGCTATCGCAGATAATATGCGCGCTAAAGCTATGTTGCCAGTTCGAAGCACTAAATAGCATTGTGATACATTCGCCTCTCAAGAACTCTTTTTAGATATATATGCACGCTTAGGATGCCTTTTCTTTTCATCCGTGTACGTCAACGCAAAGGCATCACTTCAAATTGCTCTTCGGTAGCATATAGTGCTACAGTATATAAGCCTCATCACGTGATTGCTTACTTTAAAGAGATGACGACGCATTTCAATTAGCAATTTTTCTACTAGTCTCACATTCGTGGTCACAATTTTTTCATCCCTCTAATTTCCAAATTTTTACATCGCAATTTTGACAAAGAATCAGAACTTTCTGAGCAGGCTAGGTGTACAAGCTTATGTTGTTAGAGGGTTTATATCGATGGTGGGATATCCCGAACCCATATGAGGATCATAACGTATGACATAATGAAACAGATGAGTTGTTGCATGCCATTTACCTCTACTCCTCTAGGTGCAGTAATGTGTGGACCTCTGCAGTGAAAATATAATGCCACGCGCCTTCGCACACGTCGACGGAAGATGAAGAAGAACGGTCGGGTAGATAGGTGAAGAAGAAAGAAGGAGAAGGGCAGACGGACGTTTGTACGCGTCGCCGCAGTTCTGTTTGGACCGGTCTCTGTAAATAAACCCCCTGTGCGTACAAAGCACGTAACATCTTGGTGGAGGCGCTGGGTTACAAATCGGAACTTATAACATTGAAAACAGTTGGAGCGACAAAATATCTCGACGCAAACTCACTGCCATTTGTTATCAGACACTCTCGCATCGAAGGTTATCTAATAGGAAACATAGCCCACCGCATCTTTTACGCGAACCTTTTAAAGGGCTCGATAGTGCCGGATGGTCGGCGGAATATTTGTTGACGACTTTGAAGCAAACGTTATCTCACACGTTCTTGCTTTGAGGTAGACGGCAGGTCATAATGCCAGGCGCTGAGTGGCAGGAATGTCGTGATGTAATCAGGCTACATGACATGCAAGTATAACACGAACTGCAAATTTGGACTTACTGTTTGGAGGCAATGAGGTGACATAGAAACATGACCCATTGGAATACTTCGATCACAAGCAAGGCTTGCTACACTAAGGGCATACATGCTCCCTCGTACAGTATGTCAAAACCAGGGTATTATAATTTGGCTGATCTTTCATATAGAGTTTAGCTTACGATTGTATGATAATGAGATTTTGTGCGATAAAGGCGCAGGCAAGAGTTAAGGAATTAGGATCAGGCGAGCACAACTATAATACCTACGAACAAGAATCCTAAAGAGTAACTGCAACGATCAATTAGGTCGCCTCCTAAAAGAAGACTTTTAAAGTTCAATAAACTCTCTGTTAATGATTTTTCATGCCATACATTATTACATATTTCTCATACGTGCCTTCATGCTTCTGAAGGGAATCATCAGCTCTAAGTGTCAGTATGTGAGCGTTGCAGAGCGGTCACAATAATGTCTAGTTATTGCCTGGTGCTAACAAGCAGCACTGCAAAACCATAAGAAGAGGTAAATCCATGCCAACTATCAGCTAGAATCTATATTAGGTGCTGCTTGAATCACATTAGTGCTGTCTATTTTTGAGGTCAGCACATTCTACGCATTAATGCTTTGTTCCCCACAAGTTGCAATACGGTTAGAGCAGATGATGTTTTTGGAAAACTTTTTAATGAACATGTCCAAAAATTAAATACGATTGTTACAGATTTCTCAAGTATGAAAGCTGAAAAAGAGCTAGGGAAGAGTTCTGCAAGCTGTTATACAAATTGCCCTCTTAACCATCTTCAAGTACGCTCAAGCGAACACTTTAGTAGAAGACAGTCGATACGCGTCGTCTGGGCCCAGGTCACGTACAATGAAACGAAAATTCTGAAGCCTACTCTGGTCTATTTTGAACAAAATTGCTGCTCAAGTGGCCAAATAGTTGTTTGGGGAATCTGATAAATAATAATTTCCTCAAATGGCAAGTAATGCACGCCTCTGCAATCATAAATGCGTCTCGGTATGATAGGCATGCAGACCTTAAGTTTCGAGCCGGAGAATGCTGATTATCAGATGAGTTTCTTCTCTGTCAGCGCCATAGTGCACCTCATCTTCTCTACGGCCACAAGATCACGTGTTGCATTACACAGTCTGCGGGATTCTCACCGAGCAATGGGTAATTCTGACTTTCAGTCCCGGGATACTCCTGACAGGTGACCGGAATTCAATTTTTCTCGGAAAACAAATAAGCTCTGCCCTCAAATAAAGCTCCAGGGCCGGAGGCCATATTGAGTTCGACTTCGAGCGCATTCTGCGCACTTTTCGTTTTCCTGACGACGAGATCGCCCACCAAACAATCAAGCTCCATACCCTCTCGCTAAACTGCTGTAAGAGTATAAATCGTGCATCTCAGATTATTCTCTTTAATTTCACAACACCGGGATGCGTCACAGCGCCTAACATTTATTGTTTATTCGTGCTGTCCAGTTATTCAGCGGTTTCGCGATCTTTTCAGCGCGCAGGTCTGAAATTGTCGCATGCGAACCGCTGTGTACTGGAGCGGCTAACGCTTGTTTCAAACATTTTTGTAAATGCTTTCGTATGCTTTCGAGTGCATTTAATTGGACCCACGCAAGAACATCGCGAGTGTCTTTGGCAACAAACCCTGCCAAACTGAGTTCTGCAAAACGTTTGGCATGTGACGCTGCTTTGCAGAAAAGGCACAGTTTGAGTTTTGTGGGCATAACGTCCCAAAGGAGCTCAGGCTATGAGAGCCGTTTTAGTGGAGAACTCAAGAAATATCGATGACCTGGGCTTCTTTTCCATGCACTGACATCGCAAAGCACACGGACGCCTTGCTTTTCGCCTGTATTGAAAAGCAGCTACCATAGCGGGATTTGATCCCACACCCTTGGGCACAGTAGACGAGCGCCTTAACCAGAGCACCACCACGGCGGGGCAAAGCACCGTTTGATTCGCGTCTGTTATCTATATTTAGTATGACAGCGCGAAGGAAAGAAGTCGCCGAGACTGATGGTTCCTATCGTCCGATAAAAGAAAACGGTGGAGAAAGCTTGCCAGGCACGTGCCCATCGCGCTATATACTTACTGTCAGAATGGAATCCGAGACCTGTCAGCAAGTAGTCAGGGGCTAGAAAATCGATTTTACCCAGCTGTAGCATTTCACTGGTCACAAATAAGTTCCTGAGTTGTGATCATGTTTCAGCGAAAGCTGAATTGACCGCGATGCAGCGATTTCGCCGTGGCACCAATTTCCGCCGTGGTTGCACCGGTCTCAATTCTGCCGCTTAGCAGCCACCTCCTCGCCATCTAGAATGTATACGAACAGAGCGTTTCGCCCTAAGACAGGCCACTAGTGCGCATGAGCGGAAACCGAAGAGGGGCAAATGGTGCCTGCGTATGACATCACAGCGCATGGAGGAAAGAAAGAACTTAGGAGAGGCCCTGACGTCGTTTTTTCAAGCCGGCGCGCCCGCGCCGCGACCGGATGCTGCAACGTCGCTCCTCCTCATTTGCCCTCCCCATTTTCTTTCTCCGCGACGCTCACGTACCTAGGGGCCTTAGCAACGCGATTGCTTGTGGCCCGAGTTTTCATAGCAACAGCGTCGCCGTTGCTAGTGGCCCGACTTGGCAAACACTAAATTTTGGAGTCACTTCCGCCACACCTTTTCCAATGCATTAAGAATGTCACAGCGCAGCAGCAGCAGCAAAAAAAAAAATAAGAAGAAGCGTAAGAAGGCGAAGAGAGCAGAGGATTCTCTCGAGAGAACAAGACGTGCGCCGGACCCTTTGGCGTGCAGCCGGGGAGGTAGGAGGGGAGATAGCGACTCGGCGCCTGCTTGTTTAATCATGGAAAGCGAGTGGGCAAGGCTTAAATAAACCAGGCTTATGCGTTGGAATGAAAGCAGGCGAAGGCGACAAGCCGAAGAGACTTAACCAGACAACTACATTAACCTGGACGTGCAATCAAGATTAACCAAGGCTAACCAAGCAATGGTTTAGCTTCCGTTACGTATGTTCTAGCATATAGTCAAGCTAAGCCAAAGCCAGAGTTTTGCACAGCCGTGCGGCGAGTGCAACATATTGCAACCTGTCATTCTTGTTTCACAGAAATGGAAACGGTGGAGGCTCCTACACCCTCAACCTGCACGCTTACATGACCGGCGCGCCACCCTTCCTTTTTTGCGCCATTGCATTATGAGTGGTCGCTGTGCTTTTTCCGAGTACAGCCAAAATTAGGGGGCGACTTAAGATCTCCCGTTAAGGGTATAGCCCAATAGCGTTGTAGCACGTAGACGATGTGTTTTGATTGCTTATTGTTACACACCATCACTTACCATGAGCAAATATTGGCCTTCCCTTCGGACAGTGTGACACTACTAAACACCATTTTTCAGATTTTAAATTCTTTCACTGGAATGATAAAGTAAATATTCTATAGTTTCTCAATTAGCTTCATCAAGCTTAGTCCATTCATTCCGAGTAGTTTACACCTCGGAACCGCAATTATCAATATGCCAATTTTTGACATTTACGAGTAATAAGTTACTCAAGTAATTATAGTAGCTTCCTAATATTGGCATCGCCATTCATACAACACTTAATCACGATAACTGCAATATAGCATGAAACAACATTCACGCGCTCCCCGATTATTTTCTATGCGTATGCAGTGCGGACAACTATTACTACTACGACGACACCGACGGCTTTTCGACTAAACCAGCCCAGTAAGCTATTGCTTATGGCGCGACCTGTAAATGCTGAATGGAATTGAAGATGCTTTCCAATGACTAAAAGTCATCGCTATTATGCACGCTATGTCAAAGGCTTCATTATTTGCAAAGCGCGACTGGGAAAATGGCTTTGTTCTACTAAACGAAGAAGTAGACCTGTCTAACTGAATCACTATGGCACTCTAACTAAATATTCTCACTGAACGAAAGTATGAACCATCTTTCTTTGTAAAGCAATACTTCAGCTTGTCTCAAATATCAGACCATTAGGAGCGCAAACTTCACTGCAATTAAACATAGCACATTCAGAAAAAAATACAGTTAGATAGGTACATATTTGTCATGGATTCAGATATACATCAGAACTTTCTCCTGCGGAGTTATTCTGAAGAAACAACCCATGTTAGTAATATGGGCATTTGCGATAGCTAGAAACAGGAAATACATTAGGGTTATACCAATTGTCCTTCAGATTCATTTAATAAGTATATTAGCCTTCAACCAACCTTATCGAGCTACTGTTAATGACGATAAAAAAGCATACAGCCCATATTTCACGATAATCAGCATTTTAAATGAGAATGGAACTTACCTGTTCTCCCTTGCAGTGAAGGCTGTTGTTCGCTTTGTGAAGACATAGCTGCTTGTTCTCGGGGCATTTGATGAGCATAGGTGCACTTCCTGCTTTCTTCTTGCTCTTCAAGTAGATTCTTAAAACCCGTAACGGCTTGCTGGAAGACTGCCTCAGGTGGGCCTCGTAAGGTCTGTCCGAGATATAATATGTTACCGACAAGCGCCCCGAGCACCGCCTCGTGCACTGTCACTTGAACGCTGTCTATGCTGCAGTGCATTACCAATAGAGGGCGTTTGGTACACAAGGCGAGATAGACGACACCTAATTCCACATAACCTTCACGCACGACATCTATCAATAGGCAGCCATAGACTGTACTCCCGCGCAAGACCCAGGCATGAGCTACTTGGCTATCATTGTGTTTGAACAGTTTCAGGGATAACGCCAACTGAGCCACCAGACAATCCATACTTCGCGGTGTCGGTGGTTCACGAATGCGGTAAACCGACCACTTTCGGATGTCCTGGAGAGGTATCAGCCAGGCGAAGAGCCATGCCGTGCACTCGAGGCGTTTCTCTGGTGGCTTGACTTCGTTGAAAGCCCCGCAAATTGCATCAGGTAGGCTGCCATGATCCAAGTCTCGCAGAGTAGGAAGCCAAGGCATCATGTAATCATCAAGATGCACCAGTTGCTGAGGCTTGAGCTGCGTTAGGAGTCGATGTAGCAACGCCATGGGGGTCAATTTAGTGGTGTCGCTGATGAAGTGCCTGCAGTGCAAAACAGGGGCCAGTTGTGCGATGCGCTGAAACGATCCCTGCTTACTATAATAGTTAGCCCTAACAAAGAGAAGGTTTCTACTCCTAGGGTCCAAGAAGGAAACAATAAGTAATGCGAAAAATCATTTTCTTATCGTATCTATGTGAGAAGCATAGGTCGCGGCACTATCGCTTATCACAGCTGCCTAAACCAGGACTTATATACCCAGATAAAGCACGACGTATTTAGTTATAAAGTTTGAATTCTCTAATAAGGTACCTTTATGCGACTAGGGTGAGAATGGACGACAGAAACCTTATTTACACAGATGGTAAATAGCAACTCAAGTTTTTTTCAAGAACAAGCTGCAGAAAAGGAGTTCGTCTGCGCAAGCGTAACCCTTTTAGTGTAACCTATGCATATATGGCCACTTGAGTGTGAGCACAACTGAGATAGCAAAAGCAGTCGGAAAACAGCATGAAAACTTTCTTTACTGCTTCTTCGGCAAGCAAAAGACGAAGCGTTCATACAAATCTTATCTGATCAGATCACCGCATACCAACGAAAGGAAGCCAGGATGCGCAGGTCGTAATAGGGAGTAGAAGCGCAAACAATGGAAATGTCGTACGGGGTTTGGTTGGTTGGTTGGTTCATAGGAAGGGAAAGGCGCAGTATCTGTCACACTTGCTCTGTGGACACCTGAACCGCGCCGTAAGGGAAGGGATGAAGGTGGGATTGAAAGTGGATAGAGAGAAAGGAGGGCCGTAGTGGAGGGCTACGGAGTAATTTCGACCACCTGGGGATCTTTAACGTGCGCTGACATCGCACAGCACACGAACGCCACTTCGTTTCGCCTCCATCGAAACGCAGCCGCCGAGGCCGGGATTCGATCCCGGGAACTCCGGCACAGTAGTCGGGCGTCTTACCACTGCACCACCCCGGCGGGGCGTACGGGGTTTCAGTCAAATTCCCGATTTCGGCGGAGAAAATAACGGTGCTCCACGAAGCAATCAGGATTCGACAGCTGACCCCTATCTGCCATTGTAACAATCTAATCTCATTCCCATTATGACATTGGAATAGAATTTCCCGTAACAGAGCAGAAATTTTGATCCGGATCTTCCATTTCAAATCAAAATTATGAATCTTTCTACCTAACGGATACTAAGCAGACTGGAGCATTTTGTTCAAACACTTAGCATCTTTTTTCTCACTGAGTAGGATAATATCAATGTCCTTCCAAGATTCTAACTGAAATCGACATTTCAAAATCACTTTAAAGTTATTAGAGATTAAAAAATGCGCCTGACCTTGGAAGATCCCAGTATGGGCAACGAGGGCTCAGGTACAGCCCTTTCACGTCTGTTGAATGATGCCAATGGTTTTTGGGGCATTGTGGCGACGATAAGTCCCGGTTTAGGTCTAGTAGGGTGCACTGGGGGTCAACGCCCGGTTGGGTGGTGCCTGCGAAGGAAGTTGGAGGGCAAATATTTCATCAGAGGTCAGACCGAAATAAATACACGCCTTTCACCTGTGGGCATTGTATGTGTGTCCCATCCTCGCAAGAGGAAACCTGTAAACCCGCCCAAACATATATTCGTCAAGAGGCTAACAAATCCACCAATGCAAATGTAGAAGATATTTTCAATCTATGTTTCACTAAAATGTGCAGATTCCTTTCTATTTTATATATTCTTTCACGGGATAGAACAAACATTGTTATAAAACGTGTAAAAGTGCATTGGCTATTGTTTTGTTCAAGAAGTAGGATTAAAAAAACAGCAATTTGCCAGGACTGCGTACGTATTTTCAAGCAGCAGCCACCAATTACGTAAACCGGAGGTTTTCTAACCATTAAAAAAGTTCCCCCATGCCAGTGTAGTGTTGCGTCGAAGTTTAGATTTTGGCACTTCGCTATGCTAACATATATTCTAAATTTTGATTCGTACTTAAGTGAAACATTGTCCCTTTTCACCCGCTTAAGCTCATTTTGTTTCAGAAAATGACGTATTCAATCAAGCGACCATTTTTAAAGCTACCCAAGAAGGCATATTTTGCTTCACGTACTGTAATGCGCTGTCAAGCGCTTAGAGGCAAGGCCATCACTGCGAATCGTACCAAACTACCTGTCAGTAGAAGAGGCGATCGTCTACAGTGGTAAATTGTAGGCATTGTCAAATATCTGTCAACTCAGGACACAAACACACTGACGCCGACAGCTGCTCATTAACTTCATTGTCATCCGGCCGTGCTGATGCTCGGGCGGGATGATGATGTAATCTTTGTAGACGCCACATCAGCCTTTGCTTTACTATAACGACACTACTGCGAATATCGCCTGCTTATAGTTGGATGTGGAGCCAGCATAGAGATTGATGGGACATGCTGAAACTAAGGACATACGTCCTACACGTCGTTTCTCCCATTGCCTGAATTCCTTTTTCCATGGCAACAGCGTCGTGTACAAACACTTTTCCGAGCATCTCAAAGCATGTACATGTGCGAACGAACGTAAAGGAAGCGTGGTTTTGCTTTTACGATTATCGAGCGTTGCCTACAGAAACGGAAGCCGCGTCGCTTCCAGACTCATAGGCGCAAGTCGCCTTCTTTTAGACTAATAATGTTTTTGTATTTCAATATAGAAGGCGTAATTGCCTAAGAACGGACATGCGTGCTCCATTTACTTCTGTCTGAATTCATAGGGGAATCTGTGCTGCTTAAGTGTCACTACAATTGTCCCATTTGGAGACTAAAAACCAGTGCTACCTTAATTTTAACAAGGAAGGAGCACCTCCGACGCCCTACACATGCTATGATACCTCCGTGTACCGCGGTCTAAACCTTGCAGAGTAGGTGGCGCTTCACAGGATTCGAGCTGGGTGGCCCTAGAAATTTAAGCGATTCAAAAGTGGCCTCCATTTCGAGATTCGTATTCCCACCCTGCGTGCCCCGTCTACAAGTCCAGACATTCAGAAGCGATATTCACTACCTGCTGTGGGAATGTCTAGCGGTCAAGCCGACGCGGATGCGGCAACGGGTGGCAGCTGGCCCCTTCCCCCATAATCTGTCTTCATACGCCGTTTGGACGCAGGAGTTGCATTATTATTCAGTCCTACACTTCACTACGTCAGCCAACCTTTTTTTAATTTTTGTCCACACCTTCCATCCTTCATAACATTGCTTTTAAGCCCTGAGGAAATAAAGAGCGCAATAAAACTTCTATCGTATGCCGCTTAGATCAATACGAACGCAAATCACATTTTATTCAATTAGAGGCCTATATTTGGCCGATAACATGCTTCTCTTGCTTTGCTCAGCGTAGCCCAGACAGCTGACGCATGCCACGTGTGGGTTCGACTCAGCGTGGAAGGTGATGACGATTAACGCAAACAGAGGGCGAAAAAAAGCATATGAGTGTAACAAAAACTTCATTCTCCTCTCACTTGGCTATGTGTTACTGCGCTCCCATCGGCACGAGATACTTCAGCGCAGGTTCCCAATAGCCATTAGTCGTACCTGGCGCTCTTCGCGCAGAATATCTGCGCACTGGTTAGGACGAATCACCGACTTACATGCTAAATATGCTCGCTCATCCCCCTCCCCCCCAACCGAATTCGAAATAAATATTATCGGCTAAAGCTCACCCTATCGACTGATAGCGCAGACACATGCCTCCTATGAAGGGCTTGCTCAAAACTGTCGATCCTGTGAAGGCTCCATTTCGAGAAGCCGGTATAGACTGGATGGGTTTTTTTTTTACCTAATGTAGCATGCGCTGACGACGAAGACGCGCAGAAGTGTGGAACAAAGAGTGCTCTAGTTCCGATGGTGAGCTGAAACGCTGTTACGGGAACCTGAGACCTGCCTCGGATGCAACTGCGAGACTCGTTTACGCGAAATTTTGGTGGAGGTGCTGGGTGAGAATTTCTGCACCGGATGCTCCTACAAGCCGGGCCCAGAGCTCAGGACGCACCCCTCAAATAGTGACCCCAGTACACCAGAGCAGTCGCCGACTGTAAGGTTGCCTGCCCGAGTGTGGTCCCCTCTCTGACCACAAACTAACAGCAACATTGGTGCAAGCAAGGTGAACCCGCCGGCATTGACAACTCCGGTCCTGCTTCACCACCAGCGGGATCAACCACATTTCCACTGCCTGCCTCGTGAGGACGCTAAAGACTGATTGGAGCAATTCGACTGGGTGGCTGTCTTAAACGCCCAGAACGCTGACTCCAAGCTGCGCCATGTATATTTCGCACTGGAAGATTGATCGAGGACATGGTTTGAAAATCACGAAACATTACTCCGAATATGGGACCTATTCAAGACGGAATTCATGCATATGTTCGCCAGCACACTTTGCAAGGAAAAAGTGGAACTGGATTCAAATAGCTCAACACAACATCCGAAAGAAAGTATGACGGTCTATGCCGAAGTGATGAGTCAACTCTTTCGATGTGCAGAGCCGGACATGTCGGAAAATAAAGTACGCCATTTGATAAAAGTTTTTTAATAACAGTTGTTTACTGGCCTAGTGCGAAGTCCACCAACAACAGTAGGCGAATTCATCTGTCAAGTGACCACCATCAAAAAGGCACTTGACATGAGCGCCCGCTATACCAGCGTATTACTCTGTCCATGGTCGCCGCCATTGCAGGTGAAGCCATGCAATTTTCCACGGAATCATTGCCTGATACGATCCAAACGATAGTCCGGAAAGAGGTGGTCAAATACGCGCCGATTCCACCATAGCTACAGGTCGTCAACGTTTCTGACATTATCCGTAAAGAAGTACAACAGGCGCAGGGTGTGGCCGCACCCGTCGCCACTACACCATTGCTCCAGACCTTGCGTTGCGCCACAGTCACCAGCCGTTACCTGCCGCATTCGACACCACCCTACTAGCCACTCGCACAGGTCACCCCTGTGTCTTGCCGGCCAAATGTACGCCGCCGCGGCTTTCGAAGGACCGATGTCTGCGGAACACCCCACCACCAACCGTTGGGCTATTATTGCGGGGAAGCTGGACACATCTATCGCCCCTGCCCCTACAGGGAACTCGGCCTCCTTGGGTTTCCTTATGATGCCCATTGTCTGTTGCTTGGACAGCGGCCACGCGAAAATGCAAATTATATTTCGCATCCCGACACAGGCCCAAGCCGCTTCCGATCACCTTCGCCACGCAGGAACAGTTCTCCTGGGCGCCAAGAGCTTCTCCAAAGTCCCTGTAGGGGAAACTAGATGCAGCAGCCTTTTGAGGCGCGACTGATCAAGTACGAATATTCCAAGGTTCTCCAAAGACGCACTACAGTCCTTCACCGCAAACTACAGTTCATTGCACACGGATACTAGCAGAACCGACGCCAAAGCGAGAGCCCGCCAATCCTCAACGTAACCACGCCGCCGACGTTCGATACACCACTCCTTCATAGCACCGAAGCCGAGATTAACTCCTCGAAATTTTCGCCGCCCGATACCACCAAGTGCCGACCTACAGATCTCCATCGATGTCACAGGCGTTACTGCACTACACGACACTAACGCCGATTATTCGGTTCATACTGGACACTTCACAGAAGCTCTCAGAAAGGTGATAACAGCATGGGATGGCCCGCAAATACGCACCGCTGGAGAACATTTAATTATGCCAACGGGTGTGTGCACGTCGAAGATTACTGCACAAGGGAAACCTTTCTGGTGACGCTCATCGTGTTGGCCCAGTGTTCCCGTGATATCGTCCTCGGTATTGAGGTTCTAACGGAAAACGGCGCTATTATCGATTTGCAGATTTGGTCAGTAAGATTTTCAATTGAAAAAGCAATTGAAGCCAATAGCAAGCTTCTCGCTCTGCTTCACATTTTTGATGACCATTTGAGTGTGCCCCCCTCCCCCGCCTTTCAGTATTATGTTGTCCCTGGGTTCCCTCCCAATGCAAGACACAGAAGGTGTCGACGAGACATAACAGAAACTGCTCATAGAAAGAGGCACAGCAGTTTCCATGCCAATTGTTTTCAAGGACGAATGTTTTTTGCGGTCGCCACCGATTACACATCGTTTTCGGGCGAAATAAAATGCATGCGGCGATGGACCGCTGCTGAAATAGCCGAGTGCTTTGTGGATAAGATCGTGCTGCGCCATGGCATTCTATCAGTTGTTACCAGAACCATGCAGCCCGTACTTCATGCTCAACTATTGAAGGAATTGATACAGCTTAGTTGCAGTGCTCACCGTAGAAGGACCGCCTATCGCACCCAGACGAACGGAAACACAAAGCGGCTACACAACCTGCGTCCCTCATATACCGAGAGTCCCAGCTAATTTAAAGCAAGTGTTAAAAATTACAAGGCTTCAACGCTGCTTAACCAAATATTGAGCGAAAGCATTAGCTGCGGTTGACCGAGGCTCCTTTTTTTCTTGTTCCTCAGCCCACATATAAAGCCCCGCTTTAACCAAGCCGTATGAACGTGCCTTAGTAGCCTATAGGGTAACGTGAATGCCAGGATAATTCTGACATAACGGTCCCAAGTGAAACGAGAGACCCAAGTTGGCTGCTCCTGCCAGCCCACGTGGGGAGTGACGTCACCGGCCGCGCTATGCTCTCGAAACCTGGAGCAGTATTGCAATAAAAATAATATAATTAAGGTATGCAAGGGAAAGCAGTTCCACACGAATTCCAGCCGTCTTGCGCACCGCAGGAAAGGTTGATTTTGAAATGGCTTAAATGGCTGGTTATGTTAACTTTTCAAATTTAAAATGTTGAATTTACACCAAAAATGTGAATTGAAATGTTACAGAGCACCTTCAGAAACCCCCATTTTAATAATTGCGATAAAGAAAGTCTCACGTGTACCTTTTTTCCAGGCTCAAAAGAAAGCCCGCGAAACACAGATATTACCACGTGACTGGATCATTTGAGCGCCATCATTGTGGTGCTGTCAGTCGTCGTTTGATCGAACAAAATCAGCTGCGGCCATGACCCTCTGGTCCCTTTGCAGCGGCAGGCTGAAATGTTGGCGATTGTTGGAGCGAGCTCGAGCTCACCCGTCGCCACCGAGATATTGACAAGGCCTGCGCATCAAAGCAGCCTAATTCACGACAGGCGGGTTACGTTAAAGTAGCAGCAATTGAAGGGGTGAGCGCAAACCTGAGCCCGGAAAAAAAAAGATATGAGTGATGCCTTCTATATCAAAATTGATGTAATGGGGGTTTCTGAAGGCGCTCTCCAACGTTGCCATTCACATTTTTGGTCTAAAGTACATATTTATTGAATTAGAAAATTTACATTTTTAGCCAAATAAGCGATTTCGAAACAAAATCGCCTGTGGTGCGCAAGGCGGCTGGAAGTTGTATGTAACTCGGTTCCTTTCAATACCTTGAATATATTATTTAACCCTTGATTCAAGTTAGCTGGGACACCCGGTATACCGGTATATATATATATATATATATATATATATATATATATATATGCCTGTAGTCACTATGTACTTATGCGTCAAAAACGAAACCTGGCACGCGGTAGTAAACCTGCATAATTATCAGGGTAATCAATGCTAGAAATCAAAATTAACGTGATTAATGAGGAGGATCTGTGGGCAATTTCGATTGGAGAAACTAAACAAAGACGGCTGTCGCAGGGAATATGCGCGCTAAACCTATGTTGCCAGTCCGAATCACCAAAAAGCAGTGAGATATATTCCCCTCTCCGAAGGCCTCGTTTCAGGTATATCTGCGCGTTCAGTATGCTTTTCTTTTCATGCGTTCACGTCATTTTAGAGACGCCGCCCCTCTAAAACAAGCCTCTTCGCGTGCACATGGTGCCGCCTTACACCAGCCTCATCAGGAGCTTGCTTACTCTAAGGAAATGACATCGCATTTCATTTCGCAATTTTTCTGTGTGCCTCACATTCGTGATCATATTTTCTTCTTCCCTCCAAATTTCTAAATTTGGACATCACATTTTTTACCAAGTGTCAGCACTTTCCAAGAATGCTTGGCGTACAGGCTAATTCGTTTTAGAGGGTTTCTATCAATGGTGGGATATGCCGAACTGATATGAGAACCAAAATATCGAACGTAACGAGTAAAATCAGTTGTTTCATAACAATTACATCTACGTCTCTCTGGTGTAGTAACGTGTGTACTTCTGAAGTGAACGTATAAGATGAAATCGCCACTTATAATATGTAAAAAAGTAGGAGCGACAAAGTAATATGAATCAGTCGGACACCCATTTGCTGTCAGAAGCTCTCGCACCTTTTACGCGAAACCGTTGAAGGGCGCGATAATGCCGGATAGTCGGCAAAAGATTTTCTGACGATTTGAAGCAAAATGTTTCTCGCATGTTTTTACTTTAAGGCAGATAGCAGGTCATAATGACAGGCTCTGAGTGGCAGTAATGTCGTAATGTCACCCGGCTACATCACACATGTATAACAGAAACCGATAAATTGGACTTACTGTTTGGATACAGTAAAGTGACATAGAAACCTAACCCATTGCCAGATTTCTATGGGAAGACATGCTACACTTAGGACACACATGCTCCTTCGTACAGTGAGTCGAAGGCAGCGCATTATCATGGCTGATATTTCATATAAAGTTTATCTTACGATGGCATGATAATGAGTGTATGTGCGAAAAGGGGCGCAGGCACGAGGTAAGGGATTATGATTGGGTGAGCACCAACTTCATGCATACGAACAAATATATTGAATAGTAACGGCAACGATACCATTAGCGCTATTAGCCCACCCCCTAAAGGAAGACGTTTGGTGTCCACTAAAATTCTGCAAAGAAATCTTTTCATACCGTGCATTATTAGCTATTACTCATAGGTGCCTGTAGCATAGTTAAGGGAATCAGCAGTCCTAAGTACCAGTTTGTTGGCGTCACACAGTGGCCACAGTAATACCGGGATGTTTCATGGTGCCAACAAGCAGCTCTGCTAAGCCACAAGAAGCGGTAGGTTCATGCTAGTTACCAGCCAGAGGCTTTATTAGGGGTTCCTTGCTTCAGAAAAGAGCGGTTGATTACCAGGTGTTGCAATCAGCAGAGTCTACGCATTTATGCTTTGTTCCCCACACGTTGCAATAAGATTGGAAAAATTTTTGGTTTGGATAACGTTTCAATAACCACGTGATTATCAAAATAACTATGATGATTACAGATTTCCCAAGTACGAAAGCTCAACAAGTGCAATGTAAACGTTCTGCAAGTTCTTACACACGTTGCCCTCCTAGTCATCTTCCTTTAAAACACGCTCTAGCGAAACCTTAAGTGGAAGGCGGTCAATAGGTGTTTCGAAGGGTACGTCGGAGTCATCTGGGCGCTAATCACATACGATGAAATGAAAATTCTCAAGCCCACTCTCGTCTATTTGAACAGACATGCTGTTAAGTGTCATTAATATTTGATTGACAAATCTGATAAATACTAATTACCTTATATGGGAAACATTGCACGCGTCTAGAGTCATGAATACGCCTCGGTCTGCTAGGCATGCAGTCCTCATGTTTCGAGCGAGAGAATGAAGACCAGCTTCTTTCCCCACATGTTCTAAAAAAACCGTTTGTCGGCGCCAAAGTGAAACTGATCTCTATGGCCACGAGGTCGCGCGTTGCATCACATAGTGAGTGGGATTCTACATAAAACAGTGAGTACCTTTGACGCTCACTCCCGGACAACTTGCAGAAAGATGTCCGGCATTCGATTTTTCTCGGATAAAAGTAAGCGCCTCCCACCAATTAGGCTCCCGGGCTGGCGGTCCTATTGAGTTAGACTTCCTGTGCATTCTGAGTACTTTTCTTGTTGCTGTAGACGATATCGTGGGTTAAAACAATGCCGAAAGGTCCATACCTGCTCTCTAAGGGGCCTTAAGACGTCTAAAACATGCATATTTGGTTTGTCTCTAATTTCGGCACGCACGGATGCGGCAGAGCCACGAGCAGAGATTCTTTGTTCCTGCTCCCCAGTTCTTCGGCTGTTTTGCGATCGTTTCAGAGCGCAGTTCTGAAAGCCTCCCAAGCCTAACGCACTATACTGGAGCGGCTAACGCTTGTTTCAGACGTTTTTGTAAGCGCTTTCGTATTCTTTTGAGCCCACCTAACCCGGCCATTCTTTGTGTTTATCTCGTTTCCAGCGCTGTTATTTGAATGTGGAATACCAACTAGCCCGACACCTCGCTCTAGTAAAACCTGGCAAACTGAGTTCTGCAAAATGCTTGGCATGTCACGCTCCTTTGGAGAAAAACACCGTTTGAGGCTTGTGGGCTTTAACGTCCTAAAGCAGCTCAGGCTATATTGGGCTCCGGAAATTTCGACTACCTGGGATTCTTTAACATGCGCTAAAATCGCCCAGCACACGGACGGCTTGCTTTCCGCCGCAATCGAAAAGAGGCCGCCATCACGGGATTCGCTCCCGTAACCTTAGGCACAGTAGCCGAGAGCCCTAACCACAGCACAACCATGGCGGAGCAAAACTCCGCTTGATTCGTGCCTCTTATCTACGCTTAGTATGACACGTGCGTCGCGAAAACATGCGCGCGCAACGCCAGCGCGGCCGAACTAATCGCAGTGGATGATGGCTGCCATCGTGTGCTGAAAACAAAAGATGAAAGGACCTTGCAAGGCACGTGCTCATCCTGCTACTTACTGTCAGAATGGAACCCGAGACCGGTCAGCAAGTAATCATCATCATCATCAGCCTGACTACCTACTGCAGGGCGAAGGCCTCTCCCATATTTCTCCACTTAATCCGGTTCAATGCTAGCTGCATCCACTTGACCCCCGCGAACTTCTTAACCTCATCCGCCCATCTAACTTTCTGCCGCTAATAGTTAGGGGCTGGAAAATAGAATTTCAATTATAACACTTCATGGGCCACAGACAAATTCCTGCGTTCTTTTAACTTTTTGCCGAGCCGCGCGGCGAGTGCCAAATATTGAAAGCTCTCATTCTAGTCGCACCCAAATGGTAGCGGCTGGCGACTCCTAAGCGCCGTCCCATTGCCGCACTATTTAAATGTTCATTTGTTCTTATTCGAAAGCCACTGGCCTACGCCCTATCATTGTGATTCTAGTGCGCTTATCGATTTTATATTCCGTGTTTGTTCATGCTCGTTGTCACAAGACAACGTTTTATCATTTTCTGTCTAGAAAGATGAGTCGGGACGTATCTCGCGAAGATTCAAGCCGCTCGCGTGTGTTTCTGCAATGCTCCAGGTCATGCTACTACCATTTACATCGTTATCTACATATTTCCTCTCCGCCCTTATATTCAGTGCTGACAACTGAAACGACCTGTTTTTTGTTTGACGACCACCGAGCAGAATTTTTGCTATCGCCGCCGCCGAATCCTTTAGTTCTTTTGCGGGCGCAAGTAAGCCCAATAAAGAGGTAATTTCAGTACTATCAAGTCTGCGCCTTCTTTTCGTGTCTATGACCTTGTCACCACTACGTCACATCTGGTGGAGGGTCTGCCCTTTGAGTCCAGGTTTACCCCTTCAAACCAAGACACCAGTCCTGTTCCTGTTACCCTGGAGGACCAGTCAAGATGCCATTGAACCAGCCGCCGACTTCGAGGGTTCCAACCCGAACACGGTCTGCTGCCGGACACCGTTAGATCTCGGAAGGCATCGACGCTGACAATGGCCCAGCCTACATCATGGAAGATCCTCTGCTTCCATGGACGACCGGACGAGGATGCGGAAGACTGGCTCGACCTGTTCGAACACATAGCAACTTTCAACGTCTTGAACGATGAACGAAGCTCAGGCAAGTCAATCTTTCTCTTGAAGTATCTGCCAAAATATGGTTCCAAAACCATGAGGCAGCTTTGAAGAATTGGGATATTTTCAAGAAAGTTTTTAACTGCCTTTTCAAATGTCGTCAGAAAGAAAAGAGCCCAGGCACTCCTTCAATCATGACTTCAATTCTCTAACTGACCTGCCCTGGCGTACGTCGAGGAGATGAAGCACCTCTTTCGGTGCGCCGACCCTAACGGACCGAAGGTGAGAGAGTGAAATTTTTAAATAGAGGGGTTAAAGAGCCCCTTTTTGCAGTGTTTGTCAGGAATCTGCCCAAACTGTGGCGGAATTTTAAATCGAAGCGTCTACCATCGAGAAGGCGGTGGACACCCGGATGCGCCACTCCCAACTGCTACTCGAACCTGCTCTAAGCAAGCCCCTAGTTCGAGCGGACAGCCCCTACGGCACTTCTGCGAGCAGACAGAGCATTTGAGACCTCACCCGGGATAGCGTGCGAAAATACATCAGCCGGTTGCTGACACCATCTCAACAACCCCAGGTGGCGACGCTCGTGGACGTCATCCATGAAGAACTCAAGCAGGCACTCGATGTTCCTCAAGTGACGGCTTCGATTGCTCCAATGCAAGCAGCAGCAGCCATGAATTATGCTGCTGCATTACGTCGTCCTGCAGTCCGACTTGACTTTCCAAGTCCTCGTCACTACCGTTCTGTTCCTGAAAGGCGCCCCTGAGCCACCGCACGCCGTCAACCAACAATTGCGAAGCCCCAGAAAGTGCGACGCCTGAAGGACTGCGAACAATCGGCCTTTATGCTTCCACTGCGGTGAGGCCGGCTACATCTTACGCCACTGCCCATACCGATGAATTGGCTCCCGCGGATATGCAGCCCACGACCCACGACCCGTACCGCTGGCGGTAACCTTATTACGCCGCCGGGGCGATATACTGCAAGAGTTACAGCGAAAAGACGCACCTACCCTACCATCTTTGTCGTCCTACAGCAATGCTCACGCGACGTGATTTTGGGCATGGACTTCCTAAATGATCCTAAGTGATCATAGAGGGATCATAGAGTGATCATCGACCTCTGATCCAAGCTCATCAAGCTATCAGGGGGCAAAGCCATACCTACTATGGCAACTTCGACGAAACAAATTTCTCGAAACGTACTCGGAGACTTGACCCTGCCGCCATGAACAAAAGTCATCGCCTGCGTGGGTAACGCAGATATTGCAAACGCCGAAGGCGTCGTTAAAGGAAACACTCAGTTGCTCTTCGAGCGTGGGCTGGGAATCGCAAGAGGCGCCACTCATTTCCGTCATAGACAAGCTCAAGTACTAGTGACGAACTTCCCTGAAGAACACCGGCACCTGAACAAGGCCACGACGATCGCTTTCCTAGAGCTAGCGGAAATACAAGATATCTTCGCCCTCCCAAGCCAACCCTGAAGACGGTGCACCCAACCGAGCACAGCAACCGACGTTCGGCATGCTGCGTGATGACGTAATCCAGCCATCGAACAGCCCCTGGGCGGTACCAGTCGTTTTGGTGAAGAACAGAGATGGCACAATTTGCTTCTGCGTTGCTTACCGCCGCTTGAATAGCATAACTAAGAAGGATGTCTACCCGCTTCCAGGCATCGACGACACTCTCGACCGGCTCTGCATTGCAAGGTACTTCTCATCGATGGATCTGAAAAGCGGATATTGGCAAATTGAGGTCGACGAAAAAGATCGCGAGGAGACCACGTTGATCACACCTGACGTCCTTTTTGAGGTCAAGGTGATGCCATTTGGCCTTTGCTCAGCCCCATCCACGTTTTAAAAAGTAATGGGTACAGTCCTGGCTGGCTTGAAATAGGAAATTTGTTTGGTATTCTCGGACGACGGCATTGTCTCTTTGTCAAACTTTGATGACCACCTAAACGGCTGCAGACAGTGCTGGATGCCATCACGTCATCGAGACTAATCTTAAAACCAGAGAAGTTTCATTTCGCCTACGAGGAACTGTTGTTCCTCGGTCACATCGTTAGCAAGGATGGCGTTAGATAGCTGCAATCACACAATTCCCACCGCCTATCGACAAGAAAGCTGTGCGCCGATTCCTTGGGTTGAGCACTTATTTTTGACGATTTGTCAGAAACTTTTCGCGCATCGCCGAACCGTTGACACAGCTTACAACGACTGACGTACCTTTTAAATAGGAAGCGCCGCAAGGAGAAGCCTTTGATGGACTCAAGCGTCGCCTGCAGTGCCCTCCTGTACTTGGCCACTTTGATGAAAGCGCCGAGACCGAAATTCACACCGACTTGAGCAGTGTGGGCCTAGGAGACGTTCTCGTCCAGAACAGTGGCGGACAGGAGAAAGTGATCGCCTACGCTAGCAGGTCCCTCACAAAAGCCGAAGTCAATTACTCGACGACCGAGAAGGAGGTTCTCACAATAATCTGGGCCACATACAAGTTCCGTCCATACCTATACGGTCGACTATTCAAGGTGGTAAGCGACCACCACGCGCACTGCTGGCTGGCTAATCTGAAATTCTACTCCAGCCACCGTCCCAGATGAAGTGTACGACTTCAAGAATTTGACGTGACTGTAGTCTATAAGCCAGGCCGCAAGCATTCCGACGCAAACTGCATATCCCGAACTCCCGCCGACACGCCCCCGAAGGACGATGACGACGACGCCTTTCCGGAAGCGGTAAGAGGCAGCAGTTTCGCACAACAGCAGCGATCATATCCACAGCTGGAAGGCTTAGCCGACTACTTGGAAGCCAAGAACGCTTCCCCTCCTGTTGTGTTTTGGCGTTAGTTCTCGTCGTTTGCCTTGAGCCATATATGACGCCCCCGTTAAGAGCTTCGTGCCCAACAAGATTGAGCAGCTTCTTGTTGTGCCTAAAAGCCTCAGGCAGGAACTTCTTCATGCGTTACGCGACGGGACACCAGCAGGACATCTCGGCTTTGCGCGCGCGTTGCATCGAATTCAGGAGAAGTACTAATGGCCATGACTGCCTACCGACGTTGCCCATTACGTGAAAAGGTCCCGTGAGTGCCAGCGACGCAAGACGCCGCCAATCAAACCATCTGGGCTACTGAACCCGATACCGCCCCCAACCCTGCACTTTCAGCAAATTGGGATGGATCTCCTTTTGCCATTTTCTATCTTCTGCCATTTTGCCATTTTCTATTTTCTGTGCGGGTAACAAAGGGATCATTGTGGGAACCGACTACATTGCCCGCTACGCTGAAGCAAAAGCACTGCCCAATTCTACTGCGGCTGAAGTCACTAAGAATTTTGTCGAACAAATTCTCTTGCAGCATGGCGTCCCCCCCCCTATCGAAAAAACCGTATGAGTCACAATAACCTCATACATATTTCTCATACTAAACTCATACTGAACTCAATCAAATCTCATACAATCTCATATATTTTTCATACGTTGAAATATATTTGTAAGAGATTATATGAGATTTAAATGAGTTTAGTATGAGAAGTCTGTATGAGGTTATTGTGACTAATAGGCCTTTTTTCGCTAAGGAAGTACTCATCACAGAGAGGAGAACGGCATTTATGGTAGAGCTGACAAAAGTCATCCTGGAATATGGTCATAGACGCCATCGACGAACTACTGCATACTATCCTCCTTCAAATGAACTCAACAAAATAATTGCCGACATGATTGCAGTGTACGTCGACGCCGAACACACGACATGGGAAGCCATTCTACCCTACGTCATCTTCGCTTATAATACGGCCTTCCAGGAGACAACCAAGTCGACCCCGTTCAGCATCGTGTAGGCAAAAAGCCCAACAACGACGCTCGATGCGATTCTGCCGCATATAACCGACGAGGAAAATCTGGACATCACCGCCTACCTTCAACGTGGGGAGGAAGCCCGAAGACTAGTCCGAATGTGCATTAAATATCGCCAACAAACCGACGCCCTACGTTACAATTTACGACGACGCGATGCTGTGTACAAGCTGGGAGATCAAGTCTTGATTTGGACACCGTTTCGCCGCCGCGTAAAGAGAGAAAAGCTATTACGCCGATAATTCTATCCGTACAAGGTGGTTCGCGGACTAGGACAATTGAACTACGAGGTCGTTCCCGATGGCGCGACAGCATTTCAGGGGCGCCGATTGCACCCAGAAAGTTTCCATGTTTTACGCCTTAAGCCATATTATGCGCGCTAAATACAATTCATGTTTGCTGTGCAATGTTTATGTTATTTCAAGTCTGTTTATTTTGAAACATCGAGGTGATTTTTGTAAGAGGGAGTAATGCCCAAAACTATTTAAATATTTATTTGTTCTTATTCGACAGCCGCTGGCATAAGACCTTATTGTGATTCTAGCGCGATTTTCGACTCTGCATTCCGTGCTTGTTCATGCTCGTTGTCCCGAGACGACGCTTTGTTATTTTCTTTGTAGCAAAAGATGCTTTGGGAAATATGTCGAAGGTTCGAGCCGCTCGTGTGTGTTTCTACAATGATCCAGGTCATGCTAATAACGCTTGCATCTTTATCTAGATTTTTTCTCACTGCCTTTATATTCAGTGCTGACAATTGAAACGACCTGTTCTTTGTTTGACGACCACCGATCAGGATTTTTGCTATCGGCGCCGCCGAATCGCTTAGTTATTTTGCGGGCGCAAGTAAGCCCAATAAAAAGGTAATTTCAGTGCTATCAAGTATGTGCCTTCTTTTGGTATTTACTATGGCCTTGTTATCACTACGTGACACTAATATCGACCTCGACATGTACGCTATGATCGGACCGCCACTTCTGCTTTTGCGCGCCATTGCATTATCAGTGGTCGATGTGGTTTAGCTGCGAAAGCACCACTACACGAGCCATTTCGCGCGACACAGCGTGGAACAAGCTGCGCATGCGAAATGAGCCACATGACGTCAGAGGCAGCAGCAGTTTTATCACTGCTGCTGTTGCAGCCGCGCTCCGCCGCGTGCTCCGCCGGTGCCAGAGAAGTGCATTTATAACCACAGCCGGCGCCCGCTGCGCACCACTATCTCCGTTGTGTTGTGTGGAGAAGAGGTGTGTGTGATGTATATATAGCTTGAAGCGCGCGGCCAGAATCGACCAACTATAGACGAGCGGCCAGGCGCTGCTCAGCGGCACAGAAGAGCGCAGAAGTTAAACTCATCTGATCTCGAGGATTTTGCCTAGCTAGTGGATGCCGATAATAGAAGGAATGAAAATAAGAAAGCTAAGCGGGCTACAGAGACACCGTAGTAAAGACAGGTGCGTCTTTTGCAACTAAATAAGTTTTAACCAGAGCTAAACTACTGCCATTTTTCAGTGTACGCACAAGATTATGGAGAGACTTAGGATCCCCCGTAATGCTGTGGTGTGATAGCGCTTAAAGATATGGACGATATGTTTTAATTTGATTTGTGCATATTGTTATACACCAAAACTTCCATGAGCACCATTGACTGTCCTTTCTGGACCGCGTGACATTAAATTTTTTTTTAGGTTTTAAATTGCTTCACTGGATTGATAACCTTCTAAATTTTTCGAATTAGGGTCATCAAGCTTTTCTCTGATTCTGAGACATTTTCACACCTTTGAACCTCCCTTTTATCAATATTTACATTTATTATTCAATCAATAATTACAATGATTTATTTAAATTGTCATCAGCGTACACGCGCCCATTATTCACCACAACTACAGTATAGCATGATAGGTTTTTTACGCTGTCCCCAATTATTTCCGAAACGTATGCAGTGCGGACAACTATCACTACTGCGACGACACCGACGGCTTTTCGACAAAACCAGCCGTGTAAGCTATTGCTTAATGTGCGACCTGCAAATGCTGAATGGAATTGAAGAAGCTTACCAATGACTAAAAGCTATCGATATTATGCACGCTATGCAAGTTGGAGAATGCACTAGGCTTCACTACGTGAAAAGTGAGCGCGACTGAAAAAATTGCTTTTTTTTTTTAACGAAAAAGTAGACCTCTCTAACCGAATCATTAGGGTCCTCTAAATAGATTTTCCCATTGAATGAGAGAATGAACATTTTTTTTATAAAGTAATACTTCACCTTGTCGAAAATATAAGACCATTAGGAGGGCAAACTACACTGCAATTAAACATAGCACATTCGGAAAGAAATAGCGTTATATGGTTACCTGTTCGTTATGGAATCAAATACATTTCAGAACTTTCCCCTGCAGAGTTATTGAGAATAAACAGTCTTTGTGAGTAATATGGGCATTTATGTTAGCTGGAAGCAAGACAATACATCAGGGTTATTCCAACTTTACCTCATCTTCAGCCAATAAGTATGTTATCCTTTAAGCGAACTTATTGAGGGATGCTCATTACGGAAAAAAACATACAGTCCATATTTCACGATCGTCAGGATTTTAAACGAGAATGGAACTCACCTGTAGTGCATTGCAGCGAAGGCTGTTGTTCGCTTTGTAAAGACACAGGTGCTTGCGCTTGTGGCAGGTGATGACCAGAAGTGTACTTCTTGCTGTCTTCTAACATTTCAGGTAGTTTCTTAAAATCGCACACGGCTTGCTGGAAGACTGCTTCAGGTGGGCTACGTAAGATCTGTCCGGGATATATGTTACCGGCAAGCGCGCAGAGAACCGCCTCGTGCGCTAGCACTTGAACGCGGTCTATGCTGCAGTGCATTATCAACAGAGGGCGTGTAGTCCACAAGGCGAGATAGACGGCATCTAATCCCACACAACGTTCCCGCACGTCTATCAGCAAGTAGCCATAGACTGTACTTCCGCGCAAGACCCCGGTATAAGGTACCGTCTTTGCCAAAAGTAACCAGGCTGCTCCGAAGGCTGGCGGACCAAGCGCGCGGCCGTGTGGCGGCGTTGCGCTCGCTGTGGCTTATCAGTGCTCGTCAGCTACGAGGGTACAAGAGCTGACGTAACTTCGCACCCTCACTCTCACCCGTTGGATGATAAAAAGTAGGCGCGCATGATGTGTCTGCTGCAGTTTCACGTGTGCGAAGCATGGTTGAGCCCAGCGAGGGTGCTCAGTATAGCGACGGGGCTATTCGCTCTTCTTGGCAACTTCCCAGAAAGCAGATATGTCGCGTTTCTCGCTGTATAATTATACGTGCTTGTGTAATCCGCAGCTGAAACGCACCAGCAGAATTGCGCTTTCCTGTGTGTTTGATGCGCCTGTGCATCGCACCATGAAATTTCAATATGCTTTCTTCAAGGTGCCTGGCGTAGTGCCACATTGCGGGTCGTAACTAGGGAAAGCTTGTGAACCCTTTCAAGCCACCTTATCTCTCTTTTAGGCTTGCGAAATTGTGTTAGCCCCTCAGGGTGGCTTTTTAAAAATAAGTGAAATGATTGATTGCAACAAAGTTTTGCGTTTGCTTGTAGGTAAGTTTTGGTTTAAGTAAAGAACTAAAATGAAACCTTCCTCACGGTTACCCATTATATGCACATGATTGCTTTCTCGCTAGCGGAACCCTTATTTCAGGGCGGCACTGTCTGGCAAACCTAGCACATATTCGTCCTAGAAACGAACAAGAGCTAACCGTGTCTACTATCACTTGCTTTTCTGTTTTCCGCAGTTGCCGAGAAGAGCGAATAGCCCGTCGCTATACTGAGAGCCCTCGCTGGGCACAACCAGGCTTCGCACGCGTGAAACCACAGCCCGCACATCATACGCGCTAATTTTTCTCATTCAACAGGCGAGAGTGAGGGTGCGAAGTTACGTTAGCTGTTGTACCCTCGAAGCTGACGAGCACCGATAAGCCACAGCGAGCGCAACGCCGCCACAAGGCCGCGTGCTAGCTCCGCCAGCCTTCGGAGCAGCCTGGTTACTTTTGGCAAAGACGGTACATGGTTACCGTTGTGGTTGAACAGTTTCAGGGAGAACGCCAATTGAGACACCAGCCTGTCAATAATTTGGAGTGTCGGTTCAAGAATTTGGTAAACCGACCACTTGTGGATGTCCTGGAGAGGTATCACCCAGGTTAAAAGCCATACTATGCACTCGAGGCGTTTCTGTGGTGGCTTGACTTCGTCCAAAGCGCAGCGAATTGCGTCAGGTAGGCTTTCTTGATCCAAATTTCGCAGTCTAGGAAGCCAAGGCCTGATGTAATCATCGAGAAGCACCAGTTGTTCCGGCTTGAGCTCCGTCAGGAGTTGATGTAGTAATGCCATGGGGTCCAATTTAGTGGCGTCTCCGCTGAAATCCATTCCGCGCAGAATACGAGCCAGCTAATGTGCGATGCGCTAAAACGATTCCTGCTTACTAATATATTTAGCACTGCACTAACAGAGACAACGGTTCTACCGCTACCTTCAACTAAGGAAACACTAATCGCGACAAATTTCTTTCTTTTTGTACCCATGTGTGAAGAATAGGTTGCGGCACGGTCGCTTATCACTGCTACCTTAACCTCGACATATATACCCAGATGAATCGCAACGTATTTGTATAAAGCTTGTAGCCTCTGATAAGGTATTGTGCATATCACAATATTGTCGGACGTCAGAGTGCTTAGCAGAACTGCTTTCTGCGCCACCTAACGGCAGCCACTAGCTCTATCGACTGTCGCAAGCATCTCTGTATCACCACTCGCATTTTACGCCATCGGTTGCGATAAAAACCGGATCCATATGTGCTCAAGACGCCGCGATGGCTGAAGACGTAAAAGCACATCGCGTGCTGGCGGCACAGACACTGGATAAAGAGAAAGAGGGGCCGGAAATATTGCTATGCGTCACTGCGTTTGCGTTATGAAGGACGTTCGCCAAAACCAGCGACACTTGAATGCTCCATCGTCCTGCATACGAGTACCAGCGAATGTAGCCTTCACCTTTCAACAGCTTCCCAAAATATAGGGCGCAGTTTCCCTCTCAACGCCCACTCATGCCCACATGCCCACTCATCGGCATCCTTCACAAGAGCCACATTGCAGCAATCGCTGCCCTCGCTACATAGGATCCATACCCTTCTTCCAACTGCCACCCCGCCCGCCGTAACTTTCGAAAAGGCCCCCCAACTTCCCCTCGTCTAGATAGGCTACTCTCCCATTATACCTCCCCTCTCCCGTGTCCACCTCCGGAAGACCTGTATGCACATCACTAAGCAATACAGTACACGGACATCCCACTGCAAACGCCTACTATCGGCTGCTTTTTGTAACTGGAATATATCAAGCGACAGCAATGAACGTAGCAATGACTAGGTTAATTACTACGACTGCTTACTCCAAACCCTGCCGTCACAACGTGCAGCCGATATGTGCAGAGTGCTCCGGTTCACACCAATACTGTCCGTATATTGCCGCCGACTCCAAGTTGGACATTGCTCTTTCAGAATGGTATGCACGCAGAGGTATCCTATGGACATGACGCGAAGAACAGTTGTATTTTTATTTTTGACACGCCGCTATAAATTGCATTTATTTCGCTGCTACGTTTAGCGTCACCAAATGTTTCGAAAGGACATGGTGTTCCAAGCTTCTTTCCGATCAGGATTATTTAGCCAACCTGACAATCTTTATAATGGAAACGTTCAGTCCTCGTGCGCGCATTTAAATCCACCCCTATAGATATGAAGCCCGTCAGAATAACAGAAAAAATATAATTGCAAGCACCGTGGCCACCACACAGTGTTGTGGCACCCCGAAAGATTTACTCAATATACTCCATCCATGACGCTGGAATACAGTATTCATGACGGTAACTGGACCACACTCTAGCCTAATATATTGAAGCAAAACCTGGCGCCGGTTTCGATCTAGGACAATTCGCCTAAAGTAGGAGTGACGATAGACATTTTGCGATAGCCATGCAGACCAGGCGGGTCCCTTTAGAGGGCGTAGAACGCAGTGTTTCCACGCTCTCCGACATTCCGCAATGTTACGATCGCGACAGTACGTTTCGCTACCAGGGTGCGAATGGACAACAAACAGTGCCCCCTAAGCGCATCCTACCATTCTAGGCTGCGCGTTGTAATCTTCATATATGACCACCCGAGTTGGAGTGCTTATCTTATTTGAAATAGCAAAGTAGTATGAAAACTGCAATGAAAGCATTAATTACAGTTTCCTTGGAATACATGAACATATCTAAGAAAACCAGAAATTCCCACGTATGCGCGGTCGAACCGAACTTTATATATACCGCTTTCTCAGAAAGCTAGGCTGAGAGTTAAGCGAGCAGATGAGGTTAAGAAGTTAGCAGGGGACAAGTGGATGAGCTAGCAGAATAGCGGGAGAGTTGAAGTAATATGGGAGAGACCTTCACGCTGCAATGAATATGTATATATATATATATATATATATATATATATATATATATATATATATATATATATATAGTAGAGTGGTAATCTTTGTCATCATAACCACTGTAGGAATCGCGTGCTGGCGCACTCGAGGACGAAGAAGTTGGTCGCTGCTTGGTGCTTCGCTACGCCTGACGCTCCGCTGTGAGTTCATCCTGAGCGGCTGGATCGATCTGGGTCGACTTAATAAACACACCCCTACAAGTGGTGCAGGTGCTTCTGGATACGTTCCTATCCACCATGGAACAAAGAAGCCGCGCATTGCCCTCTGCTACTACCATGCCAGACCAGACCACCTCTACATCGCCTCCCACCCCAACCACGGTCCTGTGTTCTGGCGTTCCACGGTAACATGCTCCATGCCTCTTCACTGTCACGGCCGACTAAGACGTCGACGTATGGTTGTCGGCGTATGAGCGTGTCAGCAGTTACAACAGATGGGACGACACTATCAAGCTAAGGAACGTAATCGTTTACCTGACCGACTTGGCGAACCTCTGGTTTTACAACCATGAGGCAGACCTGTCATCTTGGTCTGCATTTAAGAAGAATTTTGCGAAGGTGTTCGGCCGTCCTGCAGTTTGCAAGCTCAGAGCAGAATAACGCTTGCGTGAGCGCACTCAGCATGCCGACGAGTCATTCACCAGTTATATAGAAGACATTATTGACCTGTGCAAATGCGTTGACCCACTTATGCCCGAAGCGGCTAAGATGGGAAACATCCTGAAAGGTATCTCTGAGGACGCGTGTCAGATGCTCTGGGTGAAAAGTCCTGTCAACGTCAGTGACGTGATTAAACTTTGCAAAGCAAAGACGAGCTTCGTAAGCAGCGCGCTTCTACCCAGCAGTCCAGTGTTAGAGACGACACCATCGCTACACTAGCACTGGGAGGATCTACTCCCAGTGCTACAGCCCTCTACAGCCCTTTGATTCAACAGAATCCTTTGATTCAACAGGCCTTTGATTCAACAGAATCAAAGGCCTTCGTTCGAGAAGAAGTCGCCCGACAGCTGTCCCTGGTCCCGCAATTACAAGATACTGGCCGCATTGTTCCTGACATGTCTCAATCTTTGGCACCTACCATACGGCGTGTCGTGCAAGACCACATTGCTGATGTCCTCCCACCCAGTCCTGTACTGCCGCAAAGCCCAGTGCAGGCGCA
Source organism: Amblyomma maculatum (assembly GCF_055883805.1). Taxonomy (NCBI): domain Eukaryota; kingdom Metazoa; phylum Arthropoda; class Arachnida; order Ixodida; family Ixodidae; genus Amblyomma; species Amblyomma maculatum. The sequence goes on from NC_139354.1 coordinate 103,697,246, forward strand.
AGTAACGGCGCCACACACGTACGCCCAAGATGCGGCCAGCCCGCTATTGCCAACCGCTTCTGTTTCAGACCAGGCCGCCCCTTCCAACCATCTTTTGCCTTTTCCTGGGTCTGCATGTCATGTCCCTGTTCCAAGGGTACGCCAACGCCCTACGGAAAATTGGCGTACCGAGGACAACCTGCCAATTTGCTACACTTGCGGGATGCCGGGCCATCTTGCACGCCTTTGCCGCCGACGCCTTCCACCTTCTCGGCCTGACCTCTGGAACTACTCGTACGACACCGACCAGCCCTCGCCGAGAACTCCACCCGGTTCCGAATTTGTACCTCGGGACAATCAAACCTATACGACTCACCGATCATCTTCCCCTCATCGCTGCTTCTCCGACGTTCTACCGGAGATGTTGAGGGAAACTAACAGTTGCAGTTTCCGCTAAGATGATACAAGTGTTTGTCGACGGCGTCGCAATACTCGTTCTTGTTCACACCGGCGCTGCCATATCCATCATCAGTGAACCTCTTTGCTGTCGTTTTCGCAAGGTGACCACCGCACTGTCCGACCTTTCGCTTCGCACCGCTGTATCCCAGCGCATTCATCCCTCACCGGCGTGCCCGGCCCGTGTTTTCATCGGAGACGTCTTATACACCACCGAGTTCATTGTACTGACTCACTGCTCACATGATATCATCATGGGCTACGATTTCCGTTCCACTCATCGTGCCGTTATTGACTGTGCCCGCGCGAAAGTTGCCTTTTTCTTGTTTGTGATACTGTCTTGTGTGAAGTCCTTACCAGGTCTGCAAAACTCCTTGTCGCCAATGACACAAAAATTCCTCCATTTTCTGCTGCCCTCGTTCCACTCTTCTGTGAAAGGGTTACTACTTCGACCGTATTCTTCACACCTTCCGATGCCGCCTCAGGCCATCCCTGTCACCTGCTTCCAATTGTTGTTCTCATGTTCGAAGATGGCCTCAGTGCCAAGTACAGTCGTGAACACAAGTGGTATACAACAGCCAGCCGGTGGCAGGCCTCGAGAAAACTTCATCTAAATGCCATCTAGTGATAGCGACAGGGGCAGCGACATGTCGATGAAATGGAGCATCGTCAAAAGTTTCTTGATCTGTGTTGCTAGATAGCGTTGAAATGAAGTTTTTTTTAGTTCTGCCATAAGCTGTGTATTGTATACCATTTTTGCCCACGACTGTACGCCTCAAATCCCTTTTCGTGCCCGTCCGTCCAGCTACGTGGCGAGTGTCTCGGTTGTATTAAAGAACTTGATCGTGCGCTTGTCAATACTCTTCCTGCCACGCCTACTTCATTAGACGTCAATGTTCTCAACTCTTGTGACATAACGACCGCTTGGACACAACCCGATGTTCTTCAATAAGCTATTGACGCAGATCTTCCACCGCGCAACGCGATCAAGTCGCTGCTCTTCTACAGAACTTCACTTCTGCCTTCGACCTTCCTCACACTGCTCTGGACCGCACATCTGTGATTACGCACACAATCGACACTTTTACAAACGCACCTTTGTGACAGCGTTCATATCGCGCGTCGGCCTCTGAGCGCCATGTCATTGCTAATAACGTGGACGACATGCTCCGCCGGGGTGTCATACAGCCATCTAACAGTCCATGGGCTTCTCCGGTTGTTTTGGTCCCCACGAAAGATGGTTCGGTCCAGTTTTGCGTTCGTTATCGCAGGCTAAACTAGATCACGGGCATAGACGTCTATCATCTGCCATGAATCGACGGCATCTTGGACTGTTTACAGTGTGCCGAGTATTTCTCCTGTTTGGATTTGCGCTCTGGCTACTGGCAGGTGCCGATGGCTGATGATGACCGTTCGAAAACTGCCTTTAAAACCTCGGACGGCTTATACGAGTTCAAAGTTATGCCCTTTGGCCTTAGCAATGCCCCGGCTGCTTTCGACCACCTGATGAACACTGTTCTTCATGGACTTAAGTAGCAGACCTGTCTTTGTTATTTGTATGACATCGTAGTTTTTTCTACCAACTTTTCATCTCAACTTCTCCGCCTAAAGCATGTCCTCACGTGTCTCGCCAACGGATGGCTTCAGTTGAATCTGAAGAAGTACCACTTTGCCGCTCAAAAACTCACAATTTTAGGCCACATACTTTCTAAGGACGGCATTCTTCTCGACCTCATCAAGCGTCGCGCAGTTGCGTAGGTTCCGAAGCCAACCTCACTGAAGCAGCTCCGGAGGTTTACCGGTCTCTGCTCCTACTCTCTACGTTTCATTTTGAACTCCGCCTCTATCATCGCTCGTCGATCCACCTCCTTGCCGGCAGCTCCGAGCTTTCCGCCTGGACTCCAGCCTGCGATAAAGCCTTCGACACTTTACGCCGCCTTTTGGTTTCGCCTCCCATTTTACGACACTTTGATCCGCCTATGGAGGTTCACACTGACGCCAGCGGTATTGGGCTTGGTGCCGTCCTAATCCAACTTAAGCCTCGTTGCAGCGAGTATGTGGTGCCATACGCCAGCCGAACTTTGACAAAAGCAGAGTCTAACAATTCAGTAACAGAAAGGAGAATGTTTGGCAATTATTCGGGCCATTGGAAAATTTTGTCGCTCTGTATATAGCCGAGCGTTTTATGTCATGACCGATCACCACGCTTTGTGCTGGCCGGCCTCTCTGAAAGACCCATCTGGTCGCCTTGCTCGCTGGGCTGTCCGTATCCAGGAGTATGACATCCATGTCATTTATCGATCAGGTCTGAAGCATACGGACGCGGACGCTGTTTCCCCCTCGCCATTGTCTAGTGATTCCTCGCCTGACCACGTCTGTGCTAACGATTTGTCGACTCTTTCCACTGTCGACATGGCCACAAAGCAGCGGAATATCTCACGAGTTAGGCGACAAACCTAGGCTTGGATGGGTAGGGAGCTGTCTCAATTTTCACGAGCACAAGTTTGCAATGCCTTCTAGATTTCGATGCTTATCTATGTGATGCAGATCTTGCATTGCGCAACAAATTACAATCCATGCATAGAATTTTTGCAGATTTTGTATGGCACTCTGAATGGGAGGCTATCCGTCGAGACAATTTGTTTCTCCTTCTGGAGGCTGATGGAGCGGGTCTTCAGCAAAACAATCCCTTCATACTAGCGGTGTTTAACAGACGTTTAAGTCCCATTTGCCTAATTAGTTTGTTTCCACTGGTCGTAGGAGCGCGGGTACTTTGTGCGGTTTTCTTAGAGAAGTTGCCGGCACTTCTATTTCCTTACCGCATCGTTTTTTCTAGAACACCTATACAGTCTATCCAGAGAATAGATGATATGAGTTCTGATTGCGATGTTATTTGCTGTACCGAAGTAAATTGGCAGCGTTACCTTCCGTTTCTACGCAGTAGTCTAATAAAGAGAGTGCCAGCGATGTATATACGATCAGCTTCACAGACTTTTCTTTTTTAATTCACACGTCAACCTTGCCCTTCAAAACGTGGCCACGTTCAAAACGGACGTTTTTGCCATGGTCAGTTGACTATCGCTGTGTCAGAAGCAAGAAACTATAGCTTATTGCTTTGTCTATTGCCTTGATGCAGTGTTCTTCGGAAAATTCTTCAACGGACCCATAAAAGAACATTGAAAAATGCCCTATACAATAAAATTTTTGCCTACCATGGAAGCCTCTGAGGCTCCATGTGAAATTTTTTTTTGTCGATATTAATTGCCTCGAGGCATCAGTAGGATATGAGATGAAGGATGAATGAATTATTAAATGAATGGAAAAAGGTTGGCTGATTTTATGAAGTCAAGAAGTGAGCGATGATGAGGTCCCTGCGTCCAAGTGACGTATGAGGCAGGATTTTGTTGCTGAAAGGCCAGCTATTCTCAGGTGCCGAATTCGTGTTGTTTTGAGTGCTGGGCAGTCCCACAGCAAGTGGTGGATGTCGGCCTCGACATCTTCGTTTTTACAGATTGGGCATCCTGGGCGAGGATATAAGGGTCTGTTTAGCCTGTAGAAGAGGCACATGACAGATCGCTTCTCAAAACCACCGCGTTAATCGAAGTCTCTGTTCAAGGAGCACAGTGCTATAGTGCGGGGGTATATGCTGCTCAGGATCGACCTCCTGCCTTGTTATCATTACTTGATGCATGTATGTGTCTCCCATATTTTTGATGTTTAGGTAAAGTGAGAGCTCGAAGCTGGTGACACTGTGCATGACAGGCTGCGGGATGCGATATGGTAAATCAGGCTTGAAACATTACCATGCTATAAAGGAAAAAAAAAGATCCCGCTCTTGGCGCAGTAGGTTAAAGCGCTCGACTAGAGATCTAAGGGATGGTGGTTCGGTTCCCGCGGTAGACAGGATATTTATTTTTCTGTTTACACCTTCATGACGTCATTTTATTGACAGCTATAATTTGACAGAAAGCCGAGAGGGAAGCCATCAAATGCTTTCGACTTAAAACATGCTGCAAATATCACAGACGCTTCTTTTTAGACCCTTCCCATAAATGCAAATCACGCCCTCGAAAACCATGCAAGCCGCACTTAAGACACGTTTGCTGTGTACATTGCGGCGAAGAGCTTTTCAGTAATAACGCCGCCGTTTGAGCACTCACCTCTAAACAAGCACGCTCGACTGAAAACTGATTGCTGCAAATGCGAAGAACACTGAATATTTTCAAACTGATGGTGCCTTTGTTAAAACTGATAACTATAATTTCCGGTCTAGGCATTTTTACACCTTTAACTCTTACCTTGAAGTCAGTTTGAAATCAAGTTATCTCGAAGCGTTACGTACAGCGTTATCGAAATCGCCTGTAAAGGCACACGTGGCGTGAATATATCGATAATCCAAGAAAAGCTACACGTCATAGACACGTGAGTTGCATGTGCACTAGTGCGCCACGAAATCGTTTGTTCGTCACGCATCCTGCTAACCATCGTCGACAGAAGTAAATCTAAGTCTACTCGCAGAAAGAGTACGAGCGCGGTGCAAGTGTGCGACCAAGGCTTGCCTTGCAACTAGCAGCAAGCCGTTGTTGCACCTCACTGCTGCAGTCTTCTATGTAAGACAGGCGAGCAATACCCGCGACTTATCATTGTCTCTAAGATGGGAGCCTATATCAAACAGCTTCGCGCATTTCTTCGGAAATTCAAGCCAGAGGAGCTGCTCTTTTTTGACGACCAAAACGCAACGTGGCTCCCGCGACTACGGACCCTCCATCCGGACCTCGTCAAAAGCGCTATTTGTTTCGCCGTGAGTTCTGTTCAGCCGGAGCTGGAGCAGCTACGATGTATTGCATCGATTCGTTGCTGGCTGATTCCCTCCATCGATGCGCGAACGTGGAAATTTTACCGCTTGCCTGAAGCACCGACGCCGGCGAAATGCACCGCAACGGTGGCAAGCTTGGCGTCGTCACTCACACACCTCGGCCGCCATCCTACCGAAGCCGTTCATGCTTGCATGCTGCGCGGCAATGTAATCTATGTCTGCCGGATGTTACGCACGAGGGCTTCTGGTTACGACAGACATGACAGCGTTTACGTGGTCATGTGGACGACACTTCCCCTCATGGCCGCCCACTGGCCAAACATTGCAAGCCAAAAGGACGTGACCACGGCACTTAGCACTGCGCTTAGCGGCAATTTCGTGTTTCTCTTGCACTTGGGTGATGACCCGCTGTTATCGTCCTTACAGAGAGCAGTGGCCATGGTTAGCAAACAGCTGACGGAACAAGAACGCGGACAGTGCCGCACTGCTTATGAGGAGCTTCGGAGACATTTTGCGGTGGGTTTCTCTGGCAAACATCTTGATTCTCTTCCCAGCGCAACAGGTGAGTGACATCATCATTGAATATAAATTGTAGTGTGACATTAGACTTTGAACACCTACACTGTCATGAGAAAATACTGCTAGATTTGGCAAAATTATTAGGTAATTGTGGGAAAACCGACTTGGTTGTATAAGGAATTAGCTGTGACGTGCAGCCCCGGGCAAAACATTTCAGCAAGAAAGGCGCAAGAATGTAAATACATTCGGGGGAAGGGCGAGTATAGAGAAGCGATACCCACTACCGGGAGGTAGCCAACACGATGTAGTTTGGTAGCGTTGAAGTTTGGAACCTCTGGCTGGCACCGTAAGGATGAGCTCACGCTAGTCTATTAGCTCTCTCATTTCCAGGGATACCGTAATGCGCTGGGCACCAATGAGGTAGCATGCTGATCATCTTCGCGGAACGTGGATGCGTGACGCTGAATCTTCCGCGGTACACGGTCCGGTACCGGTAAAATAAATTGGTATTTTATATACCACCCTTAAGACATCGTTTCAGATTTCTAACGTTAAGGCGTACAGTCGTGAGCAGCCTTGTCTAGAGCTCGCCGGCAGTGCTCCGCGGAGCAAGTCAGCGCCATCTAACGTTAGGCTCTGGGTTTGAGTTATGCGACCCATGCGCATGCGCGGCCACAATAAAGCAGTGCCTGGTCGAGGGTTCCCGGCCCCATTTGCATTGTGACTGAGCTTCATGCCGCTAGGTACGCTCTTAATATTATGTAGCTGCAGCCCTAAAACCAACGCGTTTCGTGCGAATAACGAAGCGTCTATAGGCAAGTGCATTGTGATATCCGGTGATCACTCGGTTCAAAAGCAATTGCAAGTGATAGCGGGTGATCACGCGCTTCAAACACCACAGCAAATAGTGCAAGAATTGGGCCTAGTTGGCTGTTTGGTGTCTGTTTTCGTTCTGTTCGTATAAGGTTACGACCACGCACCATGCGTTGCAGGCGTCTCGTTTGATGGCGTGTTTTTGGGCCGCGTTATAAGCAATAAGGGACACAGAATTTGGCATCTTTACAGATATAGGAACTTCAATTCCTCCACGATAAAGTACAGGGGCGCTGAGTGGTGCGTATGCAGGAACGCGCATTAATCCGCTATCTGTCGCGCTTGCTCGCCTGGCCGTCTCGTTGCAGTCGAGAAACACGGCGTCATCGCGACGCTCTGGCGACCGTCACAACCTCACAAATTAGGATGCCTCGATGCGGAGAGCTGGTGCGAATCGAGGCACCCTATCACAAATGCAGGCAATGCTACCCTAGCGGCAAGGAAGGTACTCGTAAGGCAGGGGTTGGATGAGGAAGTGAAGAGCAGGCAGCCTTCTGATTTTTCGCGCATGCGCACAGGACGCATAGCTCATACCCAGAGCTTAACGTTAGATGTCGCTGACTTGCTCCGCAGAGCCCCGTCAGCGCGCTCTAGACAAGGCTGCACACGACAGTACATGTCAAGGAGTCTGTAGAGTGGAGAGTTGCGACAGTTGGTACATATTGGTGAAGATTAAAACTAACGGAAAAGACTTAAAGACGCAGGCGCACACCAGAGTTGTGTTGTGAGCTTCTCTCTTGTCTGCGTCTTTTCCGCTGGTTTTAATTGTTACCAATATGTCAAGGAGTGCATTGTATAATACCCCATGGCTCAAAGTAATTAACAAGACATCTCTAGGTATCCATTTGAAAGTGCGATGTTCTTGCACGGTGCGTTCGCAAGATATTCAGTTTTCTTTCTTACAAAATTAAAATCTTGAGACCCACCTGGCAATTTGTAGTTTGTTTTTTCTGCCGTTTCTCATGATTTGTGGCATAAGTCGTTCTTTCTTGACATTTCTTCTCCGATATGGTGATCAATCAAGTAACCAAATATGTCATCCTATTATATATTGAATACTGGCAAACATGGTTACGGGCTTCATTTCATAGTCCATGCATGAACCCTGCATGAACAGTAATGTTGCTTCCAGACATAGAATAAATGCATTATCATGAACGAATTTGAATGTTTGTGAAATATACACCGAAATTACGTTTAGTGCGTTTGGGGTGCTGATTAGGCTTCCCCCGTAGATGAGACAATGCAGTATGTTCCGTAACATGCCCTGCTGTTAAAATGTGACTTTACAAAAAACACAGCCGCAATTCATAACGAGAACTTTTGCCTGTGTCATTGTCTGGTGCATCATACGGGCAACATCTATATCGCTGTCCTCTTGCAGCTGGAACCCAAGTGGGCGCTACCGCACAACCCAACTTACTCTGCGGTAGCCGTCATGACCAGCAATTGCCGTCAGAAGAGGGTGTCGACGAGCACAGGTTGGCTGGGCATTCCGAAGACATCGAGGAGCGGTACGTAAGCTCCAGTTGCTTTTCAGCAAATCTGGAAACTTGCTTAAAATGGAACAGCAAAAACAAAGCACCAACTAGGAGCGAACAACGTGTTTTAGGTACTCCCTCTTAAGCAATTTTAAACAAGTTATCCCGTCCTGATGCCCACCCCGCCCTGCAATATAAGCCTTATTTATTGCCCATATTCGCCTCGAGACTTTGTTTTAAGTTAAAAACTGAAGTTAATCGTGGCATTTCAATCTTGACTATATAGAATTTATTGCAGTTTTTTCTTCATTGATCAAGCATTTTATTGTCTGCAGAAACTGCCAATAGGAAAAGTGGTTTGCGGTATTTGCAGAAAAAAGAAGCATTGTCTAATATTTACGGAAATCCCCCATTTTAGAGTTGATTTGTAGTAAGTGAGTAATTAGTCATTTACAACCACCAAAGCGCGGCAATACGGCTGCAAAAAAGAGCTATACAGCTTTCTTAAGTCACAAGAAAATTCTTTCCGGTCCGTGGATCGAAACCGAGACCACCGCCTTTCGGAACCAGTCCCTCTACAAACTGAGCTAACCAGAGCGGTTAGCAAAAGAGATGATAGGGCGAGAGCGAATCGAGCAATAGCTCCAAATGCGAACGGGGGAATACCCCAAAGTGAAGGAGTAGTAGTGTTGGTGGAATGACGATGACTCCTCACATCGAGTGGCCAATGAGCGTCGAATAAGTGTTGTTAATAAGCACGAAGCCCCTCGCTAGTGTGGCGCGGATTTTAGTTAAGCATGAACATTTACACTACAGCAACGGTATCAAAAGGCACTGTGCCTTAGCACCGAAAGGTTTCGCTTATCTTTGCGTCTTTAATCCCTATTTAATCCGCTCTGCTGGTGGTGGCTGTCGGCGTTACCAATAGTAATTTCACCGCGGGTATTCAAGCTTTTACCTGGCGTTACAACTACAAGCCGCAGTTGTCGCGGTGTTTGCATAGTTAGGGCGATGAAGTTCAGTCCTCACCACAACACACGCGGTTCAATTAGGGAAATCTTAGAATGCGACTAATATATAGCTAATATATAGCTAGTTAGAATATAGCTAAGCTAAGCAACCTCAGAGAGTCAGAATCACTACCCCACATGTTCCTCAGCAATGCTGAACCCAACAAATGGCATTCAAAATTGAATTCAAATTAAAATTTTATTCTGCTACCAAAACATTACATTCGTAATTAGCCGCTGCGAATTCAACTAAAACCGCTCGATATATAGGAAATGCTCCTGCAATCGAGCAAATCCGCGATGTTAACGCGCAGTGGCAATCTTCATCACGAAATAGAATAAAATAATTTAAGGTCATGCGGCATAAACACGGAGGAGTGCAGCACAGATCGCTCGCACAGGAGCTACTTCGAATACGTACAACTATCAAAGTAAAAAAAAAAACATATTTGGTGAACAGTTTACATAAGTACCCACATCTACGTCACTCCAACAAAGGAACAGGCCTACATATTACAATATGCTGGCTGTCTCATCGACAGATATTACCTGTGCATTCACATCCACATCTAAATATCCCATTACGTGTCTAAGAAAGCCAAACTCGAGCCATTCGTGACTTTTGAGGAATGCGACCGGTTTGGCGTAAAGGCGAATAAGCTCCAGCTTAGCTGTGACAAAGTGCTTCCGGCATATTTGCTGAGCCGGCGTCGGTATCCAGCCTTCGCGTTTCACCAGGGCGGCCCCTGTTTATGGCAACCTTTGTCGGCAATAAACATGTGCAAGCTTACTAAGCTTCATTCTCTGTGCCTTTCGGCACATGCCAAAGCGACGTAATTAGTCGGAAAGGTGCTTTTTGTTTTTTTCTGCAGTAGCAAACCAACCCGCAATAACGATAGACTAAGGCGACTGTATTTTTTTTTTAGCTTACCGCGCGAGCCACTCGCCGGTACCCGCTCGGCTCCAATAGTCGACCGCTGCTGAAGCCACGGGAACCACGGCTAAGAAGACCGATCATAACACCGCGTGGTGTTATTGAAGATATCAATTACCTCACGCTGATGGTCATTTCTATTTCTCATTCCTTAAAGCTAGGGTAGAGTAGGCAAGGAGTGCGCTTGCTCATTAGCAGCTGGAAGCAAATTCCCCATCAATGGTGCTGGTGCGCATGAAATCGTTACTTAGACCTGCTTTACTACAGGCGCTACAGACACTACAGGCGTTCACTTCGCACACTCTTAAATTATAAACGTTGTTTTGGGGTTACTGTGAACGAATAGGTGTCGATGAAAAAAAGTGTTTCCCGCAACAGTAATTTTCTGAACTCTTCTTATTCATTCCACACACTTCCTCATCAGTTAAAAAAGTCCGCCATAAAACGTTAAGCAGCCACAACGCCATATATTCATCCTGTTCTAACCGTGAATAGAGTCTGAAAAATACTGCCTTCTCAGCGCATAACTAAATTATGCTAGCGCTGTTCCTGGCTTGAGATTATGTTATATTTAACGAAACTCCACCTGATATTGTTATTTTTATGAGAAACAGTATTTAAGGAATTGCAATAAAACGTGGGGTATACATAAGTTGAAATTCAATGCAGATCCTGACAGTTCCGGTTAAGATCAGGCTTGAATTTTTCGGTTCTGTTAGGTTAATCATATTGTAGTTGGAAAACTAGGAGAAATGTCTGTTGAAAATGCAGATCGGGATTTATTATCAATTCCAGATTGCGCCTGGGAGAAGCAATATTTGCTCCATCAAAATCTGTGAAATTCTCTCGAGACCGTGCAACGTTTGTCTTGTTTCTACTCCTGTTCCCTGCCACAACCGTCACATTCTCGCTTCTTGCCGTCTCTCGCGTTGGTCCGAGCCTCTGCGGATGACATGAACGCTGCATATTCTAGTTCTCGCCCTAAAAGAAGTGAACTTTCACTGCGAAATTCTCGCAGAGAAACATCCTGTGTGCGGGCTGCAACGAAATTATCGGACAATCCTCCAAGAGAGGAAGGAGCTGAGACCACCGCGCACTACCCTTCGGCCAATCCCAGTGAGTAGCTGTCGCAGCCGAGCAAAAGACTTGCCTACGCCATAGGGCGGAATAATGAACATATAAAGAGTGTAAAAAAAGCTCGGTGGCCTATAAGCATGGTACCTTCCATAGTTTGAGGAGCAGCCGGATTCAGTACCTCGTGAGCATCGGCCACGCAGTATATTGGCCGTTGTCGCACGAGTTTGCTTATAAACCTACCGTAAGCTTTTATTTCATGTTAGCCTTACAAAGCATGCAATATGATCTATGCGCTTGATTTTTAACGTTATTCATGAACACTCCGATGGCAAAACGATACAAAACCCATCAAGAATTCATGGCGAATTCTCTACGCGAAGAATATTTTTACACTGCAATCTCGTAAATGGTTACACTTTACATCCGCCGTTTGAAGAGGGACTGAAAATATTCTTTGTATTACAAACCGTAAGCGTCTGAAGCACTGCAGAGAGGAGAAACTTGAATTTACCTCGCACGTTTACAGGAAAAGCGGAAAGGTATACGGTTGCAAATCAATACGGAGGAGGCAAAGGCAATGTTCAACAGCCTCGGGTACGAACAGTGGTTTATGTAAAGTTGTGAAGCACTAGAACCAGTACACGAATGTGTCTAGCTAGGACATGTAATAACTGCAGATCCGGAGAATAAAAGGGAAATAACAAGGAGGAAAAGATTGCGATGGAGCGCACATGGACAGCAGTTGCAGGCTGTGACTCACGCATCACCGATATCACTCAGGAGGAAAGTATGCATCAGTTGCATCTTACCTGTATGGACCTAGGGACTAAAACATGGAGGCTAATGTAAAGGATTCTAATTTTGTTGAGAACAACGAAGTGGGCTATGGAACGAAAAATGGTAGGGTTAACGTTATAGAGATAGGAAGCGCGCACAGTCGGTCAGAGAAAAAACTCGTGACTGATACTCTAGTGGAAATCATGAAGATGAAATCGGCATTGGCAGATGTAATGCGAATAGAGGATAATCGATGGTCGCTTAGGGTAACTAACTGGATTTCAACGGAAGGAAAGCGTACAAGGGAGCTGCAGGAATTTAGGTAGGCGAATGAAGTAAAGAACTCCGCATGAGTCAAGTGTACGCTGCAAGTACAGGACCATGTTAATTGGAGAAATATGGGACAGGCCTTCCCCCTGCAATGGGTATAGTCCGGCTAATGATGATAATGACCTGGCGCTGGGCGACGGCAGCTTTTTCAAATGGTGCATCGGTCGCCCTGAAGACGTGTTAGCATCGATCGAATATTTGGTTATGCTATATCAGGAATGGAAACATTCCAACAATTCGATATCCTTATTTAAAAGAACTCTCATAATGTGCTCGCAATAGTGCGATGGCGAAAGCGGCCATTGCATAGGGTGCCCCTGCAATAATTAATTCGGTGCGCTGTTTGGGCGACGTCTCCTGAACGCGGGCATGTGTTCTTGAGACCCCACCCTGCAATTTGTAGTTTTCTTTCCCGCCGTTCCTCATGATTTGTGGCCCTAGTCATTCCTTCTTGACATTTCTTCTCCGATATGGAGATCAATCAGGTAACCAAATACGTCATCCTATTATATAATGAATACTGAAAAACATGGTTACGGGCTGCATTTCATAGTCCATGCATGAACCCTGCCTGAACAGTAATATTGCTTCCAGACATAGAATAAATACATTATCATGAACGAATTTGAATATACACCGAAATTACGTTTAGTGCGTTTGGGGTGCTGATTAGGCTTCTCCCGTAGATGAGACAATGCAGTACGTTCCGTAACATGCCCTGCTGTTAAAATGTGGCTTTACAAAAAACACAGCCGCAATTCATAACAAAAACTTTTGCCTGTGCCATTGGCTGGTGCATCTGACGGACAACATCTATATCAATGTCCTCTTGCAGCTGGAACCCAAGTGGACGCTACCGCACAATCCAACTTACTCTGCGATAGCGACAGTATCCAGCACTTGCCATCAGCGGAGGGTGTCGATGAGAACTGGTTGGCAGGGCATTCCGGAGACATCAAGAAGCGGTACGTAAGCCCCGGTTGCTTTTCAGCAGCTTTGAAAACCTTGCTTAAAATGGAAGAGCACGAACAAACCACAAAGCTAGGAACGAACAACGTGTTTTAGGCTCTCCCTTGCAAGCAATTTTAAAAGCGTTAACCCGTCATAATGCCCACCCGGCCTTGCAATATAAGCCGTATTTATTGCCCATATTCGCCTCGCGACTTTGTTTTAAGTTAAAAAAAGAAGTTATTCGTGGCATTTCAATCTTGTATATATGAGGTTTTTGCAGTTTTTTTCTCTATAGGGCAAGCATTTTATTGCCTGCAGAAGCTGCCAATAGGAAAAGTGGTTTGCTGTCTTTGCAAAAAAAGGAATGTTTACGGAAATCCTCTAATGCAGAGTTGATTTGTAAAAAGTGAGTAATTAGTCATTTACAACCACCAAGCGCCGCACTATGGCTGCAAAAAAGAGCTATACAGCTTTCTTAAGTAACAAGAAAATTCGTTCCTGTCCGGGGATCGAACCCGGGACCACCGCTTTCGCAACCAGTCCCTCTACGAACTGAGCTAACCAGAGCGGTCCGCAGAATAGATGATAGGGCGAGAGCGAATTCAGCAATAGCTCCAATCGCGAACTGTATTGATAGTATATTTATTGGAATCCCCCATGGTGGAGGAGTAGTAGTGTTGGTGGAATGACGATGACTCTTCACATCGAGTGGCCAATGAGCGTCGAATAAGTGTTGTTAATAAGCACGAAGCCCCTCGCTAGTGTTGCGCGGATTTTAGTTAAGCATGAAAATTTACACCACAGCAACGGTAGCAAAAGGCATTGTGCCTTAGCACCGAAAGGTTTCGCTTATCCTTGCGTTATTCGTTAATCACTATGCATGCCTATTTACTCCTCTCTGTGTGTGGCTGTCGGTTTTACCGATCGAAATTTCAACCCGGGTATTCGCGCTTTTAGCTTGCGTTACAATTACAAGTTGCAGCTGTCGCGGTGGCTCCGTAGTTAGGGCGATACAGTTTAGTCCACACTCCCGTAGTCGCGTTTCAATTAGGAAAAACTCAGACTGCGTCAATGTACCACACTGTGAGAATATAGCTAATGTAAACATCCTCACAGCCTTAATCAAGACCCCATATGTCGCTCGGCGATGCTGAACCCCACAAATCCCATTCACAAGTGGCCACTGCGAATACAACAAAAACCGCTCGATATATAGGTAATGCTGTTCCAAACGACAAATCAGCGATGTCAACGCGCAGTGGCAATCTTCATCACAAAATAGATTAAAATAATTTAAGGTGATCACAGCGAAGCTGTGATGCAACATAACCACGGAGGAGTGCAACGCAGATTACACGCGCAGGAGCAACCTTCCAATACGTACAACTATCAAAGTAAAACAAAAACGTGTTTGAGGAACTCTTCACATAGCTAAACACATCTACGTCGCTCCAACAAAGGAATAGGCCTACATGTTACAATATGCTGGCTGTCTCATCAACAGATATTACCTGTGCATTCACACCCACATCTAAATATCCGATTACGTGGCCAACAGAAGCCGAAGCCAAATTCGAGTCATTCCTGACCTTTGATGAAGGCGACCGGTTTGGCGTAAAGGCGAATAAGCTCCAGCTTAGCTGTGACAAAGTGCTTCCCGCATATTTGCTGAGCCGGCGTCGGTATCCAGTCTTCGCGTTTCACCAGGGCGGCCCCTGTTTATGGCAACCTTTGTCGGCAAGAAACATGTGCAAGCTTACTAAGCTTCATTCTCTGTGCCTTTCTTCACATGCCAAGGCGACGTAATTAGTCGGCAAGGTGCTGTTTGTTTTTTTTCTGCAGCAGCAAACCAACCCGCAATAACGATAGACTATAAAGTGACTGAATTTTTTTTTGCCTACCGCGCGAGTCACTTGCCGACACCCACTTGGC
Organism: Amblyomma maculatum; assembly: GCF_055883805.1. Taxonomy (NCBI): domain Eukaryota; kingdom Metazoa; phylum Arthropoda; class Arachnida; order Ixodida; family Ixodidae; genus Amblyomma; species Amblyomma maculatum. The sequence goes on from NC_139354.1 coordinate 103,712,381, forward strand.
TCCCACAGTCCACCCCTGCTGAAGCCGCGGAAACCATGGCTAAGACCGATCGTAACACCGCGTGGTGTTACTGAATATATCAATTACCTCACGCTGATGGTCATTTCTATTTTTCATTCCTTAAAACTGGGGTAGAGTAGGCAAGAAAAGCGCTTGCTCTTTGGTAGCTGGACGCAAATTCCACAGCTATCATGCTGGTGCGCATGAAATCGTTACTGAGACGTGCCTTTACTACAGGCACTACAGACACTACAGGCGTTCACTTCGCACACTCTTAAATTATAAACGTTGTTTTGAGGTTACTGTGAACGAATAGGTGTCGATGAAAAAAGTGTTTCCCGCAACAGTAATTTTCTGAACTCTTCTTATTCATTCCACACACTTCCTCATCAGTTAAAAAAGTCCGCCATAAAACGTTAAACAGCCACAACGCCATATATTCATCCTGTTCTAACCGTGAATAGCGTCTGAAAAATAGTGCCTTCTCTGCGAATAGCTAAATGATGCTAGCGCTGTTCCTGGCACGAGATTATGTTATATTTAACGAAACTCCACCTGATATTGCTATTTTTATGAGAAACAGTATTTAAGGAATTGCAATAAAACGTGGGGTATACATAAGTTGAAATTCAATGCAGATCCTGACAGTTCCGGTTAAGATCAGGCTTGAATTTTTCGGTTCTGTTTTGGTTAATCATACTGCAGTTGAAAAACTAGGAGAAAATTCTGTTTAAAATGCAGATTGGGATCTGTTATCAATCCCAGATTGCGCCTGCGAGAAGCAATATTTGCTCCATCAAAATCTGTGAAATTCTATCGAGACCATGCGACGTTTGTGTTGTTTTTGCTCCTGTTCCCTGCCACAAGCGGCACATTCTCGCTTCGCGCCGTCTCTCACGTTGATCCCAGCCTCTGCGGATGCAATGAACGCTGCATATTCTTGTTCTCGCCCTAAAAGAAGTGAACTTTCACTGCGATATTCTCGCAGAGAACATCCTGTGTGCGGGCTGCATCGAAATTATCGGACAATCCTCCAAGGGAGGAAGGAGCTGAGACCACCGCGCACTACCCTTCGACCAATCCCAGTGAGTAGCTGTCGTAGCCAAGCAGAAGAATTGTCTACGCCATAGGGCGGAATAATGAACATATAAAGAGTGTAGAAAAAGCTCGGTGGCCAATAAACATCGTACCTTCCATAGTTTGAGGAGCAGCCGGATTCAGTACGTCGTGAGCATCGGCCACGGAGTATATTGGCCGTTGTCGCACGAGTTTGCTTATAAACCTACCGTAAGCTTTTATTTCATGTTAGCCTTACAAAGCATGCAATATGATCTATGCGCTTGATTTTCAACGTTATTCATGAACACTCCGATGGCAAAACGATACAAAACCCCGCAAGAATTCATGGCGAATTCTCTACGCGAAAAATATTTTTACACTGCAATCTCGTAAATGGTTACAGATTACATCCGCCGTTTGAAGAGGGACTGAAAATATTCTTTGTATTACAAACCGTAAGCGTCTGAAGCAGTGCAGAGAGGAGAAACTTGAATTTACCTCGCACGTTTACAGGAAAAGCGGAAAGGTTTACGGTTGCGAATCAATACAGAGGAGGCAAAGGCAATGTTGAACAGCCTCTGGTACGAACAGTGGTTTACGTAAGGTTGTCAATCACTGGAAGTTGTTCACGAATGCGTCTACTTAGGACATGCAATAACAGCAGATCCGGACCATAAAAGGGAAGTAACAAGAAGGAAAAGATTTTGCGATGGAGCGCACATGGAAAGTAGTTGCTAGTTGTGACTCACAGCTCACACCGATATCACTCAAGGGGAAAGTATGCACCAGTCGCATCTTACTGTACTGACCTAGGGGCTAAAACATGGAGGCTAACGCAAAGGGTTCCACTTTTGTTGAGAACGACGCATTGGCTATGGAACGAAAAATGGTAAGGTTAAGAGATAGGAAGCGCACACAGTGGGTCAGATAAATAACTCGTTACTGATATTCTAGCGGAAATCATGAAGATAAGGAAATGGGCATTGGCAGGAGATGTAATGCGAAGAGAGGATAATCGATGGTCGCTTAGGGTATGAAACTGTATTTCAAGGTGGGCGAATGAAGTAAATAATTTCGCATGGGTCAAGAGGACGCAGCAAGCACAGGACCGTGTTAATTGGACAAATAGGGGAGAAGCCTTCGCCCTCAAGAGAGTATAGTCCAGCTGATGATGATAATGACCTGGCGCTAGACGACGGCAGCTTTTTCAAATGGCGCGTCGGTCGCCTTAAATACATGCGTTAGCATTGATCGAAGATTTGGTTATGCTATATCGGGAATGCAAACATTCGAGCAATTAGATATCCTTGTTTAGAAAACTGTCATAATGTTATCGCATTAGTGCGATGGCCATAGCGGCCATTCCATAGGGCGCCCCCGCAATAACTTAATTCGGTGCGCTGTTTGGGCGACGTTCCCTGAACGCCGGCATTCCGACCCTGACCGAAAAGCGTTATTCCGCGGAAATCGAAAGCATTCGAATAGAAAATTTAGATGAGGGGACCTCTGCCCTTCGGAGCGATATGCTGCGTTTGTAATCCGCCGAGCGCTCGCAACCTGTCATATGTATTCGACTAAGCTTCTCTGTTAGGCGCATGACACCTTTTTATAGGCCCCCGCTGGTCTCCTCTGCCTCGCGGATTGGCCTTCGCGCACATAGCGTTTCCACCTAATAACGTCATTCTAAGGCGAAAGCCTTTATGGCGCATTTAGTCGGTTCCCGTCCGGTGACACTATAGCTATCAATCAAATGGAGTCACTATGACGTAATCAGAAAAATTAGTCTCCAACGAGAATCGAACGTTCATCCCTCGGATTCCCAACCGAGTGCTTTAATCAACTGCGCCACGCCCGGGATTTTTTTTCAGCTTGGTATTTATTACATGCTTTTGAATTCAGCGTAGTGCTATATATATATTATTTACAAATTAATAAGTCTGTATGCGAAAAGTCGAATTGAAACATAACACAGCACCACACAACTAGAATACGACTTAGCACAACTTGACTAAAACGGTAGCAAGGGAAGACAACTCATCAACAATGGCAGTCAGTCCGATAGTCACTATCTTCGTAAGTGTCTCTAAGCTGGTGCACCACCTGGCCGAAATGAGTAGCGGGGGAGACGAGAGGCTCAGCATTTCGATCCAACATACGCGTTTTCCACAAGCTGTGCAGTCCAAGGAGGAAAATCATCTCAAAGGGTTCGTGATCATGTTTGTTGGTTATTACGTAACGCACCCTCTTCATGGATCACTGCCTTGTCCTGACGGAAGGGCTAGCGAAACTCGATGAAGTCGTGAGGTCTGCTGTGTAGAGCCACCCAAGATAGACAGGTCACGGAAGAGAGTTCTGACAAAATGTGATTCAGTGGAGGAGGTAATGGCAACCCAGTCCAGTATTTCCTGCCAAGAAAACCCTATGGGCAGTGAAAATACCATTAATCATATGGCGCCGGAAGATGAGCCCCCCCAGGTTAGAACGCGTCCCACATGTTACTGGGGATGAACAATGGTCGATTCCTAGTAGCTCCAGGGTGAATGAAGCGGCTGGATTGAAGCCAAAGGGGCGCTCAGTTGTGGATCTGTCGGGAAGCGACCGGAAAGTTCGATGTTGCAAGGAGATATATCACGTAGCAACATGGAATGTAAGATCTATGACGCAAGGTGAACTGGATGTCGTCAAGCGAGAGATGGACAGGTTAAACATTGATATCTTGGGTATCAGCGAGCTCAAGTAGACCGGAATGGGAGAATTTAATTTCGCCGGTCATTATGTCTTTTATTCTGGACGCGAATCCAGCAGAAGGAAGGGGTCGATCTCATAGTAAACAGAAGAATGGGCAAAGCAGTGCTAGGGTACAACCGCAAAAGCGACCGATTGATTTCACTTCGAATCCAAGGTCACACTTTCAACATAAGTTATCCAAGTTCATGTACCAACCACTACTGCTGAAGAAGCTGACGTTGCGAGATTTTATATTGACTTGCATTGCCGTTAGACCGCACTCCATCATCAGACGTCCTTTTTCTCATAGGAGACTGGAATGCTAAGATAGGGAGTGAAAAATATCCGGAATTACAGGCAAGTTCGGTCTTGGTGAGCCAAATGAAGCTGGGCAGAGGCTAGTATAGTTTTTCAGGAAAACAACCTAAACATTCAACAGCACAAGAGGAGCCTGTACACATGAACTTCACCGGATGGTCTGTACAGGAATCACATTGATTATATTCTTTTCCGGCAGAGATGGAGAAGCGCTATACAAGCAGTAAAAACAAGGCCTGGGGCGATTGAGGCACCGATCATCAGCTTCTTGTTGCAAAATTTAAGCTTCGATTGAGGAAAACGGAGAAAATAGAAGGCCTTTAAGGTATGATCTGGATCAAATTCCATCAGAATATGCTGTGGAAGTGAGGCACCGATCTCAAGAATTTGATCTAGAAGACAGAGAACCTAAAGAGATGTGGACTGATGTTCGTGATCTAATTCAAGGAGTTGCTACTAAGGTAGTTCCAAAGCAAAAGAAATGCAAGAAAGCAAACTGGTTATCTTAAGAGGCTTTGTAAATAGCTGAGGAAAGGAGATGGCAAAAGTTATTGGAGAAAAAGAAAGATACAAGGTTCTCAACTCGGATTTTCAGAAAAAAGCAAGGAGAGATAACAATGCCTTCCTGAACATACAGTGCCAAGCAGTTGAGGACAAGAGCCAATTGAGGAACACAGGAGCTCCGTGTAAGACAAAGATATCAAAGGAAGCTTCTGTGCCAAGCTGGCCGTGATAAAGGACAAACGAGGCAGGGACCTCACTGAAACCTCAGAGATAAAGAAGAGGTAGAAGGAATACACAGAACTGTACATGAAGGATCCGGAGGTGCAAACCCAACAAAACATGGTTGTGATTACTGATCTTAAGCCGGGCATCCTGAAGAGTGAAGTTGAATGGGCCCTAGCCAATTTTGCTAGGAACAAAGCTAGCGGAATCGATGGCATTCCAGCTGAGTTGCTTAAAAACCTCAGCCATGACGCTGTTAACGTTCTGTATACATTATGTCAGCAAATGTGGACAACCCTGCAGTGGCCACAGAATTCGAGAAGGTCAGTTTACATCCCCATTCTCAAGAACGGCAGTGCCAAAGATTGTTCCAACTACCCCACGATGGCGCCTATTTCGCATGCTAGCAAGGTGATGTTGAAAATACTCCAAGGTAGGCTGCAGCAGTATGTGGATCGGGAGCTTCCGAACGTGCAAGCTGGGTTTCACAAGGGCAGAGGAACTAGAGACCAGATTGCCAACCTTCGCTGGATCATGGAAAAAGCAAGAGAGTTCCAAAAACCCATCTACTTCTGCTTTATTGATTATGCGAAAGCGTTTGACTGCGTAGATCACGGTAGATTGTGGCAAGCTCCCCAAGAGATGGGAGTTCCAATTAACTTCATCTGTCTCCTCAGGAACCTGTATGAAGGGCAAGAGGCCACAGTCAGAACTGGGCATGGTCTTACTGATTTATTTCCGATTGAGAAAGGAGTGAGACAACGCTGCATACTGTCACCCTGACTATTTACCCTATATGCTGAGTGCATCATGAGGAAAGCCGGTCTGGACGAGTCTTCAGCTGAAGTGAAGATTGCTGGAAAACGTATCAACAACCATAGATATGCGGATGATACCACTTTATTGGCAGAAAGTGAAGTGCAACTGAAGAGACTTCTGATGCGCGTACAAGAAGAGAGTGAGAAGTTTGGGCTTAGCGCCTTGCCCTATCAAGTACTGGAGCATCAATGGACAAGATTTGTGAGATTTTGTATTCTTCTGACCGCCGAAGCATTGACGCGTTTGAATTGCGGTGCTGGCGGAGACTCTTGAGAGTTCCTTAGACTGCTAGAAGATCAAATCAGTCGATATTGTTACGAGGCACGTCGAGATATTAGGAGGCGATGGTACGTCGTAGCCGCAACAGTTCACCGTCAGGGACACACTCACATGAGAACCAGACGTAGCTGCAGCGTCGTCTTTCTCTACTAGCCCAGCACTTCGTCATCGTCTCTTTCACTGCGTACCGTAACAATACCCCCCCGCGGAAGAAGCACAGTCCCGGTGCGTAGACCACACAGGTGAGCGCGAGATACAAGGTTCGAGACGGGCGACATGCACGACTTCTGGATGATGGTTTGCCGGAGAGTGGCGGTTCACAGGGATAATCTTGTACGTCACGTCGGTAAGTTGCCGAAGACCTGGTAAGGACCCACGTAGCGGGGCAGAAGTTTCTCACGCATGCCTACACGTCGAGCAGGGAGCCAGAGGAGTACGAGGAAGCCAGGAGGGTAGTAGGCGTCACGGTGCTGGAGATCGTAACGGTGCTTTTGAGAACGCTGGGACGCACGAAGCCGGTCTCGAGCAATATGACGGGCGGCATCAGCGCGGGCGACGGCATCAGAAGCGTAACTGCAGGAGGAATCGTCAAGAGGCAGTAAGGTGTCGAAGGGAAGTAGAGGGTCGCGGCCGAAGAGTAGGTAAAAGGGAGAGTATCCGGCGGTATCATGTCGTGAGGAGTTATAAGCGAATGTTATGAAAGGTAAAGAGATGTCCCAGTCACTGTGATGGTCAGAAACATACATTGACATCATATCGGTCAGGGTACGATTAAGGCGCTCAGTAAGACCGTTCGTTTGTGGATGGTAGGCCGTTGTGAAGTTGTGGCGCGTAGCGCATGAGCGCAGAAGGTCATTAACAACTTTATAAAGGAAGCAGCGACCGCGATCGGTGAGCGGTTGACGAGGAGCACCATGAAGCAAGATGACGTCATGCAAAAGAAAGTCTGCAACGTCGGAGGCACAGCTGGTGGGGATAGCTCTGGTTATGGCATACCGGGTGGCGTAATCAATCGCTACGGCAATCCATTTGTTCCCTGAAGTCGATGTGGGGAATGGCCCGAGCAGGTCGAGACCAACTCGAGAAAAGGGCTCAGTTGGAACTGCGAGTGGTTGCAGGGGCCCACTAGGGTGAAGAGATGGGGTCTTCCTGCGCTGGCACAGCTCACAGGCGGCGACGTAGCGACGAACAGAGCGGTAGAGGCCAGGCCAGTAGAATCGCCGTCGAACATTGTCGTATGTGCGGAACACTCCTAGGTGCCCTGCTGTAGGAGCATCATGAAGGTGCGCAAGAACAGCAGAGCGTAGATGTGTCGGGACAACAAGCAAAAGGTCTACACCATCTGGGCGCATATTGCGCCGGTATAATGTGTTATTAAGCAGCACAAACATACTGATGGGCGGATCGGTGCTGTCGTTGCGCAGGTGATCAATAATGGGGCGCAGGGAAGGATCACGACTCTGTTCGACGCCGATGTGGAGAAAGTTCGAAATGGACAAAACGCAGTCGTCAGCAGTATTGTCAGGAAGTTCAGGAGGGTCAACGGGGTGGCGGGACAAGCAGTCGGCGTCTTGATGTAGGCGGCCTGACTTGTACACAACAGTAAACGTGTATTCTTGTAATCGCAAGGCCCAGCGAACTAAGCGGCCAGTAGGGTCCTTAAGGGATGACAACCAACACAAGGCATGATGGTCCGTCACTATGCTGAAGGGCCGCCCAAACAAATAAGGGCGGAATTTGGTCAACGCCCAAACAAGTGCAAGGCATTCGCGCTCCCTAATGGAATAATTGCGCTCAGACTGGGTTAGAAGGCGGCTGGCATAGGCAATCACACGAGAGTGGCCGTGCCGGTACTGGGCAAGGATGGCGCCAATACCATGTCCGCTAGCGTCGGTGCGCAGTTCTGTAGGCGCAGACGGGTCGAAGTGCGCCAGTACAGGAGGAGCGGTGAGCGCGGAAATGAGCGTTGTGAAGGCCTGAGCTTGTTCATGGCTCCACGAGAAATTCGCGTTTTTCTGCAAAAGGGAGGTAAGGGGACGTGCTAGGTCAGCGAAGTTCCGAATGAAGCGACGGAAGTAGGAGCAGAGCCCGAGAAAATTTCGCACATCACTTGTATTACGTGGTGTAGGAAACTCGCGGACTGCACGAACTTTATCAGGGTGGGGCTGCACACCGTTTGCGTCAACCAAATGTCCCAGGATTTTGATCTGGCGGCGGCCGAAGCTGCATTTTTTTGCGTTGAGTTGAAGACCGGCGCGGCGAAAGACTGCCAGTATCGTAGAAAGCCGTTCAAGGTGACTTGTGAACGTGGGAGAGAAAACAACAACGTCATCTAAGTAGCATAAGCACGTTGTCCACTTGAAGCCACGGAGAAGCGAGTCCATCATGCGCTCGAAGGTCGCAGGAGCGTTACAGAGGCCAAATGGCATGACCTTGAATTGGTATAGTCCGTCGGGGGTGACAAATGCGGTTTTCTCTCGATCCCGTTCGTCGACAGCTATTTGCCAGTAGCCGGAACGCATGTCGATCGAGGAAAAATAGCTGGCACCATGGAAGCAGTCGAGGGCGTCGTCAATTCTCGGAAGCGGATAAACGTCTTTTTTAGTGATCTGACTGAGGTGGCGGTAATCTACACAGAATCTCCAAGTTTGATCTTTCTTTTTGACTAAAACGACAGGAGACGCCCAGGGACTGCAGGAAGGCTCAATAGTATTATTTGTCAACATCTTGTCGACCTCCTTCTGTATCACGTGGCGCCCAGGAAGAGAGACTCGGTAAGGCCTTCTGTGAATAGGGCTGGCATCACCAGTATTGATGCGATGGGTAACGACAGATGTCTGGGCCAAAGGTCGGTCGGCAAAATCAAAAATGTCCTTGTACGAAAGCAAAAGGTTGGAGAGAGCAGCGGCTTGCTGAGGTGTCAAATCCGGTGCTATCATGGGAGTAAAAAGGGTCGAACGAGTAGCTGATACGGGGGTTCAGACAGAGGCACAGGCTTGAGGGCAGAAACTTCGCAGTCAGCCAACGGAAGCAAGTCAGCGAGTGCAATGCCATGGGGCAAGACTTGGACAGAGCGGCTAAAGTTAAGGACGGGAAGATAGGTTCTGTTATCCGTGACGGTCAGGACAGTGTGAGGGAGTATGACGTTGTATGAGGGAGTATGAGGGAGTATGAGTGAGGGACAGTGTGAGGGAGTAGGAATAGCAGGAAACGGGGCCAAAGGAACATACATGGCAGCTTCGGCCGGCAGGCGAACAAACTCGACGGAGCAGAGGCGTAGCTTGATATCTGTGCGGTCGGAGCAGAAAGGCAGGTCTAAGCGAAGGAGGCCACTTGAACAATCAAACAGGGCAGAGTGCGCCATTAAAAAGTCGATGCCGAGGATCACATCGTGAGGGCAGCGGTCAATTACAGTGAAGAGCACAGGGGTAGTTCGACCAGAAATGCTCACGCGCGCAGTGCAAAGTCCCACGACGGCAGCGACGCCTCCATCGGCGACACGAACGGCTGATGAAGAGGTGGGTGTGACAACTTTTTTGAGTCGGCGGCGAAACGAAGAGCTGAGGACGGAAATTTGGGCACCAGTGTCAATGAGGGCGGTAACAGGCACACCATCTACACAGATATCTAGAAGATTGCGGCGATGAGCGAGGGTCAGCAGAAGATTTTCGGGCCGGGTCGTCAATGCAGCTTCACCTCCGGGAGCTGCATTGATCAGTTTTCCGGGAACGGGCCAGAGAAGTGAGGGGACGAGGAACGGTGAGGTAGGGGCGAGCGGGAACGGCGGGTCTGGGGAGACGGCGATCGGCTGGACATGCGCGGGGATGGCGGGTTAAAGTCACGAGAGGGCATATCACGGAGAGAGGTTGGGTGTGGTCCGTAGGCGGTGCTGCGATCATGATAGTAGCGAGGTCGAGGTGGCGGAACCCAACGGCTGCGGCAATGGCGAGAAATCTGGTTGGCACGTGAGCAGTTGAAGCAGATGGGTCGGTTGTCGAAGGTCCGCCCTTCTTCTGGGTTGTGGTAGCGTCGGGTAGATTCGGGGTATCGCGTCGAGAAGGGCGCAGTCGGAGAAGCAGCAGCTACCACCGGAACGGTGGGCTGGACAGATGGCTGTGCGGACGGCTGACCAGAGCTGAGGTTTACGTTCGCATTAAGGCCCACGTTCGCGAATTCTTGGCGAACGACAGCTTGGATTAGTGCTATAGTAGTATCCGCCGGCTGAGGTGTGAATGCGACGGGGGCCATTGCCTCCAGCTCTCTGCGAACGATCCTGGTCAAGTTTGGCTCATGGGACGGCTGCTGCAGTGTTGGCAGATCTTTGCACGAAGACGTAGCAACTGTGTTTGGCAAGCGGTCGAAACGGGGAGCAATACGACGGTGTTTAGCTTGCTCAAACCGCCGGCATAACTCGAGGACGGAGTCGACCGTCGTACAATCTTTGCAAAATAGAAGGTTAAAAGCGTCGTCAGCAATGCCCTTTAAGATGTGGCCCACCTTGTCACACTCGGGCATGGCGCTGTTCACTTTGCGGCATAGAGCTAGTACGTCTTGTATGTACGACAGATACGATTCGGTCGACGACTGTGCTCGCTGATGCCAGGTCCTTTTTAGCGCCGAGCTTGCGTCCGATTGGCTTGCCAAAGAGATCCCGAAGCTTCTCTTTGCACATGTCCCAGGATGTTATATCTTCTTCGTGCGTCTCGAACCAGAGGCGCGCCGTACCAGCCAGGCAGAAAATGACTTTGGCAAGCATCAACGTTGCGTCCCATCGGTTGTGCTTACTGACTCGCTCGTATATAGCGAGCCAGTCTTCGACGTCGATGTCATCGGTGCCGCAAAAGGTTCCCGGATCACGAGGCTGCGCAACGACGACAGTGGGCGCTGGTTGTGCCGCTGTAGAGGTAGCTGCGTCGGACTGCATAGTGCTAGCCACTACGGAGATCCAGCTTGTGGTATTGATGTCTAACGCAGCAGCTCCACCAAGATGTTACGAGGCACGTCGAGATATTAGGAGGCGATGGTACGTCGTAGCCGCAACAGTTCACCGTCAGGGACACACTCACAGGAGAACCAGACGTAGCTGCAGCGTCGTCTTTCTCTACTAGCCCAGCACTTCGTCATCGTCTCTTTCACTGCGTACCGTAACAATATTGTCGACCATAAACCCTGACTGCTCATTGGAGGGGGAAATTGTAAAGTTAAAGCTCAACTACTGTGGTAGTATGATGAGAAGAGAGGAGTCGCTGGAGAAAGATTTGTTGTTGGGAAAGGTTGAGCGTCACCGGAGAAGAGTAGGCAGTGAACGCGATGGTTAGATGGCATCCTCGAGGTGCTGCAGATGAAGTTATGTGATGTTAGGCAGATAGTGAGAGACCGGAAAGCGTGGCGTGATATGGTTCATAGGGCCACGAAGAGTCGGACACGGTTGAACGACTGAACTGAACTGAACTGGAGTAACGCACACTGTGAGAATTCAAAATAAAGTCTTTCTTCAATGTTCTTTGCAGAACGCCCCGAAATAACATTGCATCTTTGCAGGCAATAAAACAATGTTCGATGGTTTCAGGTATATCACATAACCGACCATTAACAGAAGAAACGAAAATACTTTTTTTTTCTGAAGCCACAATTTAACAGGCAAAACCTCAGCATGGAGTTTGAAGAAAAACGTTTTTGTAAAAGGCAAGATCGCCATTTTGCGCACCCTTTTTAACACATCATGCCCCATACAATTAGAATAGAGTGAACGATATAGGAGAGGCGGGAACAACATAGATATCAATTCTTTGGATAAATTTTTCCGTGAAACAGCGAATAAGTACTCATGAGAGAAGCGAACTGCCAGAAAACGCACTGAATCGTAAACATCTTTCATAAAACCAAATAAGGGCCGATTGGTGCAATTGGAGGAGACTACTAACTTTGGAAGAAGGTTCACAAGGTTAGCTTGCAGGTATGCTCTGTTGGTGGTAATGCCACGCCCGGGATCTCGAAAAGCGTACCATATTTGTTCTTGTCTACCGCGCGGATGATAGTAGCGAAGGCAATGAGGCAGCGTATAGTAATAATGGCATGGATAACAGCTGTGATGATAATGGCGGTGCATATTGTTGATAATGCTAATGAGAGAAAATCTGATATAACCTTTGCAGCAGCCACGCTCAGGCTCTCGCATTTCTCCTGTGTAAATTCAACAATGCTCTCGGAACTTTTACATTGTTCGTCTGTTATACGTTACCTCAATGCCAAATAGTCGTAAGATACTACATTTTATCAAAGACAAACCGATTATTTCATAAATTCATAGATATAACCAGTCTTTATAAAGTGCTTGCGTTGTCCAGGGACAGGGTGTGGAACTCTGGGTCCTACACCCTTAAACAACTGACAAATGTTCAGTGTTCCAATTTATAAGATAACACCTACTCTCTCCTATAGAGAGGCATCAGTAACATCGTTGATTAGAAAAACGTGTACATTTCAACAGTGCGTGAAAATATTTTGAGCAAGTTCACTAATTTCATATTGTAAAAACGCATGCGTGTGGTAACGCACAACTGCGATTTAAAAAGGCGACGATTTCTAGGAAAGCGCTTAATACTAAGCAGTTTACCTTGGTGCACAGCCCTGTGTAAGGTTCTAATACCAAAATCGGTTTCCTACTGTTAAAAGTCAATCAGCAAATAATTATTCGTGATTATTTGCGTGATTTTGTATAGCCATTATTTCTATCCCATATTGTTTCATGTGTCATACGTAGCAAATCTTTCGAGTAACGGTAAACGGTTCAGAAAGTAATACTATCTCTGCAGCCTAATTTGTTATCGTTGGCAGCCCCTCCAGAAGTCAAAATTACTCTCCTCTATCCTGTGGCGCCTGAATATTTTCAGCAACCATCCAATCTCCATTGACAGAATCCTTGATATCAAATAATTCAATAAAAACTGACTCTGGAACAGACAATTTTTGACGGCTGTGTAAGACAAAAAAGATATGATACGGTTTAACAGTCCTTTAAGGGACTGTTAAACGTTTTAAGGCTCTTTTTGTTTTGTACGCAAGCTTACCATAAGGCATAGTTCAAGGCTCTTGCTTTCAGAAAAACGCTGATGAAGACAACGATGTGCAATCTACACTGCGTGAGTACTAGCAGTGTAATACTGGTGTTATCGGCTACGATACTATAAATACGACGTTCAGTGCACGTTTCCAGCGGAGAATTCCTGGGTTGATCCAGTGCACTCCGCCGATATTCTGCAGCAGATGCCGCGGTCGTGCATGCCAGAGAAACCACTGTGTGTACAGCGACTATGCTCAGGTGTTTACAGTTTTCTTTCTCGTGATATGCCATCTGGATGAGAACGTCCATGCCAAAAAGGAATCAAATGAGATTTCTATTTGGCTAGGAATAAAGCTGCATAAAGTTGTTAGCAATACATTGTTTAGTTGTGACATCGTAGTATTCTTGAGACTGTGCACACGGCGATGTCTTGAATCCAATGGGGATAGACGCTTGTGTGTGAGTGAGTTACATCCACATAATGACGCGGTAGTGTCAGCAGGTTGTCACAATAATTCCTATGCTAACTACAACTAGCCGAGTAAATTCGTTGAGGTTGAGTTTCTAGCTGAGAAATCTGTATTCGCCGTGGACATTGTGCCGTGACTCTCCTCTGCTGTCGGAATTTGAGGATGCAATGCGGTTGCATAAAAACTACGTTTATTACATCAGCCCACCGTAGTAATGCTCCTGATATAAAGGCCACGGCATACAAGGATGTGTCTCTAAATGACTGGATGGAAAGCATTCTGCTTTCCAGCACCTTTAATATCTTTTATTATTCAGTTCCGTCGTTCAGTCGTGTCCGACCCTTCGTGACCCTATGAACCATGTAACGCCACGCTTTCCGGTCTCTAACTATCTTCCTAACATCACATAACTTCATCTGCAGTGCCTCGAGGATGCCATCTAACCATTGCGTTCGCTTCCTACCCCTTCTCCGGCGACCCTCTACCTTTCCCAACATCAAATCTTTCTCCGGTGACTCCTCTCTTCTCATCAGATGACCAAAGTAGCTGAGCTTTAACTTTAGAATTTGACCCTCCAATGAGCAGTCAGGGTTTATGGTCGACAATATCGACTGATTTGACCTTCTGGCAGTCCAAGGAACTATCAAGAGTCTTCGCCAGCACCACGATTCAAACGCGTCACTTCTTCGGCGGTCAGCCTTTTTCACAGTCCAACTCTCGCATCCATACATCACAACTGGAAAGACCATAGCACGAGTTATACGGATCTTGGTTGGCAGACTAATGTCTCTGCTCTTTACTAGGCGGTCAAGGCTAACCGTTGCTCTCTTTCCCAGAAGCAAGCGTCTCCTAATTTCATGGCTGCAGTCTCCTTCCGAGGTAATCTTGGAGCCCAAGAAGAGAAAATCTGTCACAGCTTCCACTTCTTGTCCATTGATGCTCCAGGACCTGATAGGGCAAGACGCCATGATCTTTGTCTTTTTAATGTTCAGTTTAAGCCCAAATTTCTCACTCTCTTCTTGTACGCGCATCAGAAGTCTCTTGAGTTCCACTTCACTTTCTGCCATTAAAGTGGTATCATCCGCATATCTAAGGTTGTTGATACGTTGTTGATTATTAATAGAGCTTACCTCTATATCTCACACTGTCGCTTCCAGGGTCAATATTGGCACAATTCGACCTTGAGTCATCGAGCGAATATGCGTTACGTAATATCACTTGACGCAATGTGGGGAGGCACGAGCTGTGCTCTCTAGCCTAAAACCCTTCAAGGAACGAAAATTAGCGCCACCTCCTCTCTCCTCCTCCGGGGCAGCCGGTCCTCCTCTCACGTTTCGACCGACGCGAAAAAAAAAGAGCAAGAATCCTCGAGATAAAGAGGCGTAGTGGTAATCAGCGGCTTCGACCCCGCTTTGCTGCCGTTGATATTGCACCGATGGATTGTCGGTCCAACCGGTAGGAGCAGACATAGAGAAATGCATGGTTGCACTATAATAGCTTTATAGCGTACCTGTGCAGCCATGCTTGCCTGTACCAAACACCAGGGTAGCCAATCTGGCCAGACATTACGTTCGTGTATTTCTTTATTGGTTTTACGAGTGTGGAAAACAATGATACTTTTACTCAAGGCTCTTGTTCAGGTTAATACGTTGCGCTCATCTATGCACAGATGGCAGTGTAACTTCATTATTCATTTTCTTTTTCATTTACACATTTATGCCATTTTTAAAAGACTACGCCATGTATTGTTTCGGGCCATTCTAAGGCGTTCCTACGCACCGTTGCACATATGTACAACACTTCTTGTATATTCCATGGGTATTTTTTTATATATGTGTAATTCTCTTGCAGGGCAGACTCTCTTCGTTCTCAAACGTCCAGAGCAGACGGGAGTTCCGCCAGCAGCACCTCCATTTCTCAACTTACACAAGAAAGAAGCACAGAAACCGAACACTGTGTCATGCTTTTCGATATATGCCAGGCATGTGCTCAGTATTTCCCAGATGCTCCTCATTTACTTTATCCTTATTTGATGTGCCCCTATTGCCACCGGCAATTTCCAGAAATGACCTCCTTCAGAAATCACCTCTTCACGCACAACAACAAGTAAGAATCCTGACCTTAGACTATTTTTATACTTGTGTCACCAGCTCGGTGTAACTGTTGAGATGTGCCTGTACGGAGCAGCGATTGTTGCGGATTGGACGAACCAAGCTGTTGTGGAGTCAAAATGTCACAGGCTTTTGCTTTACAGACTATGAATTACTTGGAGCTCTAATGTATAATCGGTTACGTCACATTACGTGTGCTCGGCTAAATAAATATTTTAAAGTATATCACAAGGACCGGAGCCAACCCTTCATACGCTTACAGACTAGCTTAAGTCTTTCAAATTTCGTTTTCGTTCAGTGCAAAGAATGCTTGCGAGATGTGTTCGTGCAATATGAGTGGTCAGACTAAAGTATATTTCCAATTGGAGTAACGTTTAAGCACGTAGGGTTTAAGCGCAATGTGCAAAAATACATTTATTACATTAAAGTCATGGCATTGTTTTCCAAACAAAACAACTTTCCTCATTGCTTGAACATTTTAGTAAGACAATGTTCTAATGCACATGTTAGAGTGACCAACATATGTTTATAAATTTTAAACATGGATATCGTGATTATGACTGGGGTTTTTTGGTTTCACTGTCAATATTCTACAGAGGTGAAAAATTGTCTACGAAAAACTCTACAAATTGGGAGGACGCTTAAGCTTCACAGGAAGAGAAGGCACTTTAGTACATTGAACATCGCCTAATAATTCGCAATGTCTGTTCTTAATTCTGTTAGATCATATTGGTAGTTTTCAAACTATCATTTCTGTAACATCAGTGCACATAAAAAAACATCTGTTGCGCCAGTTATGCTGTTCTGCGTGGCCTGTATCAAAAGTACTTGTGAAAATACGCCAGAACCTTTGCAATTCTAAGTCTGTAGAGTAAAGAAAGCTGCGTGATCGTTAAAGTTACACCAAAGAATCGCTGCTCAGGCAGGAAGCTAGTGACTCACGTGGCACGATTGAAAAGCTGCTGTCATAGACTTGTTGACTGGCTCGAGGAAGAGCATGGTGTACCCGGTGGCAACTGTTACGCCAGTTACCTTGCGCAGTGCGGCGCATTAAGAAGGACGAAGTGGAAGTGCGAGGTATGGTACTGTAATAGCCCAGACAATGACAGTTACACGTATTCGTGTATCATCCGTCTATTCTATAAATGATAAACCCATCCCCGTTACAATATTATTGTAAGCAATGCGCAGTACAACGCGTGCTCCACGCGAATCTATAAAGCACTTACTAGCAAGATATCTTCGTGGCCTGTACACTACATGCCAACCTAGCATTAAGGTGTGGGCTAGGACTCGAGTGGGTATAGTCAGGCTGATGATGATGATGATGGCAATTTTCGATGCAAAAATTTTCTGCTCATCGATGCAAAAATTTTCTTTGGTAGATACAGTATACTGAGCCCTCAACAACATGGTATCTGTTTACACAACTACACATCCTCCGCCATTCTATGTCTTGCTCAGAAAGTAAATATGACAAAGCAAGACAACAGGCTTTTTGCAGTTATCTGTATATACCTGAATATGGGGGCTTTCGATACTATCGACCACACTATATTACTGAAGAAAATAGTTTTCTACGGAATTCGAGGCAAGGCCATTTATTTATTACCCAGTTACATGAAACATCGGCAGCTCATGGTGAAAATAGCCTAAAGTCTTCAAGTCTATCAAAATAACTTATGGGGTACGGCAGGGATCAATTCCCGGGCCAATACTGTCCTCCTCATATATAAAGAGCTGCCTTATTTCACCGCATGTGCTAAATACCCTTATCTACGGAAATAGTAAGTGTGTAAGGAAGATGATACAGGAGGTTGCCATCACGCAGGAGGTTGCCGAGGCACTTCCCAGTTTTGGCCAGCCAGCGCCTCTCACGCCACATGTCGACCCTGTTCCATTGCACCGCTCGCCGTCCCCTCGCCGTCGGTCCTTGTCGCCAATGCGGCGTCGTAGCGTGACACGAGACTCGGAAAACAAGCAGCCGCAGTTCCTGGGGCACAGCTTGCACAGCGCGTGTAGTCACCGCGGACGTCTTATACGTCGTCGAGTTTTTAGTGCTTGCGTCATGCTCGCATGACTTAATTCTTGGCTGGGATTTCCTTTCCCGCCGCAATGCTGTTATTGACTGCGCCCGCGCCCACGTCGCCTTCTCTGCGCTCTGTGATGCGGTTCTTGACCATTCGACATCTTTTTCTTGAGCCAAACTTGTTGTCGCCGACGACACCGACATTGCGCCAAACTGTGCTGTGATTGTTTCCGTGTGTGTAGTTTTCTTTCGATGCGACTGTTCTTTTTGCGCCTTCTCCCATGTTCGGCTCTCGCCGTCACCTTCTTCTTCCCTTTGCTATCATTGATATTAACTGCGGTGCCGCTGACATAGTTGTTGCGAATGCCTCCACCGCTGTGGTCCCGCTACTTCGTGGAGAATGCCTTGGTCATGTTGAAGTTTCTGACCTCATCTCGCCGTTTGAGATTAATGGGCATCTACCACAAAGTGCCCACGTAGCCTCCGTAACGCCGATTACTGAGTCTTCCGATATACCAAGTTGGGACCTTTTTCAATCGTCTGTGGCCAGTGACCTCAACCCGACTCACCGTGAACAACGGTTTGCTCTCCTCAACCAGTTCCGTTCTTCGTTTGATGCTCAGACGACTTCCTTGGGCCGTGCGACTGAGGTTGTTCACCACATCGACACCGGTAGTCATGCCCCTCTTCGCCAGCGCCCTTACCGTGTTTCGCTACGGAGCGCCGTGTTATTGCGGACCAAGTCGACAACATGTTACAACGTGGTGTAATTCAGCCTTCATCTAGTCCGTGGTCGTCTCCTGTGGTACTTGTGAAAAAGAAGGATGGCTACATAAGATTTTGCGTTGACTACCGCCGTCTTAACAAAATTACTCGTAAAGACGTACCCACTACCCCGCATTGACGACGCCATCGATTGTTTACAAGGAGCCGAGTTCTTTTCGTCCCTGGACCTAAGTTCTGGCCATTGGCAAGTCCCTATGGCTGAGTCTGACCGACCCAAGACCGCCTTTGTTACCCCTGATGGCTGTGATGCCGTTTGGTCTTTGCAATGCTCCTGCTATGTTTGAGCGAATGATGGACAACATATTACGCGGCCTTAAGGGGAACATTTGTCTTTGTTATTTGGATGACATCGTCGTTTTCTCTACCGATTTTCCGACGCACCTCGTCAAAATCCTGAGCTGTCTCACTGGCGCCGGCCTCCAACTTAACCTGAAGAAATGTCGTTTTCGCGCCCGCAAGCTGACAATACTGGGTCATGTCGTGTCCAAAAATGGCGTCCTGCCCGATCCTGACAAGCTACGTGCGGTCACTGAATTCCGGAAACCGAAGTCTGTTAAAGAGCTGCGCAGCTTCGTCGGCCTATGCTCATATTTTCGCTGTTTTGTCCGCAATTTTACTACCATCATTGCACCGCTTACAAAATTGCTGAGTGGTCCCGCCGACTTGTCTACATGGACCCCACTCTACAACAATGCTTTCACTACGCTGACGCCTACTAACTTCACCGCCCATTATCCGCCATTACGACCCTTCCGCTCCTACAGAGGTACATACTGACGCCAGCGGCATCGGCCTGGGTGCTGTCCTCGCTCAACGCAAGCAAGGTCTTTCCGAATATGTGGTTGCTTACGCTAGCCGAGCGCTAACGAAAGCTGAATCTAACTACACCGTCGCAGAAAAGGAGTGTCTTGCAATTGTGTTGGCCTTAACGAAATTTCGCCCTTATTTATATGGCCGCCGCTTCAACGTCATCACCGACCACTGTCGTGACGCTGGGGCTACGTCGACCCGGCCTTCACTTGGTAGCGTGCAGAGACTCGGGGTTGAAGTAGGATTGAATCTTCGAAGTTGGTGAAATATGTACAAGCAGGTTTAATGGCACGTTGAGAAACTTATTTACAAGATTATTTACACGAAAAAGAAGGGTACATCAGCAAAATGACAAGCGTTAAGAGTTCATAGCGAGAAGCGACTGGATGAGCCGTTTACCCAGGGCTCAGAGCGACATTTCGTGCTCTGCAGCGTCCTTAAAACCCCCTATGTCCAGCCCCTCTCTGAAGATGCTGACCAACCAAATCCAGGGCACGCCCCTCAGATATCGGCATCCAATCGAACACATCACTGCACTGATGGTCTGAAGCACTGACTGGCCCGGCATTGTTTCGTTGAGCCGGGTCACTTGTTGGCGGGAAAAGCTTGGGAACGGCGAGGAGGTACATTTCTATTCTTCAGCCAAGAATCGATAGGCAGCTGGTTCCGGCAAGTGGATTTACTTCTCAGAAACCCAAGTGCACGTGGGCGCCGCATACGCTCCCAGCATTGTCCGTTTTCAACAATTGCAAATCTTTCCTGCATTCCCGGGAAATCATTTAATGGCCGTATGCGTCATGCTCCTTTCTTGTCCTGCACGTCAGCGGACATGTCACTCTGTCGTCTCCTTTGGATAGGAGGCATTCATCACTGGAGGATAGCACTTCTTGACTGGAAGGGTGAACAAAAGAAAGAAAGCACTTCCTGCTATTTCCCGCAGGGGGACGTTTCTTTGTGTTTTTCCAGACGTTCTCTTGACAGGGTCAATTTGGCATTTGCAGGGTGTCCACAAAGCAAAACAGGCTTACAAAAAGGATTTATGGAAACAGGCTCACTTAGAGCCATTGGACCATCACCACATATCCACAGCACTTATCCATGCCCACAGGCGAACAATAGAGCGCGCAAATGCGGATGCATGGTCGTAACAGCCTCCTCCCCCGCCAGAAGAGTCTCGGAGGGCAGCAGTCGCAGCTGCTGCATGAAGAGACAACTTAATGGCCTGCACGTGAACGCTTGAAGCTCGCTGTTGCTTGTCGCGTTGTCTTGATTGTCGTAGGCCAAATTGCTCGAGCTGTCTGAAACTCAACCACATGTCGAAGCAAGCACTCGGCTCCCGTCTGAAGAGACCAGGTCAAAAGAAAACTGCCATTGTTGTTCGAGAAAAGCCCACTCTCAAGACGTTCAGGACCCACGTATTCCTAGAAAACCAAACGTGCTGCTTTACATAGTCACACATATACAAGCGCACGAGAAAAAAAAATAAAAACCTGATTATCAATTTGGATACATGGTGAGGAACATCTCGGACCGCTTAGAAAGAGCGGCTAAGCGCGTCCGCATTCCCATTTAGCTTCCCCTTTTTGTATCTTATTTCAAAATTGTACTGCTGTAAAATCAAGCTCCACCTAAGAAGGCGACTGTTCTTCGATGTCGCAGTTTGCAGCCAAGCCAGGGGACAATGGTCCGTCTCTACGGTGAATTTGGCCCCTCCAAGATAGCACTGCAATTTTTGAATGGCCCATACAATGCAAGCGCACTCTTTCTCTGACGCGCAATAAGCCCTCTCTCTAGAACTCAGTTTTCTGCTCAAGTAGAGCACGGGGTGCTCATTACCGTCGTCATCTCTCTGGCAGAGAACAGCACCTAGCCCTCGATCACTGGCATCACACTGGACCGTGAATTCTCGGTCATAGTCTGGAGCTCGCAATACCGGACGGCTAATCAGCACAGCCTTCAGGTTTACGAAGGAGGCTTCCTTTTGTTCGTCCCAGACTACATTTGTCGGTTCTGTCTTGCGGAGAGCGTCGGTCAGAGGGCTAGCCAAAGCTGAATAGTTAGGGATGTAGTGATTGTAGTACCCAGTCAGACCCAGGAATGCTCGAATTTCCGTCTTCGTGCTCGGCCGCGGGTAGTCTGCTACCGCAGAAATCTTAATCTCGCTGGGTTTCCTGAAACCTTGACCTACATTGTGACCCAAGTAGTCCACGGTCGCCCTTGCCAGGCAACATTTCTCGGCCTTTACGGTTAGTCCAGCTTGACGCAAAAGGCTCAGTACAGCTCTTAGATGTACCATATGGTCCGCCCATGAGTCGGAAAAAACCGCAATGTCGTCCAAATAAGGCACCGCGAATGTTTCACACCCCTTTAAAACCCTATCCATGAGTCGGGAAAAACAAAATGGAGCATTTTTGAGCCCGAAACTCATCATTGTTGGCTGGTAGCTGCCCGTCGGAGTGACGAAAGCCGCGTATCTGCTGGCGCGTTCAGTGAGCGGTACTTGCCAGTATCCTCGAGTAAGGTCCAGCGTAGTCACATATGCCGCTCTACTGACCTGTTCTACTCTCTCCTCAATATTCGGAATAGGATACACTTGATCCCTGGTGAGAGAATTTAGCTTTCGGTAGTCTACCACAGGCCTAGGGTCTTTACCTGGAGCTTCTACTAAGATCATAGGCGAAGCATAATCGCTTTCCGAGGGTTTTATTACTCCCAATTCCAGCATGCGAGTTACTTCCCTATCCAGAATTTCTCTTTGCCTTGGAGAAAATCGGTAGCACCTTGATCGCACTGGCACGTCTGAAGTCAGCTCAATATCGTGCTCAGTCAAATCAGTTCTGCCTGGCCTGTCCACGAAGCAGGCCTCAAACTCTGTTATTATCTCGCCCAGATCGGACAGCTGGGATTTCTTTAGTTCTCCTCTCTGCTCCGTCTTTTTGAGAAGCTCCTGAGCGTTGCTTCCTTTTCCGCTGAGGCAAATCAAGTTGTCCCCCATCTCCTCGGGAAGGTTTAACGTTAGATTTACCACGGCTTCCCTCTGCACATAAGGCTTCATAAGATTGCAATGATAAATGCGCACTTCTTTACGCCTACCGGGAATTTTCACTGCGTAGTTAGTGTTAGAAAGCTTTGCAACGACTTCAGCCGGTCCTTCCCACTGTACTTCGAGCTTATTCTGCCTTGAACTTCTCAGCAACATCACCTGGTCCCCGATACAAAACGTCCTTTGACGGGCTGTCTTATCATAGTACACCTTGGAACGAGCCTGGGCTGACTTCATGCTGGCCTCAACGAGTTCCTTAGTGTTACGTAAGCGATTCAAGAGGTTCAGAATGAATTCTACTACTGTTGGGTCTTCTCCGCGCCCCTCCCAGGCTTCGCGCACCATTCGCAAAGGTGAGCGCAGTGACCTTCCGTACACCAACTCGGCTGGGCTAAATCCAGTGGATTCGTGCGGCACTGACCGCAAAGCGAAAAGCGCTGCAGGCAGGCAGGTATCCCATTCGCGCTTGTTTTCATAGCACAGTCCCCTCAGGACTCGTTTGAGAACAGAGTGCCATCTTTCTACGCTGTTGCTCTGCGGATGATGGATCGAGCTATGCACTACCTTAATGCCGCATCGCTCGAGAAATGAGGTGGTGAGGACACTCGTGAAAACGCTACCCTGATCACTTTGGACCTCGGAAGGGAATCCAACTCGTGCAAACACTGACAGCAGCGAATCCACTACACTCTCGGACGTCACCTCGCGCAGCGGAACAGCCTCTGGAAACTTTGTGGCTGGGCATAACATAGTGAGGATATAACGGTACCCTGACTCTGTCACAGGAAGTGGCCCAACTACATCTATTACTAACCGGTGAAACGGCTCGGTAATGATTGGTACTAACACCATCGGAGCTTTCCACTTATCTTGCGCCTTTCCAACCCGCTGGCACGTGTCGCATGACCGTACAAAATTTTCCGTGTCCTTAAAACATCCAGGC
Organism: Amblyomma maculatum; assembly: GCF_055883805.1. Classification (NCBI taxonomy): domain Eukaryota; kingdom Metazoa; phylum Arthropoda; class Arachnida; order Ixodida; family Ixodidae; genus Amblyomma; species Amblyomma maculatum. The sequence continues at coordinate 103,735,564 of NC_139354.1, forward strand.
CAATAGTATTCTTGCAACAGCCTCTGCTTTGTTTTCTTTATTCCAAGGTGACATGACCACGAGCTGCCATGGGAAAGTCGCAGTAAGTCTCCGCGGTACTTTTGGGGAACGACTAATTGGTCCCGCTCTACTCCGCGCTTATCCTTGAATAAGCGATACAGCACTCCCTTTCTCATCTCGAAAGAAATATTGTTTGCTGTCTTAGTGGCGCGGTGGCGCTCCCTTATCTCCTGTATCTTGGGATCATTGGCTTGCTCTATAGCTAAGTCCTCTCGGGTTCCACTTAAAAGTCTCGTGAGATTACCAGACACTGGCGGCAAGAGGTTACTCTCAAGAACGTCCTCATTCCGCGTCTCATCAAGCTCCCTTTCAAGTTGACATATCTGAGATGCCTCGCTCTCAAAGTTTTCTGACCTGCTATCTTCCGCATTTACCACTGTTTTAACTGCCGTTTCCTCCGCTGTGGATTTTTCTGGAATGAGCAGTGTAGCTAGTTCTCGCGCCTTTGAACGTGTTAAAGCTTGCACAACTCTGTCTCCGAAAAGGATGCCCCTCTTTCGCAGCAGCATGTCCGATTTGTTGGAGAACAAATACGGATAGCACTTAGGAAGCTTTCCTGAAACGGCAGCCTCGGTTGTTAATTCGCCGAAAGGGCCCTCGATGACCACGTTCGCGATCGGCAAGCACACACTCTGTTCCTCAACTACCTGTCGGATCCATGCACACTGTCCTGTATAGTCGGAAGGCGATACATACGCCGGATGGACAACATCCATCGTTGCGGCCGAATCGCGCAGTACCTTGCAAGGCTTCCCGTTGACTACTAGGTCATGCAGGTAGGGTTCTAAAAGCTGCATATTTTCATCGCAGTCCCTGACATGCGAGAAAGCAATCTTTTCTTTCCGGCAGTTGACGGCAATGTGACCCTGCTCATTACACCTAAAGCATGTGAGCGGCTTCCTAGCCTCAAGCTTATTCTTTGTGTTCTGCACGTTGGTCACTTCCCCACTTTTCTCACTGCCGTCCTTTCTAGGGAATTTGCCTGAAGAAACCTTCATTTCTTCGTTTCCAACTCTAGCAAAGTGCCTTTCCTGACGGTTTTTCACACTGAACTTGGGATTGCGGGGCCTATCCACTGCTGGGTTGCTGAATTGTCGGCGCGAAGCATACTCCTCAATAAGTTCGGCAGCTTCAGTTGCCGACTTAATTTCGCCTCGGTCCTGTAACCAATTTCTTTCTTTTTCTGGGAGGCAGTTATAAAACTGCTCCAAAAGAATTCGCTCGACTACAGCGTCCCTATCACTGTAGGAATCTGTGCTCTTTAGCCACTCGCCCAAATTTACTCTTAAATTGTACAGGAATTCAGGGTAACTCTCGTCCCTGGATTTAGTAGCGTTCCGAAAACGTTGTCTGAACGCCTCGGCGCTAAGCCTATACTTTCTCAGAAGGCAAGCTTTGACCTTCTCGTAGTTGTCCGCGTCCTCCTTGCTTAGCCGCGCGACAACCTCCGCTGCCTCGCTGGGCAGAACCGTCAATAATCTCTGAGACCAAGTGTCTCGCTGGAAGGACAGCTTTTCGCAGGTTCGCTCAAAGTTAGCCAGATACAGACCGATATCCCCTGATATCACATATGGCTGCATGTACTTTGACATCTTGAAACCTGCCTCCTTGTTGAGACGAGGTACCGCTAGCTGGGGACAATCGCCCGACCTCTTGCTCAACTCTAGTTCTAATTTCCGGAGCTCAATTTCTTGGTCCAGCTTTTTTGCTTCTCTTTCAAGCTTCTCACGTTCGTGCTCCCTTTCCTCTTTTTCCCTCTCAAGTTCACGCTCCCTTTCCTCTTTTTCCCTCTGACGTTCGCGCTCCCTTTCCTCTTTTTCCCTCTCAAGTTCACGCTCACGCCTCTTTTCCTCTTTTTCCCGCTCTTTCTGCTGTCTGAGCTGCTCCTCCTTTTTTTGGGCGATGAGGTTCCATGCTTCACTGAGCTCTTCATCATCGGCTCCCAAATCTGTGATTGCCTTTATAATCAAAGGTTTTCGTGCCAAACCACTTGTATCAATTCCCAATTCCTCACACAATTGCAACAGTTCCGGTTTCTGCAGCTTTTGTAGGTCCATGATCGCTCCGAGTGTCGGCTACTTCCAAAACAACAGTGCAAACTACCAAACCTAAAGGCGTTTCAACACTTTTTACCAGTTCTAAAATCTAACCCTGTTCTAGAACCTGGTCCGCATCAGAAGAAAAGCCAAGCACTCACCCACACATGCGATCGATGTTCCGAGCTGCTTTCTTGTTGGCCGATTGTTGCTCCTGCTTGTTGCTTGAGATGCCACCTCCGATCAAAAGATGTTCTGGCTTGTAGATTCTGATCCACCTCGAATCACCAGATGTTGTAGCTTGTAAATCCAGATCCCAACGCTGGTCACCAGTTGTCGTGACGCTGGGGCTACGTCGACCCGGCCTTCACTTGGTAGCGTGCAGAGACTCGGGGTTGAAGTAGGATTGAATCTTCGAAGTTGGTGAAATATGTACAAGCAGGTTTAATGGCACGTTGAGAAACTTATTTACAAGATTATTTACACGAAAAAGAAGGGTACATCAGCAAAATGACAAGCGTTAAGAGTTCATAGCGAGAAGCGACTGGATGAGCCGTTTACCCAGGGCTCAGAGCGACATTTCGTGCTCTGCAGCGTCCTTAAAACCCCCTATGTCCAGCCCCTCTCTGAAGATGCTGACCAACCAAATCCAGGGCACGCCCCTCAGATATCGGCATCCAATCGAACACATCACTGCACTGATGGTCTGAAGCACTGACTGGCCCGGCATTGTTTCGTTGAGCCGGGTCACTTGTTGGCGGGAAAAGCTTGGGAACGGCGAGGAGGTACATTTCTATTCTTCAGCCAAGAATCGATAGGCAGCTGGTTCCGGCAAGTGGATTTACTTCTCAGAAACCCAAGTGCACGTGGGCGCCGCATACGCTCCCAGCATTGTCCGTTTTCAACAATTGCAAATCTTTCCTGCATTCCCGGGAAATCATTTAATGGCCGTATGCGTCATGCTCCTTTCTTGTCCTGCACGTCAGCGGACATGTCACTCTGTCGTCTCCTTTGGATAGGAGGCATTCATCACTGGAGGATAGCACTTCTCGACTGGAAGGGTGAACAAAAGAAAGAAAGCACTTCCTGCTATTTCCCGCAGGGGGACGTTTCTTTGTGTTTTTCCAGACGTTCTCTTGACAGGGTCAATTTGGCATTTGCAGGGTGTCCACAAAGCAAAACAGGCTTACAAAAAGGATTTATGGAAACAGGCTCACTTAGAGCCATTGGACCATCACCACATATCCACAGCACTTATCCATGCCCACAGGCGAACAATAGAGCGCGCAAATGCGGATGCATGGTCGTAACACCACCATGACCTCTGCTGGTTGGCTTCTCTGAGACCCTCCTGGGCGCATCGGCCGCTGGGCTCTTCGCCTTCAAGACTTTGACTTTGAAGAGATATATCGATCGGGACGCAAACACTCCGACGCTGACGCCTTATCGCGCTCGCCGCTGCCTTCTCCTGCACCCTCGCAATCGATATCCGAACCCTCCGTTGCAGCTCTCACCTCCGACAACCTGCCTTTTGAACAACGCCAGGACCCCTGGATATCTTCGCTCCTAGACGTCCTCACCGCGTCCTCAACGTCTTCATTCCAGCGAGCCCTTCGTCGCCAAGCTTCCCATTTTACGATCCGGGGTGGTCTTCTGTACGCAAAAGCTATCGCCCGGATGGTCGCAAATGGCTCTTGGTCATTCCCCGCCATCTTCGCACAGATATGTATGCCCATCACCATGCCGACCCGCAAAGCGCACATGATGGCCTGTTGAAGACATACGAGCGTCTTCGCCAGCGGTACTACTGGCGGGGATGTACAACTTCGTCCGCCGCTATATTCCGTCCTCTACTGCTTGTCAGCAGCGGAAGTCGCCTCCGCGCCCCTCCGCCTGCCCATTACAGCATTTGCCTTATCCAGCGTGACCCTTTGATCGTGTCGGCATCGACCTCTATGGTCCGCTTCCATCTTCGACATCAGGCAACCGCTGGATAATAGTCGCCATGGATCACCTCACTCGCTTTGCGGAGACTGCAGCCCTGCCTACGGCTAGTGCTCGTGACGTCGCCTTCTTCATCCTGCGTCACTTCGTTCTACGTCACGGGGCTCCTCGTGAAATTCTCAGTAAACGCGGCCGCGTCTTCCTATCTCAAGTGGTCAGCGCGCTGTTGGAAGCTTGTCAAACAATACATCGAACCACCACAGCTTACCATCCTCAGACCAACGGCCTCACAGAAAGGTTTAACCGAACGCTTGGTGATATGCTCGCCATGTACGTTTCTTATGACGCGTAAATTGGGATCAGGTGCTTCCATACATCACCTATGCCTATAACACAGCGTCTCAGGCAACGACTGGATTTTCCCCATTCTTTCTGCTCTATGGTCGTGAGCCTTCCTGTCTACTGGACACCATACTTCCTTACCATCCCGGCAGTTCAGAGTACAGTTCTCTTTCTGCTGTTGCCCGTAATGCTGAGCAGTGCCGTCAGCTGGCGCGCTCATTCACGTCGGACATTCAAGATCTTCGCCGACATGAGAGCGATCACGGAAAGCCCGCTGCTGACTTTCCTACCAACACCCTCATTTGGCTGTTTGTTCCGGCTGATTCAAAATTCTCTGCAAAGTATAATGGCCCTTATCGCGTATTAGAGCGTACATAACCAGTTAACTACGTCGTGGAGCCGGCAACGCCTTCTTCAGACCACCGTCGCCGCGGGCGAGAAGGTGTTCACGTCAGTCGACTTAAGCCATACTACGACCTCCTTGTCATACCCTCGCCCTAAGTCGCCAGGATGGCTCCCTCTTTCTGCCGGGGCAATTGTAAGGAAGAAGATGATACAGCACAGAAGCTAACGACAATGAAGAAGCTGATCAGCTGGCTCGCGCACTGAGAGCTCGGACCGTTTTGTTCGGACGATATTGTGCCTCGCTATACGATCGCCTTGTGTCACCGGTCGCCGTCTCCAGTTCTCCGAATAACTCCCAATAAACCCCTCTTCACGTGTACTATATGGACGGCTGATAACCTGGCGGAATCGGAGATACCCTAAAATATTAAACTTGAAAGTTGGCAGCCTGGATTCAATTCAGTAAATTAACTGTTAACGCAAAAACGACTAAGTATATTGTCACGTAGGGTGACAAGGTCGACGACACAAATGAAGGGTCGATGATTGCACTGAAGAAACTCCTTATTGGGCTGACTTGCGCCCGCAAAAGAACTAAGCAACTCGGCGGCGGTGATAGCAACAAACGTGCTCGTCGGTCGTCGGACAAAGAATGCTCGTCACACTCGTCAACGCTAAATTTAAAGGCTGCACAGAACAATCTAGATAACGTCGCAAACAGCTACCAGCACGGGCTGGAACATTGTGGAAAGACACCCAAGTGGCCGGAACCTTCGAGACAGATCTCGGTGCCTCTTGCGCTACAACAAAACTGATAAAGGTGACTCGCGACATCGAGCATTAAAAAAGATTACGGAACTGATACGCGGTCCAGAATCAGAGTGATAAGCCTGCATGCCAGCGGCTGTTAAAAAGCAACAAATACTGTTCTGAAGGTTTCGCGGCATTACTCCTCCCTTAAAAAAACATCGCCTCGATGTTCCAAAACAAGGAACTTAAACATAAACACTGCGAAGTTTAAACACCACAGATTCTTTAACGCGCGAAATATGGCTTCAGTCGTACATGTACAATTTCTGGGCGTGCGCGTCGCCGTTGTGATGCTGACGTTCCGTCGGGAATGACTTCATAGTCCAGTGGTCCCACGCGGCGAAGGATTTTGTATAGCCCAAGGTATCGACGCAACAACTTTTCACTTAATCCGCGACGGCGAATTGGGGTCCAAACCCACACTTAGTCTCCCGGATTGTACTCTGCGTGGCGTCGTCGTAAATTGTATCATCGGCTGTCGGTGCGCTGTTGGTCTTTAATACGCAGCCGTGCGAGTCGTCGGGCTTCCTCAGCACGCTGCAGGTAGGCGGCGACGTCAAGGTTGTCTTCGCTGGTTACGTGCGGCAGCATTGCGTCGAGCGTTGTCGTGGGCTCCCTGCCGTACACAAGCTTAAACGGGGTCGCTCTGGTCATCTCCTGGACTGCCGCGAAGATCAGATACGCGAAGATCACGTACGGCAAGATGGCATTGCAGGCGGCGCTTAAGTTCGTCGAAGGCTTCTCCTTGCGGCGCTTCCCATTTAAAAGGTACGTCAGCCTTTGTAAGCTGTGTCAACAGCTCGGCGATCCGCGAAACGTTTCTGACAAATCGTCGATAATAAGCGCACAGCCCAAGGAATCGGCGCACAGCTTTCTTGTCGGCAGGCGGTGGGAATTGTGCGATTGCAGCTGTTTTCTCCGGGTCTGGGCGAATGCCGTCCTTGCTAACGATGTGACCTAGGAACCGGAGTTCTTCGTAGGCGAAGTGACACTTCTCTGCTTTTAGCGTTAGTCCCGATGACTTGATGACTTCCAGCACTGTTTGTAGCCGTTTTAGGTGGTCTTCAAAGTTTGACGAGAAGACAACAACGTCGTCCAAATATACCAAACAAATTTGCCACTTCAAGCCTGCCAGGACTGTGTCCATTACTCGTTGAAATGTGGCTGGTGCGGAGCAGAGGCCAAATGGCATCACCTTGAACTCAAAAAGACCATCCGGTGTGATGAATGCGGTCTTCTCGCGATCTCTTTCGTCGACCTCAATTTGCCAATATCCGCTCTTCAGGTCCATCGATGAGAAGTACCTTGCATTGCAGAGCCGGTCGATAGTGTCGTCGATGCGGGGAGGCGGGTTGACATCCTTTTTCGTTATGCTATTCAAGCAGCGGTAATCAACGCAGAAGCGAAGTGTGCCGTCTTTCTTCTTCACCAAAACGACTGGTGCCGCCCAGGGGCTGTTCGATGGCTGGATTACGTCATCACGCAGCATTTCCTCAACTTGATCGCGAATGGCCTGGCGTTCTCGCGGCGATACACGGAAAGGGCTTTGCCGCAGAGGTCGGGCGTGTCCGTCCGTTATTATGCGGTGCTTGGCCAGTGGTGTTTGTCGTACCTTCGATGATGACGAGAAGCACTCCCCGTAGCTTCGAAGCAGACTGAGAATCTGGTCTTTCCTGCTGTGGGTCAATGCCGGGTTGATGTCAAATTTGGGCTGACGGAATAGGTTCGGTGCGTCTTCCAGCGTTTGGTCGTGGAGGGTGAATACATCTTTGAGGTCCTCTAATTCGTCCAGAAAAGCGATCGTCGCGCCCTTGTTGAAATGCCGGTATTCTTCAGGGAAGTTTGTTACAAGAACCTGAGCTTGTCCTCTCTGGAATTTAGCGATGCCTCTTGCGATGCCGACACCTCGTTCCAAGAGCAATTGGATATTTCCTTCGACGATGCCTTCAGCGGTTTCGATGTCTGCGCTACCTACGCTGACTGTGACGCTTTATCGTGGCGGCACGGTCAATTCTCCGTCGAGGACGTTTAGAGCGACGTGTTGCGTCGAAGTCGTCGTAGCAGGTATGGCTTTGTCTGCAGAGAGCTTGATGAGCTTGGATCGGAGGTCGATGATAGCCCTATTTTCATTTAGGAAGTCCATGCCTAAAATCACGTCGCGGGAACACGGCTGCAAGACCACAAAGCTGGTGGGGTAAGTACGACCATTTACGGTCATTCTTGCAGTACATCGTCCCGATGGAGTAATCAGGTTGCCACCTGCAGTGCGAATCAGCGGGCCATCCCAAGCGGTTGTAACTTTCCTGAGATGGGAGGGTAACGGTCCACTGATGACTGAATAGTCAGCTCCGGTGTCTACAAGGGCAGTGACTCTGCGACCGTCGATATCAACTTCAAGGTCACTTGTTCGCGTCCTCGCATTGCACGTGGGCCTTAGTGTCCGATTTCGTCTCCGTCGTTTCTTCAGGTCATGGCCGGGGCATACCGTTGTTACTTCGCTGGACGGCGGTGTCTGCTTGCATTCTGGTCGTGTTGTCGATGTCATCGTGTGGAGCTGCGATGAGATGGTTGCGTCTTCGTGAGTGGTCGTCGGCGGCGGAGGATCTTCGTCTTTTCGCTGTTGAGCAACCTCACCTCCAAAGGTTGCCGCCTTTAGTTTCCCCTACGGGGGCTAGGAGACCGTCCTTGCACGTAACCGCGGCCCGGCGACGCAAATCGGGCATTGTACGGTGATGGGGAGCATGACAGACGCCTTGGCGACGAGTGCTCTCCGCTGCGCAGGAATTCGTTGATTTCCTGAGGTCGCTCGCAGGGCGGGGTGGTTGGGCGTCGACAGCGAAACCACGGAGGCCGATACGCCTGTACGGGCTGTGTCCTGCCTCACCACAATGGAAGCAGAGCGGTCGGTTGTTTGCAGTCCTCCAGGCGTCGCACTTTTTGGGGCTTGGGGGTCGTTGGTAGGCTTGGCGGGTGGGGACCAAGGGGCGGCTTTCGGAAGCAGAATGGTAGCGACGAGGGCTTGGGAGGTCGCGTCGGGGTGCAGGACGACATAATGCAGCTGCATAGTCCATCGCTGATGATTCATGCTCTAGAGCCGTGGGAGTCGTCGCTTTAGGAACGCCCAGCGCCTGCTGAACTTCTTCACGGACGACGTCAGTGAGCGTCGCCGCCTGGGGTTCTAGCGATGATGGTAGCATTCGGCGGAGCTCCTCTCGCGCGATCTCCCGGATGAGGTCCCGAAGGTTCTCTCCGCTTGCAGATGCGTTGGGGTAGTGGGTTGAGCAGTCCGGCTGAAGTGGTCGCTCGTAGTGGCGCATCTGGGTGGCCAACGTCTTCTCGATAGTAGACGCCCCCGTTTCAAATTCCGCCACGGTTTTTGGCGGATTTCGGACAAGACTTGCAAAAAGCGATTCTTTGACACCTCGCATTAAAAATTTGACTCTCTCACCTTCGGTCATGTTAGGGTCGGCGCGGCGAAAGAGGCGCTACATCTCCTCAACGTATGCCAGGACAGGCTCGTCAGTAAGTTGAAGTCTTCACTGAAGGAGGGCCTGGGCTCTTTCCTTTCGGACGATTCTTGAAAAGGCAGTCAAAAACGCTTCCTTGAAAATCTCCCAATCCTTCATAGCTGCCTCATGATTTTCGAACCAAACTCGGGCATGTCCATGAAGAGCAAAGTAGACCTGCCTGAGTTTCGCAGTGTCGTTCCAGCCGTTGAATTCTGCCACACGGTCGAAAAGGTCCATCTAGTCTCCAGCATCTTCATCCGGTCGTCCGTGGAAGCAGGGGGGCTCACGGGGTTGGACAAGAACAACCGGTGCTGTAGAAGGCTGGGCCATTGTCAGCGTCGATGCCTTCCGAGATCGAATGGGGTCAGGCAGCAGACCGTGTTCGGGTTGTAGGCCTTGAAGTCGGCGGCTGGCTCGGTGACCTGTAGGCTGGTCTTCCAGGGCGACAGGAACATGGCTTGGGTCTTCGCTTGAAGGATCAAAGGCAGCACCTCCACCAGATGTCACGTAGGGGTGACAAGGTCGACGACAAATGAAGGGTCGATGATTGCACTGAAGAAACTCTTTATTGGGCTGACTTGCGCCCGCAAAAGAACTAAGCAACTCGGTGGCGGTGATAGCAGCAAACGTGCTCGTCGGTCGTCGGACAAAAAATGCTCGTCACACTCGTCAACGCTCAATTTAATGGCTGCACAGAACAATCTAGATAACGTCGCAAACAGCTACCAGCACGAGCTCGAACATTGTGGAAAGACACCCGAGTGGCCTGAACCTTCGAGACATATCTCTGTGCCTCTTGCGCTACAACAAAACCGATAAAGGTGTGACTCGCGACATCAAGCATTAACAAAGACTACGGAAGTGATACGCGGTCCTGAATCAGAGGGATGAGCCTGTATGCCGGCGGCTGTTAAAAACAACAAATACTGTTTTGAAGGTTTCGCGGCAATATCATTATCCACTCTAGACAAATAAACGTGCATTCCGAAATAAAGAAAATAACTATCATCAATTTCGAGCTGCAACAGACATGCACATTGCAATATTTGGGCATTATATTTGTCAAAAACTTGCACTGGCGTGAACATGTAAGTTATGTCAGCTCCTCTATACCTGCCGGATGCTCCGCATTGCTACAAACACGGAATACTTTGATACTGGTACTTTGCGGATCCTCTATTCTGCATTCCTTAAATTCCACCTTATATATTGATTTGCAGCTTGGGGTTTCACATATAAAGTTTTACAAAACTCGATAATAACCTTTCTATAGCGGGCTTTAATAATTTCCAGCTCTTCTAAGTATACTGATCTCTCAAAACAAGAACAGAGTTGAATGCGTACATAATTGTAGCAAAGTACACCCGAGCTTTTCATGTCTTTCTGTTTAATGTCTGTAATTGTTTAACACGAAGTGTCGATGTTAGGAAACTTCAATTTACCTCCAAATAACATCTATGGGAACCATTATTGGAGTTGGTGAGTACTAAAGTTTGGAATGGGTTGCCGCTTTACATACACCAATCATCTCAGTTTGTAGCGTAAGCTACAAAATAAGATGATTGAAAGGAGTTTCGCGTATCCTCAGAGCCGACCAAGCTGCGCATACGCCAAAGCCACGCTGCATCATAGGGGGAGAGGTGCCGGAATCGCCGCCGCAGCACCAGTGGAGGAAAAGAAGAAAGAGTATTTCGTGCGAGAGAGATCGAGAGAGCAACCGTGCCCATGACATCGTAGTTAAAAAAGAGGAGGAATAGGAGAAAGGGGGGGGGGGGGTGTCAAGCGAAAGAAAGGATAAGAGCTACTGGTGCCCATGACAGTGTAAATGGGCGTTCGTATCTTGGCATTTCTAGATCAGCGTTCGTAAACCACCAGTGTTCGCAGACCGGTGCACGCATACTGGCGTTGGTAGCATGGATGAAAGAAGGGGAACACGCTGTCGCGTTCCACTCTTAAAGGCTTAGCTTAAGAGTTTTACCAGGCTGTCGGCGATGGGTTGGTTGCTCCAGGCCCTACGGGGCTGGGACAGTTATGCACAATTATGCGCATTGAACTGTCAGGAGTGCTCTCACTGATAAGCTTCGTTGGTGAAAGCCACTTGTGCGCCCCAGTGCTCTTTTTATTATGTCTTCTTGGTGGCGTGCCTAACGCACTCGGATCTGTCTCTGCAGATACAGCAACCTTGGTTTGAAGCTTGAATATCCGTGAGTTTTGACTTTAGGAATTTGTAGCTTACTGAAGCCATATGGGCACGGACGCCAAAACGTGTAGGGCTCAGTTCAAATATATGATTGTCTCACGTACAATTATGGTGCGTAACGTTTTGAAGCACATGACGTCAGTCGATATCATTAATGTCTGTTTCAAGGTGGCACACTCTCGATACTTCTTTAAATCAGTATCGTAAATCCATGTCCTCGAACAAGTATGGTGTCATAAATGTCGGCGTTCGCCATGGCGTTGTTAGCGGAATATGATCATAGTTTTGGCAGGCGGAGATGTTTTGCAGGATGTGGCTCCTAAAGCAAGCTCGCGATTTTCTCTTGAAAAAGTGTGGCAAGAAAAATGTTTTCATTACCGTACACAAAGTTAATGTTGCATATATGTACTGAGTTTGGGCTTAAACTGAACATTAAAAAGACAATGATCATGGCGTTTTGCCCTATCAAGTCCTGGAGCATCAATGGACAAGTGGAAGCTGTGACAGATTTTCTCGTCTTGGGCTCCAAGATTACCTCGGAAGGAGACTGCAGCCATGAAATTATGAGACGCCTGCTTCTGGGCAAGAGAGCAATGGTTAGCTTTGACTGCCTAGTAAAGAGCACAGACATTAGTCTGCCAACCAAGAACCGTATAACTCGTGCTATGGTCTTTCCAGTTGTGATGTATGGATGCGAGAGTTGGACTGTGAAAAAGGCTGACCGCCGAAGAATTAACGCGTTTGAATTGTGGTGCTGGCGAAGACTCTTGAGAGTTCCTTGGACTGCCAGAAGATCAAATCAGTCGATATTGTCGACCATAAACCCTCCATGACTGCTCATTGGAGGGTCAAATTCTTAAAGTTAAAGCTCAGCTACTTTGGTCATCTGATGAGAAGAGAGGAGTCGCTAGAGAAAGATTTGATGTTAAGAAAGGTTGAGGGTCACCGGAGAAGGGGTAAGCAGCGAACGCGATGGTTAGATGCCATCCTCTAGGCTCTGCAGAGAAAGTTATGTGATGTTAGGAAGATACTGAGAGACCGGAAAACGTGGCGTGACATGGTCAATAGGGTCACGAAGAGGCGGACACGACTGAACTGAACTGAACTGGGTAAAATAAGAACAACCATTTAGCGAGATGCACCAGGTCTCCAAAGGCCCCCAGGTTCACCAGGAAGAAACGGCGTTTACCACCTTTAGTAAATACAGTTTTATTCCGTGAAATTCGCTAGGTATGTTGCAAAACTACAGTTCATACCTTTGGGTGGAGACATTGCTCCGCCTGGTATAAACATTCCACTGAAAACAAAAATTGCCAATAGACCTTGATGTCCGTTCTAACCTGAAGGATCCCACACACGCACATGCGCACGCACACAAACACACACACATATATGTATATTGTTATGGGGGATATAAGTTTAATATTGTCACGTGGTGGCATGACGCGATGGAACACGGCGACACAACAGAAACAGAACGACGTGATGACATGACGATGTAATATGCTTTAATTGCCAGCGAGCCTGGCGCGAGCGCTCCGCCCCGCAACACTGCCCGCTTCGTCAGCTTCGTAGCATTACCCGGGGCCACCGAGCCATCGTCCCGATTGATTGCTAGAAGTCTAATGCACGAAGCGACGATGAACACAGACACACGATTAGGACATAAAACGCTGGGCACCACAATGAATGGGAAGATGCGATGAATGCTTGCCTCGGAGCATCACGTCCAACCTTAATCGTTTGCCGAAGGCCAAGGCTCATGGACACGCCGAACGGCTTGGGCGGGGGTGCTGTCTTCGTCCTAGTGGTCGTGAGGTCGCTTCGTCGTGCGGTCGGTCGGGTCGGTTTTGGGCTCTTCTTGGTCGTCGTGTGTTGTGGTCAGGGTTGGGGACGGGGCTGGGGAGAGCGGCTGGTCGTGTCTGTCACAAAGGGCTGAGGTAATGCTGGGCGGCGATCTCCACGGGCTTTCGGCCGATGGACCCGCGTACGGTTGGCTTCGACAGGACACAGCGAGGATGAAGATGAACCGCACCTCCCCCAAATGTTACGTGGTGGCATGACAAGCGATGGAACACGGCGACACAACAGAAACAGAAAGACGTGATGACATGACGATGGAATATGCTTTAATGGCCAGCGGGCCTGGCGCGAGCGCTCCGCCCCGCACCACTGCCCGCTTCGTCATCTTCGTAGCAATATTTACAGAATATTCGGGGGAATTCATGAAAGTACGTACAGTCTCAAGCACAGTCTCAGCGAAGCTTGTTCGCGAATAAGTCTACGCGCCACCACTTCCTTCTCCTTTCTTACAAGCGCCACAGTCCACTTTGTCCTTCTCTTGCACATGCGCAACACCGCACGGCGCAGCGCAATTGACGTAAGTTTCCCCCGGGACAGATGAAGCTCGTCCTCGAGCGAGTGAACCAGATTGGGAATACCAGCGTTTCAGTCGTGCCACATGAGCCAGCTGAGTCGACCGCGAGCATCGATTTGTAGATGTTAGTTTAGCGATAACGTAAGTTACTTCACTTAAACGGCTTACAACAACGAAGGGTCCGGCGTATTGCCACAAGACCTCCTGGTACAGTCCGCGGCGTCGCAATGGCGTTCAAAGCTAAATCAAATCTCCTAGTTCGTATGTTACTGCAGCATGAGCCGCATCATACTGAACCTTCGTGCGGCCTTGGGAGGCGATAGTTCGCAAACGAGCAAGACGACGCGCTTCTTCAGCAAGAGAAAGAAGTTGCGAGACGGATGGGTCATCGTGCACCGAGAATGGAAGAATGGTGTCCAGGAAGGTTGATGTTGAGCGCGCGTAAAGAAGGTGTTATAAGCGTGTTATAAGCGTGAGTTACAAATGGCAAGACGGCGTCCCAGTTCTTGTGACTTCATGTTACGTACATTGACATCTTGTTAATGAGAGTCCGGTTTAGACGCTCGGTAAGGCCGTTTTTATGAGGGCGGTAGAGAGTGAAATGAAGGTATTCGGAGCCACAGAGCCATAACAGTTCTTCCAAGATATCTGCAGGGAACTGCCGACCCCGATCACTGATGATCAATCAGGGGGCGCCGTGGCGAAGTACAATTTGGTGTAATAAAATGTTCGACAGATCGGTTGCTTTGGCAGAAACGAGTTCAGACGTCTCCACATACCGGGTCAAATAGTCAATAGCTACGATAATCCAGCGACGGCCGTCAGACGAATTGGGCAGAGGAACAATTAGATCAATCCCAATTTTCTCGAAAGGCAACCTAGGGGGCTTGACAGGTTGAAGAAGGCCAGCAAGTGGCGTGGTGCTTCGTTTGAGACGTTGGCAAGGAATACAACTTGCTACAAAGAACTTTGTGTTCGGGTACAACCTTGGCCAATAAAATCGTTGTCGGACCCTCGTGAGAGTGCGGGCAAAACCAAGATAACCTGAAGTGATGCCGTCATGCATCGCCTGTAGGACAGCGTTGCGGAGAGAAGCCGGGACAACAAGCAGAAGACGGGCACCATAAGCTGAGTAGTCTTTTTGAGGAGTAGACCATCTTGGATAATAAAAGGTGTAGATGCAGAATTGCGCACCTTATCAAACAACGGATTAAGTTCATGGTCTTGACTTTGCTCTTGCCGCAACTTTACGATGTCGTAATATTTCGCTCACAGGCGCCAGGCAGTCGTCCAGATCATCTTCACCGACTGCCGTGCATGGAAGAGGAAATCGGGACAAACAGTCAGCATCAGCGTAGCGGTGACCACTCTTATAGGACACAGAAAAGTCATATTCCTGTAGATGTAATGCCCAGTGGGCTAATCGACCGGAGGGGTCGCGCAGGCCGACAAGCCAACACAGGGAGTGATGGTCGGTAATTACGTTGAATTGACGGCCGTGCAAATATGGGCGAAATTTCGTAACGGCGGAGATGACTGCGAGACATTCAATTTCTGTCACTGTGTATTTGCGTTCTGCTTTCGTTAAAGTGCGGCTTGCATATGCGATGACATGCTGGGCACCGTTCTGGAGCTGGATGAGAACCGCACCAGCGCCCACGCCACTCGCATCGGTGTGAACCTTGGTGGTAGCAGCCGGATCGAATTGGCTTAACACAGAACCAGATGTGAGCAGAAACTTCAGCTGTCGGAACGAGGATTCGCACTTCAAGGACCAAACAAACGGAGCATCTTTTTGCAGGAGGGAAGTGAGCGGATGGGAAATTTGGGCGGATCCTTGAATGAAACGGCGGAAATATGAACGTAGCGCCAGAAAGCTTCTCAAATGCTTCACGTTTTGAGGTTTTGCAAAGTCTCGCACAGCAGCTATCTTTTGGGGTCGGGCCGAATACCTTCCTGATGCACTAAAAATCCAAGCACCAAGGTCTGCCGTTCACCGAAGTGACACTTTTTAGAGTTCAAAATTAGTCTGTTGTTTCGGTTAGGAGTCCAGCACAAGACTAAGTCACTGATTATGCTCCCGAAATGTCGTTCCATAGATGATGACGTCATCTAGGTAGCACATGCATACCTCCCATTTTAAACCACGCAGAATTGTGTCCATAAATCTTTCGAATGTCGCTGGTGCATTGCAGAGTCAAAAGGGCATCACGTTAAATTCATAAAATCTGTTAGATGTCACAAAGGCTGTCTTTTCTCGGTCCGACGGATGCATCGGGATCTGCCAATAGCCAGACCGAAGATCTACTGACGAGAAATAGGATGCAGATTGAAGATAATCTAAGGCATCATCAAAACGTGGAAGAGGATAAACGGCCTTTTTTGTAACTGCATTTAACCGACGATAGTCCACACAACATCTCCACGAGTTGTTCTTCTTCTTCACCAAGATGACAGGGCCTGCCCAAGGACTGGAAGACACCCATATGACACCTTTCTTCAACATGTCCTGGACTTGTTTGTAATTGTTCTGCGCTCAACTTGTGATACTGGTTTGGGCTTCTGTCTGATAGGGATCGCACCACCAGTGTTGATCTTGTGTGACATACGTAAATTTGGCGGAACAGAAAAATCAGCTTGTTGAGCAAAGTCAAACACAAAGGCGTAAGGTGCCAGAACTTCACATAACGCTTGCTAGTCGGATGACGAAAGCGATTTGTTTATCATCCGGATTATATTCTTGCTGCAATCAGGATCCACACGATGTTGCGAATGAAGAGACACAAACCGAATAGAAAGAACCTCGTAGTCGTCAAATGTAGCCAGCCTGAGGCCGGATGGTATATATATATATATAGTCACGGACAACAGGGCTAGATGTGACTAAGACGACGAGGCGAAGCTCAACCAGCAGGCAAAGTTCCGCGCACAGCACGCGAGACAACTTCGACGTCCTTTTCTTCCAGGTGCCACCTAAAAACATCTGGGACACCAGGTGGCATTACTCCCCCTCCTAAAAAAACGAAAGCACAGACTAGGCGCGAGCGATGGGCGATGCAAGTCAGTACAGAAAACGAATATAAAACAGAGGCGGTGCCCTACACAACTAAACGAGTGCATAGTACACCGCACATTACTACGTGAAATACGGTTTCATGCGGACAACGTGCACCACCTCGGAGCGTGGTTGCCGACGCGAGGTCTGCGAGTTTAGGCCAATAATAGGCTTGACGAACTCGGGCGAGTGTGCGTGTAAAGCCCAAGTGGCCGGAGGTGGGCTCATCCTGGCAGGCAAAAAAGGATATCGGCACGGAGGTCGGCTGGCACTACGAGGAGGAACGCTCGGTCAACAGTGCTGGAGTTCTGTTTGTATAGAACGCCATTCCGGACACAGAAAGCAGACAGGTTTCGAGCAAATTGCCGAAGGATATCAGCAGCGCGACCCTGCAGGTGGTCAATGACAGGTCGAAGGTCCGGGTCAGCTCGCTGTCTGGTCATTATGTCTGAAGCACTCACCAGTCCAAGAAAACCGCTCTCATCGTCCGTGCTCTCATCGACTAAACCGACGGGTGCGCGCGACAGCGCGTCAGCATCTTCGTGCTTCTGGCCAGATTTATACACAATGGTGTACTCAAATTCTTGGAGGCGAAGACTCCATCGTGCTAGGCGCCCCGATGGGTCGCGGAGGTTAGCCAGCCAGCACAAGGAATGATGATCGGTGACAACTTTAAACTGGCGGCCGTAGAGGTAAGGCCTAAATTTCATGGTTGCCCACACAACCGCAAGGCATTCCTTTTCCGTAGTGGAGTAGTTTGTCTCGGCGCGGGAGAGCGTGCGGCTGGCATACGCTATTACCTTTTCGACGCCAGCTTGGTGTTGAACGAGTACAGCGCCAAGGCCGATATTGCTGGCGTCGGTGTGGACTTCGGTGTCAGCGTCTTCACGAAAGTGCGCAAGAACAGGGCTTGTTTGCAGTCGGCTGCGCAGCTCCGCAAAAGCCTCTTGTTGCTCGGCGCCCCACACGAACTGTGTATCATCGCGCGTGAGGCGAGTCAGGGGGGCGGCAACTTTGGAAAAATTGGCGATGAAGCGGCGATAGTACGTGCAGAGACCCAGGAAGCGTTTCAAACTTTTCTTGTTTGCAGGAACGGGAAATTTGGCGACAGCAGCAGTCTTGTCGGGGTCTGGCCTAACGCCTGCGGCACTCACAAGGTGACCAAGAAACTTCAACTCTTTGCAGACAAAGTGGCACTTCTCGGGCTTGAGCGTCAAGTCAGCTGACCAGAGGGCATCTAATACTACGCGCAGGCGTTCGAGGTGTTCTTCAAAGGTTTCAGAGAATACGACAACGTCGTCGAGATAGAATAAGCAGATTTGCCATTTGAGGCCGGCGAGGACGGTGTCCATCATGCGCTGAAAAGTTGCCGGCGCTGAACATAGGCCAAAAGGCAGCACTTTGAACTCGTACAGTCCATCTGGGCTGACAAAAGCTTTTTTTCGCGGTCCCGCTGATCAACCTCAATCTGCCAGTACCCACTCTTCAAGTCAATGGAGGAGAAGTACTGGGCGCGACGAAGCTTGTCGAGCGAATCGTCGATACGGGGCAGCGGGCAGACGTCTTTTTTAGTGATGGCATTCAGCTTTCGATAATCGACACAGAAGCGAAGGGTCCCATCTTTTTTCTTTACCAGCACGACAGGGGATGACCACGGGCTGTTGGATGGTTGTATGACACCATCACAAAGCATCTCCTGAACTTGTGTCTGAATCGCTTCACGTTCCGTCGTTGAGGTACGGTACGGCTGCTGGCGGATAGGGCGGGCGTCGTCAGGAGTAATGATGCGGTGCTTCACGAGAGGCGTTTGCCGTACTTTCGATGAGGACGCAAAGCAAGAGCTGAACTCTAGTAGGAGGGCACGTAGCTCACGATTCTGTGTGTCCGAGAGATCAGGACTAATATGAAGACGGTCAAGTGGGGGCTGCACAGTGCTAAGAGCCCCAAACGTAAAACATTCAGAAACATCCGCTAAGGAGTCAGCAAACGCGATGGCATTAGCACGAAAAAGATTCCGGGGTTCGTTGGTGAAGTTAGTCACCAGGAGATCAGACCGGCCGTCGCGGAGGTGGATGAGGCTGCGCGCTGTACAGATGCCGTTGGTGAGCAAAAGTGACTGGTTGCCTTCCGCGACCGCATGCCCGTCACGCAGTTCGTCGCAAGTAACAGTCACAAAAACACTGGCGCGTGGCGGAATCGAAACGCTCTCGGCGGAAATTCGAAGGGCGGCGCGGTGTTGGCGATTCTTGACGTCAGTATCAGCAGCTTTCTCGGTTGAAAATGTCACTGTGCGCTTTCGGAGATCGATAATAGCTCCATACTCCCGGAGAAAATCAACACCAAGGATAACGTCACGGGAGCAGTCAGGTGTAACGAGGCAGATTACAATAAACGTGGAGCTGCGAATTTGAACTCGTGCCGTGCACAGGCCACCAGGAGTTACGACATGTCCGCCAGCGGTGCGAATCTGCGTGCCCGACCATGGTGTCATGACTTTTTTTAGAAGCGCTGCTAGCTTCCCGCTTATAATCGAAAAATCCGCGCCAGTGTCCACCAATGCGCTAACCTTATGGCCGTCGAGAAGCACGGGTATGTCCAGCGAGAGTCGATGTTCATGCGTAGGAACTGTCGTCGGTGCCGTAAAATCCAGATCGCTCACAGGTCTCCTTGTCAGGGGGTCTTTGTCACGTCGATTGCAAGCGGCCTCGCCCCCGGAGGTCGCTGTCTTTAGTTTTCCCGGTGGGGACTTGGCGAGCGTCGCTGCGCCGTCCAGGATGGCCCGCGCTGCGGCGATGGTCGGCGTGGGGACGTGGATCGTGACTGCCGCTGAGAAGTTGGCGCCATGCTCTGCTGCGCTAAGTAGTCTTCAATCTCCCGGGTCTTTGGCCTATTGGAGGGCGACGCATGTCGATGGGAAATCCGTGAAGTCCAAGGTGTCGATAGGGGCACTGGCGATAGAGATGACCTGGCTCCCCGCAATGGGAGCACAGGCGCTGGCGATTTGGGGCGCGCCACAGGTCCGCCTTCCGCTGGGGTGGTCGTCGGTTGTCGACGAACGGCTCAGTGTGTGCGGAATACAGTGAGCCTTGATTGGGTGGCGGTAATGGCGCCGAAGCAGTGGCAGGGCGTCGCGCCATATCTGCATAAGTTGGACGCAGGTACTCCGTGGGGAAAGGTTGTGGATCAGCGGACGCTACCGAGGGTTTCAACGCTTGAAGCTCTTCGCGGACAATGCTAGCTACAGAGCCGACCATCGGCTGTGGAGTACCGAAAAGCTTCTGGAGCTCTGCGCGTACAACTGAGCGGATGATGTCGCGTAGGTTCGGGGTAGCCCGAAGGCCGAAAACGGCTCCACAACCGAAGCGGCGACCACCGGCCTGTCGTAAGTGGTAGACCGCTGCTGGAGCATCCTCTCTATTGTGACAGCTTCCGAAAGAAACTCAGCAAAAGTCCTTGGTGGATTACGCACGAGGCCAGCCAACAGTTGCTCTTTAATACCGTCCATAAGGTGGCGCAACTTTTTGTCTTCGGTCATGGCCGGGTCAGAACGCCGGAAGAGCCGGGTCATGTCCTCCACATACATGGTCACAGTCTCATTTGGCATCTGTATACGAGACTGTAGAGCCCTTTCTGTGCGTTCTCGCCGATCCGCGCTGGTATAGGTCTCACGAATTCGTCGCCAGAACTCACGCCATGATGTTAGGGCGTCTTCTCGGTTCTCGTACCAAATACGAGCGCCATCTTCCAGGCTGAAGAAGACATTTCGAAGCTTGGCGGCGTCGTCCCACTGATTAAACGAGGCGACCCGTTCAAATTAGATAAGCCAGTCTTCGACGTCTTCGCTCTGACTGCCGTGGAAGGGCTCAGGCAGTCGTGGATTTTGCAGGGTGTAATAAGTTGGAGCTCCTTGCATAGCCGATCGAGGGGCGCCTGCGGTGTTGAACTCCAACGGCCCGTGCTCAGGTGGTAGGCCTAGGTTCCTCCGGCTAGCGCGGTGAACAGGAGTGTCGATTGGCACAGGACCTGAATCCTGGGTATGCGGAGGAGTTCGGGACATATACTGGGATCGATACCCTGCGCCGACACCAAAATATGTCACGGACAACAGGGCTAGATGTGACTAAGAGGACGGGACGAAGCTCAACCAGCAGGCAAAGTTCCGCGCACAGCACGCGAGACAACTTCGGCGTCCTTTTCTTCCAGGTGCCACCTAAAAACATCTGGGACACCAGGTGGCAATATATATATATTGTAAGGAAGAAGATGATACAGCGCCGACGCTAACAATGATGAAGACGCTGATCAGCTGGCGCACGCACTAAGAGCTCGGACTGTCTTTTTTTTAATAACGTTGTTTATTGCCTCAGGGCATAATGGAATATGTAAAAAATTAAAGAGGGTATTAAATGAAAGAAAAAAATGTTTGTTCGGATGAGATTGTGCTTCGCTCTACGATCGCCTTGTGTCACCGGCCGCCGTCTCCAGTCTTTTGAATAACCCCCAATAAGCCCCTCTTTTTTTGGTGGAACGTGCCGGGGTACGACTCTTACACGATCAGCGTAGAGCTCCGCAGCCATACGATATCTATGGTGACAAACGAGGTAAGCCAACAGCCAGTGGCAGCCCCTTCACAGTCCATCTCATGCTCCGGTGCCATTCGGCAGCGATACCCTGCAGTTTTCAGCGGGCAGGGCGACCAGGATGTTGAATATTGGTTGGTCTCGTACAAGCATGTGCTACTGTTATCGTCCATTGCCTGTGTAGTCTGTTTTCGTGTGTGTGTGTGTTTGTGTGTGTGGTCGGATACAGTGAGTTCCCTGTTCCTTTCGCCCTTCTTCTCCCACCCTGTGGGAAAGATGTTACAGCATGGAAGAGAAGGAAGCGTGGTGGCAGCGCGCGGGCGGAAAACGCGTGGATAGTTGAGAAAGAAGAGAAGGATGGAGCTGATGGTTTCGGAGTGACTGTCCGTCTCCGTGGCTGTATTTGTGAGTCAACCCCGTGTGCGTCTACTTACTGATTGTCGTCCCTATCCCGTAACAACCCAGTCGGAAAAAACTACAGAAACTTTTCTGATGTTAAGACAGAATTTCTGTGCGGTTTTTCACGGGAAACCTGTTGTGACAACAGAACATTCTGTAGTAACATCAGAAATTTCTGTAGTTACAACAGAAAAGTGCTACAGAACTACAGACAACAGAAATATACTACAGAAAAACTACAGAGCTACAGAAAAGTACTACAGAACTACAGAATATTTTGTCGTATGTTTGACAAAGTTCTGTAATATTTTTTCGACTTGTAATATACATATATATATATATATATATATATATATATATATATATATATATATATTGTGAGCTTTCTGTGGACGTTCTTTAATATGTACATGCCATCATCTTCCTTTCATTTGTACATACCATCATCATCGTCCCGCGGCGCCGGCTCCGGCACGCGCCTGGGCTTTGTCATCGGAGTAAAACGCCAGACACAGCATCCCTTGCCTTGCCGTCTCGACCTGGCCTTCTTCCACACGTGGTGGAGGTGAGACTTGATCCCCTTGCTGTTTTGTGCCCTGCCTCTCGCTGGAGCTACGTTCCGGTCGCTGTTTACCGCCTGCCACCATCGTTATGTCTACCGAGAGTACCCACGAATCGGCAGCACCCTCTATCTCGGCTGCACCACCCCGTCCGACTGTACCCAGCACCTCCACCACGTGTGGAAGAAGGCCAGGTCGAGACGGCAATGTCGAGACGGCAAGGCAAGGGATGGTCTGGTGTTTTACTCCGATGACAAAGCCCAGGCGCGTGCCGGCGCCGCGGGACGATGATGATGGTATGTACAAATGAAAGGAAGATGATGGCATGTACATATTAAAGAACGTCCATAGAAAGCTCACTATATATATATATATATATATATATATATATATATATATATATATATATATATATATATATATATATATGCATTCTTCAATCTCTCGATCATTTCCATCCATAGATAAATCCATCCTTTTTATGAATGTCAAGGGCCTCGCACGATGACTCATTGAAAATTTTAATTTTAGCACACTCAGGCGCGTCGGGTGTGTTTTTTTCTGACTGGGCATCGGTTGTGTCCTAAAGGCCCATTTACACACGGCCGATGCGATGCAGACGCGACGCTGACATCGGTGGTCAGTGGACCTCCAGGCCGATCCCGTCGATGATGCCCCATTGTGTCCCGCCAGGCCAACGACAGCCGCTTGATGTACTGCGTGCCGTCGTAGTGTGGCCGATCTTTAAGGCAAAATCCTTTAATGGCTCATACTGTCGCAAAAGCGGGATGTATCCCGCTTTTGCGGCGGCTCTGATTTGCCGAGGCGGGATGAAGTCATAGAGGTCTTGACTAATCACAGAGACCACCACAGGATGCGCGAATGCGTGCCTTATATGGCCATATGCCAACCATTGATCAGTTACAATTTTTTTTATTTTTTATTTATAGGTAGTGCGATCTGGTACAGATCATAGCAGGGTGGGAAAAACAAAAAGAAATACAAGCATAAAAACGCACTCAAGTTCATAACCAAATAGTTTATTTTATGGCTAAATATTGATGCAGATTGGTAATTTGAAGTTCTTTAGTTACTAATAATGATCTAATACATAAAAAATTAGTTATTATATAATTAGACGTTAATTTATCATTAGTAACCAATGACTACATAATATCTAATTATCGACTAATGAATAAATACTTAATATTCACTAATAATTTTATAATCACTACTAATGATCTAAATTAACAGATGCTTCTAACGTTGTGCAGCAATGCTTGGAAAATTCTCAAACTCGTCATCACTTGACAGCTCAATGCGCTACCAGAATGTGAAGAAGAAGTAGCTCGCTTTACTCGCAGCATCAATCATCGCTACAGGCGCAACAGTTGTGTACCAGAATGCGGCATTCAGGGTTTCGCCTTTCACTATTTTAGTCGCTAAAACCCCTAGTATTTTTTTTTTCACCCTGCGACGCTGACGTAGTGTATCGGCGGCAGGTGGTCGCCCGATTGGTCCTGGCAGATCGTCGAGCGGCCGAAAATGTAATGACAACGAACTAAGTACGGTGCTGCGCTTCTCTCTGTCGTATACAAGCCAAACTTAAGCAGCGAAGAATGGCTTTTGATATGTTCACACTGCGAAACTCGCAGATGCTGTTTTCGTTGAATATGAGTCGACGCTGGCCCGTCCTAAGGCGAATAGGCCTAACGAGCTCGCAGGGTTCGTGTGATTTCGACGATTGGGAAGCGCAAATTGACATATTTTATCCAGTTGAAATGGTCATCGAGGGCAGTTTTGGTTGTGGTGAACTGAAATCAAAGTTTGCTTTTATCACTGGACGCCGGTACAGAAAGCGGTAAGTGCGGGCATGACCCGGTGTGTCGAGCAATGTTGGAGGCGGCTCGTAGCAGTCTGCGGCGGTACTTGTGGGACACAAGTTATTACACCTCTAATTTGTGAAAATGGTGGCTGAACATACTTCTGCATAAAGCGGATCAGAATAAAGCACTGATGGCATCGAAGAAAGCAAATACAATTAGCAGAAAGCGCTGGCCTCGTGCGATATAAAAAATCACGAGGTATGTCTCATCATCTGTGCTTGTTGCGGAGTTAACGCAATGCGTAAATGTGTAATGTTGGTGCTGAAAAGACAAAATACCCAAACAGTTTCCGAGATCACTGTAGAATCTTCAATAGGGAAATGCGTAAGCCTGAGCGTTGCTATGTCGTCAGCGAAATGTTTGAGCGCAATTCCGCGAGTGACAGATACAGCGTCTATCCTTTCCTGTAAATCAATTATAGAACAGCGGTCAACTTTGATGCGTTAAAAGGAACAATCAGGGACGCCACACTGAAACACGCGGACTCCACTGAGACACGTGGCCGGAAACTGAGAAATGAAACCGTAAGTTGGCTATCGGTCATCTTGGCTCCCAATGATACACCTAATTGGCTCTAATTCCCTAATCAACCCACATCCACCATTTTGTCATTGGCGACACTTTCCTTCATGCTTCATCCGATGGTACCATTTTTCTCCAATATACCAAATTCCATTTTTGCACCTCCGACAACGTCACGTCCATGCGAAACCCGCCTACATAGCCGTAGAATGCTTACGCATTATTGAAGTGGAGCCTAGCCTGTGCTTTTTTCCACGAAAACGTGAAGTGTATGTATGCGCACCTGTATAAACTGCAGCAACGATGCTATGCACTCGTTGTCATCGGCGCATTCTCGGAAAAATGTCTCGCTCACACGGGCGTTGGTAAAGTGTTTTCTATTGTCTTGAAGTATTCATTTAGCGAATGCATGAGCCAGTTGCTTAAAAAGCGGTAAAAAAGCGAGCAGAAAACATCGAAATGAATGGCTCCGAAGTCGGCATCAGATGCGTGCCACCGCTGTGTGCAGGGCGAAGTGAAGGCGGCGACGGCTGTTGGTCGGCGCGGACAGTGCGGCATCTCGTCGTCGTAGTGACACTAGGAAATCAGCCGACGGCTACCCGACCGCTTCCCTCTATAAGTCGGACGACTTACTAGTTACAACCCTGTCGGCTGACTTTCGGTGCGCTGTCAGCGTCGGCGCAGTGTGACAGGTGCGACGACCACGTAAAAAACGTGTCTGGCGATGGTCTGCCTACATTTATCATCCTAGTGTGAACGCGCCTTAGCAAGCTTCCTTCCTGTAATGTTCAATTACTCCTTCATTTCCCTCTCAGTTATTAGGAGGTTGATGCAAGCTTCGCTAACAATCGTTTTCCGTAGCGAAGCTCCAGACCTCGCGTAAAGAGCAGAACGTCGGATCAGGCTTGAAAACCACCTGTCATGGGGTGTCATGAAATCGGCGCACGTTTCTATTGAGTAAGCGCGGCGTAAGCGAAGCGCATGCGCGGCGTCGCCTAGAGAGTTCCAGAATGTTCGAGAAACGTGTCCTGCTCCGCTCGAGAAGAGATCTTAGCTTGCGCGCATCGCCGTCGCACCCACCTCCTCACCCGGCGGAGAGGGTGAGTCAGCAGGACCTGAATGTGTTAGCCATCCCGAGAAAGTTCTGTAGCGCCTAATTAATGAAGATGCGCGGCAAACTAGGCGGAAGAGAGGACGCTTGAAGAGCGAACGTTACGTGCATGCGGGCGCCGCCCTTGGCTAATTGTAACCGACAGACGCGATACTTCCTATATTTAGAGGTCGCATTGCTTGTCCCAGCCAGCCAGTGTTCGAGCGAGCGTTGCAGCGAGGGTTTCTGTGCTACTTTTCGGCTCTACAGAACGGCCCCATTATTACTCTCTAGATGTCGGTCTGCGACACTGCCCGGTGAACAATTTTTGTATTTTTACACACTCTTGTGTATTGTTCAGTGTTTTAAAACCACTGTTTATTGAAAGCCTCTTTAGTTGAATGCTTCGCATTGCCTGCCAGTGAAGCTCTTATCTGTGCAATTTAAGTGTTCGTGTGAATTCATCTGTATCGTCTATTACTGCGTAAAAAGATTGCTTACTTGTTAGTTCTGACTCCAACCCTTGTTCCCGCTTGAATCGGTGAAAACTGGGCACCACAAGCTCCCCCCCCCCCTCTTTTCTGTCCCTACAGGTAGCTGACTTTCGGCTGAGCTTGCCACGAAATTAGAGGGCATCCCCTTTGAAACCGGATCAGCTGCCCCTACCGACTCTAAGGGTGTCTGGACATGTGTGCAATAATAGTAGCGGTTGGTTAATAGAATCATAACTATAACGGGTGGCAATTATTCTAGCGTCCGCGACAGAACGTTTGGTGCGCTCAAATTCAGAGACCAGAAAACGAGATGGACAGGCTTAAGAAGAAGTAAACAGTGTAGCAGGAGAGCGATCGCTAAAGGTGGTGGCACGCGGAATCGGTTGCGCAAGGTTCGCTAAGCAGACTTTAGGCTACAACTAAAATATTCTGGCTTCAGATATGAACCTGAAAGAATTGAGTGAAGGTTGCACCCAGCTGCGGTTGTCCAGAGCAGAACTACGAAAATGGGTTAGCCACAATGGAACAGGGTTTAAAGAAGATGGAGAGAGGGCTCTAAAGGATGCCGAGAAAGGAACAGACAGATTGGTAAAGTAATAAGAAGAATAATTTCAGCGGGAAAAGGAGTGCATATTCAGAACGTTTAGCTTCAAATTTCACGCTGAAGCAACAGATCAGCTGAAGTGCATAGCACCAGTGAAGGATATAGCGCCTGGCGGATAGATGCAAGTCGTTTCCTGCTACAACAAGAAAAGAGAACATCTCGACGCGTTTCTCATGCGCTTCGAAAGGATCGCCGAAAGAACAAAGTGGACAAGCGGTGAATGTGGTACCGTCTTGAGCAAATGCCTTAGCGGCGAAGCACATAGCGTCTTCTAAAGGCTTTCTTCTGAGGTTGCAGCCACCTGTAGCAACGTGAAAGCTGCCTTGAAAATTTCGATTCACAGCTGAAGGGTTTCGTGAAAGATTCAGGACTGGAAAGCCCATCGACGGTGAAAGCGTAAAGCAGTATGTGCGGCGTTTTTTACTACTATAACCGCTGGACGGAACTCTCGAAAATAAACCTGGAGTACAGTGCACTTCCTGAGGTACTTATTAAGAAACCCTTCCCGAGCGGCTGTTACCCTAATCTTTCACTTTATTCAAAATAGAGGAAAGCTCATACCTTGAGCGAAAAGGTGGATCTTGCAGACCACTAATGGAAGCCCAGAGAGGTGACAATTTGGCAAGACTAATGTTACGTATATGCCACTAAAGAGGACGACGATGGACAAATCAGTGATAGACGACGAAGCTGAAGAAACGGTTGGTACTTGCCTGAACACCTACGTCTCTCATCACCTGTTGTGGTTTTCCCTGTTGTGGTACTAGCCTTCTGCTACGTATCATCTTGGTGGAGGTGAATCAAGATCCCCGTACGCGCCGATTAGCCCATTTACGCCGCCAAAAGCTGGCTTTGCGAAGCGGCCGCCACCTACCTGGGATCACAACCACGTCTCAGACAGCCAAGATGACCTCCGAAGCAGCCCCTACCACCGCGGGAACATTGCCTTAGCCAGTTGTTCTAACGATAATTCGACACCCTCCCATCTTTAATGGCGACGACAACCCAGACGTTGACGATTGGCTAGATGAGTATGAGCGCTGAAATCGGAACAACCACTGGGACGCTACCATCATGTTCGCTAATATCTTTTATATGGTGGGAACAGCTCGAACATGGTTTCAAAACCACGAACAAGAGCTCATTACTTGGGATATCTGCAAGCGAAAACTTAAGGACTTGTTCGGGAAACCGATTGGGCGCGCTCTGGCTGCAAAAAACGCAATTTTCTTCTCGAGTTCAATACTCCACTGAGTCCTACCTCGCCTACATTCAGGATGTGCTTGCGTTGTGTCGCAAGATTAACACCTCCATGCCGGAAAGTGACAAGGTAGGGCATATCCTGAAGGGTATAGCGGATGATGCGTTCCACATCCTATTCTGCACGGATTGCTCTACCGTCGACTCGGTGATCCAAGTCTGCCGAAAAATTGAGCAGGCTAAGCAAAGACGTCTCTTACATCGCTCTGAGCGTCTTCTGAACACGGCGGCTACCTCTTCCTGCGATGACCTGGCCCCTTTGCACCAACCCTCCCATCCCACGACCGTGACTCAGATCGTCCGCAGAGAACTTGAGGCCCTAGCTCCTCCACCACTCCCATCTCCGCTGCCCGATACCGTGGTCATGATACAGGCCATTGTCCGCCAAGAACTTGCAAACGTCGGCCTCTCCTCTAGCTCCGTGCCGCCCCCGCCACCATCGCACCCTGTTCCTTAAGTGGCTGCTACAACCACCAGCGCCGCATCCCCACGTCTCTACCTTGGTCACAATCCTGCAGCGTTGCGCACCTCAGACGACCGGCCAATTTGCTTCATTTGCTGTCGAGCCGGCCACACTTCGCGGTATTGCCGTATCCGTACCCCTCCAGCTGTAGTTCATCGACGTAGTACGCACCGGGATTGTGCTTTTCGTGACGGGGTAAGGTTACGTATATGCAGCTAAAGAGGACGACGATGGACAACTGAGTGATAGACGACGAAGCTGAAGAAACGGTTGGTACTTGGCTGAACACCTACGTCTCTCATCACCTGTTGTGGTTTTTCCTCTTATGGTACTAGCCTTCTGCCACGTATCAATATAAATTCCGAAAACCCTCGAATGTCCGGCACCCAAAGCCACAAAATAGTGTTAACTCATCACCAAAATGCTGCTTCTGCAAACGTCTATGTCACCATGCCCCGTACTGCCGCACACTCACAATCAACGTTATGTCGGTGTGCCGCAAGTGCGGACAAAAGGGCCTCAAGGCGATGTTTTGTCCTTATGGTGAAAAGGCAGCTCCACTGGCAACATACGCAAAGATTCCATCGGAGATGCAATACCACTTAGACGACGACGATGCCGATGGCTTTGCGGAGCTCAAAAATGGCAAGAAGGTCCGTGCGGTGCGCCGCCTAGTCGATGTAGACGCTAATATTTCTGTGGAACTGAATAAAGGGAAGGAAGTCCGTGTGGTGAATGTTGTGTTACATGCGCAGCTAGGAACTGTGCTAAACAGATGCCGGTTTTAAGGGAGAGGATAGGAGACAAATCAGATTCCGTGCTGCGAGATACAGGTAGTATTGCTGCTATAGTAAAACGAAGCTTGAATCATAAAGACGAACTTACTGGTAAGACGACCCTTGTGAGGTTATTTTCCGGCTCAATATATCTACTCCCCGAACCAATTTTGTGTGTGCAGACGCCATAATACACGGAAAACCTGACAGCACCCTCAATGGAACGCGCTATCTATGATTGTCTTGAGCAATATCAGGGGAGCGAAAATTCCTTAGAAGCCAGATGAAACTCTAAGACTGTGTAATACATTCCGCATAAAACGAAAAGCGGAAATCGAGGCAAGCAGAGCCCTGAGAGATAGGGAGAAAACGCCGAGAACGTAATAATGAAACCGAACTTCCACATGTGGAAGCGCAAGGGAAGGTTATGGCACACGAAAATGAGTAAGGATGACTTGCAGAAGTTGGTGCAGCCAGCACAAACGTTTCTTTTGCTCATGGGAGCACGGTTGGAAATATTCGGCCTTCGAACGAAGGAATATTGGTACCTCGAGAAAAGCGCTGCCACAGTAATTATTCTGTGAGTCTGCTCGTTGACGGAGGTGCCCTTGTATTTGCCGGCGATTTTCGCTCTAGGCGAACCTCTAGGCGCACGTTGATTTTGTTATTTGGAAAGTCTTAGTCATGCCTAAAGGAATCTGCAGTAGCCAGAACTAGGAACAAGGATGAACCCAAGAGGATAGAGCCTAGACCTAAGACAGTCCCCGAGAGTTAGACATATTTGAAGCACTGGCGTCGTAAACAGGTGTGAAATGCCTGCTGAAATGCGAACTACGTTTTGGACTAGAACCTACTAGGGGTGCATTGCGAAATCGTGGTCTGCTATGTAGTGTACACTGCCACATTGCGCGTGTATTGAGTCAAAGTGAAGTGATCTGTGCTTGAAACATTTCTTGGTTGAGTTTGTGCGACTGTCGCCGTAAGAGTACGTGACATTGTCACCAAATAAGCGGCATATGTTGAATGTATCTGGACTTTTCGTTTTTATGGGGGACATCTCACTATGTTTTGCAGTTGAAAATAATGAGTTCGGTATGGCGTCTCGTGTTAAAAATATATGTATGCGCCTTATGTGCGCGTTTGCCTGTGACAATTGTGAGCGCATGCATGTGCGCACGATGTACGTGTGTTGAGAATATTATAAGGCAATATTAGTTAGGGAGGGTTGGCGTCAGAAATTGGCACAGAGTTTTATTGTGTCAGCGCGGCGTAAAAGAAGCGCGCCCGCGGCGTTGCATAGAGTTTGAGAATTTTGAAGAAACGTCTCCTTCTCCGCGCAGGGTGAGATCTTAACCTTGCACGCAATCGGCGTCATCCCCGCCTCATCACACGGCGGTGATTGTGACTGAACCGGCCGTAAATGTGCTATTCCTCTCGAGAAAGGTACGCTGCGCCTAACCAATGACGACGTGCGGCTAAGCAGGAGGAAGAGAGGATGGTTAAACAGCGAACGTTACGTGTAGTGCACGTGCATCTGTCCATGCAATCTGCCCGCGGAAATAGTTTCGCTTGAGATGTGCCGTTTCCTTTCTCGAAAACGTTTCTACGGAAGCTTTCAGAGAACGGCTTGTTGTGCCGGAGATAGGGGACAGCTGGGAATATGATGTAATTATGATGAATAAACAACCGGCGCTCTCCTTCACAAATGACAGAAAGAATTTAGGCACAGCAGTATTTTTGTGCAAGGTGTTTCGATAGGCCACTTTGATACGCGTGGTCAACCTTCCGGTCTTTCCGCAGCCGCTGTCAATGGAAAGATATTTATACTTAAGTCTACACATCTTGTGGTAGCACTCACTAGAATGTAACCGACAAGAGGCAAAGGTGAATGGCAACCGACGGATCAGCACGCTAGTCCGAAGGGTTGTCTTCTCTCGGTGCATGGGTGTCTTCTCTCGTTGTCCCCTGTCTCTTGCGCGCTATTTGCTACGTAGCTGTCACTTAATTAAACCGTCTTTTAATGCTTATAGAAATCTGTACCAAATAAACGCTTTGCCGTAGGACCGTGGCTAAAAGTGACATAAAAGTAATCTGAAATGGCTTTAGGTATCGGAGTTGGAGTGCAACGCAATTCAGCTGGCACATGCGCACAAGCTATCCAACCTTCCTTTTGTATCCTACCGAATATAAAACGCAAAGTGCTTGACTGCTAAGCCGTGGAGCAGGTGTTCTCTCCTGGCCGTGGTGGCCGTGTTTCCACGAACGCGAAACAAAAGGAGCGAGTGTGTTGTGAGGTGGATATAAACGCTCCTCCACAACTGTCGCTCACCTTGTTTCCCTTCTTCCACCCTTTCCTCACGACACTGGTCATGTGTCCACTATAATATAACACAGATACACAGTCGTTTTCGTGCACGAAGAAAAAATTATTTTATTTGATAAACTAGCATGGAGAAGCGCACGTGGTCTTCAGTTGATTCAAGTGGCAGAAGGCATCGGTTAGGCACCTTTAACATATTCTCTGCTCTGCATCACAATGACCGTGTACGAGACGATCGTTCCTGCAAGCTGAAAGCAATACAATACTTTTAAATAACCACACCGGACAATATAAAGCCACTTGCAAAGGAGCAAGCATTAAACCTTTACTTTTAAAGGTCGGTCGGTCAGCATGTCTAATGGAAACATTCAAACAGCGTAAGGGATGAGGACGGAGGCAGAAACAAGATAACGCTGACTTTCTGCTCCCTGGTTTCCGAACATTTACACACATACGCACACGCACGTACACACAGCCACATACATACATAGTACGCACATACATACATGCATACACACATACACACATAGCACGTACATACATTCAAGCATACAAACACATACATACTATAAGAACAGACAGCATTCAGCGCCGTGGCATCTCGATCGCCATTGCTTGTCTCCCGTGACCTTTTTTCCGGTGCTGAAGCTGTGACCTGTGGCTAATGGTTGCATTCATCACCTGAAGTACTGCGACCGTTAGCCATTGCATGAAGTCAATAACTCCTCTCTGCGCTTGGCGTTGTGTGTGGAGCATCTACCTAGGGCTGCGCAGTCGAAAGGTTACTACCACAAAGCGATCCGGCTTCAACTAACCAGCCACTTCTTCACCGCCACCAAAACCTCCCCTGTTGCACTTTGCCCATGGGATCCTACCATTGTCAGTGCACTCATGACCGTGATGTGGAAGACTAGTTGTCCTCCTACGACCGGGTGAGCGCTCGCAACCGGTGGGACGATAGCATGAAGCTCACGAATATCGGACTTCACCATTTATTCTGTGTCAAGACTACCTTCACTGAACTCTTCGAATGTCCGGCCATGCGCAATCTTCGCGCTCTTGTGCCCAACCGGTTAGTGAAAGCTTCTCAGCTCCATAGCAGATGTCTTTGGCCTGTGAAAGTGTGTCAGTGTATCCAAAAAACCAACTGACTGTACCAGGCATGTGCTCCAAGGCATTTAAACGACGCATTTCACGCACGTTTTGACGAGAGCCCCATCTGCGTCAGCGAAATTTTCAACCTGTGCTTGAGCTATGACGAGCCTAGTTGAGGACTAGTCTTGTTCCGGTTGCCCTGAGCACTGGCGGAGGCTCTTAGCAGCACCGACTCGACGACGAAAATCAGCAGTTCTCTAAATGCCCACAACAAACGTTTAGTCTGTTATGAGATTCCTCGACAACTGTCTCTTCTTACCCCAGTTTCGATCCCGCAATTCAATCTCGCACCGACCCTTCAAGAATCGATCCAGGAGCAAGCGTCCGAGGAAATGCCGTCAATTTGTCACCTGCCTCCCGTAGCTGCGCCGCGTACTCACGGCGATGTAGCCCGAGAGCCTCGCCTGTGTTTGGAGCTTCCCCTCGAGTCATCCCCGCTCCTTCTACACAGCCGCACCTCCACTGTTTCTAGCCATGGCACAAACCGGATTATTGCAGATTTGCTATGCCGGTGGCATGGTTGGACATGTGATGTAGCCACGCCACCGCGGCGTCTTGCCCTCTTTTACCGATGCCGACCGTGGAGCCTAGATTTATGATTCACCTCGGCATTTTACTCAATCCTCGACTTCCGAGCCTCTCAACTTCGAACACCGCCCATCTGCTCGTTGCCGCTCCCTATCACCGCAACGCCACTCGAAGTCTCCCATGCAGTCTTTTGACAAGGCTGCAGGAAAACTGATGATCAGAGTTCCAGCGGCAAAAATTGCGTTTTCGCTAGAATATTTGCGCACTCGTTTTTAGCAAAAATATCGGATAAATATTACCGTTGAGTGCATCTGTACTCTTGCGATTATCGATACCGGTGCCGCCGTATGTGGCGTCAGCCAAAACCTGTCATTCCGTTACAAAGACGACTACACTCTCGCAGACTATCACATCGAACTGACATTCCTTATTGCTACTAGCAACCCACACCCGAGCAGGGAAAACGCTACACTTTGCTGCCAGCACAGTAATCATGGGGCGGACATATTGCGCCAACTTCAAATAATGAGTGGGGAGGGGGGGGGGGTTGGTCCGGGACGATACTCCTGGCATCACTGCTTTGACTACATCTGGTTTTTCTCGCCCTGCCTATTTTCTCACTCAGAAGGCGCGAGGCGGTGCAGTGTACACATTGGAAATCCTGAGTCGATGGCGCCAAACCAGTATCGGCTACCCCCCCCCCCCCCCTTCTTGCTGACTGCGGTGATCTGTAGCATTTGATCTGGACATGTCCTGGAACGGCGAGTATTCATGACCGCTACACCTCTGCCTACCACATTCCGACATATGAAGACTGGGCTGCCCCAGTACCAATGCCAAATGCAAGTTTAGTGCCCTGCGGAACTTCATTTCAGATTCTGACGCCCTCACTCCTACCTAGTCTACCCAATTCTCTTTTATGCTCCAGGCTCTTCATCCTTCGAATATAGTTTTGTGAATGCCTGAATGAATGCTCCGGTTTCTTCACTGGCTTGCATAGTGCGTAATGTTAGATTTGATTTGGTTTGTGGGGTTTAACATCCTAAAGCGACTCGAGAAATGAGAGGCGCCGTAGTGGACGACTCTATAAATTTCGACCACCCGGGGCTCTTTAGGTGCGCTGAAATCACCCAGCACACGGAAGCCTTACTTTTCACCCCCATAAAGAGCGTCTGACAAAGCAGATATAATTGTTTCTGTACGGGCCGAATTTTGTTTAATAAACATAGCTGAGCTTTTCTGCTTTGGTGTGCCTGTGATTTTTCAATTTTGAGTGCCATGGGAGTCGCTTATCTGAAATATGGAGATTTTAAGGTGGGGTCCTTTAATGGCTAATTGTTGTTAGCAGGAATGCATCGACAAATTTGTGCCGCTTTTCCCACTTTTGTCACAGGCCGCGAATTTCAAACAACACCACTTGTACTTAGGCGAGCAAGCGCTTAACTGATCAGATGGTTTGTGTGCTAGTACACACGGTGAGTTTGAATTGGCTTATTTAATCAGTTAATTACCCAATCAGGATATTTTCACAAACCAGCACTTATGGCTAACTAGTTACTAACAAGTACTAAGTAATGAACAACTAGCAAATAACTACTTCTAATTAGTCATTGTCATAACTAGACAGTCGTGAGTAATAACAGATGACTGACTATGACGCCATAATATGGTGACGTCATCGTCAGTGACGCCATGACTGGTGATGACGTCACCAGGAGATTCAAGCACATACGAACTGACCCCGCCGGATGTTCGATCCAGGCGTTCGTGCGGCACCTTTCATTACAGCAGTACAGCAGTCATCAGCGGCGTTTAAAATGGGTTTACAGCACGCAGTATGTTTCACAATTCTAGTCAATCAAAAACGGTCTCGCAGTCAGTGCCTAAGCAGAGCGACGGGGAAGGCTTCCGCCAAAGTGCCCCCTGAATTTTTTGGTCTTGTCCTAAGTCTACAGGTTTTTACCCAAGTAGAAGCGATCTGAAGTGCTTACCGACAGAAGTAGTGGCCGATCCAGTGAGATAAACCCAGCTCCTTTTAAGGATATATCATACGGTTGCATTGAGTCCAGCAAATTGATCTGCAATGTTAGAAAAAGTATTCATATATTTGAGTTTTCTTTTAAAAGACAAATATCCGCTACCTAGGAGTAAAACTCACGTACTTGAAGGAAGAAATCCTCGCCTTCACAACAGCTTGCACATTGCTGCACAACTCGCCTCAGTTTGCTGAGCTATAAACGCGTCGGCAAAACGCAAGCATGAGTGTGATGAGTAATTTGACATCTGTGTTATCTTTATGTCGTGACAGGATGGCAGTGGTAAAGTGAGAAGTATACTTTGAGATGTTATTGACACGGGACCTTAGTTGGACTGATATGTGTCGCTGCTATAAAAATTCAGTGGCGGCGGTAGAAAAAAAATGCTCAACTTTCTCCACCCAAAGGACACACCACCGCTATCCGCCTCACTCAGTCAGATTTAAACTCAATACAAAATGGGCAATGCGCTCAATGAGCCCGCAGCAACCTCTTAAAAGGTGTAGTACAGAATTACGCATGGATACAAACTCTCTAAGCTTCGTCATTTGTGTTGTTGCAAGGTAATAAGATCGCTAAGAGGCGGACTCGGGCTCATGCAAAGAAGCATTCAAAAGTTTAGCGCCACATGTCACTATCTCATACGTTTTGCGAATACATTCGGAGTATAAAATACACGCCGAGAAGCGGAACATACCCGTGCTATTTTGAGAGCATAGATTTGCAACAGCATTTGGCAGCACTAATTACACAAAACAAATATGCTCTAAAAGAAATATTATCCACGCAATATCACTGAATTATCAAACGCCGCGAATATGAAGGGCAGTGTCAAAATTTATAGGGTATTTGGTCAATACGGTATAACAGTTGAGAGTGAACATATTCCCGATGATGAAGAATCAAAATGACTCACTTCTGTGACCATGCCATGGCTCAAATCGGCGATATCAAAAAAGTCCAAGCACGAGGAAAAGGTGTACAAAAACTCAATAATATAATCTGACTTCGGAACATTTTCCGAGAATGCTATATAGGCCGTTACGCAGGTGTTCCACAGGATGGCGACACCAGAGGCGGCTACTGACCAACCCAAGACGTTGTCAAGCTTAGCTTTTAACGCCAATACCTTCAGAAGATTTAGTCTTATATCCTGTACAACTGCAGTGCGCTGAGGAATAGCGATACCAGCGGTTTTGGCTACCACGCTAGAGCGAAAAACTTCACGCTGATGGGCAATGTACAACATGATCACTTCGGTGCAAGGTCTGATGATAAGAAAGTGAGCCATGTCGTGCACGAAAAAGAGGAAGTTTCCTGCAAAACAGATTCCTTTAAGAAATACTCGTAATGCTTTATTTTCGGCACTGTTGTCAGAGAACTCAGATGAGAAGTAACCGCCAACGCAGACATTTGCGACAAAACACATCCAGAGTAAAGAACGAACGATGCAGCGAACCACCGGCGTCTCTCGTTGGTTTGATGGAGTGAAATTCACTTCCCGTTCATAATTGGCTGCTTCTTGAAAGACAGCGAGAAGATGCCTGGATTTCATGATGGTGCATAGCATGACAACGGCAAGTTTGATGGTGTCTACAGCGCACATGAAGAAGTGAAGAGAACTGGTGAATATTTGGTCATTTTGGACAGTGGCAAAATAAACCTGGTAAAAGTATAAAAACTGAGCTGCTGCGACAGTAACAACGCAAGCGGCGGAGTAGACGAGGTTGCATCTCTTCCAGAGTCTCCGGATGTAAACTTTGTCATCGTAGAGACCACAAGGAAATGGAATTCCAGAAGCTGCACAAATCCACCCATACCACCTGAAATGCTGCCGCATTAACGACTCCATGGGGACGATACTTTTTAGTATTTTTGGAAAAGCGGAATGTTTTGGTCCCTGCCAGTAGCAAGTCGAATTCTTCAGTGCAGAGAGTGGAGCCCTCTGAAAGAAAAAAAACAAGACATTTGTGCACAGATATGTCTTCAACGACCTCAAATAAAAGTTTCTCAGCTGCCACGTGTAAAGAAGATGCGGACAAAATATTCGGTGACGTCTAGTCAAGTTACCAATGAGCAAAACTGAAGATTAGGAGCGGCGAAAACTTTGAATTGGCTTCCACGAAATATATCACAGCCATTCGTAACGCATCTGGTTTGGCAGTAAATACGCATTCTATTCTTTGGCGTCTAAGAAGAAACTGCAAGAAGCCGTAAAAAGGATGTATTTGTGAATGTGAATGTAAATGTGAAGAGTTATCCTAGTTGGTTGGTTTGTGGGGCTTAACGTCCCAAAGCGACTCAGAGTTAACCTAGTAGGTGCCTAACTGCATATTAGTTGTTGCAGTAAGGCTGCTTGTTACGTGTTGTCGCGCTCTATGCATCGTGTACACATTACACCTTTGGCACACTACCCTAACCAGAAAGAGGCATGCACTATCATCATAGGGAATTTAGTTTGTTCATAACCAGAATACCGCATCACCTCTACGTGATGTCTCACGTGGTTAACTACGCCCAGAGAAGGTTCCCCTTCACTCCGACATCAAGCACATTCTGGTGTCCCGGTGGTCGAACGCTTTCCTACGCAAATGTACAGAGCAGGCACTCGCCTTTAGAAGCGCCTATCGCATCCGGTATTAAGTTGGGACTAACTGATCGATCAGAAACACAGATTCAAGTTTGGCGTGCACAAAAAGCGCTAGCTGACTGCCTACCTGTAGGGTGACTTCAACTTACGGTCGGTATGGGAGAGCGTACGGACTCTTCTATTATTGCTTTCCCTTGTTTCTAGGCGGAAGTTAATATTGTAACCCGCGCTAATATTTCCTGTTACCTTTGCCAAGTGTCACGATTGCACAGTAAGCGACATCTACGTTTGCCGGACATTCTGTCTTCACGAGGCTAAAACGATTGCATGCAATGTTCTGCAATCTCAATATAATTTCCTCCCTGCACAAAAAACTCCGCCTTTTCGATAATACATAACACAATACGCTCAATACTTTCCCAACTAGTGAAACGAACGCATTATAAAGTGCACAGCAGCGTTATCAGGCCATAAAAAAGATGGAAATGCTCATTTGTACGGGCGAATAGCAGATGCATACTGGCGGTCAGAGTGATCGAATTCTGAATATTGATTAAAATCTTGCTCGTTGCGCCGCTTTTCAAAACAACAGAAATGCAAAATGGCCTATGAAACCTCCTGTATGGGCATCCCCAAACTCGTCCACTTTAATTAAAACACTGCAACAAACCTGCACATTTATGCAGCAATTTACGTTACGTGCGCTACTTATGCAGTGGGAGGACGGAATAGAACAAGTTATCGATTATGCCAGCTGAACACTGTCGCGATCGGAGGAGAACTATTCGATGACGGAGGGGGAGTATCTTGCGGTAACCTTGCCCACCAGCTAGTTCGAAAATACCTGTACGGACGATCTTACTTTTTTGTCAGTAGCCATCGATCGTCATACTGGCTGGCAAGCCTTAGATACGCATCCAGATGGTTGGCTCGATAGTGCCTTCATTTACATTAGTATGACATCATTGTTGTTTAAAACCCGAGACGGAAGCACCAAAATGTGCATTGCTTGCCATGAGCGCCCGTACACTCAATTGCACAGAAAAGCGACGAAGATGTTCCCTTTACCAGAGCCATTAACCAATCCCGTAGGACAGCTTCAACGAACAGGCCCTGAGAAGCGCTGACCCACCTAGAAAGCAAGGCCAGAGTGCTCCTTTCTGACGTAATTGCATCACTGCACCAGGCCTGCTGTGCGATAAACGGCGAAATTGCTGCCAAATTGGATGCTGCTTTCGTAACGCGTCTGGCTCCACAACGCGTGCTTTACAAGCAACGGATGCAGATGCAGACGCGCGTTTGTAAAATACGCTGTCAAGTTTCGTTACACTAGGTTAACGAACGGACAGTGGACACTGAACGAGATAACCTGCCGTGGCCCCTGGCTAGAGTACCCGCCTCGGCTACGGGAGGTAGTGGGTTCGACTCCCATTGCCGGCCGGACACCCACCGGTTTTCTCAAATGGGTACAACCCACGGCCCGGCCTGGTGCTCGGCTTACCAGGGCTCGTGGCTTGGAAAAGGAGCCCGCGCCTTATAAGCCCAACTCTATGAGCAGTTGAGACCGTTTTCCGAAGGGTACTGGGTACAATCCCAAAAACGACCGATAGATTTGACTTCGGATCCAAGGTCACCCTTTCAAAATAACAGTTATCCAAGTATATGCACCAACCACTACTGCTGAAGAAGCTGATGTTGAGAGATTTTATGCGGACCTACAATGCCTTTTAGACCGCACCCCATCATCCGACGTCGTTTTTCTCATAGGAGACTGGAATGCTAAGGTGGGGAGTGACGAAATATCCGGAATTATAGGCAAGTTCGGTCTTGGCGAGCGAAATGAAGCTGGGCAGAGGCTAGTAGAGTTTTGTCAAGAAAACAACCTGACCATAGCGAATACTCATCTTCAACAGCACAAGAGGTGCCTGTACACATGGACTTCACCGGACGGTCTGTACAGGAATCAGATCGATTATATTCTTTGCCGACAGAGATGGAGAAGCGCCATACAAGCAGTAAAAACAAGGCCTGGGGCCGACTGTGGCACCGATCATCAGCTTCTCGTTGCCAAAATTAAGCTTCGATTGAGTAAAACGCAGAAAACTAGAAGGCCTTTCAGGTATGATCTGTATCAAATGCCATTAGAATATGCTGTGGAAGTGAGGAATCGATTTCAAGAATTAGATCTAGAAGACAGAGAGCCCGTAGAGATGTGGACTGATATGTTCGTGATATAATACAAGAAGTTGCTACTAAGGTAGTTCCAAAGCAAAAGAAATGCAAGAAAGTAAACTGGTTATCTGAAGAGGCTTTGCAAATAGCTGAGGAAAGGAGGATGGCAAAAGTTATGGGGGAAAGAGAATGGTACAAGGTTCTCAATGCGGATTTTCAGAAAATAGCAAGGAGAGATAAGAATGCCTTCCTGAACATACAGTGCCAAGCAGTTGAGGACAACAGCCAATTAAGGAACACAAGAGCTCTGTATAAGACAATCAAAGATATCAAAGGAAGCTTCTGTGCTAAGCTGGGCGTGATAAAGGACAAACGAGGCCAAGGACCTCACTGAAGCCTCAGAAATAAAGAAGAGGTGGCAGGAATACACAGAAGAACTGTACAAGAAGGACCCAAATGCGCAATCCCAACATAAGACGGTTGTGATTACTGATCTCGAGCCGAGCATCCTGAAGAGTAAGTTGAATGGGCCTTAGCCAGCCTTGCTAAGAACAAAGCTAGCGGAATTGATGGCATTACAGCTGAGTTGCTTCAAAACGTCAACCATGACGCTGTTAACATTCTGCATACATTATGTCAGAAGATTTGGACTACACTGCAGTGGCCACAGGTTTGGAAGAGGTCAGTTTACATCCCTATTCCAAAGAAAGGCAGTGCCAAAGATTGTTCCAACTACCGCACGATCGCGCTTATTTCGCATGCTAGCAAGGTGATTTTGAAAATCCTCCAAGGAAAGCTGCAGCAGTATGTGGATCGGGAGCTTCCGGGCGTGCAAGCTGGGTTTCGCAAGGGCAGATGAACTAGAGACCAAATTGCCAACCTTCGCTGGATCATGGAAAAAGCAAGGGAGTTCCAGAAACCCATCTACTTCTGCTTTATTGATTATGCGAAAGCGTTTGACTGCGTAGATCACAGAATATTGTGGCAAGCTCTCCACGAGATGGGAGTTCCAATTCACCTCATCTGTCTCCTCAGGAACCTGTATGAAGGACAAGAGGCCACAGTCAGAACTGGGCATGGTCTTACTGATTGGTTTCCGATTGAGATAGGAGTGAGGCAAGGCTGCATACTGTCGCCCTGGCTATTTAACCTATATGCAGAGTGCATCATGGGGAAGACCGGTCTGGACGAGTCTTCAGCAGGAGTGAAGATTGCTGGAAAACGTATCAACAACCTTAGATATGCGGATGATACCACTTTAATGGCAGAAAGTGAAGTGGAACTCATGAGATTTCTGATGCGCGTACAAGAAGAGATTTAGAAGTTTGGGCTTAAACTGAACATTAAAAAGACAAAGATCATGGCGTCTTGCCCTATCAAGTCCTGGAGCATCAATGGACATGAGTGTAAGCTGTGACAGATTTTCTCTTCTTGGGCTTCAAGATTACCTCGGAAGGAGACTGCAGCCATGAAATTAGGAAACGCCTGCTTCTGGGAAAGAGAGCAAGCGTTAGCCTTGACCGCCTAGTAAAGAGCAGAGACCTTAGTCTGACAACCAAGATCCGTATAACTCGTGCTATGGTCTTTCCAGTTATGATGTATGGATGCGAGAGTTGGACCGTGAAAAAGGCTGACCGCCGAAGAATTGACGCGTTTGAATTGTGGTGCTGGCGAAGACTCTTGAGTGTTCCTTGGACTGCCAGAAGATCAAATCAGTCGATATTGTCGACCATAAACCCTGACTGCTCATTGGAGGGTCAAATTCTAAAGTTAAAGCTCAGCTACTTTGGTCATCTGATGAGAAGAGAGGAGTTGCTGGAGAAAGATTTGATGTTGGGAAAGGTTAAGGGTCGCCGGAGAAGGGGTAGGCAGCGAACGCGATGGTTAGATGGCATCCTAGAGGCACTGCAGATGAAGTTATGTGATGTTAGGAAGATAGTGAGAGACCGGAAAGCGTTTCGTGACATCGTCCATAGGATCACGAAGAGTCGGACACGACTGAACGACTGAACTGAACTGAAATTCCATCAAGATGAGCGGAGAACCATATGGCTTGGCGTCTAATAATGAGAAGATTTCGTCTCCGTTGCATCGCCACGTGAGATAACCCTGCTTTTAAATTTGTGCATGATGAACACAGAGAAGCGAAGTACTCGTTTTTATTCAAGTTTTATTCACAGACCGAACAAAATTCACTGAAGGCTTACCAACTTCAATTGTGTAAAGGTGACCTCTTTCTGGAAGATAATCATACGAACAAACCAGGACCTTTGGGAATTACATGCCTATACCGATATTCGGAGAAATATAGCTGTTAAACTTATTCCT
This sequence comes from Amblyomma maculatum, assembly GCF_055883805.1. Lineage (NCBI taxonomy): Eukaryota > Metazoa > Arthropoda > Arachnida > Ixodida > Ixodidae > Amblyomma > Amblyomma maculatum. Next base: position 103,778,005 of record NC_139354.1, read on the forward strand.
TAGTGGCGCACAAAAATATTTGCTCGAAACCTTATGTGCCCAGAATGAATAAAAAAGGTGTCAGTGACGAAGTTTGTAAATTAAAAGCAAAAACATTAGCTGTGGCTTAGCTCTGATTAAGCCTGAGTGATTGCAAAAGCAATACCTCCCTGGCTGCGCTTGGCTCTGCTGGTGGTTGGGCATGGCTTCGCCTTTTGTGCAACTAAATGATTTATTCTGGACACAACAAATTTCGCTCACTTGTAGAACGCCGCCGGGCTCGCCATTCTGTGGCTTAGGCGCGTTGCTTAGCCCAACCGCTCTTGCTTTTCTTCATCTGTCTCCTCGGCACGGCGCCGGCGTTTGCTAAGCAGAGCGCGCCTGCGGCGCCCCGTTTATCCTCTCCTAGCAAGCGCCCTCACGCGGCGGGCCGAAGAGGCCGTCACGTGGTAGCCGCCGCGCCGAGCGAAGGAACGACTACGGCCGAAGAGACGAGCTGGAGCCCCTGCTCTCCTGTGATCGTGACGTCACGCTGTCACATGGTAGCCACCGCGCCGAGCGAAGCAACGACTATGGCTGAAGAGACGAGATGGGGCCCTTGCTCTCCTCCGGTCGTGACGTCAGGCTGTCAGTGGTCGTGCACCGCAGCTACGCCGGAGCGAAGGAACGACCTTCACCGACGGCACAAAAGTGCTAGCAGTATTGCTTTCGCAATAAAACCTTCTGCACTAAATAAATGGCGATTTATTTTAGTAAATAGGTTCCACAGTCTACAACCGGGATGCCAACACGAGCATTGCTCCTAAAGCCCCTTGATACTTTGAAAGTTACGCCAACGATTGAACTTTGCCGCCGCCGCGCGACCTCCTCGCCTCCTCCTCGCCCCTTGCGTGCCCCTTCGCTGAGGGCCGGCTCTCCGCCCGATTTCCTGAGCGACGATTGGTCTCCCTGCCGTTGCCATTGGAAACCGACGCGCGTCCGGCGTTTACCTTGTGTTTTCTTTTTCCTTCGCGCCATTTTTCTCTTAGTCTCGGCTAGCAAATATTACACGCTGTGCTTTTATTGCAGCGTGCAAGCTCTATAGACCGTTTACAGCGAGTAGTTCAACTCTTCCCTAACAGGTGGCGCCACTAGGACGGCCGTCATTGCTGGCCTTCGGAACGCATCGGCGCGCAGTGCTAACTGCTGCTGTGTATCTTGTGTAAGAATACCAGCTGACTTTTAAACAGCGCTGCTTTGATGCAGGTGTCATGTGTATTATCGAAGTATTCTGCGAGGAAGTAGAGCTAATGACCCTGTTGTTTAATGGCGGAAGAACAGAAGACGCTTTCTACATAAGGTGCACATCATGGCCTAGGCAACCGTTTTTCTGGGAGATGTATCACGAGTTCATGTTCCTTTCTGGGACAAGAAAGCGCCTGTGAATTGAAGAGAATGGCTATACCTCACGCCCCAGCTCTTTTTAGCGCCAGCAGTAGCCATGGCAATGCGAGAACGACCCTGACGTTTTCTCAGGAATTGGATATTGAGTCTTTGCACTGCTGCCGAGTTTTTTTCGCAGGGCGTTAAGAGGTACCTTGACGTTGCTATTAATGTCTATGCAGTTATACGAATTGATTGCGCAGAGAAGGAAAGTTAGTGTGGGCATGTAAGTGAATCTGTTTAATTTAATTATGTACTATTCCCTAGGATATGCGGGATCGAATCTCGGCCTCGGCGGCTGCTTTTCGCTGGAGCCAAAAACCCAGGCGCCCGTGTTTTGTGCGATATCAGTGCACGTTAAAGAACCCCAAGGGGATGGGAATTTCCGCAGTCCTCCACTCATAGCCTGAGTCGCTTTGGGACGTAACACCGCACAAACAAAACCAAACTTTAATTATACAAGTACTGCTGAAATACATGTAATAACTGCTGCTTTTATGAAACTAATGCACGGGCCAATGATGAAATTTACCGTGATAAGATTTTTTTATATCCCCGCTTGCTTGGGCTGCGTACTGTGCGTTCTGAATTCCGGTGCAGTTTCCAGTCACCTTCGCCCGAGGGCAGGTGAACGCCGCTGATCGCCTGATGCGGCCTTCAAGCAGCGTAATAGTCTTTTGAAGCCAGGGCGTTTACAGGAGATAAAATTATATCTTATCAATTGTCGGGGATTACACGCGCGTCCATATTGAGCTGTAAGTATTGTGCACAATGTTAAATGAACATTCATAATGCGTCTCAGCCAGCATAGTCTGAGCATGCGTTCGCCCTTTGCGCAAAAAAATTAAAAAAAAAAGTTTGAGGGGACAATCAGTTTGTAATCTATTCAGTTTTACAGAAAATGTTTTCCACTGAGAGCGCTAGAGAGGGTATTGGTAAAAAAAACAACAAAAAAAAATGAGTCGACGGCTGACGGTTTGTCGAAACGTCTAGCCAATGCAGATAGTTAGGAGGATGCAATAAATGAAATACATGGTTAAATTAAACCTTTTTTAGCACCTACACACACACTATGAGCATTCACAGGAAGTTTTTCGGCTGTCTACAAGCTGGTTGTCCCCAGCGATAGCGGGTACGCCGCACCGTGCAGCCGAGTACTAGCGCGTCGAAAGCCGTCAAACCAGAAGGCCCGAAGGCCAGTGATGGCGGAAGGGTCACATGATCAAATATGGCAGCGCCCATGCGCTCGCGCTGTAAAGGGTCTATAGGCAACCTGCAATGGAGTTTGCTGAGACCTGTGGCGCCACCTGGCGGCCAACGCGAGCTAATACTGAGGCGGCGCAGATGCTGACGTCGTATATGTTGCGGCCGCTGTGTTCCTTCTGCGTTCGCGTTTTGTTATCCCAGTGAGTGTGATTTACAAATTTAGTGACTTCAGTGGTCTCGTGCGATGCTTCGACTACTACGGATGTGAACAAGAATAAAAATAAGCGCAAGGGTGGAGAGAAAGACTGCCACAATCACGAAGGAAATCTAAGCGTACCGCTTGCTGGGAGAACCTGGCGAGAATGATGAAAGAAGGAGATATTGGCTGCGAGAGAGTAATGTGACTGAAATTCATTTTGTTATGTGGCCATTGGCGTACAGACGCCAAGAAGATTAAATAAGACGATTGCCCGTGAGCGGAAGAAACGGCGTATAAACTTCTGACTCGGGGAGTAGCACGCTGGTTGGGGCACACTACTCAGCACGCGCTCCGCGCTGTAAAATTTGGCGTGTACTGGTATATGCTGTGGAAGATCGAGGGGCATACGTCCAGAAAAGCAACTAAGCCGTGCAGCCGCAGCATCGTATTCCAGCCGCATTTCAACGGTGGCGAAATAAAAAAAAGAATGTTCGTGAATCTGTGAACCGGATTTCTAATGCGGTGTCTATTCGGAACCACAAAGCCAAAATATCTTCAGCACTTCCAATTACATATTGCAATAAGCATATGTATTTGTAAATTAGTTCTTAAGGTGCTGAAAAAGTCGAAGTGGCGGAGTGTAGAGGCCCATGATACCGTGTATGCTGAGAATGGAACTTCGTTCTATCGTTCCGCGCCAAATATTTCTTTCACCGACTGCTCAAGCTACTCAAGATTCTCTTGTTCCAGACGATAGACTATTTCATCATTAGTAGCAACAGTAAAAATTCTAACTCTTAGCGACCTCCTTTACGAAAGCTTTGCCATTGAGTGCCAGCATTACCCGCCGGCTTTTCCCAAGATTAAGATACGGAGGTACAAAATGCATGCCAGTTGTTGTTGTTGTTAAAAGTTTTATTTTTCCAACGGTGTAGGAGGCCCCCTACTCCCCGCCTCCGGCACGCACAGTTTTCGTTGGTGACGCACGCTACAACCGCACAGTGCTTGCAATCGCCACATCCGTAGCGGGTACCGCATCATGCCTCCTGTAACTTCCGCGGCACTGTCGAAAGGTGCACCGCGAACAAGTGTTCGTCATGGTATTAAACTGTAAAGCAAAACCTCGAGGAAATTATTATGCTTCTCTAATCAAACAGCAAGAACAAAGAAGAAATGGCGATCAATCTCTTCTCAGGTTCTCTCTGCACTTTCAATGTTTGGGTATGAGGTGTGAACGCAATAGGTAAATGAAAAGCTACGTTTACAACATTTTTCATTCATTTAATTATTTCTTAATTCATCATCAGATATCCGACTGATGCCTTGAGAGAATAAACTTCGTTAAAAAAAAATCTCCGTCTACTCACGCGAAATTCAAAGCTGTGCGCGCGGGTGTTCTGTCGCGAGCGGCACGCACTTCGCGGTGACGTCGACACTGTTCACGTTTTAAACATGAGCATTCTCGAACAGGCGGTGTCCTTTCGTAAGTATTGGTTTTCGGAAGTAGCTCTGAAGACATTCGATTGCCTTAAAACCGCAGAAAATGAGAGCCGAGATGCTTCCAGCCGTACAACGCGAACGCAACCCGACCGCGCCGGCCTACTCAGATTACTCGGCGCCGCCATTGGTGGCGCTGAACGCTGCGCTCCACTAGCGCCGCCTGGCCACTGCAGGTTGCCTATGCCGTGCTGTTGCGCGTACAACTGCAGCAAGCAGCCTAAAGATGGTTATGCGGTATTCATGATATCTCAAGGTAAGCGTGACGGCTTGCGCACGAGTCAATGGATGCACAAGATTAGTCGAAAGGCGTTTATTCCTAGAAGCAACAGAGTTGTTTGCGACGTCGGGTGCCTTTCTCACTCCCCGTAATAACGCGTCACCTGACGCTGCGTTTTTTATTCCTGCTTGCTCCTCAATATTTTTGCGGCGGCAGCATGTTCATTGTATAAAAATAAGGTTGTCCTCTGCAGCATGCTGAATATTCTGCGAGGCTCCTAGGCTCTATCATTTAACACGCTTCGACTTCTGTAGAGTCAGAAACAGGGCGCTATAATCTGCTTTTTGCTGTCAGAACTAACAGGAAAATTACAGTCTCTCGATTGCATTTGTCGCGATTATGCTAGGATCCCTGGCCTCCTTCACTAAAAATCAAAATTCGGGCTTGTAGAGGAGCTAGCCTTTCCAGCTTGTACTTGTAGTGTGCGTCGGTTACTCTGGAGCAATGAATGCTGGCCCTGAAAAACTGTTTGGCAAGTAAACCCGAGGTATTGCGGGTAATCTGCACTAGTTAGATCGTACGGCATTTTTTTTTTCAATTCTTGAATGTGTCTTGCCATGCTTCGACGCACGCGTAGGTTAAAAAATATGCGTTCGTTTTATCAGGGATACGGCCAATGTGCAGGAGGTGTTCATATGATCACACACTTCTCTTTGACCATGACTACAAGGCGTTGGCAGGTTACCTTCGCTTTGAAAGCTGGAGCTCTAAAAGCGCGATTCCGCGTATTCATTTATCGCGAGAAAAGTTATCCCATTGATGTCAAATCAGCCGGAATCATTGCATCAATTTTCTGTATTTACGAAACTTAAACAATCAATAATGATTATAGTTATTATGTAAAAATAGGGGAACATTTTGCGATCAACAATTCTTAACACTGTAACATATTACTCATTTCAATTGTATGCAAGAAGATTTTTTTTTCCCCTAGTCTGAGTAATTATCTCATCGCTCTATGTTCTAGCTACATTTCACTGAAGACCAGTTTGAGCCGCCAGTATTACACGAACTCGGAAAAAAAAAAAACAGGCCAAACGCAGTTCCATCAATTTTCTGTCACCGACCTGTCCTGAAGTAAAGGAAGCCTGCTCGACAGAGACATGAACCTCGCGCTGATAGTAGTCAGTTATTTCTGTGGCTTGCTCTTTTCCCACCTCCATTTATGAGTAAACAAGAAAGTATAAGAATTAAAAGTCAATGTATAGTTGTCTCGTCAGATATTATGAGATAATAGAGATATGGCTGACAACGTAAGTCAATGAAAATTGAAGTACTATATCAGTGGGTCATGGGATGGCATCAGATTAAATAGTGATGGTTATGAATAGTGATAGGTAATGATGGTGACTGTTACGGATAATAATAGTAAATTATAGTAATAGGCCCGGATAGGGAGGTGATAGTGTTCGTTGCGGATAGTGAAAGTTACGATAGGTCTCTGGCATTAGTAGATATAGTGATAGATAGGATAGTGATAGTTAATGAATTGGCAGTTATATGCTTTCTCATTTCCTCACGTTGAAGACCTATGTGCACCTTGTAATTTTTTTATTTCATTGTTGCGTTCAATGAAATCAAGCTCTTTTACACAGCGCATGAGACCACAGCATGCTTGCCCCAGAACTTCAGTGTATCGGCAATAGGGCCCACCACTTCTCCCAGTGTACCCTGCTGTCTTTTAACCACACGCGACATCAGTGAGGGGCCGCGTACTCATAACATTATTTAATTCCTCCATCAGCATCATATCAAGACTGCCGTGGCAAACCTGTTCCTTGCCTCGAAGCAGAAAGGAACAGCTCGAAATTTGGTTTTATACAAAATTAACTAATGAACGCAGATTATCGCGGATCGCTAACTAGCACAGTGCCATTACACTTGGCCTAAGCTTTCCAACGGTATACGGTTCGCTGTTGCAGCTAAAATTTAGATTTTAATTGCAATTTACTAAATATCAATTAATTTTGCCCAGTAATTGATCGAAACACATGTACAATTAACCGATAATCCAATCTCATGGTTGATCACGTGACATATACTATGCTTAGAGAGATAGCTTGACAGTAGTGAAATAGACTAAGTCCTGCTTTAACCTTCTCTAATCTTGAACTTCAAAGCACCAGACTGGATTGTTTTCCGAAGTTTTACCGCGGTGACAGATTTCACGCTCTAGAAAAAACAAACACAAAGTCAGTGGCAGTACTAGATTAGGTGCACAAAGTAAAACCTTATCATGAGACTTAAAAAGTGTCTGTAGCACAGAACTCGCCTGAAAGCTTTGTTTATCAGTATTGCCCTTTCAAACAGTTCTAAGAAGAAACCAATCAATTCATGAACTTTACTTTCGGCATTCTCAATGCTTTTCTCGCAATTTTTCAAAAATTTTGTGCACTCCTGGAGCGCAGACCTGACCCAAAAGCTCGCGCTTCACTCACTGCTGCGGCCGGCCGGCGGGCGTCAAGGGGAAAAAGCGTGTCGTGCGCAGCGCTCGCCGCCGCCGCGCGAGGAGAATCGAGGAAGAAAGCGCGGCGCGGAGGATAGTGTCGCTACTTTGAAATTATCAAGGGACTTTACTTGCTCCTGGCTGAGAACGCCACCTAGTTATGTTGCTGCGTGTAGAAATGCGGCGAAATATTTAACAGTGCAGTTCATCGGTAACCAAAATATTCCAATGTTCTCCAGCATTAATCAACGAATGCCTAACTTATTCACTCATAATCGCACTACGTTTCTTCTTTCAAAATAACTGAAAGCATTTCATTCCTAATGGAACTACATATGATGTATTCCACTATAATTTAACAGCAGTCCAAAGTTCATCTAACGTAACCTATTGCGATCGACGTTAGTTAATCAAATGTACCCTTCATCAAACTAAATACAAATGTAGCCCACCCTCAATTCGCCTGCCGCCGTTTTTCCAGAGCAGTATATTGACAGGAGGGTTTACGTAGAATAATCTAATAAAGCTGTCTCATAAAACATTGCTTTACATCAAGCTATAAGCTCCGGAGTCAATTGCACGCGCAACTCTAAACTCACGCTGCCCTTAATGGCTCACGTAACGACGGGAGCGATCAGACCTTAATTGCTAGGTGATGTTGGCTAGCACTGATCATCAAGAATATGGAAGGTCGACGTATCAGGTTACCTTAGGATATTCCCACCTGTATCCTGGAATCGTGAATTTGGTTTTAGTCTTTTCTTTCTTTCGTATCTCATAAGATTGCTAACTGTTATCATTTTATTTCTCTTGATATGCACGTGTCTCAATTCTGGCTCTTTTTATGTATGTTTTATTGTTTTCGATATTTTTTTCATGACGCTTCGTTTCTGGTGCTTGGTTGCCATGAAAACGAATATATAATGAGTTGCTGTACTTATCAGTGTTCACTGGTAGGTATTTTCGCTGAATTAACTGGAACTGCTATATTGTCACGTTGTGTAGACAATGCCGTTGGCGACAAATGAGGATGCTTGGAATTCACTGGAATAAAAACATTTTTGGACTGACATCCGCCCGCAAAAGAACTAAGTAATCGGTGGCGGCGACACCGACAAGTGTGCTTGGCGGTCGTCTGTCTACGAAAGACCGTCGCATCCGTCAACGCTCAATTTACAAGTGGCAAAGGAACATGTAAATAATGCCGCAACCATTGACTAGAATTTCTTGGAACAATGTAGAAACACACGCGAGTGGCTGTAATATTCGAGATGCATCGCAGGGCCTCTTGCATGGCAATGAAAATGATAAAGCTGCATATAGCGGCAATGAGCATCTGCAGAGTACAGACTCCATCCATGCGCAACATCACAGTGATAAGACCATGTGCGTGCAGTTGCCGAAACATAGCAAGTAGATTTCAAAGCTTAGCGACAATATGTATGTGTGTGTTTGTGCGTATGTGTTTATGTATGTATGTATATACGCACGTACCGTCTGTTGCAGAAGTTTGCGGCCCAACGCGCCGGGCAGAGGAGCAGTATCGCTCCCGAGAGGCGGCGCTGCGCCCGCCGGCGTTGCCTGGTGACGTAGCTATAAAGAATGAGGAGGCTTGCTCTCTTCTCCTCATACCGCGGTTGATATCGCACATCTTTGCTCTCAGCCGCGGGATGAGGGGAAGAGAACAAGCCTCCTCACTCTTTATAGCTGCGTCACCAGGCAGCGCCGGCGGGCGCAGCGCCGCCTCTCGGGAGCGATACTGCTCCTCTGCCCGGCGCGTTGGGCCGCAAACTTCTGCAACAGACGGTACGTAAGTACGTACGTACGTATGTATGTATGTATGTATGTATGTATGTATGTATGTATGTATGTATGTATGTATGTATGTATGTATGTATGTATGTATGTATGTATGTATGTATGTATGTATGTATGTATGTATGTATGTATGTATGTATGCACGTACGTATAGTCTTTGTCAAAAGTGTAGAGCCCAGGGGACATGCGTCTGAGAGCCGTTTAGTGGCGCCTATTCAGCCCTGGAGGATAGGATAGGATAGGAAATACGTTAGTTTCTCTACGAGGGTCTTGTGCTAGTAGCGGAAGAGTTCCATCTTCCGTCTTCTCACAGGGTCGGTGCCCCTATTCCAGGGCTCCGCTGAGCTTCGCTGCTCGCTGGGCGTGCTGGATTAAACCTAGTTGGCAATCCAAATCGCCGCTGGAGAGCCGGCTCTCCCACTGTTCCGCACTCGGGTCTTTACGAAAGCTGTCGTTATTTTTACATTGCCACGTGATGTGGTATAGCGAAGGTTTGCTACCACACCATGGGCAGGTGTCTCGATATTGTGACGGGTAAATTTTGCTCAGGGTATGCAGGTTAGGGAATGTTCCTGTCTGCAGTCTTCGCCAGTACACGGCCTCTTGTTGTTTTAGATCCCGATGAGGCGGCGGATAGCGGATCCGTACCCCCTTATAGTAGTTAAGAATGTCGGAGTACGTAGGGCCGACTCGCTCGGGTAGATCGTCCGATTGGGAGGAAGCTCGGCTCGTGTACCCTCGAGCTACCTGATCGGCGCGTTCGTTCCCCGCTATGCCGGTGTGTCCTGGCACCCAGTAGATGTTGTGTTTGACTTTTGATGGGGTCGTGCTATGGAGGAGCCTGAGGGCGGCGCGACCTATGCGGCCGTTCATGTAGTTACGGCACGCTTCTCTAGAATCTGTAAGAATGGTAAGGGACGTGTTGCATCGATACCCGGCTACCACCGCAAGAGCAACGGCCAGCTCCTCCCCTTCGGTTACCGTGCATTCCCTGACTGAGGCGCTAGCTAGTTCCTTTAGGTTGGAATCAATAGCTACCGCCACGGCGCTATTATGTGAGCTTCCTGTATACGAAGCCGCGTCCGTGTATACCGTGGTGGATCTTGTAGCTAAATTTAGTTGTACATACTTCGCCCGGGCTGCTCTACGGGCCACATGCAAGTTGGGGTCCATGTTCCGGGGAAGGGAGCTAACCTTTAGCGTCTGGCGAATTGCGTCCGGTATGCTCGCAGTACGGTTCTCGATTTCCGCAGTTGCACCTAGCCCCAGTCGCCTAAGAAGCGAGCGCCCCGTAGGAGTCTGCTGGAGCCTGGCTATCTGCGTGACCAGTTGGGCTTCTTTGATCTCTTCGAAGGTGTTGTGAATCAGCCCTGGAGGATTTACTTCCTGTTGCGGAGGGTAGGAACAAAAATCTTGGAATCAAAAGATTTGCAACACTGGAAATGCATTACACGTCACACGAAGTGGCTCAGAAGCAGACCCCCTGGGCTGTATAATTTTTCCAAAGACTGTGTATATATGCACGTATTGCATCATCATCATCATCAGCCTGATTATACCCACTGCAGGGCGAAGGCCTCTCCCATATTTCTCCACTTAACCCGGTTCAGTGCTAGCTGCATCCACTTGACCCCTGCGAACTTCTTAATCTCATCCGCCCACCTAACTTTCTGCCGCCCCCTGCTACGCTTTCCTTCCCTTGGAATCCAGTTTGTTACCCTCAGCGACCATCGGTTATCCTCTCTTCGCACTACATGTCCTGCCCATGTCCATTTCTTCTTCTTAATTTCTACTAGAATGTCGGTAACTTGAGTTATTTCTCTGACCCACTCTGCACGCTTTCTATCTCTTAATGTTACCCCTACCATTTTTCGTTCCATAGCCCTCTGGGTTGTCCTCAACTTAAGTAGAACTCTCTTGGTTAGCCTCCACGTTTCAGCCCCATAGGTGAGTACAGGCAAGATGCAACTGTTGTATACTTTCCTCTTGAGCGATACCGGTAACCTGCTAGTCATAATCTGCGAGTGCTTGCCAAATGCGCTCCATCCCAATCGTATTCTTCTTGTTATTTCCTTGTCGTGGTCCGGGTCTGCGGTTACTACCTGTCCTAAGTGGACATATTCGCCTACTACTTCCAGTATTTCGCTACCTAATGTAAACTGCTGTTCCTTCCCGAGGCTGTTGAACATTACCTTAGTCTTCTGCATATTGAATTTCAAGCCTACCTTTCTACTTTTCCTGTCTAGGTCATCAATCATTATTTGCAGTTCATCCCCCGAGTTGCTTAGAAAGGCAATGTCATCAGCAAATCGCAGATTACTGAGGTATTCTCCATCTACCCTTATCCCTAACTGCTCCCATTCCAAGTCTCTGAATACTTCCTCTAAACAAGCTGTGAATAGTACTGGCGAGATTGTGACTCCTTGCCTAACACCTCTCTTTATGGGAATTTTGTTACTTTCTTTGTGCAGAACTATGGTTGCTGTGCAGGATGGGAGTTTAATACCGGCACCGCGAATCGATCCACAAGCAAAGCAGGAACAGTCAGCGTACAAGCAGGTCTAGCGCACACACCGTTATTGATGTCAGTGGAGACAGCGCACGGAATGTTCTTCACAACTGATCGTACATCATCATTTCAAGGGCCCCGGGGAGAAGAGGAGCCACTCAGGATACTTGTGACGTAGGCTAGTTGGAAGGGTTGTAGTATTGCTTAAGGCGCTGGATGTGAACAGTTTCGCGGCCCCGTCAGCGGAGCTCAGGTGAGGGCGCCATGAGTTCCACAGTGTAATTGGCAGTAAATATTCTCTCCAGGACACGATAGCCCCTAACGTGTCCTGGAAATGCCACGTGGAAATGATTTTAGAAGATAGTCCCGGAGTACCTGATGGAATCCAGAGGCTTACAAGACTGCCAGATGAGAATTGCAGTGTCTTGTGAGGATTGTCTTAGCGGATGTCTGGAGGTACTGAGGTTGTGTCGTGAGAGACAGGGCCATTTGGCGACAATCATCTTTGTGTCGGACAGCTTCAGAAGCAGCGGTATATTCAAATTCGTTTAATTCGTACCGAAAAATGGTATCTGGTGCAGCAGAATGGTGACGGTCGTAGAGAAGATAGAATAGAGAGAAACTGGTAGTTGACTAGGGAGCAATATTGTACGTCTACATCACATATAAGAAGGCGGTCAGAGTGGTCAGTGAAGGCGTACTTAGAAAGCATGCGGCCAAGGGTACGAACGATCCACTGGTATTTTGTGGCGAGTACGTTCAACTTAACGCAGTTATTCTGTTGTGCATTGTATTGTATACCCTCCCTATATCGACCCTCAAGCGAAGGTTAATAATATCAATAAAATGAGTTCGGTGAGTCTGTTAGTCTGTTAGTCTGGGAATGATAGTCGGTAGTGATTCGATGAATTATATGGCACTTCTTCAGTAGAGCTTTAATAACGTCAGATATAAAGTCACACCCTCTGTCACTGAGTAGATTACGAGGTGCGCTTTGGCGAAGGAGGAATCCCTGCAAAAAGAATGAGGCTAATTCTGGCACTGTGGAAGATGGAAGGGGGCGGTTTCTGGCTATCGGTTACCAGCGGCAGTGTAAGTAAGCGAGCCGCATAAATCAATATTGGCGCGAAAACAGGGACGTGATGGGCTAGATAACGGCTCCAACTCGCCAGCAGAACGATGTGGACGGGACATGCGAGTTTTACAGGCGAGGAATGAGAGAACGTATTTGAGGACGAAGTTGTATATGCCCCTCCAGCAGTAACGTAAGCGTAGCCGACGGTATGTTTTGAACACTTCTATACGGCCGCATTGTGGGTCACGCGGAAGCAGTCGCAGACTTGCGAGCGTAGGGGGCGGGGAAAGCCTGGCAACCATTAGTGGCATCAGCACTGTAGTTGCGGGGATAAAGGCGGTTGTCGCGAATGTCGAAGTGTGATGCTTGGCGGCGAAGCGCACGCGATCGAGAAGCAGTCGATGGATCGATAAGGAGATCGATAAGAGAAGCGACCCAGGTGTCTCTCCGCTGCGCGGATGGCGTGTCAGTGATGTAGAGTGACGTTGGAGGGGCGTCCAAGGTGCGAAGACTGGCGACGTCCACTGGAAGGGGACAACGAGAAAGGGCATCTGGGTCTTCATGCTGGCGGCCAGAGCGGTGTACTACGTTCATGTCATATTCCTGTAGAAGAAGAGCCTACCTGACAAGACGGCCGGATGGGCCTTTCAAGGAGGAAAGCCAGCACAACGCAAGGTGGTCCGTGGCCATAGAGTGGCCATACAGGTAAGGGTGGAATTTGGTTAGAGATCAAACTATGGCCAAACAATATTTTTCAGTCACCGTGTAATTTTATTCCGCCTTGTGAGCCTTCGGTTAGCATAGGCGGCGACGTAATCAGCAAAGCCAAATTTCTGCTGATCGAATACAGCGCCGATACGACACCACTGGCGTCGGTGTGTACTTCAGTAGGGGTCGTGACGAAATGACGCAAGAAGGGCGCTGTCGTGAGGATACGGCGCAACGTCACATAATGGTGATCAGGAACAGCTCTACATGAGCTGTGTGAAAGGGGCAGGAATGAAGGCGAAGTTTCGAATGAACCGACGAAATTGGGAGCAACAGCCTAGGAAGCTCCGCGGGTCTTTGATGGATCTCGGCTTGGGAAAGGCAGCTACAGCACGAAGTTCGGACGGGTCTGTAGAACTCATTTCCTGAAGACAAAGTATCCTAAAATGGTCAGTTAACATGCGGCAAAACGACATTTCCTTAAATTAAGCTGCAAGCCGGCATCAGAATTTCCTTCAAGAGGTTTTTAGTTGTTTTTGATATTTTCAGCCTCTGACCCGGCGTTTACAAGATTGCACAGGACTACGACGCATTCGACATAGCTAGTAAAGCCTTTGCCGACCTGCTGTCACCGTTCACGCTGCTCGGCGCACAATTTCCTGAAAGCCGGTCTACCAAAGACATCTGCGAGCATTATTTTTTCACTGTTCTTCCAACGGATGTTGCTTTCATTGCTGCGGTAAAATATTACGTTGCTCAATTTCTTTTCGCCAGCCTATTTATTGTAGAGGATCACTCGTTCGTAAGAAGCGAGCCAAGCTTCGACATCGTGCTCATCAGTTCCGCTGAAGATAACCGTGTCCCTATGGCGAAGGAGCCGGCGCCGGTTACAGATGGACCCGCGGACATGCCTTGATGTTGGACGTTGTCTGGCATTGCAGGTGTTGAAAGAGTGCGGCTATGAAGCTCCAGGACCAACGTTTCTAACCTGACTCTACAAAATGTAGGCTGGAGGTTTATTAGAGGTGCAAGGAATCGATCTAGAAGCGCTGCAAGATTATTCAGCATAGAAGCAGGTCCAGGGCTTACACCGGTAGCGATGTTGTTGTTTTTGGCTTCTTGAAAAATGGCACGTACCCACCATGGGGATTGGCCAAGGTATGCTGTTGTCCACAAACTTAATTACAAGCACAAGTTTGTCGCAAAGCGAGATTGTTAAGAATTATGGGAATGCAGGATAATAATTATGAACCTAAAGAAAAGAATCAGTGATGACACTAGTGACAGCGCACGGAATCTTATATTTCACCTTTGCACGTACAGCTTCATCTTTACAGTATGTACAATTGCGTCTGCTGTCTGCCGTCATTACTCAGTTTGCACTAATTCAATACCCAAATTGTAATATTGCTTAACGACATAAGCATTACAGTAGGCCTCAACATATCGGCTGACGCCCTCTTCATCGACTTCGAGAACCCTTTAGACAAAGCCCCTGAAAAACGCCTACTACTGATACTTTAGCAACTAAACCTTAACCCCCGAGTCTGCAACTGTATTCACGATTTTCTTGCTAACAATCAGCAATTATCAGAGGCCAACCATAAATTTTCTGTGCTCTCTAGTAAGACTCTCTGGTGAGCCTCAAGGCACAGTCCTTGGCTGTCTCTTTATCTTAATATACATCAATGACTTAAATAGTAAAGATTCATCAAGCATTCGCTTATTCGCTGACAATTGTGTCATTTCCCGTTCTATAATAGCGCTGCAGATAAAGATATTCTTCAGTCTGATCTACAAAGTTTTGAAGAATGGTGTCGTAGATGGCTGATGGTCTTGAACACTAACAAAACTGCGCTTGTTTCCACAGACCACAAAATTACCCTACCTTAATTTATCTTCGGAGCGGTTCCAGCGTCCCATCCCTAAACTTAATTAGGTATTTTGTAGTTAACACCTCGGGAAGCCTTAATTTGTCCACAAACATTACACGAATAATAAACAATGCTAATAGAACTCTCGCTATTGTCGTAATTTACGCCTGGCTGCACAAGTGGTTATATTACTAGCTTATAAAACATTAATTCGGCTGAAATTATAGTACGCATTTGCAATCTGGTGCCCCGCTCAACTTAACCTAACCAAAACCTACTGAACTTGCTCCAAACCACGCCGTTCGATTCATGTACTCAAATTGCTTATACTCTACCAGTGTTACTTGTCTAAAAAATATTGCATGCGTAGGTAACCTCCATCAATGCCGTCTTTTTGCAAGACTATGCTTGTACCATAAATATTTCAGAACGTTCCTTATAACTGTCCTATCCAGCCTGCTCATTGTTCATCAGCCCGCAAAAGCCAACACAAGGTCGTTTGAGCACCTTCAGCTTGCACCGTCACCCATTTTTACTTCTTTGTCCAAACAGCTCGCGACTGGCATTTCATAAAACCCTGGACCATTTCAAGAAAGGCATAGAGACACAGTTTTATTAACACCACGTTGTTTGCCCACCCCTGATGTAAAGCCCTCACCCAAGGGCCATTGAAGTATATGAAATAAATAAATAAAATTTGTCTACTTGGCCACTGGCATTGCCTATTTTTCTAGTTTTCTTTCGTTACTTCCTTGGCATCCGTGTTATTACACTGACTACGCCGAGCACAGATATCGAATTTGCCACCAAAGAATGCTTGAATACTTACAAACGAGCTTACCCCTCATACTCGAACAGAGCACCTGTGAAGAAAAGCAGATCATTTCCGACTATCCTATCCTCAAACTGCTTTGATAGTCATGATGTTCACTGAGTAAATTATATTTTGAGTTTCATTTTATATTGTATTAAATTTAGTTGACTAAATGTTTCAAAACATTGTTACGAGCAATGTTATATTGGCCGCAGGACGAAAGTCAAAAACTCGTCTGTGCCAACTGGCGAGTCCCAGCATGACCCGCTTTTTCATCACCCTTATTTTCCATTGCTTTTATTTCTGGGCGTCACACTTCTCCCTATAACGCAGAAGGCCGCATGGCGAATTAAACAGCGCCGCGTGATCTATAGGGCTTTAAACGAGCTAAGTGCGCAACTTCACTTTTCGCAGAGCAATGGTCGTGTGTGGTGAGGCGAGCTATGCTATAATTGAGCTCGCTAAGTTGGGCAAAGACGACGAATGGTCCATCGTTTAGCCACAGCACCTTTTGTGATAGACCCCGCTTCTTGGTAGGCCCCCGCAGCAAGACCAAATCGCCAGGATGGTAAGTAATTTGACAGTGATGGCAATCGTACCAGAGTTTCGAGAGTGCCTGAGAGGCTAAGGTAAGAAGACGGGCAAGCCGGCGGGCGTCTTCGGCAAGGCAACTGTCTAGGCTACCGAGGGATCTTCTTCACTACTAGCTGAAAACGAGAGAATGGTTTCCAACCTATATTGTGGGTGGCGAGCTTAGAGCAGGAATAGCTGACTAAAATCATTTGTCTCATGACGAGCGGTGTTGAAAGCGTAGGTAATGAAGTATAGGACTCTGTCCCAGTTCTTTTGATTTGAATTGGCGTACAGGCAGAGCATGTTAGTGATCACGCGATCGGTGCGTTCAGCTAAGGCGTTGGTTTGAGGATGACAAGTCGATGAATGGCGAAAATGACAAGCAAATAAATGAGCACAGCCACCACCATGACGACGGCGTTAAACTGACGAACACGGTCGCTGATTACTCGTGGCGGTCCGTGGCGAAACACTATCGCCCATAACACGAAGCAGAAAATTTGATACGCGTTGGCCGCGAATATGGCTGCTGTGTAATATTATCGAGTGAGTTATACCGTGCAAGCAACGATCCAATGGTTCCCATTTCGGACAGTGGAAGTGTGCCAAGAAGATCAACGCCCACTTGTTCATGTGGTGCGCAGGGTGGTGTGACGGGGTGAAGCTGCCCCGCTGCCACGCTTGTCCCATGTTTGTAGCGCTATTGCCAGCTGGAGACGTAGCTTGACTGAAGAGTCCCATTTATTCTGACGGCTCACTCGCTGGTAGTGAGTGAGCCACTCATCCACGTCTTTGCTGGATAAGCCCGTGAACGAGCCCGGCTCCCGGTTATGCTGCCATGATCTGCTAGGCACGACCCTCGGAATGTCGCTGTCAACAGACATCGTAGGCACAGATGGCGGCAGGCCAGCAAGACGGCGCTTCTGCGCGGTTCAAGCTGGGGATCCGACGTCGGGGTTTCTAGTGAACGTCTACCCCACACCTCTCAACAAGATGTTACGAGCGAGGTTTCTTTGGCTGGAGGACGAGCATCAAAAAAAAAAAAACTTTGTCAATTTGCCAGTCCCAGGACCAGCCGCTTCTTTGTCATTCTCATCTTGTCATACCTGTATCATTGGGAGTCAATATATTATACAATTCCTGAACATAATGAACAATTTCAAACAAGTTTGGCCAAAAAATTCACAGCACAGTGTTTACTGTGTAATGCGTATTCTTCTGTGGATTCTTTTCGGATGACTGTAATATGACTAAGCGAAACTCAATTATATCAAGGCGAATTTAGATAGTTTAACATACGCCTAGCTTTACAAGCAATTCCTTATTTGGGCGAACGCTTACCCTGTTAAGAAAATATACATTTTGAACCCCTAGAAATATCTATTCTGCCGAGCGATAGGCAATCAATAGTGTTATAAAACTATGTTAATCATTGACAACATACCGCGAAATTTCGATGGGCAATAAACCTTCGCGCATTATAGAGATGCATGCTTATGAGTTTTTATCTGATGTGCTGTGACGAATCCTGAAATGAAACCAAAATATTCAAGGTAAACATTTACCTGAAAATGAATGAACTCAAATGCACTAATGAAAAAAGCTAGATTTGCAAAAATTATGACGCGACCCAATATTTATACAATGTGTTGGAACACACTTCAAAGCAATTTGTGAGATGTTGGAAAGAATTACGTACCCAATATCACGTCGAGCTCTTCTACTTGTGCATTCCTGGTAGTGTAGCTATAGCTCAGTCACTAAAGAGTTGTTGACGTTTCTCATTCAAATAAATCGCATCGACGCTCGCTTTTTTATCACTGAGGAGATATACTACAACGTGTCCACGTATAAGCAGCCTTTGCTAGCTTTCGACAAAAAATTATGTGGACACCTTGCCGACAAGGGTAGTGGCCGATCAAGCCTGCAAAATCGAGCTCCAGAAAAGGCTATCTCCTTCGGCTTTATGGAGTTATGCAAAGATTACCCGCAATGTGTAAACGAAAGTGTCGAAATATACTTCGCCTAACTTCTGTCCATGATTAAACAAAAAAGCGCCGCTTGATGGTAAGAAAACAAACCTAATTTGAATAAGCCTTGCTTCTTCACGAAGTTGGAGCTTTTTGCAATGTATTTTTCAGTTCTCTCTGCTAAAAATAAAAATGATAAGCGGAGACAGTAACAATAAAAATTGCAACTCTACTATTAATTAATGATATGGCATTCAGTAAGCTTTCCAAACACACTTGTTCCAAAAAAATCAAAGGGAACATAAGATTATGATTTAGAACAGCGAAAAGCAGATGAAGAAAACGAAGAAAGGTGCGTTCTAGACGGCGTAGGCAGCTTGACAAGAACCACACTTCAGAAGAGACCTGGGCCAAGAGGGAAAGCCTTGACCGCTAAGGTGATTGCCTATTGCAAGGATAACGGTCTCTCCCTTCTGCAAGCGGACAAAGAAGGGAGCTTTGTTCTCATGCCTTCAGGCCTTTACAACGAGAAAGCTGTTCAAGCGATTTCGAAGAACTTCATGCAAGTAAAACCGTCTGCCACCAGGATAAAAGGCAAAGCTGTTGACTTGTGCAAATCCCTGGAGCTGCAGAGACTGGCAAGAGATGTTTTGAACTCACCTGTGAATAATTTGTCTATCTTCTTTTCATTGAAGACCCATAAACCAGATGCACCGTTTAGGGCCATAGTCAGCGAGAAAGGTACTTGGCAGCAACATATAAGCCGCTTTTTCCTTAAGAACCTGAAGGACTTGCATGTTTCTGACCCTTTTTCCACAAAAAATTCTTTTGATGTAGTCGGTGTGTTGGAGAGGGAAAAGCATGTCGGTTAGGCCTTCTCCGTAGATGTCGTAGACCTTTTTTACTCGGTGCCCTATAGCGACCTGTTCACTTCTGTTCGACAATGCATTGAAGCTAGTGGTACCTTTGCATTTGAAAATAAAGCACGGGTTAGGGTTGACAATTTCATGTCTCTTTTAAGTTTTATATTAAGTCTACTTTCATCCAGTTTGACAACCGGCGGTTCCTACAACGCCAGGGCATTTGCATCGGTTCATGTGTAGCGCCGGTCTTATGTAACATCTTTCTCGCATCTATTGACAACATTTTCGCATCACTAACTGACGACGGAACAGTCCTAAAGATTTTTAGATATGTAGATGATTTTTTTAGTGATTTTAAACAGACATGACACATGCCGCTATGAGGAGACTGCCATGAGAATATTAGAAATGTTTAAGCAACATGGAAAGGGGCTCTCATTCACATTTGAGCTTCCCGAACAGGACTGCCTCCAGTTTTTTGACCTGAACGTTAAGCTGGGGGACAGAAGTGCGCGCTGGCGCTACCTTCCTAGGGCTAAGAAAGATTTCTTACCATTCGATTCGGCCCAATCAGAAACTGTAAAGAGGGCTATTGCCGCCCTCTCTGTGGAATATGCACTCCTCAAGTCGTGCACTCACATGATGAAAGCGAGCTTCCAGGGTGAGGTGAGCAGACTGCGCAAAGCAGGGTTTCCAGACCATGTTTTGGCTAGCGTGACCGAGGCATTGCTACAAAACCTCGAGGGCAAGCCAAAGGGGCAACGTCGAAAACAATCCTTTCGTGGAGCCAAGCCAGTGGTGATACCGTATATACACAAAGTATCCCACAATTTAAAACGAGTTGACAACAAGTACGGAGTCGCCATGGTCTTCTCCGCCCCCTGCAAATTGGCCAAGATGTGCCCCAATGTTACCAGTAGGGCTCAAACAACATCTGGGTGTGGAAAGAAACACTCGAAGCCCTACGTAAAGTGTGCCACGGGAGTGGTCTACGAGATCCCCCTTGCGTGTGGCAAGGTGTACGTCGGTCAGACCGGACGCTGCGTTAACGAGCGTGCCGGCGAGCATAAGAGGTATTTAGGGAACGCATCAGACTCGTTCCAAAACCTACCCGCCCATTGCCGCTCTTGCCTTAATGAAAATAAAAAAAAATCTGTGAACCACAATTTGGAGAGATTAAAATTCTAACCAGAAGTAAAGACAGATTAGCTCGCGAGCTCGCAGAAGCCTTTTTTTATCAAAGTGAGGGGGGGTAAGTGTGTCAGCACGACTTCTGTATCTTTACGCGAAAGTGAATACAGATTGTTAAAGAATACGAGATTATGAGAAGGTTTTTTCCTTAGGGTGTTTGTTCTAAATGGTTTTTTCCTTCTTACTTTAGGGACATGCGCAAGCGTTCACTGTCTTCGGGTTATATATGTGCACATGAATCTTTCAATAAACTTAGTTTGAGTTAGCGCCTGTCCCGTCCGTCTTTCTGTGTGGTTCGTCTAAAACTTAGCGCTGTATTTCCTTTGGTTTAACGCAATGTCACACCAACTAGCCCAGCAAGAGATACTGTTGTCCTTATTTTAGAATTTGTTTTCTGCTCCTGCTTCTGTACTGCAGCCGGTTAAACCGATATCTAGCTGTACCAGCCTTTGCCGCCAATTTACTTCCGAAATGTGCAAATCGGTGTTCGCCGCTTCCTTAAAGGGCAGCAGCATCACTTTTTAAAAAGAAAGAGTTCGGAATACAGATATACAGTTTACGACCCCCTGAACACGAATACGACGGTAAATTTAGTCATAAGTGACCGCAAACTACATTTTAATCAGAAAAACTTGCACCAACGCCGTGGGTCGTTTTGAAAGTGGCGCTCTTGCCTGTGATTGGTCAAGCGCGCCGTGACGCCAATGACGGCGTGCCATTCAGTGGTAGCGGCGGTCCAAGCGCTTGTACATGCACGCGCGTGCTTTTCTGTGGATGTATGCTGCTGAACATGCAACGATCACGCTGCTCAGGGGAATATGATATTGAGCCGTACTTGTTCGAACCAGCGGCGGCTTCGGAGCAAGGTGACACTGGCGGCAGCGGCGACATGACGAGCGAGGAGACAGCGCTAACCTTTTCCCGCTTGGGAAATTCACACTGGTACGTACCGCTGCGCTGCACTGCTGTATGCGCCTGTGATCCGCTCTCAATTGAACATATCTGCGTTACTCGTGCCCTAAATCTCCTGCCAGACTCGAACGAAGCAGTGTCACGTCAATGCGCTTGATGTGACGATTGTAAACAAATGAACTCATCCAGACGAGCCGTCACCCCAGTTTTGTTGCGTGAATTTAGTCATTTATATGTCAACAAGAGCAGCAAAAGTCATGCTCTCAGCTCCCGCAAACTCGAGTACGTATACATTTTATTCTGGCGGGATTTAGCAAATTAACGCGGGAGCGCGGTATCGACGAGAAGCCAGGCCCCTACCTTGCTGCGCGCGCGTAATCCCATTTAGAACACCGGTAAAAATACCGAAACGCTAGGACAGCTATCGGCAGTCACGCGTTGCCATGTCGCGAGTTTAGCACACTTCATTTAGCTGCGCTTAACATCGCGACTTCGACCACAGACATCATGCTGCCCCGATTTCTTTTCTTAATTGGGATAGTTGAATTTCCCAGGAGCTCTCCAAGAACCTGAAAATAAGAAAATGGCCATAAGATGACATAAGAAACTTAATTTAACAAAGTAGAGGCGAGTTTAGGATGTGCGTTCTCCTTTATGACATAGGTTTCTGACTTCCATTTTAATAAGTTCATACTTGGCATGTGCAAGCAGAATCGGATCGCCAAGTGCAAAACGTATAGAGGTCCAAAACTGCTCGTTTACCTGAACAAAACTTTTCATGAGCAAATAAGGGCTGCCTTTCCATTCGTCGATTCAGCAGTGTGATGACTCTTTCTGGATCGCACCGATAGCCTAATCATGAAAAAAAAGAACAAAGTCCTACTCTCTCACAGTTTTCCAGCCGCGTCAGCGGGCGCAAATGCTGAATAGTTTTACTTTCACCTGTGCATTCATCTGCCTGGCCACCTATCTGCCCCACAGAACAAAAACGTAAACAGAACAGAAGAGCAATACGATGTATGGACCTCTTACCTCGAGTTTTCTTCTTTTTGCGAAAGCAGCTCTTGGCGGCGGAGAGGTGGTCTTGTGTTCCAAGACAGAAGACACAGCACCGGTTTTCAATCGCGCAGATTTGATCGGTATCCCAAAAGATCGCATCAACGACAAGCTTTGGTGATAGTCACTGTTGCGAAAATGATCTGAGCAGATCACCGACGATTTTGTAGGCTTGAAATCCTTCCTCTTGACCGCGGCAAACCAAAGCGCCGATAGCTTGCGCTCCTTTGGGAACTTATGAAACGCGACATCCTCTCGGCCGCCAGTGTTCGTGCAGCCATAGGCTGCACAGAACCACGGCATGGTCGTTCTTTTCGTGAAGAACGGTGCAAGATGCACTGAAAAAGCTTGCGGTAACGTTCGCAACAAGAAAACAAGCGCGAGACAAGAAAAAGGTTGCACTGCGTAGCCTGCAAGCGACAGGTGGTGCATGGCCTGCTCGGGCAATAGAAGCGGAAGAGAGGTAGACGCCGTCCTTGACGTCACTACCGCCTGTCGTACTCCTGTCGTCTGCTACTGACATCCCCCCCTCCAGCGCTGTGCACTGCGGAGAAGCCTGAACGGGGTAGCAACTTTAATCGATGATTACGTCACTATTTCAAAAGCTAAAGCCAAAATATTTCGTATACTTAACATACAAACCCTGCAGATTCGACCCTCTGAAGCGCATCAAATTCTAAAACCGGTGCAGCTTCCCTTTAAGGCACCCGTTTTCAACAACCCCCGACGAAGGAATGCGCCTTTGCTTCTGAAGCCCAGAGACTGCTACTCAAACCATACCGCGAATTGTCAACAATATTCAGCTATACGAAGAAAACCTCTTGCAGAAATTTTCTTTTTCATCTGCTGAGCCGCCTACATCCACTTGGTGGTCCCGCCATCCCTGGGCAGAACGGCTGTCGCTGTGCTTCGGGACAAGCCCGTCGAGTGTGTCGATGCAGGCAGAAGAGCTAAGCTTTTCATCAGTCTACGCGAAATGACCCAGCACCCGCCTGTGCCAGCGTGACTGTCGGGTAGTCAGACCCTCGCACATGTGCTCAATGCAAAAGTGCACAATTAGGGCTTTAAATAAACGCCGTGTTTCGATCAATCATTTGTGTTGTTTCCTTCATTATGTACCATGTAACCAACGGGAACCGCTCTCCATGGAACCGCATGGCATCGAGTTTGAGCGCAGTGCATAAAAAGGCAGTACATTAACATTCCTAATCAAGAACCCTGGGCAGCCGTTTTTATGATGAAAGTGATTGCTCATCCCACAGGACTACTGCAGGATCCTGAAAACACTGGGTCCGAAGAGAGACGGCTTTTGGACGTCTTCGCTTTGCTGACAAACTGATTGATTGATTCACTCTTTTTATTCAGATCTCAGAAAAATATACAAGAATTTCGGCCCAATAGCCAGAAGATAGCTGGGGTCCGATTATCAAAAAGTATTCAACAGGCACGACGTTGAATAAGCATTCACAATAAACTAAGATAGTAAAGACGGAATGACAGCACTTGTCACGAGCCGAGGACACATAATATATATGTAAGTGTAAAAAACATCAATATATATTCATGCTGCAATTATGATACTTGTGTTGTACACTGTGTCAGTGGCACTGCTAAAGAAAATGCAATTCAGGTAAATAACACTTCATAAGGAACATAAACTTACATGTAAACACACACACACACACACACACACACACACACACACACACACACACACACACACACACACACACACACACACACACACACACACACACACACACACACACACACACACACACACACACACACACACACACACACACACACACACACACACACACACACACACACACACACACACACACACACACACACACACACACACACACACACACACACACACACATATATATATATATATATATATATATATATATATATATATATATATATATATATATACATGCTGGACAACTGACAGTTCTGTACAGCACTGTGTGAATGTTACTGCTGTAGAATCTACAATTTTGAAAATAATCACTTTATGTACAACCGGTTGAGCTGTTTGTAAGGTAGTAATCCTTCATATTGTTACGGGGGAAATGGGTTTAATATTTACAGAACATTCGGGGAATGCATGAAAGCTACGTACAGTCTCAAGCAGTCTCAGTAAAGCTTGTCCCCGAACTAGTCTACGCGCCACCACTTCGTTCTCCTTTTTCACAAGCGCAACCGTCCACTTTGTCATTCTCTTGCACATGCGCAAAACCGCGCGGCGCAGCGTAATTGGCGTAAGTTTTCCCCGGGACAGATGAAGCTCGTTCTCGAGCGACTCAACCAGATTGGGAATAGCAGCGTTTCAGTCGTGCCACATGAGCCAGCTGAGTCGCCTGCGAGCATATGATTTGTCGTTGTTACTTTAGCGATAACGTAAGTTACTTCACTTAAACGACTTACAACAACGAAGGGTCCGGTTTATTGCCACAAGGACTTCTGGTACAGTCCGCGGCGTCGCAATGGCGTCCAAATCCAAACCGAATCTCCGGGTTCATAAGTTACTGTAGCATGACCCGTATCACACCGAACCTTTGTGCGGTCTTGGGAGGCGATAGTTCGCAAAGCAGCATGACGACGAGCTTCTTCAGCAAGACGAAGATATTGCGACACGGATGGGTTATCGTGCACCGAGAATGGAAGAATGATGTCAAGGAAGGTTGATGGTGAGCGCACGTAAACAAGGAAAAAAGGAGAATATACTGTCACTTCATGCTTAGCTGTGTTAAAAGCGTGAGTTACAAATGGCAAGACGGCGTCCCAGTTCTTGTGATTTGATGTTACGTACATTGACATCGGTAGCGAAGTACTGGAAGTAGTAGGCGAATATGACTACTTAGGACTGGTAGTAACCGCAGATCCGGACCATGAAAAGGAAATAAGAAGAATAAGATTGGGATGGAGCGCATTTGGCAAGCACTCACAGAATATAACTAGCAGCTTACCGGTATCGCTCAAGAGGAAAGTATACAACAGTTGCATTTTACCTGTACTCACCTATGGGGCTGAAACGTGGAGGGTAACCAAGAAAGTTCTACTTAAATTGAGGACAACCCAGAGGGCTATGGAACGAAAAAGGGTAGGGGTAACATTAAGAGATAGGAAGCGTGCAGAGTGGGTCAGAGAAATAACTCAAGTTACCGACATTCTACTGGAAAATAACAAGAAGGAATGGGCATGGGCAGGACATGTAGTGTGAAGAGAGGATAACCGATGGACTCTTAGGGTAACAAACTGGATTGCAAGGGAAGGAAAGCCTAGCAGAGGGCTGCAGAAAGTTAGGTGGGCGGATGAGGTTAAGAAGTTCGCAGGGGTCAAGTGGATGCAGCTAGCACAGAACCGGGTTAAGTGGAGAAATATGGGAGAGGCCTTCGCCCTCCCATATAGTCAGGCTGATGATGATAATGATATTAACATCATGTTAATGAGAGTCCGGTTTAGACGCTCGACGCTCGATAAGGCTGTTTGTCTGAGGGCGGTAGGGAGTAGAATTACGGTATATGGAGCCACAGAGCCGTAAATGTTCTTCCACGATATCTGCAGTGAACTGCCGACCGCGATCACTGATGAACACTCGGAGGGCGCCATGGCGAAGTACGATTTCGTGTAATAAAACGTTCGAGACATCGGCTGCCTTGGCAGAAACAAACGAGTGCAGACGTCTCCACATACCGGGTCAAATAGTCAATACCAACGATAATCCAGCGATGGCCGTCAGACGATTTGGGGAAAGGATCAATCAGTTCAATCTCAATTTTCTCGGAAGGCGACCAGGGGGCTTGACAGATTGAAGGAGGCCAGCAGGTGGCGCGGTGCTTCGTTTGCGACGTTGGCAATGATACAACTTGCTACAAAGCACTTCGTTGTCGTGTACAACCTTGGCCAATAAAATCGTTGTCGGACCCTCGCGAGAGTGCGGGCAAAACCAAGGTGACCTGAAGTGATGTCATGCATCGCATGTACGACAGCACTGTGGAGAGAAGCGGGGACAACAAGCAGAAGACGGCCACAATCAGTTGAGTAGTTCGTTTTGAGGAGTAGACCATCTTGAATAGTTGTAAATGCAGAATTGCGCGCCTTATTATGGTCTTGACTTTGCTCTTGCCGGAACTTTACAAGGTCTGGTAATGTTTCGCTCACAGGCGCCAGGCAGTCGTCCAGATCATATTCCCCGACTGCCGTGCATGGAAGAGGAAATCGGGACAAACAGACAGCATCGGCTTGGCGGCGACCACTCTTACAGGACACAGAAAAGTCATTTTTGTAGACGCAATGCCCAGCGGGCTAATCGACCGGAGGGGTCGCGCCGGCCAACAATCCCACACAGGGAGTGATGGTCGGTGATTACGTTGAAGTGACGGCTGTACAAATATGGATGGTACTTGGTAACGGAGAAGATGACGGCGAGACATTCCATTTCTGTCACTGTGTAGTTGCGTTCTGCTTTCGTTAACATGCGGCTTGCATATGTGATGACATGCTGGGCACCGTTCTGGAGCTGGATGAGAACCGCACCAACGCCCACGCCACTCGAATCGGTGTGAACCCCGGTAGTAGCAGCCGGATCGAAATGGCTTAACACGGACCAGATGTTAGCAGAAACTTCAGCTGTCGGAACGACGACTCGCATTCCAAGGACCAAACAAACGGAGACTCTTTTTGCTGGAGGGAAGTGAGCAGTTGGGCAAATTGGGGGAATCCTTGAATGAAACGGCAGAAATATGAACTTAGCCCCTGAAAGCTTCCCAAATGCTTCACGTTTTGAGGTTTTGCAAGGTCTCGCACTGCAGCAACCTTTTGGGGGTCGGGCCGAATACTTTGCTGATCCACTAAAAATCCAAGTACCAAGGTCTGCCGTTCACTGAAGTGATACGTTTTAGAATTCAAAATTAGTCCGGCGTTTCGGATACAGTCCAGCACAAGACTAAGTCGCTGATTATGCTCCCGAATTGTCCTTCCATAGATGATGACGTCATCTAGGTAGCACATGCATACTTCCCATTTTAAACCACGCAGAATTGTGTCCAAAAATATTTCGAATGTCGCTGGTGCATTGCACAGTCCAAAGGACATCACGTTAAATTCATAAAATTCGTCAGATATCACAAAGGCTGTCTTTTCTTGGTCCGATGGATGCATCGAGATCTGCCAATATCCAGGCCGAAGATCTACTGACGAGAAATAGGATGCAGATTGAAGACAAAATAAGGAATCGTCAATACGTGGAAGAGGATAAGCATCCTTTTTTAAGTGCGTTTAACGAGTGATAGTCCACACAAAATTTCCACTAGTTGCCCTGCTTCACCTAAAATGACAGGGGCTGCCCAAGGACTGGAAGAATCCCGTATGACACCTTTCTTCAACATGTCATGGACTTGTTCGTTAATGGTTCTGAGCTCGACTGTGATACTCAGTAGGGATTCTGTCTGATAGGGATCGCATCACCATTGTTGATCTTGTATGACATACGTGAATTTGGCGGAACCGAAAAATCGGCTTCTTGAGCAAAGTCAAGCACAGAAGGATAAGATGCCAGAACATCACATTACTATTGCTGGTCGGATGACAAAAACGATTTGTTTATCATCCGGGTTATATTCGCGTTCACAAAAATTGGCACTGGCTTAGCTCTGCTATGCCAGGATATACGTAGCGTGAACCTGGTTTACTTATCTCGGCTTCTCATGGTTTATGATAGCCGGTAAACGACCATCGGTGGTTTACGAATGCCGGTCTACGAACTACAAGTTACCAACTCCGAACCACTCTGTCATGGATGCGGTTGCGCTCCCTTTCTCTCTCTCTTTCTCTCGCTTGACACACACAGGTAGAAGCAACACCCTCTTCTTCTAAGTGGAATGTGACAGCGTTCTTCCCCTTCTTTCATCCATGCTAGAAGCGCTAGCATGCTAGAAGGTGTGCGAGCGCGGGTCTGCCAAAACCGGTAGTTTAAGAACGCTGGTTTACAAATGCCGAGCTACCAACGCCGAGCTACTGTCATGGTCACCCATTGCTCTTCGTTTCCTTTTCTATCACTCAGCACAGCCTCTCTCCTATTGCTCCTCTTTAACTATACTGTCATGGGCATGGTGGCTCTCTCTTTCCCTCTCTCTCACTCGACATACCCTTCCTCCTTTTCCTCCGCTGGGATTGCGCCGGCGGCGGTAGCACTTTCTCAGTGTCATAGTGCGACTCTCGCACACGGGCAGCTTGGTCGGCGCACAGGAACGCGAAACCCCTTCCAACCCGCGTAGCGTAGCTCACGCTACAGAATGAGATGATTGTTCCATGTGAAGCGGCGACTCATTCTAAACTTTACGTAGTATTTGCAGCGCGTAGCCGGACAAGCACAAAGACAGAGCAACATATGTAAAACGCAGAGGCGCTGAACTGCAACTATTTTGGTAATCAGCCACCCAGGTCATATATATCACGCAGGAACGCCCACAAATGGGACAAAATCTAAACACGTGACGAAAAACCAGTGCAACAAAATCAACCACGAGTATAAAACTATCTATAAATCTAAATGCCTTACGCACGATTAACATGAGAAAGTGACATAACATGATAATAGTGGCCATGGCGAAATTGCGTGAAAAATCAACAAAAATTTCCAGTCCTTAACAAGCAACAATGGCTTAAAACGTGGAGGCACAGAAAACATTCTATATAAGAGCTTGTTTAAAAACCGCAGATAACTATATGAGATGGACAAAAAAATAGAGAGCGATGAAAATTTTGAAACAGAAATGACAGCCAAACAATAATACTGAAAAACAAAAACCAACAATGAATTCAACAATGTGACTGACATGGGTATATAGAATGAAAGAAAATGAATTATTAAGCAATGAAAGTGAAAGGTTAAAATCTAAAACAGCGAAAAAGCAGACTGCAATGCAAAATGTATAAAACGAAGGCATGTAAGGGGTGCAAATAAAATCAAAGATAAAATCAAACACAATCAGAGAGAAAAGCAATTTATTTGTTGGAAATGAAAACTGAGGATGTGCTGACGCATTCCTACTTGTGCTTCGCATTCAAAGCGGCTTCCACTATTTCGCGTCTAAGCTTGTTATGGGATCTGCTTAGAATGGTCGTTTTCGCAAAGACAAGTGAGCATTTTCTATTGCGGTCGCATGTGCGACAATGCACTGGCAGGTTTTGGACGATGATCATGAAAAATCATTGCTATGCTCCAATAAACGTTTATTGATACATCGGCCGGTTTGGCCGACGTATGCCTTGCCAAAAGATAGGGGGCAAGAGTATATCATCCCTTCTGCGCATGTTACGGCGGGATTCTTGTGATTGTTATGCCTTGTGGTGTAGCCATTGTCTCTCTTTGTCGTTTTGTTCACCATGAGACAAAGTCTTGATAGGCGGTGCGGGGCTGAAAAGACCACATGAACGCCTGCCTTCTTACCAATTTTCTTGATATTATGACAAATCTTGTGAATATAAGGTAACATTGCTACCTTATTCCGCTGTTGGACTTCAGCTGAAGGGCCTGTCATCTTTCCTTTAGAGTCCTTTACATCTTTCTAGCAACAAAAAAAGTTCCTGCGGGTATCCCGACAGCGTCAGCCTGCACACTTGAGCTGAAAACCTATCCTGAAATTTGTGCTTACATGACTTCGTCAAGGCGTTACTAAAACTAGATTGCACAATATTCCTTTTGGCAACTTTGAATGAGCAGAACTATAAGCTAAAATGGGTTTCTTGCTCCTTGGCTCGAATGCCCAGCAAACATGATTAGGAGTAAAAAAAGTCTTAGCTCGAGAAAACGAATGATATTATTGTCTGGCACTTCTTGGGTCAGCTCAAGTGGCGCCATTGTGTTCACAAACACGGTCAGAACTTGGTGTGCCTAACATAAAATGGTTTCAATATTGCAATTTAAGATTACTAAGTAATCATCTACGAACCGGAAGATGTTTAAAACGCGTGAGTTATCAAAGCGTTCATAAAGACCTCTGTCATGCATGGCGGGGTAAAGGTCGCTGAGAACTGGGGAAATGCATGATCCTATACAGATGTATACAGGCTGATTACCAAAATAAAGTTGCAGTTCAGCGCCTGAGCGTCTTACATGTTCCTTCGTCTTTGTCCTTGTCCGGCTACGCGCTGCAAATACTATGGAAAACCAACTAGTTCGACAGCTTATCCTTTTCAAGTTTATTTCTTATTCAACGGGCACTTTCTCTTCGTTCTCCGCTCAACCCTACCATATTGTATCGCTTTTAGCAACTGCCTTTTGCAAAGAACGAATGCTAGGTTTCTGCATTCGCCAAAAAAGTCTATCTCCTGAGCTGTTAAAATTGTTTGGAGGCTTTCAGCCGACATCTGGTCCCGCTTCCCGCCTCTGCAAGATCCTGCGATGCGAATGACAGCACCAGGCTAGTCTTTAGCGGGAACACCTTCGGCTGTTAGTGCTGACATCCTCGCCGGGGTAAACGTCGTCAAGGATGTGGCGTGAGCTGTCCGCCATGGCTGACCGCGCCACTGAAGTTCCGTGGCAGCAGGTCCTTTCAGGACTTCGAGCTCTTGTGCCGAAAAGCAGGAATACTACCAGGAATCTTGTTCATCTCGTCGGAGGTGTCGCGGAAGTTCCTGATGCTGTGCAGCGGATCCTCAGCCATGGACCAAAGTACGCTGTGGAACCTAGGAAGACCGCTCCGGATTTGCTATGGTCAGGCAAGTCAGGCGATATAAGGGGTCGAGATCTGACGAGTACAACTTCACATATCTGTGTGCACCTTTTAATAGAAGACTAACACCGCCGCCGCGATAAGGCTAGTCACGTGGACATCACTCCATTGCATAGCATGATTGCATAGCGGGTGGGACTGCAAGAACGGTCATCATAGCGGAGACAACTGGAGACTGTCCATGATCGTCAATTGCCAGCTTGAAAGTAACTGAGCCATAAACTCACCACGGGGGCTTGTTTGGATGCCAGAGGACTATTCTTTTTATGCTTATGACCGCCGTAGGCGAATGCTCCCAATTTTTCGGCTGAAGTGCGCCTCCTACACTTGTTCCACACCGAGCGATGTGCAGCAGCAGGAGAAGAACACGACTGCGCCAGTCACCACGCCAGGTGGATGATCTTCCGACGCACGAGAGACAAGCGCGCCGAAGAGTTTAGGGGCTCTAAGTTTTGCTCAAATTGGACTTGGACGCCCTGTACATCCTTTTTACGTGAGAGCACAAGGAGACAATTTCGAAGCTGGCATTGCAGTCCTTATTGTCATCAGCACCATCCTGGGCGGTCGAAAAAAAT
Source organism: Amblyomma maculatum (assembly GCF_055883805.1). Classification (NCBI taxonomy): domain Eukaryota; kingdom Metazoa; phylum Arthropoda; class Arachnida; order Ixodida; family Ixodidae; genus Amblyomma; species Amblyomma maculatum. The sequence continues at coordinate 103,809,722 of NC_139354.1, forward strand.
CCGTGATTGCGCGACAGGATATTTAAGTTTATTAAATCTGAAGAATTGAGGGAAGGTGCAGACAGAGCAACAATGGGTGACGAGGATGCATCATAAAAAAACATTTTTCGAATTGGAGTCCCAGCCCACACCTCCTTCATGCTAGGTGGGTGTATAATGTATAGGCCACGAAGACATCTTTGCAGTAAGTGATTTATATAGTCGCGTCGAGCACGCGTTCTACTGCGCATGACTTACGATATTTTTGTTACGGGGATGGGTTTTTTATTTATAGAACAGACAGATGATACACGAATACGTGGAACTGTCATTGTATGGGCTATTACAGTACCAGGCCTCGCACTTCCACTTCGTCCGTCTATATGCGCTGCACTGCACAGCGTAACTGGCATAACAGCTGCCAAAGAGTGCGACCATGCTCTTCCTCGAGCGAGTCAACAAATCTATGATAGCAGCTTTTCTATCTTGCAACATGATTCAGTTCCCTGAGCAGCGATTCGTCGGTGTAACTTTAGTGATCAGAAAGGTTTCGTTATTCTACTGACTTAGAATTGCAAAGGTTCCGACGTAGAATAGCATGACTGGTGCAGCAGATGTTTAGTGCGCACTGATGTTGCAGTGACAATACTTTTAAAAGCATAACAGAATGGTCTAACAGAATTAAGAACGGACATTGCGAATTATTAGGCGGTGTTCAATGTACTACAGCACCTTTTCTTCCTGTGAAGCTTAAGCGTCCTCCCAATTTTTCGAGTTTTTTGTGTAGACAGGCTTTCACCAGTATAGAATATTAACGGTGAAACTACTAAGCGCCAATCATAATCACGAACTCCATGCTTATAAATTATAAATATATGTTGGTCGCTCTAACATCTTAATTAGAGCATTGTCTAACTAAAATTTTCAGGCAGTGAGGAGAGTTTGTTTGCTTTGGAGAAAAAATGCCTCCAATAAAATGTAATTAATGTATTTCTACATATTGCACTCAAACCCTGCCTGCTGCCACGTTGCTCCAATTGCAAACCTACTTTAGTCTGACAACTCATAATATTGCACGAACACAAGATTTAAAGATTCTTTGTACTGAACGAAAAGAGAGACCTAAGTACCACCGTAAGAGTATGAAGGATTGGCTCAGGTCCTGGTGTTATGATTAAAAAATTTCATTTACCAGAGCACACACAATACGACGTGACCAAATACACATTATATCCCTAAGTAATTCGTAGTCAGTCTGTAAAACAAAACCTTGTGACATTCACAACAACTTGCTTCGCAGCAATCGCTTGCTTCGTACAGGTACATGTCAACAGTTACACTCAGCTGGTGACAGATGTATCAAAAGTGACTAAGGTCCGGTCTTTACTGTGCATCAAGAGGTGATTTTCGAAAGAGGTCATTTCTGGAAATTGCAAGTAACAACAGGAGCATACCAAGTAAGGACACAGCAGATGAGGAGCATCGGGGAAGTACTCAGCGCACGCCTGGCATATATCGAAAGGCATGGCACAGTGTTCATTTTGTGTGCCATTTTCTTCTGCTGGATAAGTTTGGCCAACAACAACGGAGGTGTTGTTGGCCAAACTCCCGTCTGCTCTGCAAGTTTGTGAGCGGAGGGGGACTGTCCTGTAAGAGAATATACAAATATATAAAGAAATGCCAATGTGGAATCGAGATTTGTACCTATGTACAACGTTGCATAGGAGGTTCTTAGAATGGCCCGAAACATTACATTACTTGGTCTTTTAAAAATTATATAAACATGAAACTGAAAGAGACCACCAATAATGAAGTCACACTCACTGCCATCTGTGCACCGATAGCGTAACTTATTAACCTTAAAAAAAGTCTTGAGAGCAAGGAATCATCGTTTTTCTACACTTGTAAAAACAATAAATAAATACGCGAACGTAAGGTCTGGCAAGCATGGCTGCACAGGTGCGCTATAAAGCTATTATAGCGCAACCATGCATTCCTCCGTGTCTTAGCTCTAACGGTTAGACCCGCAATCCATCGGTGCAATACCTTCGGCAGCGAAGACGAGGTCGAAGCCGTTGATTACTACCACGCCTCGATATCTCGAGGATTCATGCGCTTTTTCTTCAGTCGAGATCTACATTGTTCTTCTGTTCCGGCTGCAAATATCTCCCGCATACACTTTAGCGATTCTTCACGGTGGGCTTTATGGCCTGGATCGTCAGACGCAGCCTGACAACTAAGTCAAAGACACTCCCGCATGGGTCTGACTCATGTTGATTCTGAAGAGGAAGCGCCAACGCAGTAGCCAAGGTAGTACTATAACCATCTTCTAGCCACTTGTTATCATGCAGAGGAAGCAGGGCTAGAGTAAAACCGATCAATGAACTAACTGTAACGCCAACATAAAAAGATTACCGCCAGCCTCCTCTCCGGCGCTCTCCTTCGGCGTTCGTCCCTCTCTATTGCCGAGCGTACTCACGTGATTGTTGTGCTTGTTGTGTTGGCTACCTCCTTTCCTCATGTGCAAAACAACGCGCGCGCTGCGCGGATCGTCTCGTTTTTTGCTAGGGCTCGCGCCTCTTTCGCGCTGTTTTTTTTTTAAATAGCGTAGTTAGAAATTCTATGCCGCTGCGCTTTTTGGTGCAGCACACGTGGGAATGATGGAATAGGGTTTTTTATTTTTTTTATTTCAGAAATTTACCAACCGGCATAGTGAAAAGGGAGCTGGGAGAAGCACAAAGTTAGAAAAAAAGTGTAAAGAGGACTGTTCACAATACCGTCCGCGAATCGAGATGCGGCGCGGAGGAAGGTTTGGCCGCATCGAATCAGCCAGGCGGACTTGAACTTAAAGCCAAGGACTCGGCTCTGTGAGAAGTGAGAAATTGCTCATCTCTAAACTAATATGCCGCCACACACTGTGTAAGGATTTGTTCATTTTTTAGGCTTGTGTAGTGTCATATGCCCGCGTGTCTAGTGTTTTTTATGCTTGTCGCGTTAGACATCGATTAAGTGTGGAATAAAATCCTTGGTTTGCTGGTTTGGTTTGTGGGGTTTAACGTTCCAAAGCGGCTCAGGCTATGAGAGACGCCGCAGTGGAGGACTCCAGAGATTTCACCCACCTGGGGTACTTTAACGTGCACTGACATCGCTCAGCACACGGACACCACTGCGTTTCGCCTTCATCGAAACGCAGTTGCCGAGGCCGTGATTCAATCCCACATCTTCGGGCACAGTAGTCGAGCGCCGTAACCACAGTGCCACCCCGGCGGGGCGAATAAAATCCTTGGTTTTTATCTTCTCAGCCATGCTTTCTGTGACGTTTTTGTCATGAGTTTAAGCAAACTGCATGTTTTGAGTCTTTCGCTGCATTTAAAGAAATAGTGATGGCTCTTAGGCGACCGGATAAAGCAACATAGTTTGCTTTTTTCTTTCATTTGGTATGCTAGTTCTCGATTTCGCACACAACGCACGCAAACTCTGATGAATCTGCAGCTAAATTTGAAAACACATGGAAGACAACTGCTGCCACGCTTCGCAAGTTTACTGACAGCTCGCAAAACAGTCAAAGCAGCAAAGAAACCATACACAGACTGTTCATAACTGTTTCTGTCTGCTACCTAGCTCAATTTTCTTGCATGCCGCTCAGTTTGGCCAACGGGTGACGGACGGCTCACGCACGGAGGTAAAGGCGAGTTGAACCAACGCCGAAATCGTATACGTGTGGTGTAAGACACTAACAGCTGAAACTATATTGACGGAAACTCTTTCCATATTCTGCATAGATGTTTCAGCAGCGAGTAATATTTTGACGTGAACACACTGCGACAAAAGGCAAGCTGAAATGCTCTGGTGAAACCCAGCGCAAGCGCCTTTACTCGCACCTGCTCCGGAAAGAGCGAGCTAGCCGTGCAAAGCGTAGGTGGAGCCACGGTCGAAAGTTGAAAGGAGGAGCGGCGGCGCCGGAGAAGGAGAGAGGAGTTGGCGCTACGTTTAGTTTATTGAAAGATTTTAGGCTCGACAGCCCATGGGCGCTACCCCACGTCGCGTCAGTTGGTATTACGTAACACATATTCACTCGGCGACTCAAGGGCGAATAGCGCAAATAACCTCGGAAGCTACTGTGAGAAGTGTAGAGCTGAGCTCTAATAATATTAAATATAAAAGCGCTGTGCACCGTGCTGTTCCGCCAGTTACCGGCAGACACTTCCTAGTATGAGGTGGTCTTCATATCAGGCGGCTGACTGCGGTGGGCTCATATAATGAATGGAGTTTTTATGGAACCGCATTGTCTCCTCAAATTCCGACAATAGGGGAGGGTCATGGCCCAATTCTACTAGCGTGGTCGGCGAATAGAGATTTCTGAGCTGGAAACTCAACTTCAACGAATTTATTCCGCTAGCTGAAGTTAGCATGGCAATTATTGTGATAACCAGCTGACACTACCACCTCATTCTGTGGATGTAACCCACGCAAACACAAGCGTCTATGCCCGTTGGATTCAAGGCTTCGCCCTGTGCGCAAAGACGCAGGAATACTGCAATGTCGTAACTAAGCTCTTTACTGCCAACATATTTATGCACCTTTATTTCTAGACGAATACAACACACGTTTAATTTGTTATTGGCGTGAGATCTCTCATGCAGATGTCCTACAACGAGAAAGAAAATTGTCAACACCTGAGCGTAGTCGCTGTACAAACAGTACTTTTTCTGGAATGCACGCCGGCATCTACTGCCGAGTATAGGCGAAGCGAGTGGGATTCGAAGAAGTAGCCCAGAAGAAATATCATGCGCGTAATAGAGAAGCTTCGTCTTGAATTCCAATGACAGGTTTCGAGCGCTCGGCGGCTCACAAACGCAGCATAGCAGCGCTCCGGGGAGCAGAGGTCCTCTCCTTTAAATTTTCCATTAGAATGCTTTCACTTCCGCAGAATCACGCTTTTCGGTTAGGGGCGGACGCATGCCCGCGTTCAGCGGACGTCGCCCAAGCAGCGCACTGAATTAGTTATTGCGAGGACGTCCTGTGCAACGACCGTAATCGCCTTCGCGCTATTGCGAACACGTTATGACAGTTTTCTAAACAAGGATATTTAATTGCTCGAATGTTTGCATTCCTGATATAGGATAACCAAATCTTGGGTCGATGCTAACACAGGGCGTCTGGTGCTCCATTTGGAAAAGCTGTCGTCGCCCAGCGCGAGGACATTATCATAAGCCGGACTACACCCACTGCAGGGCGAATGCCTCTCCCATATTTCTCCAATTAATAAGTTTATGCGCTTGTTGCATTCACTTGACTCATGCAAATTTCTTTACTTCATCTGCACACCTAAATTTCTGCACCCCCCTACTGTGCTTTCCTTCTCTTGAAATCCAGTTTAATACCTAAGTGACCATCGAATATCCTCTCTTCTCATTAAATCTCCCCCCCCCCCAACTGCCCATTTCTTTTTCATCTTCACAATTTCCAGTAGAATATCAGTAACGGGTTATTTCCCTAACCCACTGTGCGCGCTTCCTGTCTCTTAACGTTAGCCTTACCATTTTTTCTTCCATAGCCGTCTGCGTTGTCCTGAACTTAAGTAGAACCCTTTTTTGTTAGCCTCCATGTTTTAGCCCCTAGGTCAGTACAGGTAAGATGCAACTGTTGTATACTTCCCACTTTAGAGATACCGGTGAGCTGTGAGTCACAATATGCAACTACTTTACAAATGCGCGCCTTCCAAATCGTTTCCTCCTTCTTACTTCCCTTTTATTCTCCTGATCTGCTGTTATTACATGTCTTAACTGGACATATTCGTTTACTGGTTCCAGTGGTTCACTACCTTACGTAAGCTGCTGATCGTTTCCGAGGCTGTCGAACATTACCTTTGTCTTCTGTTTATTGAATTCCAAGCTTACCTTTCCGCTTTTCTCCTAAACACGCGGGGTAAATTCAAGTCTCTCCGCCCTGCAGTGATTCAGGCCCTTATGGTTTGTAATACAATTAACTTAAAGACTATTTTCAGGCCCTCTTCAAATGTCGGTTGTTATGCGTAACCATTTACGTGATTGCAGTGCAAAAATAATGTGTGCATTATTCCGCCCTATGGCTTAAAAGATTCTTCTCCTTCGCTGAAACAGCTGCTCACTGTAAGTGGGCGAAGGGTAGGGCGCGGCGGTCTCCACTTCTTCGATGCAGCCCGCCGCGCAAGACGTTTCCTTGCGAGAATGTCGCAGCGAAAGTTCCCTTCTTGGAGGGCAGGAACTATAAAATGCAGCGTTCATGTTATCCGCAGAGGCTCGGATCAATGCCAGAGACAGCAAGAAGCCAGAACGTGCCGGTCGTGACAGGGAACAGGAGCAGAAACAACACAAACGTCGCACGGCCTCCAGAAAAAAATTCACAGATTTTCATGGTGAAAATATCGCTGCTCCAAGGAGCAATCCGGGGTTGATAACCGATCTCAATCTGCATTTGAAACAAAATTGTCTTCTAGTTATAGAACTGCAATATATTTGCCCAAAACCGAAGCGAAAAATTTGAGCCTGATCTGTACCGCAACTGTCAGGATTTGGGTAGAATTTCAATGTATGTGTACCCTATTTTTATTGCAATTCGTTAAATTCTATGGCTCACGAATATCACACTATCAGGTAGAGTTTTGTTAAAGGTAACACAATCTCGAGCCAGGAACTGCGCTAGCATCAATTAATTATGCGCAGAGAAGGCACTATTTTTCGCACGTTATTGCCAGTTAGAACATATGAATATATGGCGTTGTGGCTGCTTACCTTTTTATGGCCAACGTTTTTAACTGATGAGGAAGTGTGTGGAATGAACAAGAAATGAGTTCAGAGAAAACAAAGTACTGTTGCGGGAAACATACATTTGCACCGACGTCTATTCGTTCTAAGTAACCCCAAATCAAAGTTTATTACTATAAGAGCGTGTGAAGTGAACGCCTGTAGTGTCGGGAAAGGCAGGTCTCATCTGGAAATAGCGTCCAGGTGCAAATGAGCAAGTGCTCTCCTTGCCTAGTCTACCACAGTTTGAAGGAATGAAAAGTATTAAATGACCATAAGCATGAGGCAATTATTATATTCAATGACACCAGGCGGTGTTATGATAGATCTTCTTAACCGCGGTTCCCGCGGCTTCTGCAGCGGTCGGCAATTGGAACCGAGCGGGTGCCGGCGAGTGACTCGCGCGGTAGGCAAAAAAAAGTTCAGTCACTTTAGTCTATCGTTATTGCGGGTTGGTTTGCTGCTTCAGAAAAAACAAACAGCACCTTGCCGACTAATTACGTCGCCTTGATATGTGACGAAAGGCACAGAGAAGGAAGTTTGGTAAGCTTGCACATGTTTCTTGCTGACAAAGGTTGCCGTAAACAGGGGCCGCCCTGGTGAAACAAGAGGGCTGGATACTGACGCCGGATCAGCGAATTTGTGGCAAGCACTTTGACACCGGAAATGGAGGCGGAAAAGTCCTAACGGGGAGACCAAAAATGAAATTGAGTTCACACTTTGTTCAACCTCCGCCATTATGCAAGAGGTAGAGGTAATCGGGAAAGTGCGATGCAGTGACCACAAGATGGTGAGGTCCCGAATTAGCCTAAATCTGAAGAAGGAACGCAACAGATTAGTAAGAAAGGAACCCATCAACAAATTAGCCGTGAGGAAAGAGCAGAAGAGTTCAGAACCTCCCTACAAAATAGATATTCAGCTCTAACCTGAAAGGGTAGATGGAGAATACCTCAGTAATCTGCGATTTGCTGATGACATTACCTTGCTAAGGAAATAGGGGGATGAACTGCAAATAATGGTTGATAACCTAGACAGGAAAAGTAGAAAGGTAGGCTTGAAAATCATTACGCAGAAGACTAAGGTAATTTTCAACAGCCTCGGGAAGGAACAGCAGTTTACGTTAGTTCACGAGGCACTGGAAGTAGTAGGCGAATATGTCTACTTAGGACAGGTAGTAACCGCAGATCCGGCCGATGAAAAGGAGATAACAAAAAGAATAAGATTGGGGTGGAGCGCATTTGGCAAGCACTCGCAGATTATGTCTAGCAGCTTACCGGTATCGCTAAAGAGAAAAGTATATAACAGTTGCATCTTACCTGTACTCACCTATGGCGCTGAAACGTGGAGGCTAACCAACGGAGTTCTACTTAAGTTGAGGACAACCCAGAGGGCTATGGAACGAAAAATGGTAGGGGTAACATTAAGAGATAGGAAGCGTGCAGAGTTGGTCAGAGAAATAACTCAAGTTACCGACATTCTAGTGGAAATTAAGAAGAAGAAATGGACATGGGCAAGACATGTAGTGCGAAGAGAGGATAACCGAAGGTCGCTTAGAATAACAAACTGGATTTCAAGAGAAGGAGAGCGTAGCAGGGGGCGGCAGAAAGTTAGGTGGGCGGACGAGGTTAAGAAGTTGCGGGGGTCAAGTGGATGCAGCTAGCACAGAACCGGGTAAGGTGAAGAAATATGGGAGAGGTTTTCGCCCTGCAGAGGGTATAGTCAGGCTGATCATGATTATTATGACAGACACAGCTAAGCTGGAGCTTATTCGCCTTTACGCCAAACCGATCGCCTTCCTCAAAAGTCACGAATGACTCGAGTTTGGCTTTCTTTGGACACGTAACGGGATATTTAGATGTCGGTGTGAATGCACAGGTAATATCTGTCGATGAGACAGCCAGCATATTGTAATATGCAGGCCTATTCCTTTGTTGGAGCGACGTAGATGTGTTTAGCTATGTGAAGAGTTCCTCAAACACGTTTTTCTTTTACTTTGATAGCTGTGCGTATTCGATGGTCGCTCCTGCGCGAGCGATCTGTGTTGTACCATTCCGTGGTTATGTTGCATGGCTATCCTTCGCCGTGATCACCTTAGTTTATTTTAATCAATTTCGTGATGAAGATTGCCAGTGCTCGTTGGCATCGCTAATTTGCTTGATTGGAGCAGCATTACCTATATATCGAGCGGTTTTAGTTGTATTCGCATCGGCTAATTTCGAATGTGATTTGTGGGGTTCAGCATCGCCAAGCGACATATGGGGTCGTGATTCAGACTCTGAGGATGTTTACATTAGCTATATTCGCACTGCGTGGCACTAGTCTGAGTTTTCCTTAATTAAAATGCGACTACGGGGATGTGGACTGAACTGTATCGCCCTAACTACGGAATCATAGCGACAGTTGCAGCTTGTAATTGTAATGGAAGGTAAAAGCGTGAATACTCGCGACGAAATTGCGATCGGTAACATTGACAGCCACACACAAACAGAGCGGATTAAATAGGCGCGCATGGTGGGGATTTTAACGAATAACGCGAGGATAAGCGAAACCATTCTGTGCTGAGGCAGAGTGCCTTTTGCTGCTGTTTTTTTGTTGTATGTACACCCTCCCACTTTTTTAACGGGAACGCGCGAGCGTCGACCGTCGAGTCAATAAGCGCCGTATGACGGAGCACCGCGACGAAATGAGCGAGAATACGCGCGTGCGCTCAATGAGCTCTCCGGTGAAGCTGCCCTCTGCCAGTCTGTTCTGGGAATGGGACCTCACCCCTACTTCTTTTGAGCACAGTTATCGTCATCATCCTTTTTCTTTTCTGAACACTTCCATCAAGTTGTAAATAAGCAGTCAGGTGGTAGCGCTAGCGCTGGATGGAATGCGATATCCGCCCGCCGATTATACTACATGCGTATTAGCATTTTGTTTCTTTTTGGTATGGGTCACTAGCACTTTCCTGCTGCAAATTAAAGGCTCTTCGCTTAACAATTCACTCAGCTTACTTCGCTTATCAATTCACACCTTCCTCTCATACAGGAGAGCAGGCGGTATCATGTCGCCTTTTCTAATCTTTTCCCAGCGGCATGCAGAAAACAGAAGAAAATGCGATAACGCACAAAAAGCAGGTGGGGTTGAATTCGGTTCCCGTAGCAGCCTGGCAGAGGACAGATGCACCGGAGTGCTTATTGCGCACACGCACGTATTCTCGCTCATTTCGCCGCTCTGTTCCGTCGTACGGCGTTTATCGACTCGACGGTCGATGCTCGTGCGTTCAGGTTAAAAACGTGAGAGAGTGTACACTGTCATGCTTACATAAAATCCGCGCAACACTTTTGAGGGGCTTCGTGCTTATTAACAAAACTTATTTGACGCTCATTTGCCGCTCTCGTGAAGAGTGATCGATCTCCTGCATCTTGAGAGATTGCCCTAAATACCCTATCAACACCGTTCAAACTTGGAGTTATTGATGAATTCGTTCTCTTTCTATCATCTGTTTTGCTGACTGCTCTGGGTAGCTTAATTTGTAGAGGGACGGCCTCTGAAAGGCTGTGGTCCCGGGTTTCATCCCCGAACATGGACGAATTTTCCATTGACTTCTAAGAAAACTGTATAGCTCTTTTTTGTGACCGTACGGCCGCGCTTTGGCGGATGTAAATGAGCAATTACCCTCTTATTACAAATCAACTACACCTTGGGGGATTCCCCTAAATATTTTATAATGCTTCCTTTTTCGGCAAACACCGCAAACCATTTTCCTATTGGCAGTTTCTGCGGGCGATAAAATGCTTGCCCAATGGATAAAAAACTGCACAAAACTCTATGTAGTCAAGATTGAATTGGAACGAATAACTTGTAATGTTGTTAACTTAAAACAAAGTCGCAAGACGAATATGGGCAATAAATAAGGCTCAGATTGAATGGCAGGGCGGACCTTATGACGGGTTAACATGCTTAAAATTGCTTCAAAGGGAGTACCTAAACACGTTCTTCGCTCCTAGGTTTGTCCTTTGTTCTTGCTGCTTCATTTTAGGCAAGTTTTCAAGACTGCTGAAAAGCAACGTACCACTCCTTGATGTCTTCAGAATGCCCTGCCTACCAGTGTTTGTCGACACCTGCTGATGGCAAGTGCTGGAGGCTATCGCAGAGTAGGTTGAATTGTGCGGTAGCGTCCACTTGCGTTCCAGCTGCAAGAGATAAAGCGATAGAGATGTTGCCCATCAGATGCACCAGCCAAACACTGGCAAATATTTTTGCTATGAATCTCTGCTGTTTTTATAAAGCCACATTGTAACAGCAGGGCATGTTATGGAACATACTGCATTATCTTGTCTACGGGGGAAGCCGAATTAGCCCTTCAAACGAACTAAACGTAATTTTGGTGTATATTTCGGCAAACATTGAAATTCTTTCATGATAATGAATTTATTTTATGCCTGGAAGAAATATAACTGTCTAATTAAGATGCATGCACTGGCTATGAAATGAAGTCCGTAACCATGTTTGCCAGTATTCATAATAGGATGACATATATGGTTACTTGATGTTCATTTCGAAGGAGAAATGTCAAGCAGGAGCGACTTGTGCCCCAAGTCATGAGAAACGCAAGACAAAAAAGTAGAAATTGGAAGGTGGGTCTCAAGATATTAATTTCGGTAGAAAAAAAACTGAATATTTTGCCAACGCGCCCCGTGCTAAATCATCCTACTTTCAAAGGGATACCTAGAGATGTCCTGTTCATTGCTTTAAGTCATGGAGCGTTACGCAATATGCTTTTTGGCATGTATGCCTTAAGGTTAGAATTTCGAAATGATGTCTTAAGGGTATATAAAATACAATTTTTCTTTCCTTAAAATCCAGAACCACTCGTTTACTGTCAAAATGTTTCCGGAGCAGTGATTTCGAGCTTTCGATTCAAAGAATAATAAACAAATAGTCCACTTAATGTGTGTAGAATAGTATAAAATATTTGCCATCGACTATGGTGTAGCACTTATCATTCGCGGCGTTTTGGTCACCACTATCCGCAAATCGCTTTAAGGTTTCCATCGAAATGACCAAGATGTCGATGCGGCTGTATCTAATTCTTGCATACATAGATATGATGTGGTTCATTCTAAACGCACGCGGCAGAATAAAGGCCAGTAACAGAGTGAAGAGCACAGACTGATGGGCGAGTTGATGTATTGCAGAAACGTACTAGCGCTTACGAAAAAGAACGAGAAAAATTTAGAGAACACGAGCACAAACTATCAACTGATATTTCATTGACAAAATTGTACATCCTTGTTCGTAAGCGCTAGTGCGTGTCTAGAGTAACGACGTCATTGGGCATACATAAAGGAGGTGACGCTTCACACTATACATGCTCGCCATTTAGTAGACTGGCCGAGCTAATGTCAAACTTTGGCCATCTATAATCGGCACTCGTATCTTAGTCTCAAAGTCACACCATTCCCTATCGTGTTTTGAAAGACCTTCCTTCTAGTGGGAATGTACCAATCTCTTTTTACGGACCGTGTACAGCAGAAGATACGGCGTAACGCATCCATGCTCCGGGAACGTGGTCAGCATGCTACCACATTGGGTACAGAGGGCAAAATGCATGTCTAGAACGACCGAACTGCGTGCTCAGGGCCACTCGGAGCTACATGCGCGACACCTAGCGATAACGCCTGGTTAGAGACGGGCGGAGTGTGGGCATGCACGGCCAAGCTGATAGCACTGCCTGTCTTTTCGGGGCTCGCAGGCCGCCGCGGCTTTACCTTCTGCTTCAGTCGTCAGAAGCGCTGATGTGTGCTGCCAGTCTGCGAAAGCGCATACGCGGCGGAGCGCACGCCACTGGCTTCTCTTTTTTTTACTTTCTTTTTGTGCACTATCAAAGCTCTGGCAGGGAGCATTTCACCGCATCATTCACGTGCCGGTGTACTGCATCGTCACCCTAGCCGCGAGCCTTATATCAGTGATCGACGTTTGGCAGTTTTCGTTCTTCGGCAATTGCAGGAAGGCAAATTAATATTAAAGGTGCCGCGAAGTAAGTGTAAGCGGCGGGTTTGTCTTCATTTCACTGTTCTTCTTTGGTCATTAAAGAAAACAGATTGCTAGCTTCTCATTTCACGTTCTTTTATTTTTTTCCACAAGTTTACTGTTTATTAGGGGATGGAGAGGACAAACTAATAGCGAATAGGGGCTCCCCCAGATTTCTTCAGGATCTCAATCCTCTTCGGCAGTGACTCGCAGAGGGAGTCGACGAGAGCGCGGTCATTGCGGAGGTGTCCCCACTCATTTTCAATGGCTTCCCATAGCCCGTCCGGATTGCAATTGGAGAGTCCAGATTTCTTGGATAGGCTTTTCTTCATCAGTCCCCACACGTTTTCTATAATGTTAAGGTCAGGGCTTCTTGCAGGCCATGGAAGGGTCATAACGCCAAGACTTTCAAAAAGGTCTCGGACAGTCTTGGCTGAGTGCACAGAAGCTCCATCTTGTTGAAAGTGATAGAGCCTATCCGGAAACGGCCCATCAAGCACATAAGGCAAGAGGACCGTTTCTGCCACCTCCGCGTAGACTTCTGCCGTCATACGCCCAGGAATGCGGTACAGGGGTCCTAGTCCATCGTAGCTGATGGCTCCCCACGCGCTGACTGAAACACCGCCGCTGCTGCGCATTTTATTTGTCGGAGTCGACGAGAGCGCGGTCATTGCGGAGGTGTCCCCACTCATTTTCAATGGCTTCCCATAGCCCGTCCGGATTGCAATTGGAGAGTCCAGATTTCTTGGATAGGCTTTTCTTCATCAGTCCGCACACGTTTTCTATAATGTTAAGGTCAGGGCTTCTTGCAGGCCATGGAAGGGTCATAACGCCAAGCCTTTCAAAAAGGTCTCGGACAGTCTTGGCTGAGTGCACAGAAGCTCCATCTTGTTCAAAGTGATAGAGCCTATCCGGAAACGGCCCATCAAGCACATAAGGCAAGAGGACCGTTTCTGCCACCTCCGCGTAGACTTCTGCCGTCATACGGCCAGGAATGCGGTACAGGGGTCCTAGTCCATCGTAGCTGATGGCTCCCCACGCGCTGACTGAAACACCGCCGCTGCTGCGCACATTCCAAATGTATTTTTCTTCGTCCCTGCATGGTGGTAGGGAAATCCGGTTTTATTAGAGGAATCAAATTGTCATCAGAGCTAATGATACCTGATGTGGTAGCAGTGAAGGACTGGAAACGACGAGAGTGCAACGCATCAAAGAGATTGAAGCCCATTATGGTTCAAAATATGGAGCGTCAAAATGTCCGTTCGCGAGCTCGTTAAGCTGGCTTTCCAGCATTGTAGATTTTTAATATGGCGTCGCAGCGCACAGTATAATACCCGAAATCAATCACACATCTTTTATATGATAAAATACACACGCTGTTTTAAAATTCGCCACATCTTAGCTTAAGGAAACAATTTTGTGGGTGTGCCATGCAGAAAAGGTAACCTAACGAACATATAAAAGTGTGATTTTGATGTTCTATACTTCAAAAAACATTGCCGATTTCGAAAACGTAAGAACTGAGCTCGCATTATGCATTCACGGCCTTTAATTCTGCGATTTATTGTTTCGCCCTGAAGCCGAAAATAAAATATACTAATTTAAGTTCTTTATGCGTGTTTCATCTCTATTGCCTACATAATGCCCACCGTGCTATACAGTTTAACAACTCAGACTGCACTCACCTACGTTTCACTGGTTTCAAAATATAAATTTAGCCTAAAAAAAAACTCCGGGTATATTCTCAGACGTGCGAGCACATTGAAACAGACTACAGTCCTACCGTGCTTTTTCCGGCAGCCACACCCGCTTCTGCTGGTCCCAGCGCGTGCAAAAAGTGGCTTCGTCGCTGAAGACGACTGCTCTCCAATTGTCTGGGGTCCAGTCTTCCACCACAGACGCGAATTCCAGGCGCGTGTCCCGATCCGCTTGTCTCAGTTGTGTTTTCTGCGCAGCTATTCTACTTTTCACACCTGCTACATGAAGCCTGCTCCTGATTATCTGAGTGGATGCGTTCAAAGCGAACATGTCACGAAGCTCCCTGGCGCTGAGGTACGAATCATCTGCTGCTCCTGCGACAACAAGCCTGTCTTCTTCCGTCGTCGCTCTTGGTGGCCGGCCGCGCGCAGCATCCTTAAGTCGGCCTTCTTTGTGGGATGCCTGCAGTACTCTGTTGACTGTGGCTAAAGGGCGCCCAGTAGCTTGAGTTATAGCTCTTTGGGTCATTGTCCGGCCCATCTCTGTGATGGCTTTCCTTTGGTCTACTGTGAGTCGCGGCGCCATCGTCGATGCCTTTACGCATCTCGTCTGTTCACTTGTAGGGATGAAAACTTTATTCAGGTTATCGCATATCTGATCTTGTGTATACGCCACACTTAAGGTCCAAGTATGCTTTCAGTAATGGCATGCCGATTTTGGCATTTGCCGGCAAATGCAGCCTGCCAAACCTCGATCACTGATATAAGGCTCGCGGCTAGGATGACGATGTAGTACACCGGCGCGTGAATGATGCGGTGAAATGCTCCCTGCCAGAGCTTTGGTAGTGCACAAAAAGAAAGTAAAAAAAAAAACGAGAAGCCAGGGGCGTGCGCTCCACCGCGTATGCGCTTTCGCAGACTGGCAGCGCACATCAGCGGTTCTGACGACTGAAAGCCTGCGAGTCCCGAAAAGACAGGCAGTGCTATCAGCTTGGCCGCGCATGCCGACACTGCGCCCGTCTCGAACAAGGCGTTATCGCTAGATGTCGCGCACGTAGCTCCGAGCGGCCCGGAGCACGCAATTCGGTCGTTCTAGACATGCATTTTGCCCTCTGTACCAGCGCATTGAGGTATCCCTGGAAATGAGCTAGCTAATAGACTAGCGCGAGCTCATCTCTACCGTGCTAGCCAGAACTTCTAAACTGCAACGCTATCAACCTACATCGTGTTGCCTACCTCACGGCAGCGGCCATCCCATCTTTATACCCGCACTTCTCCAGAAAGTATTTACGCTGCGAGAATAGCTCCTGTGCACAGGATACAAACAGTCACCAATGTTGCGCCTTTCTTACTGAAACATTTTTCCCGGGGCTGCACGTCACGGTTAATTATACAACCAAGATGTGTTTCACTCTATTACCGTAATCAATATGACAAATTCTAGCGGTATTTTCTAGTGACAGTGCAGATGTTCAAAGGCTAATTTTATATTATAATTTATGTTCAATGATGATGTCACTCACCTGTTGCGCTGGGAAGAGACTCCAGCTGTTTGCTAGGGAAACCGACCACAAAATGTCTCCGAAGCTCCTCATAAGCAGTGGGGCACTGTCCGCGTTCTTGTTCCGTTAGCCCTTTGCTAACCATGGAAACTGCTCTCTGGAAGGTCGATAAGAGCCGGTCATGACCCAAGTCCAAGAGAAACACGAAATTGCCGCTGAGCGCAGTGCTAAGTGCCGTGGTCACATCCTCTTGGCTTGCAATGGGCGGCCATGAGGGGAAGTGTCGTCCACAAGACCACGTAAACTGTGTCATGTCTGTCGCAACCAGAAATCCTTGTGCGTAACATCAGGCAGGCATAGACTATATTGCCGCGCAGCATGCAAGCATGAACGGCTTCGGTAGGATGGCAGCCGAGGTGTGTAAGTGACGACGCCAATCTTGCCACCGTCGCGGTGCATTTCGCCAGCGTCGGTGCTTCAGGCAAGCGGTAAAATTTCCACGTTCTCGCATCAATGGAGTGAATCAGCCAACAACGAATCGACGCAATACATCGTAGCTGCTCCAGCTCCGGCTGAACCGAATTCACACCACGAACAATGGCGCTTTCGACTTCGCGCCGATGGAGGGTCCGTAGTCGCGGGAGCCAAGTTGCGTTTTGGTCGTCCAAAAAGAGCAGCTATTCCGGCTTGAATTTTTGAAGAAGTACGCGAAGCAGATTGATATGGCTTGTCATTTTAGATGCACTATTAGGCCGCAGATATTGTTCAACTGTCTTATACTGAAGACGGCAACAGCGGGGTGCACAACGGCTCTCTATCAGTTGCAAGGCAAGCCTCGGTCGCACACTTGCACCGCCCTCGTACGCTTTCTGCGAGTGGGCTTAGATTCACTTCTACCGACGATGGTTATCAAGATGCAAGACAAACAAGCGATTTCGTGGCGTACTAGTGCATGTGTGACTCACGTGTCTATGACGTTTAGTTTTTTTTTTTTTTAGTTTAAGATATATTCACATCACGTGTGTCTTTACAGGCGATTACGATAACGCTGTACTTAGCGCTTGGAGATAATTTTATTTCACACTGACTGTTGGTAGAAAACAATTTCAAATGGGAAGAGGCAGGGTAAAAAACATGAAGGTAAAATTGCAAAGACCAGAAAAGATATTTATCAATTTTAACGCAGGCACAATCACATCGAAAGTATTTAGTTGTCTTCGCTTTTCCAGCAGTCGGCTATCAGTCAAGCGTGCTTGATTAGAGGTGAGTGCTCAAACGGCGGTGCTATTACTGAAAAGCTCATTGCCGCAATGTAAACTGAAAACGTGTCTTAATTGTGGCTTGCTTGGTTTTCGAGGACGTGAATTGTGTTTCTGGAAAGGGCCTAAACTGAAGTGGCTGTGATATTGGCAGCATGTTTTAAGTCGAAAGCGTTTCTGGCTCACACTCTCAGCGTTCTGTCAAAATATAGCTGTAAATCAAATGACGTCATGATAACGTAAACAGAAAAATAAAAATCCTCTCAACCCCGGGAATCAAACGACCATTCCTTAGATCCCCAGTCGAGTGCTTTAACCTACTGCGCCACGCCCGTGATTTTTTTTTCATTATTGGATGATAATATTTCAAGTGAGATTTACTATGTCGCATCTCGCAACTTTCATACACAATTTCACCAGCATCGAGCTTTCACTTTGCTCACACATAAAAAATCCAGGAGACATATATATCCATCAAGTAAAGGTAACCAGGCAGGAGGTCGATCCTGCGTAGCATATACCCCTGCTCCATAGCACTGTGCTCCTTGAACAGACTTCGATTTACGTGATGGGTTTGCGCCTCTTCCATGGGCTAAACAGACCAATTAGCGCAAAAAGATCACATGGAACCCCAGAGGCTTCCATGGTAGGCAAAAAACTTATAGTATAGGCCGTTCTTTAACTTGCCTATATGGGTCCTTTGAAGAATGTTCCGAAAAACACTGCATGACGGGAAGACACAAAGCAATGATTAAGAGTTTCTGGCTGTTGACACAGGCGACAGTCCACTGACCATGGCACAAAAGTCCGTTTTGCACGAGGCAAAGTTTTGACGTGCAAGGTTGACGTGTGATGTTTAAAAAGAGTCACTGCATCTGATTGTATATACATCGCTTGCACTCGCTTTAATACACTACTGTCTAGAAACGAAAGGTAAGGCTGCCAATACTTCGGTACAGGAAATAACATCTCAATCAAAACTCATGCCATCTGCCCTCTGGAAAGAATGTACAGGCATTCTAACGAGAACCATGCGTGGAGGAAGTGGAATGTGTCGGTCACTTCCTTAAGAAAATCGCAGAAAGTACCCGCACTCCTATAACCGTGAAAGCAATCCAATTGGGCAACTGGAATTTAATCGTCTATTAAACAACACTAGTATGAAGGGATGGCTTGCTGAAGACCGGCTACACCAGCTTCCAGAGGGAGAAATAAACTATCTCGATGGATAGGCCCCAGTTGACAGTTCCATAGAAAAGTTGCAAAAATTCTATGCATGGATTGTAATTTCTTGCACTATGCAACATCTGCATCACATAGATAAGTTTCGAAATCAAGAAGGCACTGCAAACTTGTGCTCGTGCAAATAGAAACAGCTCTCTACCCATCCATCGCCTAACTGATGAGATCTGTGAATCCCAGTGAGGCCCACCATTGCGATAGTGATGCAAGAGAACCCCAAATACTGTAAGTCTTCGCAGCCCCATCTGATGCCAGCGAAAAAATTAGGTTTTATACGTTAGCGACGAAGCTAGATCCCTTTGATTTATCAAGGTTAAGAAATGCACCCGAACCATTACAAAAACGCCCAGTTATGCGCAAAACATTGATCATACGTTTTATCAGAACAGAAAAGGGCAATAAAATCAGCATAAACCAAAATCTTAATTTCACAGTACAATGTGAGAACCAAGCTACTTTATTGGGCGACTTGGTACATATTCATTATTATTTTAAACAGCACGAACAAGAAGACAAAGGAAAAGATGAAAGGAAGCCACAGTACAAGCGCTTTCTCACAACTATGCCTAAGCCTTTACTCCAAGGCCCAGATAAAAACAAACATGTCGAAAACGAGACAATCACGTGAAACAGCCCCTGGGTTCACCTGCTGCACAAAACGTCACTCAAAAAAGATATCTTTTTGCTTGAAAGAGCAAGAGAAGTCTTGCTGACACACTTATTGTCCGTTGAAATAAAATATTATTCAACTATCTCGCTCGTCATCTTCTCTTTGCGGCGATACAAAATCCTAACCTGGTCAAATATAGGAATGCACTTCTTCTCCTTCTTTATTCTTTCACATTAATGGCAATGTGAGACCAGAAATGTGTTTACTTGCCACTTTCCAAGTTGTTCCGGTGTTCCAGTAGTCTCTTGTTATTACATCATCCTCTTTGTCCTATATTGATACGGACAATATTTGTGTCGGCACGACTTCTCTTGCTCTTTCAAGCAAAGAGGTGTCTTTTTTGAGTGACGTTTTGTGCAGCAGGTGAACCCAGGGGTTGTTTCATGTGATTGTTTTGTTTTTGTCATGTTTGTTTTTATCTGGGCCTTGGAGTAAAGGCTTAGGAATAGCTGTGAGTCAGCGCTTGTACTGTGGCTTCCTTTTTCTTGTCCATTGTCTTTTTTTTCGCGCTGTTTAAATTGATAATGAACATAGTGAGAACACACAAAGTGCTCTGTTCTTCATGATACTGCGACATAGGGGTCAAAA
This sequence comes from Amblyomma maculatum, assembly GCF_055883805.1. NCBI lineage: Eukaryota > Metazoa > Arthropoda > Arachnida > Ixodida > Ixodidae > Amblyomma > Amblyomma maculatum. Next base: position 103,829,462 of record NC_139354.1, read on the forward strand.
TATAACGCTATTTTCACTAAATCAAATTGCTCCTGTTTTCGAAATGCGTAATCATAGGCTCCTGCTTTCCTACAGAGCGTTTGTGAAGTCCAGTCCTTTTTTTCCTCACGCAACTCGTCAAGCTGAAAAAGAACGACTCCATTCGTCATACCTGACATTGTGAAATATGGAATGTGCCGACACCACCAACGAACTACTGGAAACAGTAGTTATCATACGCCCTCCCTGATGTGTTAAATATGTGAAAATAAGCATCATTTCATCTGCTTAGTAAATGCAATGATGACAATAAATTGTTTTTGTCAAGTTTGCATACGTATGTGCATAATATTCTTTATTGACCATGTGCTGTATATTGTCATGTAACACTTAGTTCTCTTGTTAATTTATATCATGATATATAATTTTAAAAATTACTGCATACTCAATGAAGTAACACGTGTTTATATTATTTGTACTTATTCTGTGAAGCAATGATACGATGGCCGTACCTGTTCAAAAGCCAACTTGTAAGGCGCCTGGACCAAAGTCAACCCGTTGTCACAGCATTTTGTCCAGTCTCCTTCTCTCGAATGTAATAAAGAATTGATTGATTGATTGATTGATAATATGGGAGAGCCCTGTCGAACGGATTAAGGTCTTATACGGAATAGGTTTCGTTAAGTTTTGATTAACAATTAGTCACGTAGTGGCCGCTTTATAACATAGTTCAATGCATTTAAGCAGAACATCACCAATGTTTGCATTCTCCAATATAGCAAATACAAAATCATGATGCAGCTTATCCAAAGTTTTTGCCAGATCAGCCTGAATTAGGGTAAATTGACTGACCTCATCTCACGCTGTCTCCATCACGGAACGTGCTATATGGATGTGGTTTTCGATACTGCGACCTTTGATCCCACATGCTTGGTGTGCCTCTAATAAATATAATGCCAAAGGATGCAGACAACAGAAAGAACCATCGCAAACGTCTTATTATGCACGTTGCATAAGGATGTCGGATGATAACTTTCAACAGTTTTCAACCGCCATGCGTCCCTGGCTTTCGGGGTTAGTATGGAGCAGTATAAAACCGCAAAACCCTATGTCATAAGCTGCACTGAAAACTTCGGATAAGGCAGGTGCTAAGGTAAGTATATAGAACTCAAGACCATCCGGGCTAGGGGACCTCTGGCCCTGTAGTGAACAAATGGACTACTTGACCTCATCTAAGCTAACAGACGCCTCAATGGTTGCCGCTGCTTATCTTAAAATAAGCAAAATTTTTTTGAATCAGTGAAATTAGATCCACTAGTCGTGTTACTACTACCACTAAACTGACACTCATAATAATTTAGAAGGCACCAAAAATACCTGGCGTGTCAGAGTGCATATGATGTCTGAAACGAATTTCTACAACCTCCTTGGAAAGAGCAGCTTGCCTTTCATCATTACAGTCGCGACAACATGGTGTTTTAATATCAAACCTCCGTATTCGTGACCTAATCAAGACATCTTGATATTTTCTTCTTTAAACTTTCGTATCAGCGCTTCAATATTGTTTATATTATTAATATATGAACCCTGAGAAATTCTTTCCAGCTCATAAAGTTAGTTCAAGGTGCGCCTCAATTGACGAATGTGAAGACGCTTCAAGAATACGGTCCGTGATGATGCATCAGTGGCAAGGCTTAACGTCGTCTTAAAAAGATCCCACTTTTGAAAGATAGAGATGAAGCACGCAGCTACAGTGCGCTGAAACATTTCATGTGAACGAAGGGAATAGTTTTGCTTCCATAGCTCCCACTGCTGTTCGCTTTCCTGTCTGAACAGACACCACGAAGTGGCCACTAAAAAGATAGAACTCACCCAGTATTCATACACACTAAGTAATGTGCTAGCAGGAACGTAGATCCTGTCAAGTAGGGTGTTCGAAGAAGATTGGAAGTGCCTGAAATGGTATACTATTGCTACTTATTCGACCAATGTCAACACAGTTATGCTCACAAACTATGTCTGTGAGAATAGCAGCACTAGAGTCGCAAGGCTCATGGTAAACTGATTTCACCTTATTGTTACATACACAATTGAAATCTTCCAAGAGTAAAATTTGCCGATCCGTGCCAAGAGGTTTGCCAATGACAAGAAAAACGCTTCCCTGTCTTGCTGCTCAATAGGCACATACACATAAACCATTCACCCCTAATGACCCTAAATGGCGAGGTCATAACATGTGAGCCACCACTTACCATGAATGCAATATATCTAGTGTATTGCTCAGAAACAGCATGCACCCCGGGACAATTTGTTTCTAATTGATGACGATAATATTATATTGCGATACAAACATCTTGAGATCAATTTCTCTATCCTCGTTCGTAGCCAGTTGAGTTCCTTGAATTACAGCTAGATTGAAACAACAGCTTTCTAACAGGTGCTTTAACTAGCATTGGCTCCACGGAGTCTATACGCCTGTATCGTTATGGGTAGCGATATCAAAAGCTTTGACCCCCGACATATTTCTTACATACATTATTCAACTCTATCAACCGAAGCGGAGAACGTCGCTGTCAATTTCGCGACCTTCTGGATTGTAATTGCCCTCTTCTCAAAAGCCAACCTTCTTCTGCCCTGCGCCTCTGATACCTTGCTTGGATCTTAGCTGGCACCGAGGTCCTCCTCTGCGAGAAGCTTCAAAAGCGCGCTGCTGTCTTTGGTGACCTCCGAGATTGGTGAGGCTTACGCCCATGAGCTCTCGAGCAAAACGTCCCTCGCAGCACTAAGATCAATGGGAAGCTCTTTTCAAACGCCGGCGGTTGACTTCAGACGTGGGGCACTACACACTAGTGACACACAACCAGTAGAGCAGCATGAACGCGCATCTACTGGCTCTTCGGCATCCGCAGTGACAGATCGCGATGTGCTTCTGTGGCAGAACTCAGCTTTGTAACGAGCTCAAAGTCAGGCGCACCATGGTCAAGTTGGCCAGAGTCTGAAGCCTTTGGATCCGGAGATTCACTAGGTGGCGGTTTGATGTCCGGTATATTTTTAAGAGCCACTGCTTTATGTGGAAACGCGGTGTTCAGCTCTCCAGTAGCATCCAGAACATCCAGAATGTCCATGATGTGCTCTGACAGGGCCTCACTGCCTTTGGATTAGGAACCCTGACGTTGCCTATTGGCGTATGTCATTCACTGTGTGACCAAAACGACGGCACTGAGTTCATTGAGGCGTAAGGCACTGCCACCGGGCTTGTCCAATTCTGCAGCACCGAATACACAGTAGACGCCTGCCCGGAATGATGACCAAAGCCTGAATTCCAAACACACTCAGGGTTTGAGGAATGCTGGAAGACGAAACACCATCTTTAAGCGATACAGATATTTCCCGGTTTACTGTCTCTATGTGCACCATCCCTAGGCGGCGCCACTCTTCACGCTCCATGCACTGAACAGTGCTATATGGCTCCAGCGCTTCCTCAATCCAGCGATGTTCCATGTACCATGGGAACCAAAGCAGCTTTAGTTTATAATTTCTAGTTTCCGGATCAGATATGACACACATGAACTACTTTTCTCGCAGCTCCACCAAGTCCACGAGTTTCTGTTTTGAAACGCTACTCTCCCAAGTCACCATCCAAACATGGCTCATTTGATATTGTTCACTGCAGACGATATTCCGCACGTCCATGACACAGGAAACGACGCCTCTGAAGTCAGGCGCTTGGTAGGAAGAGCCCTTTAGACACCTTCCAAAAATACAGTGTTGGGCACTACATTAGCGGATGGCAGACGAGGTAAAATAATCTCGTAGGCGTCCGCAATACCATTAGAAGGTGCAAACCCTCGACTAAAGGCCGATGCGTTGTTTACACCAGAGCACGAAAAAAACGTGGCAGTTCCGAACGAACTTTACTACTCTTTGACGCCACGCCCAGGTTCGTGAAACTCACATCATAATTCTTTTTAACTACAATGAGGACAATAGTAACGATGACAATGACTGTGCACTTAGCGCTAATGACGGTGACTGAATTAGGAATAAAAATACCAATGCATTTAGTTGATAATGATAATGAAAGTAAAGGTGATGCATCATGTTGTCCAGCAGCGCTTATGCTTTCGAATTTTGGTGGTCTGGAGTCCACAGTGCTCTAGGAATTTTTTTAAGCGCAGATACGATCGTCTGAAAGGATCATTCACAATTTCTCATCTTCTATTGTGTCACAGTAACACGCTACAATGGTGCCACGGTAACACTGTGTCACACCGAGGGCTTGAAGACCTAACGCAGCGTAGCTTTTGGTACAGAAACTGCCTAGTGGTACCGCGGTAGAAATCGCCGAGTTCGTTGTCGAACCTGTTCTCTTGCTACACGGCGCCCCGGAAGTGCTTATAACAGACAGGGGAACGGTATTTATGGCAGAACTGACACAAGCCATCATGGCATTGTCGTACAAGACATCGACGAACCACTGTGCGCCATCCTCTGACAAAACGACTCACGCAGCATCTCAACAATATGACTGGGGGTATGATGGCAATGTATGTCGACGCCAAACACAAGGCATGGGACTCCATTCTACCCTACCTCATTTTCGCTTATAACACTGCCGTCCAGGAGACAACCAGGTCGACCCCCTTCAGCTTTGTGTACGGCAGGGAGCCCACGACGAAGCTCGACCAAATGCGGCCGCACGTATCCGACGAGGAGAACTTGGACGTCGCCGCCTACCTGCAGCGTGCAGAGGAAGCCCGACGACTCGCACTGCTGCGCATTAAACACCAGCAACACACCGGCGCCCGACTATACAACCTGCGACGACGCGATGCGGAGTACAGCCCGGGAGACCAAGTGTGAGTCTGGACTCCGATACTCCGCCGTGGACTGAGGAAAAGCTCTTGCAGCGGTACATAGGCCCAAAAAGAGTCCTTCGACGCATCGGACTGCTTGACACTGAGATCATCTCCGACGGCGGGACAACATCGCAGACACACCGGACGTGCCGACAAATCTTCAATTTTCTGGGCCTAAAGCCTTATTACGCGCTCTAAAGACCTTAAGATTTCTGGAATTTTATTTACATTTCTCTGTCTATTTAGTAAGCATCGAAGCGATGCCTTTTAAAGGGGGAGTAATGCTGTGAAGTATTGAAATCTTCATTTGTTCTTTTTCGACATCAATGGCACGTGGGCTCATCCCTGTGATTCCAGCGCGCAGATCGCTTCTGCAATCTTCGTTTCTTTGTGCTCGTTACCGCGAGATGACGCTGTATCATTTTCTTTGTGGCGCAAGATGCGTCGAGATGTAGCTCGAAGATCCCAGCCATTCGAGCGTGCTCCTACAGTGTTCCAGGTTATGCTAGCTACCATTGCACGCTTTATCTCGATGTTTCTGACCCGCCTTTAAATTTAGCGTTGACGTTTGTGACACCTATTCTCAGTTGAACGACCATAGAGCACGTTGGCTGTTATCGCCGCCGCCTAGGTGTTTAGTCCTTTTTTGCGGGCAAACGTCAGCCTGTCCTGTAGCGCACCAAACAACAATTAAAAAAAGCAACAGAAAGCAACACCGAAACGTGAAAAAAAAAAAACAGTTCATTCAAAAGCAACGCCAGTGTATTCATTTTTGGCCACTGGGCTTGTAACCACTACGTGACACATGTGTGAAATATTATTGAGGCTGTGGTGATCTTCCGATGAGTGCTTATTATTTACTTAGTTCTCCTACTCGCGCCGAGCATATACGTCTCCTAAAAAAACCACCGTAGAAACGTTTAGTGAAGGAAATAATATACAAAAATTACAAGCCTCATTTTGTGTCATGTACATAATTTATTTGTTATAATAGAAAGCTGAGTTGGAATAGCGGTGGCTTAGCGGTAGAACATCCGCCTCTCATGCAAGAGGACCGGGGCTCAAATTCCGGTACCGCACAATTCTCCACCAGCTTAAAAAAAACGCGTGTCCATGGAATTGCATAAACAGGTTTGGGGTGCGACCTGATGCCGGTGAACACCTCCCGGCAACGCACCCCCTCATCAGAACAGGAGGTGCAGTAATTGGCCGCAACCTCTCATATTAGTTCCATAAAACCCCGGCCCTCAGTCACCAGCGGCTGCGGCACAACTGACCACGGCGGCGGTCAGACCTGTGAGGCAGCAGGGGGTGCTAAGAATTCCTGGCTCCTCTGGACAGGCCGTCTTTGGAAACTGACCCTGGCAACGTTTAACACTAGAACCCTAGCTAGTGAGGCTAGTTTAGCAGTGCTGTTAGAGGAACTAGAAGTGGGGGGAAATGGGATGTCATAGGGCTTAGTGAGGTTAGGAGAGCGAATGAGGCATATAATGTACTCAAGGATGGCCATGTACTGTGTTATCGAGGTTTACCGGAGAGACGACAACTAGGAGTAGGTTTCCTTGTTAATAAGTATATAGCGAGTAATATAGATGAATTCTATAGTATTAAAGGTCCACGAAAACGGCCCCTAAGAAACCACTGATAAACGTGTTCAGTGTGTAGAACACATCCTTTTGAGCATTAACGCAAAGTATAACTCCTTGGAACAAAGCCAGCGATTTATTATTAATTTTTAAAAACAGCGTTTTTTGAAATTCGCGGGCAGAGTAACTGTCGCTTGGCGGTGTCGCATGGAACTATTTCCTAATCCCGTGACGCCACGGGTCGGTTGACTGGCAAGGCTTGCTAGAAGCTGCCATTCGCTGCGGTCACTGCAACCATGACGTCACGAACACACTTCCGGTAGCTGCGAAAGTCGTCTGCTCGTGCGCTGCTCGAACTCTGTGCGGGCTGTTACAGCTCGCCGCCCTTATCGGTTAGGTGGCCATTGCCCATTAAGTGCAACAACCGAAGCGACGCAAGGATCAGCAGAACGAAGCTGTATTTACAAATATCTTATTTATATAACGTGGTTTCAGGAGTATCGGAGTGTCGTCCGACGAGGCGTCAACAGCACGGTCAAGCACCGCACGATGGCAGCACCTCCTTGACCGCCGTAAACATCGCCGCTGTGGCCCCTCCTCCCGCATACCGTTCGCGAACCACACGGCGGATCGTTAGCACCGATGTCCGAAATAAAGCGTGCTAAAATTTGTTGGCGTCTGGAATACTGAGCCGAATATCAAGTATGAAGCCCTCGTGGGGATCGCTGACCAGCAGCAAATTGCTGGTAAGAGCGATAGCCGTGACACAAGCTAGTTTCTGCTCAAGCCAGCTGCCGCTGGTGCATTTCGGCTGATCCGATCTGCTCGTACTAGCTCTGCGATTAATGCGTCGGCAGAGTTAATCCTATAATTATTTTCAGAGAAATAACTCAATTATTTTCAGAGAAGAGTCAGAGAAATAACTCAAGTTACCGACATTCTAGTAGAAATGAAGAAGAAGAAATGGACATGGGCAGGACATGTAGTGCGAAGAGAGGATAACCGATGGTCGCTGAGGGTACCAAACTGGATTCCAAGGGAAGGAAAGCGTAGCAGGGAGCGGCAGAAAGTTAGGTGGGCGGATGAGATTAAGAAGTTCGCAGGGGTCAAGTGGATGCAGCTAGCACAGAACCGGGTTAAGTGGAGAAATATGGGAGAGGCCTTCGCCCTACAGTGGGTATAATCAGGCTGATGATGATGATGATATTTTACTAAGGCAGGATAGGAATCACTATAAGGCAGTTTCATAAGTAGACGATTTACGACAGCGTTGATCATGTTCCAAAGCGTCGACCGCCGCGGCTTCGAAGCGAAACAGTAGGCCTAGCGACGACTAGGGACGGTCACGCACGGCGCCGGCGTTTGCCGCGCTCGCACGTTCCACCCCCGCGGTAATTGTGTAACGTACCTCAGCCTGCTCGCGGCATCCCGTGCTGCAAGCGTTGTAAAGTCGTGTACTTTCATAGCTAATGCTGCGTATTTTTTGTCGTTCTGCTCAGCAACAAGCCGTTCAAACGATACTGTAGGCACGACAAGGCTTCAGTACGCAGTCGCTGCGCTGTCGGCCGTAATCGAAGACGTCGGGCGGCACCATAATCTATACATCGATCTTTAAACGTGATACATTGGGCAAATGAATAACTTTGTGAAGTAGACCCGCTCGTACGTTTCGCGCACTCGGGCGCCGACGAGTAGCTTCCGTCAACAGACGCCGTCATAACCTCGGTTAACGACGCAAACCGAGGTCGTCAAGCTCGGTTTGCGGTAACCGCGGTTAGTGGTGCAACCATGGTTTGGTCCGCCGTGTAACATAGGAAAACCACGGGTTCGCGGTTACACTAACCGTCGCTGCGCGAACTGGCGAACTCCTCAGGCGTGTGGGAGCGAGGACGGGTTGGCGCGAGTACGCCAGCGAGCGAGCGCTCGGCAACTGGAAGTTCGTCGAAGTGACGTATGTCTGGGCGGAGCTTTGAACTTGCTTGTATTCTTTGTTTTTTTATGGCTCCCTTCGGCGTACGAGTTGAGGGGGAAAATTGGAAGGGTCATTTTTAATCGCCGATATCTCTGGTGTTGCAGAAGCTAGATCGAAAATTTTTGCGGGAGAATGATGGGTGGTTCAATAACTATCAGTGTTATGGCGTTGTTTACCCTTCTTGGTGACCCCTTTCTGGGGACATTTAATGAGAGGGTGGCAGGCATCGTAATTAGGCTTAATAAGCGATATAAACTGAAGGTTGTAGGCCTATGCACCAAATGTAGTTATGATGACCAGGCAGTTGAAAGCTTCTACGAAGATGTTGAATCGGCAATGCGAAACGTGAAGACGCAGTATACTGTACTAATGGGCGACTTTAATGCCAAGGTAGGGAAAAAGCAGAAAGGAGATCAGGCAGTAGGTGACTATGGCATTGGTTCTAGGAATACAGGGAGGAGTTACTAATTGAGTGTGCAGAGCGCAATAACTTAAGAATCGTGAATACCTTTAGCAAGCGGAAGAACTGGAAATGGACATGGAAACGTCCTAGCGGGGAGACTAAAAATGAAATTGACTTTATACTGTATACAACCCCCGCCATTATGCAAGATGTAGAGGTAATCGGGAAAGTGCGATGCAGTGACAACAGGATAGTCCGGTCCCGAATTAGCCTAAATCTGAAAAAGAGACGCAACAGATTATTAAGAAAAAAAAACATCAACGAATTAGCGGTGAATGTTAGGGCAGAAGAGTTCAGTATCTCGCTACAGAATAGATATTGAGCTCTAACACAGGGTGGCAACATTACCATAGAATAAATGAACAATAATCTCAGAGATATAATTTCTCAGTGAGCTGTAGAAGTAGGCAGTAGGATAGTTAGAGAGGATACCGGTAAGCTGTCTAAGGAGACGAAAGATTTGATTAAGGAACGCAGAGTATGAAAGCTTACAATCCAACAGACCCGATAGAATTGACCGAGATATCAAAGCTAATCAATAAGCGCAAGGTGGCCGATATAAGGAAGTATAACATGAAGAAAATTAAGCATGCTGTAAAGAACGGCAAACCCTTAAAGCGGTAAAGAAGAAATTTGGCATAGGCAAAAACCAGATGAATGCGATAAGGGACAAGGCGGGCAACGTCATCACAAATATGGACAAGATAGTCAAAGTAGCCAAGGAGTCCTAAACAGATCTCTACAGCAGTCAGAGTAGTCAGGACCGTAATGAGATTGGCGGTAGGGAAAACAGTCAGACGTTCCACCAGTGACGAAGGACGAGGTCAAGAAAACATTAGAAAATATGAAAAGGGAGAAATCAGATGGAGAGGATCAGATAAATACAAATTTTTCGAAGGACGGGGGGATATCGTGCTAGAAAAACTGGCCCCCCTGCATACGCAGCGCCTGGTGTCATCGACGGTACCGGAACCACGGAAGAATGCAAACATTATCCTGATTCATAATAAAGGAGTCTCTAAGGACCTTGAAAATTACAGACCAATCAGCTTACTGCCTGTTACGTATAAGGTATTTACTAAGGTAATTGCTAATAGAATCAGGATAACCTTAGACTGCAATCAAGCAACGGATCAAGCAAGGTTTCGGAAACGGTACTCTACAATCGATCATATCCATACCATCAATCAGGTGATTGAAAAATGCTCGAAATATAACCAGCCCTTATACATAGCATTCATTGACTACGAAAAAGCATTTGAATCAGTAGAAACATCGGCGGTGATGCAGGCATTGCAAAATCAGGGGGTAAACAAGCCGTACGTGAAAGTGCTGGAAGATATATATAGTGGCTGCACAGCAACCATAGTTCTGCATAAAGAAATTAACAAAAATTCCCGTAAAGGAAAGTGTTAGGGAAGAAGACACAATCTCCCCAGTACTATTCACAGCTTGCTTAGAGAAAGTATTCAGAGACTTGGAATGGGAGCATTTAGGGATAAAGGTAGATGGAGAATACCTCAGTATTCTGCGATTTGCTGATGACATTGCCTTGCTAAGCAACTCGGGGGAAGAACTGCAAATAATGATTGATGACCTGGACAGGAAAATTAGAAAGGTAGGCTTGAAAATCAATATACAGAAGACTAAGGAAATGTTCAACAGTCTCGGGAAGGAACAGCAGTTTCCATTAGGCAGCAAAGTGCTGCAAGTATTAGGCGAATACGTCTACTTAGGACAGGTATTAACCGCAGATCCGGATCATGAAAAGGAAAAAACAAGAAGAATAACATTGGGATGAAGCGCATTTGGCAAGCTCTTGCATATTATGACTAGCAGCTTACCGGTATCGCTCAAGAGGAAAGTATACAACAGTTGAATCTTACCTGTACTCACCTATGGGGCTGAAACGTGGAGGCTAACCAAGAGGGTTCTACTTAAGTTGAGGACAACCCAGAGGGCTATGGAACGAAAAATTGGAGGGGTAACATCAAGAGTTAGAAAGCGTGCAGAGTAGTCAGAGAAATAACTCGTTACTGATCTTACTGATCAGTTCAGTTCAGTCGTTCAGTCGTGTCCGACTCTTCGTGATCCTATGGACCATGTCACGCCATGCTTTCCGGTCTCTCACTATCTTCCTAACATCACATAACTTCATCTGCAGTGCCTCGAGGATGCCATCTAACCATCGCGTTCGCTGCCTTCTCCGGCGACCCTCAATCTTTCCCATCATCAAATCGTTCTGTAGCGACTCCTCTCTTCTCATCAGGTGACCAAAGTAGCTGAGCTTTAAATTAAGAATTTGACCCTCCACTGAGCAGTCAGGGTTTATGGTCGACAATATCGACTGATTTGATCTTCTGGCAGTCCTAGCAACTCTCAAGAGTCTTCGCCAGCACCGCAATTCAAACGCGTCAATTCTTCGGCGGTCAGCCTTTTTCACAGTCCAACTCTCGCATCCATACATCACAACTGGAAATACCATAGCACGAGTTATACGGATCCTGGTTGGCAGACTAATCTCTCTGCTCTTTACTAGGCGGTCAAGGCTAACCATTGCTCTCTTTCCCAGAAGCAGGCGTCTCCTAATTTCATGGCTGCAGTCACCTTCTGAGGTAATCTTGGAGCCCAAGAAGAGAAAATCTGTCACAGCTTCCACTTCTTGTCCATTGATGCTCCAGGACTTGATAGGGCAAGACGCCATGATCTTTGTCTTTTTAATGTTCAGTTTAAGCCCATACTTCTCACTCTCTTCTTGTACGCGCATCAGAAGTCTCTTGAGTTCCACTTCACTTTCTGCCATTAAAGTGGTATCATCCGCATATCTAAGGTTGTTGATACGTTTTCCAGCAATCTTCACTCCAGCTGAAGACTCGTCCAGACTGGCCTTCCTCATGGTGCACTCTGCATATAGGTTTAATAGGAAGTGCGACAGTATGCAGCCTTGCCTCACTCCTTTCTCAATCGGAAACCAATCAGTAAGACCATACCCAGTTCTGACGGGCCTCTTGCACTTCATGCAGGTTCCTGAGGCGATAGATGAGGTGAATTGGAACTCCCATCTCTTGGAAAGCTTGCCACAATCTGCTGTGATCTACGCAGTCAAACGCTTTCGCATAATCAATAAAGCAGAAGTAGATGGGTTTCTGGAACTCTCTTGCTTTTTCCATGAACCAGCGAAGGTTGGCAATTTGGTCTCTAGTCTGCCCTTGCGAAACCCAGCTTGCACGTCCGGAAGCTCCCGATCCACATACTGCTGCAGCCTACCTTGGAGGATTTTCAACATCACCTTGCTAGCATGCGAAATAAGTGCGATCGTGCGGTAGTCGGAACAATCTTTGGCACTGCCTTTCTTTGGAATGGGGATGTAAACTGACCTCCTCCAATACTGTGCCACTGCAGGGTTGTCCAATTTGCGGACATAATGTATGCAGAATGTTAATAGCGTCATGGTTGAGGTTTTCAAGCAACTCAGCTGGAATGCCATCAATTCCGCTAGCTTTGTTCTCAACAAGGCTGGCTAAGGCCCATTCAACTTCACTCTTCAGGATGCCCAGCTCGAGATCAGTAATCACAACCGCCTTACGTTGGGTTTGCACATTCGGGTCCTTCTTATACAGTTCTTCTGTGTATTCCTGCCACCTCTTCTTTATCTCTGAGGCTTCAGTGAGGTCCTTGCCTCGTTTGTCCTTTATCACGCCCAGCTTAGCACAGAAGCTTCCTTTGATATCTTTGATTGTCTTATACAGAGCTCTTGTGCTACTTAATTGGCTGTTGTACTCAACTGCTTGGCGCTGTATGTGCAGGAAGGCATTTTTATCTCTCCTTGCTATTTTCTGAAAATCGGCATTGAGAACCTTTTATCTTTCTCTTTCCTCCATAACTTTTGCCATCCTCCTTTCTTCAGCTATTTGCAAAGCCTCTTCAGATAACCAGTTTGCATTTTTGCATTTCTTTTGCTTTGGAACTACCTTAGTAGCAACTACTTGTATTATATCACGAACATCAGTCCACATCTCTTCGGGCTCTGCGACTTCTAGATCTAATTCTTGAAATCTATTCCTCACTTCCACAGCATATTCTAATGGAATTTGATCCAGATCATACCTGAAAGGCCTTCTAGTTTTCTGCGTTTTCCTCAATCGAAGCTTAATTTTGGCAACAAGAAGCTGATGATCCGTGCCACAATTGGCTCCAGGCCTTGTTTTTACTGCTTGTATAGCGCTTCTCCATCTCTGCCGGCAAAGAATATAATCAATCTGATTCCTGTACAGACCGTCCGGTGAAGTCCATGTGTACAGGCGCCTGTTGTGCTCGTGAAAATGAGTGTTCGCTATGGCCAGGTTGTTTTCTTGACAAAACTCTACTAGCCTCTGCCCAGCTTCATTCGGCTCGCCAAGACCGAACTTGCCTATAATTCCGGATATGTCTTTACTTCCGACCTTAGCATTCTAGTCTCCTATGAAAAAAACGACGTCTGATAATGGGGTGCGGTTAAAAAGCATTGTAGGTCCGCATAAAATCTCTCACCGTCAGCTTCTTCAGCAGTAGTGGTCGGTGCATAGACTTGGATAACTGTTACGTTGAAAGGGTAACCTTGCATCCGAAGTGAAATCATTCGGTCGTTTTGGGGGTTGTACCCTAGCACTGCTTTGCCCATTCTTCTGTTTACTATGAGAGCGACCCCATTCCTTCTCTTGGATTCGTGCCCACAATAAAAGACATAATGGTCGCCGGAGTTAAATTCTCCCATTCCGGTCCACTTCAGCTCGCTGATACCCAAGATATCAATGTTCAACCTGTCCATTTCTCGCTTGACGACATCCAATTTACCTTGTGTCATAGATCTTACATTTTATGTTGCTATGTGATATATCTCCTTGCAACATCGAATTTTCCGGTAGCTTCCCGACAAATCCACAACTGAGCGTCCTTTTGGCTTTAGCCCAGCCGCTTCATTCGTCCTGGAGCTACTAGGAATCACCCTTTGTTCATCCCCAGTAACATGTGGGACGCCTTCCAACCAGGGGGGCTCGTCTTCCGGCGCCATATCATTAATGGTATTGTGACTGGCCATAGGGTTTTCTTGGCAGGAAATACTGGAGTGGGTTGCCATTACCTTCTCCAGTGAATCATATTTTGTCAGAACTCTCTGCCGTGACCTGTCTATCTCGGGTGGCCCTACACAGCAGAGCTCACGACTTCATCGAGTTTCGCAAGCACCTACGCCATGACAAGGCAGTGATCCATGAAGGGGTCGTTACTGATATTCTAGTGGAAATCATGAAGATGGAAAAATGAGCTTTGGCAGGACACATAGTGCGAAGAGAGGATAACCGATGGTCACTTAGGGTAACAAACTGGATTCCAAGGGAAGGAAAGCGTAGTAAGGGGCGGCAGAAAGTTAGGTGTGTGGATGAGGTTAAGAAGTTCGCAGGGGCAAGTGGATGCAGCTAGCACAGAACCGGGTTAATTGGAGAAATATGGGAGAGGCCTTTGCCCTGCAGTGGGTATAGTCAGGCTGATGATGAATAGAAAGTTAAAATATCCTATAAACTCACAATCACTGTCTCGGGCAGACCCAGGGCTAACTTACTATCGCAGCGCCGCCTATAGCACCATCACAGCTGTTATAAAAAGGCATGAAAATAATCTTTGCGTGCTCTCGTTCCTGCCACTATGTATTCGCCTCGGTCTCTCGGGAGCTTCACGTCACGATACATCTTAGTGTGCAAAATGTGTTTGAAGCTAATATTTCAATGCTTTCTTCTTGCTCCGCTACATCAGTTGGTCTAAGTATGCATCGGGATACCTCGAGTTTCTGAGCTTTGTTAAATTGTGGAGGTTCGTTTGTGAAAACGAAGCGGGCAAATTTATTCCTTTATTTAAATGAGAGAGAAAATTCAACCACGAACAAAGAGAGAAACACACGACAAGCAGTAACTTCCGACTCAAATAAAGCTACAACATCAAGTTAGAACATTGAACCCCCGATCGAATTAACACGCGCATGCGCCAATCTACAATACAAATGATAAGAGGCAACAATAATACAAAACAAAAAAAGAAGACGGGTGTGGAAGAATCCGTGACGAATTTTTTTTTTTTTGCAACTCAGGAACGATAGCTGTCCTGTGGACAGCGAAAGGTAAGGATTACTGAGACAGTCATATTGCAAAGTGGTGATCTGCGTGGCTTCCCCGAACTCAGCAATTTGATTTTCTCTGCTTGTCTCAACTACTGAGCATTTTTGCGTTAAAGACACGCTAGGGCACGTTTTGTGATGCAAAGCCAGATAGCTGCTTTTAGAAGTATTCGTGTCACTTTCCTAACCACGGAGGTTTCGCTCAGGCACCTACCCGACGGTCAGACATATGTACTGCTTGCCACAGGACAGCGGGATGTTGTAAACAATCTACGCAGTGCATTCGATAAGATATTTCAGGTGCCGGACGGTACACTGCTGCTTGAGGGGACGTTGTTCGGCGAGTTGGTTCTTTTTCTCAATATACCTAGTATTCCTGGTGCTGAATTAAAACCCATGCTGAAGTTTCTTTCCTAGTTCAGTTCGTGCGAAACGCAGATATATAGGGGATGGCAGCTAGTTTCCTCTTCGTTTCTTCCCTGTTATGTAGACAAACAACGAAATCATTGTGGTACACTACTTCGACGAAGCTTGAAAGTTTTTCGTGGGAGGTAGAGGTGATTATTTTTGATCTTGGGTTTTTGCATACTACAAACAAATGTGATTAATGCCTCTTATCACGTGTTTAAAATGGGTAGAATTTTATGCACAAAGTGATTTGCAAGTACGAGGTGAATTTCACCAGCAAACTTTGTTTTCCATGAATTTCTTACGAATGCCTAGAAACCGGATTTCTAAGACCATAAGCAATTCGCTTTTCAATACTAGCGTGTGAAAACACCTCTTGTTCATTGGCAAAAACACCCGATGTCACATTAATTAATGTACCCTTTTATAATTTTAATGACATTCAAATGCATTATTCTAAGCTAACGATTACAACTATGATCTTCTAGATGCCTGTCTACGGAGGTATTGAAGATAACAAATGGGCCAGCAGAAAGGCTCGAGCCACAGCACGCAAATTACTAAACGCTTCGAACGTACTTTCCACCATTCCTGGTACTTCCTCCCGACCACTGGATCCTTCTACGTTCAAAAACATCAGGGTGAAGCGACGCCGCAAAGCCTTTGAATAAGCTGGCAGTGATAGACAGGAAGGACGCTGCAGTACAACAGAATTTACCCCGAAATATATGACACCAACACATGCAAGGTCTGCCAGGCAAACATAGCAACACTTAATTTATTTGTTACAACCTCAAAGGCCCCAATGAACGGGTATTACATGAGGGAGTGGGTTTCAGGGCATATTATTGCTTCGAGTGATGATTTGAATAGTGATGGGTCAGTATGGAGCACGACTTCGGCAGGAACGTCATTCCAGTCATTTGCTGTGCGCACGATATGCGCAGATCTATGCGCTTGCGGGGGATGGTTGGTCTTTCCATGGTTCGTGCGGCTGGAGATGCGGTATGAAGGGATGATAATAGATTCGTGCGGAACATAATAATAGAATTTATGTAATAGACAACTTGCGATGCTACGCCAGTTAGCTAAATTTGATAGATGAGCATTACATTTTAGTTTGGGGACACTTTCATCATAAGAATAGGCAAAGATGAATCTAGCGTCGCGGTATTGTATTGCTACTAGCTTGTTAGACAGAATAAGTTGATAATTGTCCCAAACAGCGCATGCATATTCCAGTTTCGGCAGTACAAATGTTACATAGGCTAGTGTTTTTTAACGATAGTGGAGCTAGGCGTAGTGTTGGACGAAAATGCCCTAGAACTCGATTTGCTTCGTTAGAAATTTGTGTTACGTGGTATGTTCACTTAAGATGATGTGTTGATTAAAGGCCAAGGTATTTATATTGGTTACAGATGCAATTTCTGAGTTAGCGATTAAGTAATTTGAAAATGGTTCAGAGGGACGCCTGTGAAAGGAAAGTAAAGTTGTTTTAATGTTAACAGACATTAGCCATTTGCTGCACCTAGTCAAATGCGATATATGCCGGATTGAAGAAGCTGCCGATCACTGTGAATAATTATAGGACAGTACACAACACAATCATCAGGAAATGAGCGTATCTTGGGGCATATGTCAGTTGGCAGGTCGTTTATATAGATAAGAAAAAGCAGGGGCCCCAGGACTGTGCCCTGTGATACCCCAGATCCCGCTGCTCCAGCCTCAACTACAAAATTTGGGCTGTCCAACAGACCGTCATGGCGGCGAAGAGATACGTTCTCGGCATTCCCACGTGGGACACATAGGCCCGGTAGCGCTAAACCCTGCTGTACATCAAATAACGTTATTCCTCTCTCCTCTTAGACAGGAATGCACAGACGATCAGGCACACCTGATGCGCAGTATGCTGCAGGAGCATTCGAAGGCCACGCAGACATTAGTCTGCCAGCTGCCATGCAACGCAAGGTAAATGTATATACAGTGGTATCAAGGCTCCATCCACGCCCAGTCGTTCAAAACATGGCGGCTCGTGGGCACTTCAGCGTGCCCTAAAAACTGGAGGGGAGGTGGGTGGGGGGACAAGAAATGTCTGTGACGTAGAAGGACGGCAAAATTACGCATGACATTGACGCGAATTAAAAAAGTGGCATTTTTCTGTTATGCACCCTGCGGCATTTCCGAGGCTGTTCTTTTTTCATGGGTGCCTTTCAGAGCTCGCCAACATTTGTCATTTTGTCGGGATCAAATCCTGCTAATTGTGTGCAGTTTTTAATCAAACCTGGCGAAGAAGACTGCTCCAAGGAAGCAAACCAGCAGCACTTTCAAAGGGACACACTAAGCATGTTTATTACAGTATGACCTGTACAGCACTGTTTTAACCGGACAATTCGCAACAGAGTACCCAACAACTACATGTGTAAAATATTCCTGCTTTATTATTTCAGTGAAATGAAAACGAATGTGAACAAAACGTACAAAAAAGCCCCGTCATATAGAAGGATCAGTACGCACACATAAAGCAGACTGCATGTCCAGACGGGAGCGCACTTGTGGATCTACCCCGGGAAACAATATAGTGTGGCACCGTCGTTTATTTCTAGCTGTTGCACGATGCAACAGTCCGATGCATACAGCAAGCGCAGTCTTATAAGCGCCAAGCGCTTTGAAGGAAACGAAAAGCGTGCCACAAGGCGCAAGAAGACAGCGTTGGCAGCACGTAAAACGGGAAAACGACAAGATTACAAAACTAGGGAGAATCCTACGAAATGAAAATGGCTGACCCAGCTCAAGCAACGTGACGAAAGCGATAAAAAAACTGCTTCGTTGCTTCCTTCGTATGTACCTGACATTGCCTATGAAGCCACGAGCATCGCTAAGCGCCATACGATTTCCCCCGGGCAGATGACTCTAGTACTAGAGAAAATTAGAAATTAGGCTGCTCGACGATGGCAGCGTGTGAGGCAAGCCACGTTAACCACTTGTGTCTTGCGGGAACGGCGGGTATTCGCCGTTGCTTTGGCGACATAATTCACGTCATTCAGTCGGTCCAACACTATGAGGGGCCATAGCAGTCACTCCCCGATGACGCAGGTCGTAGTAGTCTTTCGCGCGGATCTGTGAGGCTAGTGTGCCTAAGAGGGCTGTACGGTGGGCTTCTTTGGCACAACATGGTATCTGGGCAACCGACGCATTGTCGCTTGGTGAAAACGGGAATGTGGTATCGAGAAAAAGCGTACAGCAAAAAGGGAGAATACCACGTACCCTCATGATTTTTCTTGTTGTAACCGTGTGTGACTAATGGTAGCACTACGTCCCAGTTGCGATGACCGACGAGACGTACATGGACAACATGGTTTTCAGGGTGCGGTTGGTGCGCTCGGTGACACCGTTGGTTTGCGGGCGATAAGATATGAGCAAAGCCTCTAACAATCGTCCTGAAATTAAGAGTACGACAACATCAAACGTATACTGTTTATGTAGCGACGGTAATCCTAAAACGTAGGAAACGCTTAATAATGAAAAGTGACAAGTTTCTACTGGGTCACAAAACCTCCCAGAACATCTTAACTGGTCTGCTCTCATTGACAACATGTGCACTTCTGCCCGTCGTAGAGTTCCAATACTGCCCCTCCCATATAGTTCCAATACTGCCCCTGCCATGTAAAGCTTCTGGCCTATCCCAAGCCGATTAGATCTCGATTACGATACGTCTGCAAAGCTTTAGATCCTTCCAATAAGAAATACGTCAGCAAAATTGATCAGGTTCAAAGTTCAGTAGTCTGTTTTATATATAACCGCACCTGTCAATATGACTCCCCGTCTTAATTAGAAAGAATCCACAAAACTTCTTGATGTGCCATGCGGCGCAGCGCAATAGGCGTAACAAGTGTCCTAGGGAAAGACGAAGCTCTTCGTGGATCGAGTCAACAAGATCTAGGGTTCAGTTCAGTTCAGTTCAGGCGTTCAGTCGTGTCCGACTCTTCGTGACCCTATGGACCATGTCACGCCACGCTTTCCGGTCTCTCACTATCTTCTTAACATCACATAGCTTCATCTGCAATGCCTCGAGAATGCCATCTAACCATCGCGTTCGCTGCCTACCTCTTCTCCGTCGACCCTCAACCTTTCCCAACATCAAATCTTTCTCCAGCGACTCCTCTCTTCTCATCAGATGACCAAAGTAGCTGAGCTTTAACTTTAGAATTTGACCCTCCAATGAGCAGTCAGGGTTCATGGTCGACAATATCGACTGATTTGATCTTCTGGCAGTCCAAGGAACTCTTAAGAGTCTTCGCCAGCACCGCAATTCAAACGCGTCAATTCTTCGGCGATCAGCCTTTTTCACAGTCCAACTCTCGCATCCATACATCACAACTAGAAAGACCATAGCACGGGTTATACGGATCTTGGTTGGCAGACTAATGTCTCTGCTCTTTACTAGGCGGTCAAGGCTAACCATTGCTCTCTTTCCCAGAAGCAGGCGTCTCCTAATTTCATGGCTGCAGTCTCCTTCCGAGGTAATCTTGGCGCCCAAGAACAGAAAATCTGTCACAGCTTCCACTTCTTGTCCATTGATGCTCCAGGACTTGATAGGGCAAGACGCCATGATCTTCGTCTTTGTAATGTTCAGTTTAAGCCCAAACTTCTCACTCTCTTCTTGTACGCGCATCAGAAGTCTCTTGAGATCCAATTCACTTTCTGCCATTAAAGTGGTATCATCCGCATATATAAGGTTGTTGATGCGTTTTCCAGCGATCTTCACTCCAGCTGAAGACTCGTCCAGACCGGCCTTCCTCATGATGCACTCTGCATATAGGTTAAATAGGCAGGGCGACAGTATGCAGCCTTGCCTCACCCCTTTCTCAATCGGAAGCCAATCAGTAAGACCATGCCCGGTTCTGACTGTGGCCTCTTGCCCTTCATAAAGGTTCCTGAGGAGACAGATGAGGTGAATTGGAACTCCCATCTCTTTTAGAGCTTGCCACAATCTGCTGTTATCTACGCAGTCAGACGCTTTCGCATAATCAATAAAGCAGAAGTAAATGGGTTTCTGGAACTCTCTTGCTTTTTCCATGATCCAGCGAAGGTTGGCAATTTGGTCTCTAGTTCCTCTGCCCTTGCGAAACCCAGCTTGCACGTCCGGAAGCTCCCGATCCACATACTGCTGGATCGGGAAAAAGGCTGCGAGGTTCGAAACTGGGTTTGGGCCCACTGCGGAGGAGGGGCGCGCAACGGGGTTTACGGAGCTTCTCCCAAACGCACACCCCTGGAAAAGCCGAGCGCCAGGCCGGGGGACGCTTGTACCCATTTTTACCGGTGGGTGTCCGGCGGTGGGTTTCGAACTAACCACCTCCCGCAGCCGAGACGGGCGCTCTAACCAATCCAGCTTCAATCGTTCCACGTGAGTCAGCTGCCTCCTGCGTGAGCAGCAATTCGTCGATGCCACTTTAGTGTTCACGTTGTTTACATCACTCGACCGACTTGTAAAAAGTGTCCGGGATATTGCTACAAGAACTTATGACACAATCCACCAGTTACGTAGCGCAGAGTAGCGCAGAATACCTATAGAATAAAACATGTTTCGGTTGTTCACTTAAGTTACAGTAAATACAGTAATAAAAAGATGGCAATTTACGCGAACAGAATTTGAAACAAATATTGCGGATGACTAGGCGGTGTTCTAGGTGGCAAAGTACCTACTCATCATGTAAAGCTTAAGAGTACACCTAATATTTAGAGTTTTAGGTTTGAAGAGAAACCGGTTTCACCGCGGTAGTTTTCCGGGGAACACTGTAAGCACCAATCGTAGTCACAACATCCTTCCTTATATATATAAAAATATGTTCGCCGCTCAAACATGTCTATTAGAACACTAACTAAGAACGTCAAGAAATGAAACCAATTTGTCGGTTTGTGCGAAAATGCCGGGTTATAACTGTAATAAATATTTCCACATATTGCATTCAGAACCAACTTGCTACCACGTTATCCAGTTTAAAAAATAATTTTGATTGACCACTTATAATATTGTACGAAATCATGCCGCAGAGACTCTTTGCACTAACGAAAACTACAAAACTACATAAGCATATGAAGGGTATGTTCAAGTACTTGTATTTTGATTTAAAACATCACAGGCATGGGGTGTTTACCGGAATACAAATTTTTATTTATCAGAGCACACACAATACTGCGTGCCTAAACATGCATGATATCATCACCTATCTTGCTGTCAGTCTGTAAAACGAAAACCTTTGACATGTCGGCTTCACGCCAACATGCTTCGTCCAATCCGCACAATCTCTGCTTTGTACAGTTACATCTCAACAGTTGCACCAAGCTGGTGATAGAGGTATAAAAGCGACTAATGTCCGCATCTTTACTATTTGCTGTGGATCGAAAGGTGACTTTCGAAGGAGGTCATTTCTGGAAAGAGCAAACCACAATAGGGGCATATCAAGTAAGGGCAAAGCAGATGCCGAGCACTGGGGACAGACGTAGCGCAGATCTCGCATATGTGCACATCCAAGGATTCCTCTTGTGAGCTTCTTTCTTGCTGTGGATAAGAGACGGAGGGGCTGCTAGCCGAACTCACGTCTGCTCTGGAGGTTTCGGAATGAAGAGTGTTTGTCCTGCAAGAGAATATACAATATAGAGAGATATACTAATGCGGATTATAAGAAATTTTCTTAAGGGATATAAGAAAATTTCTCCACACATGTACAACGGTGCGTAGGAACATATAGTGATCCGAAACTTTTCGTTGAGCGTCTTCTATAAAATGTTAAATCCCAGAGGTCATTGTTATTGAAGTCTCATTCCGATTTGGAACTCAATGTAATATATATGAGTGCTTAAATTGAAATCGAAGCAGTCATGTGAAAACATCATTTGTCTTCGCTAGTAAAACCAATAAAAAGGCATTGACGTATGGTCGGTAACCATTGCTACACATGTTTTCTGGTATTAAATTTTTATTGCTCAATCATGCATTGCTCCGTGTATTTGTGCCACAAGTTAGACTCACAGTATATCGGTACGATATCGTCGACATCGAAGACGAGGTCGAATCCCAGATTACTAATACACCTTTTTGTCTCGAGGATATTAGCTTTTTTTCTCCAGTGGAGTTTTTCACTATTCCTCGGTATCGGCAGTCATTTTTAGCCCGCTTCCTCTTTAACGCTTCTTCACGGTTAGCTATACGGTGAATTAGGACGCTCTGAGGGACTTTTCGGGTTACTAGCCTCCCACCAGGACAGGGAACGGTCTTCTGCGGAATTTAAGTCGTTTCACTGCAAGGAAGGCTCCAGTTAGGAGAGTCGAGTCTGCGACTTGTTTCTGCCTGTGTCCTTCGCGGTTTTACTAGTGAGTGATATAGTCTGAACCATGTGACGCAGCCTGATAACTAAGCCAAAGATGCTCCGGCTCCTGCATGTGCCTCACTCATGTTGAGTCAGATGAGCAAGCGCCAAGGCAGTAGGTGATATTCCCCTCTCCTAGTCACGTAGTATCATGGCGAGAAAACAGGGCTGGAGAGCCAAATGGCGCCTCCCCATATTGTGTCCCGTGGTGTGACGTGACACATCGCTCGGCGACTCAAGGTAAAACTTTGCCAATATGG
This sequence comes from Amblyomma maculatum, assembly GCF_055883805.1. Lineage (NCBI taxonomy): Eukaryota > Metazoa > Arthropoda > Arachnida > Ixodida > Ixodidae > Amblyomma > Amblyomma maculatum. The sequence continues at coordinate 103,852,501 of NC_139354.1, forward strand.
ACGGTGGAAGTTCGAAGATTTGCGCTTTGTTGTGATAAAAAAAAGGGCTGGAGTGCAGTGCACTGTTCCTCAGTTACTGCGCAAGACACTAGTAGGAGGAGGTCGAGCATCCCAAAGATATATCGAGATAACCTAACCATCTCCCCTCTTCCTCGAAACATGCACCCCATATACAACGCGGAAGAGACAAAAGAGAGCAGAAGCGCTCAAAAACCGCTTCGAGTCACTGGACAGCTAGGCAGTTCCATACGTTGTTGCGACGGTAACCTCGGTAGGCGACGGCCGAGGCACCCCAATATCGGCAGCCACTATCAGAAGCCGCAACTCCGAAACAGCTGAAGAAGTTGCGATAGCTCTCGCTTGCTTAGGAATGGAAGCAAAATTCATAATTAGTGACAACAAAACAGCCATCTACAATTACGCAAAAGACAGTATCGCACCGGAAGCGGTAAGAATCCTGAACAGCTGAATAGAAAAGTTAGCTTAATATGAACTCCAGGTAACAAGTCTGTTGCTGGTAACGAGGCGGCACACGAGTTAGCCCTAGCTCTCTACTTCCGGATAACCGTGGAGCCGCCGGATTGCCAGAACATGGACAAACGCCTCTTAAATTACACAGAAATATCCTCTAATGAGTGCTTATGATTTAATTTTTTTCCTCTGCTCTAAGGTTTCCACAGGGCGTAGATTAGCTTATGCGGCTTATGACATGCCTGCATAAGTCTGATCAAGCTCCTTTCTTTTAAGCCTCGGTCCTTAAATGTTATTCTCCTGAATATGTCTAGGACTTGTGTGGCGTAACCTTCCAGTTTCTTTAGTATCCCATTGTTGTATCCGTTCTCTTGAATGTATAGCCCTAGGATTCGTATTTGCTCAACCTTTGGTATAGAAAGTCTTTCCACTTTGATATCAAATTCTTCGATTTGCTTGCACCTCAACGATTTTGGATTGTAGACTAGTAGTTCTAATTTCTGAGCTGAGTGCGAAATTCCCCTACTTTCCGCAGTAGTCCACTAATGTGTCTGCCGCAGTCTTCAGTCGTCTCTATGCTAGCATCACTCCCCTGGTTTATCCAGAGATTGATGTCGTCCGCGTTCGTGCTAAATTTGAGCCCCTCGATGTTTCTCAGCGCTTTTGTTAGACCCCTCATCGCCGCGTTGAAGAGGAATGAGCAGAGAACATATCCCTGCGGTGTGCCCCTAGCTGCAACGTGGGAGACGCAAAGTCTTTGAATTTAATGCAGGCTATTCTGTCTGTTAAGAAGTATTTTACGTAGTTATATGTTCTGAATCCCACTCCGATCTCCTGGTGAATGCTGAAGATCCTCTCATGCCTGACGTTGTCGAAGGCTTTAATTAGGTCTAGTCCCAAGCTTCTAAGGTGTTTTCAATATCTGCTGCTTCCTGGCGAAACTCAACAACAGTCGTTGGCGGCTGGTGAAGTAGACCTGCAAATAATTGATTTGTCACACCGCGCATTACCAGGTTCACTTTCGTCTCCTCTTTTATGCCAAGATGTGCACGGCTGAAGAGGCGCTTCATATTCTGAACGTAGGCCAAGCCTGGCTCATTTGGGAACTAAGTTCTTGATTGGAGGAGTACCTTGGCTCTTTCGTTCTGGACAGAACTTCCAAAGGTCACCAAAAACTTCACTTTGAATGTCTCCCAATCGTTGAAAGACGTTTCTTGATTTCCAAATAAGACTCGAGCAAGTCATTGAAGACTACAATAGACTTGCCTGAGCTTCGCAGCGTCGGTTCAGCCACTAAATTTTGTCACACCCCAGGCAGCACAACAGCCCGGGCCAATATTGTCAGTGAGTTGGCAGAGATCAGCCCTAGGTAGGCCCAGCGTTGCCATCTTATGGCTGGTATTGGTTGTACCATTCTATAACACATCCAACACTGGCCCTGAGGATTCTATTGGTAACCAATATTGTTCGTACCTATTTATAATGATAACAACATTGGCCCGTCATATCCGATGCCCTCACAATATCGGTGGTACCATTATACAAGGATGGCAACGATGGGCCTGGATATCCGGCGTATCACCGGTGTTGGCGCTGCCATGAGATAAGGATGGCTATAACGGACAGCATTAGCCGTCAGTTCACTGATGTTGGCCAATATTCGACATATGCTGGACAATAATGTCAGCTCTGTTACAATGGCCCGCCAATGTCAGATATACACTGGCATACCTTACATATCAACGGTATTGGCATTGCCCTTTCATAAGGATGGCTATATCGAACAGCGTTAGCCATTACTCCACTGACGTTGAATATTATATGGCATATGCTGGACAATACTGTTAGTTCTATTACCATGTCCCGCCAGATGCATTGGCATACACTTTAGTCAACATTGTCTTGTCTATTTCACCTACTGGTCAATATTAGATGCAAATTAGCATGTGGCTGGAAATATTCCGTGGGAAACCGCATTAGCGTGCTTTTGCGGTTGGCAGGCTCATTTAATACTTGGAGTCGTTAACTGTGCTGTTATAATCGATGTTTTCAAGTTACCTTTGCAATTTTTAATGCTTCGGAAATCTTGTGTTTAAATAGTTATAGTTCCGCGGTGCTGGTTTCCGTCGTGTTTGCTTTAATTCCACCTAGCTGTTTTTTATGTTGCTTGGGATTACACCATGTTCTTTTACACTAGATCTTCATTGACTTAAGCTGGCACTGTAATTAATCCACATGTATACTGTGACGAATTTGGATGAGACCGACGATCGGTCAACGGCATCAAATAAGTTCACCACCGTTTGCTGGTCCGGGCGGCGGCGGCGATAAATAGCTCCACGCCGACCGAGAGATCAGAAAGAATCAAAACGACATGTCATATATCGTGCATAGGCAATGGTTGCTATTTTTTGTATTCTATTCGGCAATGGTCTAGGTTCTTCCATGGCTGCTCCCGTGGCGATTCCTGCTGCTCTGGGTGAAGAGAATTCCAAAAGTTTTAGCAAATTTATTTGCCCCCGAGTGTATCAGTTTTAACAACAGTAGCTTTAAACAGACGATTACCGCAGGACACGCATGCAGTGCGATGCAATTAATGAGCGATAAGCGTCGGCCTATTAAGGCTCGTACGTGACTCAGATCGTCTATGGCGAGCGCGGTTCCATCGAAATACACTTTAAAAATACACTTGGCCGTTCAAGCTATACGAATACGATGCATCGCAGCACATACTTTCGCTTAAACGATTCAACAATGGTGATCTAAATTAAAGCTGGGTTATTGAGCGGTAAATTAAACGTCGGTCCGCAAATGCATGAACGTTCCCACATATGGCAAATCGTATTGACGCTTCCTGCTTCGTTGTCGCTCTAAGAAGTGAAGTATTAGAAAAAAACGGAGAGAAAACACTGCACGTACAATCTCAGTATGAATAATATTAAGGTTATGCTGAAACAAATAACTGGGTTACAGTTTCACTTTTCTTCATCGCACTCGTTCGCACATTTGTTTTTTCTCAAGCGTCCGCTGTTGTTGACGACACACCGCGCACTTCTGTTCCAGTCCACTGAGGGCACTCACTCGCACCGAAATATGGACGCTCTGTTCGCTGCTTGCTAGGGTGCATTGAAAACATCACAAACAAAGGAAGAAAAACATTGAGGCACGGCGCCAGCAACAGCGGCGCCGACTTGCCCGAGTGGATGCGCTCTGCAGGTGGGGTTGTCGGGTTACACGCTGCGCGATGCAATCCAAGACGCAGGCCCTGACGCTCCACGTGTGGTTCAAGGTGCACACGGCCGCCGCCCGGGCGGGAATTTACGACGCAGTGCGTCAGCCGCTATACTTTAAGGCTCTATTTCTTTCATATACCTATTTGACATACGTGCAGCTAGCGTAACTGACGGCTTTGCAAGAGTAGACCATTCCATACGTGTAAAATCAAAAATACGACTACAATGACCATGGCGCATTAATCACTGATGGAATATCGCACACATACGGTACTGGTAAATGCTCTATGATTATCTTGAAACACTCATTCGGCAAACCAGTACGCCAGCTATTTGCTAAACAAGCCGCGAATATTCGAATCACTGCAGTGGCAAAAATGATCGCAGAGCCAGCTATAGAGTCGCCCGCGGCACGGCGGCGGGCCGGCTTCCACATTTCACAAGAACTTGAAACGCGAAATATATCCGCGGGGGGCTTTGTCACACTGAATTTCATAGGAACACAAAATAGCTTCGTGTAGCGGCCAGTATACAAGAGCGGCAGCTAAGCAGAACAACTTTGATTCGACGCCATGCCAAGTGCATGGATAGCATAATTTTAGAATTTCTCGTTTGTTTGTTCTTTTTTCGCACAAGTGCGAAAAAAAGAAGTCTGTAACGTTTCTCCGCTTTTATTCACACCCCCAATTTCGCGATTCCGTCGTCGTTCACTGCAATACAATGCTTGCGCTACATATGGCAAGAAGGAATAACTGTAGAGTTCAAAAACTAAATAAAGCAGTCGTTGTTTTACAATTAAGCTTAATTCGGTATCAAAGCTTATTTATTCTCTAACTACCTCCGTGGTGGAACAGTTACAGGCGTGCGCGGGGAAGGTAGTTTTTTTTTTTTTTTTTACAAATATTGTATATGGAGAGAAGATACCCACATGTAAACTGACTTGTTAGCATTTGAATGAAAAAAAAAATGTGAAAGAAAAGACTGGAAACACAAATAAAATACGAAAAGGTACAATGGGTATATTAACAACTGGATTACAATGACACATCTTTGTTTCGCACACGCTCGTTCGCACAGTTTTCCAACGCCTGCTCTCCGTGCTGACGCACTGCTCAATCCCGTCCTCGAGGCTCGCGCACTTCGCACTCCTGTCGTTCCCCGATCGCTCTCTCGCGCACTTCGCACTCCTGTCGTTCCCCGATCGCTCTCTCTTCACCGCATGCGATGCGAGCAAGGTCCGAGGTTGCATGCGCGCGTCGAAATCCATGCAGGTGCGCCAAAGCGGTGGACGGGTCGACGCACCACTCAGGGTCCAAGGGGCGGACGGCCGCCGCCCAGGGGAAGGAATTGCACAGTAATAAAAAGACAAACGCTAACAGACTGGAGACTTCTTTCAAACATTTCCGGGCTCTCACAACAGGTTGCATAGAGAAATGTGCTTTTACCGCATTTTCTTGGCCAATAAAATATACGCAAGAAACTAAACTGAGAAAGAAACAAGCGCCTAATGAATCGGGCCAACAAACGACTAATCTAGCAGATAGAATGATGCTGACGGTGCGGATATATGAGAAAAAATGTAAGCATGGTATGCAACTACCTTATAAAGAGGTGGCAAGTCGTGGTACTGAGATGCTTAGCTCAATAATTTTCAACAAACTTGCTTCAAATCCTCATTTCAGGGTGATTGAAATATTCCACTCGATTGAGCACTATTGTATGAAAGCATTTTCGTTGGTATGCTAAAAGTGAGCAAACTATTCGTAGTAGAACACAGCATTCACAAAATACAACTTGAACAGGTTTGGGTGTTGTAAACAAAACAGCTAGGCGCCTCTCCAGGGCGACGACGCGCTTCGCTGCTGGCACAGAGCCCTACATAGATGAGCAGCAACAGCAGCGCATCGTTCAAGGCTGATTCAAGTCCTGTCATCTAGGAAACGCTTGCTAAACGGAGGGTACAAAACCGAGACCATCGATCTGCTGAAAAAGCGATTACTAAAAAGCTCGAAGGATGACGCGACCATCGCTTAGCCGGCATGACGGCGGCAGTTGTATTTTGTTTCAAAGAGGGCGCTCGGTTCTTTTGTCCCTCCAACGGCCGCTCGTTCGCTCGGCTCGACGTTCGGTGGCACCGCGCACGGAAAATGCTTCTTTCTTCAAGAAATATTCCATGTAAGTTCTCAAATTTTTTCATTCAGGTTTTATAAAGCGTTTGTGTATATTGGAGCAAAATATTAGCCTCTTAGATTGAGCATTTTTTAAATTACAAGCGTTGTCTTACATTTCATTTTTGCTGCAGGCTGCGTAAGCCATGTGCTAGGGAGATTTGTCTCCTTTTAGCATATTTCTTACGTTGTTAACTTTTCAAAAGTGGTTCTCAAGTATGCGCGACTCGATTCCGATCATTTTGCAGCTTATTTCAAGTTAAACCGTTGCTGTTTTGCAGAGTACTGATTTCCTAAAGTAAACACTGCGTAGCATCGTAGCCCTAAAAGCCAACTTCGGATATTCACGGCGTTACAGTGGCTGGAACGGCGTATAGCCGTCACTTGGCTCGGCCGCTCGGGTGACCTCGGGCGGAGTCGGTGGAGTCCGGGCAAAAGCATATATTTTCGTGTCTGGTGCGAGAAAACGCTAACCGCATGAGTCGCGCGGCAGCACTATGCGCAGTGAGCTGAGGACCGCTAAAGCATTGCCGCTCGGCGCTGTCGCCCAGGTTCTGGGTTTTTAGAAATCTCTCATGATGCTGGAACCAGCTCGGGAGGCAGCCAATCGCAAAAGGCTTTGGGGTACTCACCTTCGTTGTTGTTTTTTTGTTTTTTTTTTTTTTGCATGCAAAGTTTGTTTCCCTTGTCCGGTATGAGCGAAAATCCTGCAGACGCTCATTTCGTCTGATCCGTGCATATATGAGCGCATCGAGACGGTTTAGTAAAAGCTTGGTAGGGTAGTATTGCAAAACAAAAAAGGCTAGTGTGGCTAGATATTGCTAATTTTCGAAAGTTGCAGAAAAACGCCACTGCTTTCAATCATGTCTGCATTAGCACGCCGCTGCGCTGGGACCATTTTTTTTGGGGGGGGGGGCGGGGGGGGGCGGGGGGGGGGGGAAGGAGTGGGGGGGCTCGACGCTTTTCAAGAAATTTCATCAGTGTTGCTGTTTAGTGCAAGAAACTGGATATAGCGTAACTATACTCATTTACTAAACGAAGAGGCGGCGCTAACAAAGCAAGGCTGAAAACGCGTCTCTATCGCTGAGGTCCTTCGCTCTGTGCGATGTGCACTAGCGGCAGCGACAGGCGTTATCGTCGTCGTCGCGCGATGCATCGCCAGGGATTGTGGCCTATTTTTTTCTTTCTGTATCGTTGCTTCAGCTGCAATAGATCAGTTGCAAAAACTACTCGTCAGCTTCCCGGTGCGGCAGACATTCCTGCACAATGGTGGCATAGACTTTGGGGTAATAGTTGGGTACAGTGCTAGCACATCGCCTGACGGGAAGGGTAATTCCCGCACCTCTTGCCCATTCGTCACAGTATCATTCGCGTGCCCATTGTCGCCCCGCTATTACCCTCTCCGGTTAGTGTCCCTTTTCTAAATTTTCTTTCTTCACCCCTAGTGTGACAGTGCTCCCCCCTTTATTCCAGTGTTAAGAATGCCTGAAAACCTTTCTCTGAGAATGGCCTGTGCGTAACTGCATCCCAAGCAGCGTGGACTGTGGTAGATGCATGTTCTGCACCTAACTATTATCCCTGAATCAGGTTCTGTCGCCACTGTGCATCAATTCCTGCCTCATAGGGAAGCCGACTTGTAGGTTTTGCAACTGGTCTGTTATAGCATGTCCAGCAGGGCGGGAGCCTTCAGTGTGAGCGCTGGGTGGGCTCAGACAATTTCAGTTCCACGCCGGGTTCGGGTTTGTAGCATGAGGCCCGGCTCGGGCTCAAAATTTATGCCCGTGCACACCTCTAGTCGCGTCGGTTGTGTAGCACACGTTTGGCGCCCGTGCATGCTTTTAATTTTGTTCTCCGCACCATGACACTTTGCTCTAGCATCAAGACTGCATGAAACATCAGTATGCATTTTCCGGTCGTTATGCTAACTGATCGCCCCACCGCCCTGGCACAGCTATGTTATACAATGTGTAACATAGAGTTGCAATTAGTACTTTTTTTGAGACAGCTTTCAATTTAAATTATAGATTAACTAAACAGAGAAGAGCCGTGGTATGCTTTTATCATGATTTAGAGGCATCGATTTAATGGAGACTTTCTTTCCTTGCATTTAGGGCTCTTTGCTCTATAACGCCCGCAGTCCAGCTGCTCCACTTGTATCATCGCACTGCTTTTGCACAAGCAATCATCTGCCATCAAAGGAGTGCTGCGTGAATGTGAGGCAGACAACATTATCATCATTTTGGTGCTGCATAACCTGTCAACAACTGTGGGAGCCTTGCCATGAAACATGCTGTGTGTAAGGAAGCATTGCCTCGGTAGGTATGACACGTTGCCTTTGTTTTGCTTTATATAAAGGCTTTAAAAAAGGCTCTGCTGGCTTTTCGCTATATGATTGCATGCTATGTCACTTTTTCTAGCTTTTTAGCTCAAGACTTACATTTTCAGAAGTCTTGCCCACAGTATGCAGAAAATAATATCCTTCATGTCCCTGACAGTGCTTTAATAGCTGGTGCTATATTTCGTTGCTTTATTTCAACAGTATGTGGCTATTTCAAGTTGAGGCATGATTGAGTGAACCTGTGGTGTAATAGCACAATAACAGACATAGCTTGTTGAACTGATGAAGTAGTTGTCATTTGCGTAACACGGGAGAGCAGGTGCTTTAAGTGATGGAATATTTAGCATACTTGATTATGCTTGCATTACAAGAATTCGCAGGAAGCCTGTATTGAGGTTTCAGAGAAGAAAGCCATTAAGTATTGCTCAGGTTATTTGCCTTCCACTCTCCCTTCATTACTGCTGCCTGCACTGTATGTATTTGTTCATACAGACATGCAGTTACTGACTGCTTGTACATTTCTGGTTGTCTACACTGGCTTCAGTCATGTAGATGTAATATTACTTTGATCTAAACCAGGCTATTTGCTCAAAGTGACAATTATAATCAATTCTCTCCCCAAGCCATTGAGATTTGCCATTAGCTCCCAACTCGCTTTATTCGCAGCTGCAATGAATTTATTCTGTAACCCTAGAGCAAGACATTTGCAGAAAGGAGATCATCATGCAATACTCGTGCAAATTTTGTAAATTTTAGAGGACATTCTGTTTGTTTTTGCATATGCTTCTGTGTTCGGAAAACAGAGCAGACTTGCTTACAGTGCAGGAGGGGTGGGCTGCAAGACAAAAGGAAATTATTAGTGCAGCTGCTCATTCAGGCGTGCATTCCTTGTGCATTTATTGCTCTTATATATGTGCACGCCTGCATGCTTGCCAGGGCTTTCCCCATAATGGGTGGCAGTGATCTTGCCGCCTACCTCTCAGGGGGACTGCCCTTTACCAACTACTTGCCCACAACCAACTCACCTCCTGGGCTTCAAATTTGTCATACTCAAGGACGATTTTCTGTGTTTGATGTTACCAGTGACGTCACTTAAGATACGCAGTGTACATCATTGGTCCATTAGTTTCATTTCGGGATGTTGTCACCCCTTATATTCCCTACTCATATTTCTTCTTCTACATGCCCTTGCAACTGCCAAACGAAATAAGACGTATAAAACTGCCAAACTCCCGCAATCTCTGAATGCTATGTCAACAACCAAAAAGCTTTTGCATGTCTTAATAAAAGCAGAAATGATCCGCCGATTATTTTTTTGATTGTCATGTCTAGTCAGACGGTTTAGTGAACTGCCACATGACCAAGCAAATTGCAACTGTAAGTGCACTGAGGAGTCATGCGTTAGAGCAAGCATATGGATCTTGTGTTGCTTAGCTGCTTAACTCCAAATATCCTCCTTTGTCAGACAAGATATTTTTTTAGAAAACTGGATGGGGAGCCAGAAGAAAGCAGATTGGATTCTTAGCAGCATTGCTACTTGTTACACGTGCGTTCCACCCCTGTATACATGAACTCGGCAGTATTGGGTCGAGTACATCTGTCGAGTGAAAAATCAGTTGTGGGGTTCATGTATACACAGTCGGGTCGAGTAAAATAGGCGGCGGAGCGGGTTGCGTTAACTCGCTTGCAGGGGGTAGGTTAATTCGCTTGACCAGCTTATCTAAAGGCATGTAGACGCTGTCCAGTCAGGGAGTCTAGTTATGTGGAACTCTGGGCTATGAAAAAGCCTCTGGAGCGGCGACGAGCGTCACTCGAAATGAATGCTTTTTAGCGCTCATTAACGATAAAAAATAATCGAAGCTCTCGATAGTAAAAGGCAATGGGATCAAATACGAGTAAGAACTTGCGCAATAACTTCGAATCTCGATGCAACGCTCTGCTACGATACTTACTCACTAGAAAGCGAGTTCATGTAGACATCAGCTGGGTCGAGAATGATGACCTTGCTTACTCAACGATGATTCAACCCGGTGCTGTCGAGTCCATGTAAACAGGGCTATTGTACTTGTAATTTTAGGTGAACTCTCATTTCGTGTATTGCACATTAAATTTGAGTGATATTGGTGCTTTCTTGCGTATGTGCTGTTTTGTTCTGCAAACAGTACTATTTCTCCAGACATAATCTTATTTTTAATTTGAGTACAAAATATTGTCCATTTTTGAAAAAAAAAATTTGTGAGTCTGTTAAGAAATTTTGATTTTGAAATATATTCACAAAATAGCAACGTTTTATAGATACTGAAATGTAAAATGTGTGCGAAACAACTTTTCAGCTCAGGATTAAACTGGTTTTTCAAGGAACTTATTGTGATAGGGTGAAAGTGAAAAATCACTGTTATGCTAGATGTATCGTTTTTTTATGATCCCATAGTCACATCAAGCATTGTATTTTATGGTGTGCTTAAGCAATGAAAATAATATTTGGCCTCAGATATTCAGGCAGATTACTATTCTCTATACCAACAACTACTATGAATTGGTTTTAAGAAATCAGATGCCCGAGCACCACACCTGTTACCTGGACATAAAATCACCCATGTATGCCTAACTGAATATAATCTTGCACGTGGAAGGTTGCCGATGGTATGGCCATATGATTAGCTGTGATGAGGGAAAATGCATACCTGGTAGGCTGCTAACTGATAGGGAAGTACAATATCATTGTACTCAGATCTAGCATAACATTTTCCTGCCTATGCAAAGTAAATTTCTAGTACGTGCTCAATTGCTCATTGCAGGCTGACTGTAATAATTTTAGCTGAACAAGCATGCACTGTATGATGACTAGAACTTCTTGTTGGGCTTGTTCGTGTTTATTTATTATAAACTGAAGGCGCCAAAACAATGCACGCACACAAGAAAAAAACGGGACAGAGTTCCACTCACAACTGATTTATTGTGCAGAACAGAGTACATATATATCTCACTGCAGGCACATGCCCAAGGAACACATTCAGCTACATCACATTCAGCATCATGTAGTTTAACATAAGCTATGTTCAAGAAATGATTTCTCAGAGAAAGAGGCTGTGGTATGAGGCATGGGCTTCTTGAACATATATTAAACTACATGATGCTGAATGGGTTCTTTGCGCATATGCCGGCAATGAGATATATATGTACTTTATTCTGCACAATAAATCAGTTGTGAATGGCGCTCTGTCCCGTTCTTTTTTTCTTGTTTGTGTGCATGCTGTTCTGGTATCTTTAATTTATAATGAGCACTGTATGATAACTATTCCTTGGTACATTACAATTAAGGCAATTGTTTATACTTTTTTTTCTTGTTTGTGTGCATGTTGTTCTGGTATCTTTAATTTATAATGAGCACTGTATGAAAACTATTCCTTGGTACATTACAATTAAGGCAATTGTTTATAGTAGAATGCAGCAAGCAATAAAGCTGTGAAAACTAAAAAGCTGGAACTTGAAATGGTACGGTTATCTTGAGAATATTATATGCGTACACAGCCTTGTGAATATCTGCGATCTACACATCTCCCTCAGTTAGCTGATTGAAGATAGCTTGATTGACTCTGTCAGGGCAATTATTTCTTTATTCTGGCCGCAGTAATGTATGCGTGCCTGTAACTGGTGTACTGCAGAAAAATATTCTTTAATGTGTTCTTTAATATCATCCAGTCTTGCATGCTTAGTAATCCATATTGTCTATTGCAGGAATGTTTAAGAATTTTTTAAAAATTAAAAGTTCTGGAGCCTGAACCGTCAGATTTTCAGGAACTGTAATTCTATATGAACACTAAGCATCTACCTGAAGTTATCGGTTTGCCGGAAGCAGGTTTTTACTTCCAAATATCTTTCTTTTGTATCTGGAATGGATATTATTTTGCATATAGGTTTATCATTCCTACGTCATAAGATGCTGCATGCCTTTGCAGGCCCAGAAACCTGTCGCAAAGTGCTCTAAAAGAAGAATGTGTGGCAATAGGCCTTCAATATATACAGTAGAACCCCTTTATAGTAAAGCCACTGAGGCCAGCAAAAATATTTACTATATCATGGTATTTACTGTATCAGTGGTCTGTGATGACATGGTCCTGAAAGTGCTGTCTAGTAGTTAAATAGGCACTTACTGAACACGTCTTGTTGCTTAATGAAAAAAAAAAAAACCCAAATACCTTCCATCTCGCTTTTATCATCTCTTAGTGTAATTTTTTCATTATAAAATTTCTCTACATCTTGTGGAAGTACCTTTGAAGCATGAAGACGTGATTACGAATGCAACCAAGTTCGATTTCACGTAAAAACAAAAGCCTTGCATGAACATGGTGTCCCTTTTTGCTCTTTCTGTCTTTTAAAAGGCAATAAGTGATAAATTCGCATGACACTCAAGTGCTGTAAGACCTTACTCGCTGCACCTCCACTTTCTGCCACCACTGCCTCATGATTTGTACTGCACATTGCAGTGAATGTTGACCCATTTCTTTCCCTTCCCTATTTCTTGCTGCACGTTTACTCCTTTACTTTCTGAATGGAACACGCTGCCTCCTTGCTATGTTTGTAGACAGCTTTACTTTCTTCTTCTTCGCGCTGCGCGCTTTCCCTCATCTGACTGCTGCTATGGCTAGTAGTAAAGCCACCTAAACGAACACTCGGGGTTATTGTTCTGTTTTCAAATACAAAAAGTCTTGGCTTCGCGACTCTAGGTAGTGCGCGGGAGTCGTCGCCATGGCCAGAAGCACTTTAACCGATTTTTACCAAAAACATCTTTACTATAAAGGGGGAAAATGTACAGTTGCCTATGGAAGATGAACTGGGACTTCATTTTCACTTTACTATATCAGAGGTTTTACTATAGCGGGGTACTGTATTTTGTACTCAATCGTATAGAGCACCCAGACTTCAAACATGTGTTTGGATAAGTGTTGAGAAGGTGAGTTTAGATCTTATTGTGATATATGCTTGTCTTCTGTGCAGATGTCATTTGTAAGACCCACGGACCAATCTCCTCAACAAACTGTTCCTGAATGGTTGTTTCCTGCGGGGTGCCCAGCTTACTACCTGGGCCATGTGCTTCCCCCGCCCCCTCAACCTCATCACTTGATCCATTGACCCTTAACTGCCAACTATAATGCTCAACACAGTCCACTGCCATTTTCCATCCATGGTGGACACTGCCCTGAAATGCAACCATGCTCAGCCTCCTATTCCTGCAACACCTCTCGCACTACAAGGCTATGGTGCATCAACCCTGCTCAACATGTCCAGCCCCTTCCATCATGACCAATGCACACTGCACCCAATCACCTCTACCTGCACTACCTGGTCATGTGCTGCTTAGTGCCCTGTTTCCAATTACACCTACTAGCCTCTCCCATATTAACCCTGTATCCAATGCCTCCTGCACTGCATTTTGGCCCTCTGATGTCCTTGTGGCATTTACATGTATATGAGCTCTCAATAAAATGTTTTCGGAAAATATTTTGCTTGCCTCATTTAATTGCATGGTTTTTATGGCTCCTTAGGGAGATGACATGCAAGGTGGTATTGGAAAATGACTGCATAAGAAAACCACAATTGTCAGAGTGACAGTTAAGCAAATGGCAGCAGTAAGGGCAAGGGTGAAATAACTGCATGGCTAAAGGTGGCTTAACAGTGGCAGGCCACGTGTGCCGATGAATACTTGTTGCATGCCAATAAATACCAATATATGATACTAGCGGCACCGCCGGTATATTGCCAATGTCAGATGTGCCAGTGAATACTAGTGGCATGCCAATACGTGACACTAGGGGCACGGCCAGCTGATAGCCTATGTTGGCAGTGCCAAGGCAGGTGCAATGTTGGCATATAAGTCGGACCAATATATAAAAATGTAGTAATTTCTCAAAAAGCCAGTGTTACGCCAATGTTGGTACCAATTTTTGTCGACGTTGGGCCGGGATTGGTGCGATGTTGGTGTGCTGCCTGGGACGGTCTAAAATGTTCATCCAGTCTTCCGCATCTTCTTTGAGCAGTACTTTTAAGTTGGTGCTCCCGGTGCTGAACGAAGACAACCGGTGCAGTAGACCGGGCCATTGTCGACATTGGGACCTTCTTCCGTTATCTAACGGAGTCCGGCAGTAGACCGTGTTCGGGTTGGTGCCCTTGAAGTCGGCGGCTGGCTCGGTGACCTGTAGACTGGTCCCCCGGGGCGACAGGAAAAATGCGGAAGTCTTCGCTTCAAGGGGTAGGCCGGATCTCAAAGGCCAGGAAATCCACTAGATGTCATGTGGTAGTGACAAGGCCGGAGGCACAACAGAAAAGGCAATCGTAGTAACTGTGAAGTCAACTCTTTATTGGGCTGACTTGCGCCCGCAAAAGAACTAAGCAACTCGGCGGCGGCGATAGCAACAATCGTGCTCGTGGGTAGGCGAACAAAGAATGCCGTCTGTGTCAGTGTGTTTCCCGCTGATTTATTTTTAAACCATGTATCACCAACTCGCCCTCTTTGCCATTCTGTTGAAAGAATGCCCGTCGCACGCGCCAACGCTCAATTTAAAGGCGGCAGGGAAACATCGAGATAAAGCCGCAGATCGTGACTAGCCTAATCTGAAACATTGCAGAAACACATGCTAGTCACAGGAATCTTCTGATTTCTCTCGAGGCATCTTGTGCGACAAAGAAAATGATAAAACAGTATCTCGTGACAACGAGCATGAACGAATATAAAGGACAGAATCGATCCTTTTGCTAGAATCACAATGATCAGGCTGCATGCCGGCGGCTGTCAAAAAAGAGCAAATAAAGACTTAAATAATTTGTGGCGTTAGTCCCTTCTTTGCGGTATTACTACCTCTTCAGAGCTGTTAATAAATAATAATATTGTCATTCGCGGCAAAAATAATTCAACTTCATTTCCACTTCGAGTTATTGATCAATTCCCTCTCGCCCTATCATCTGCTTTGCTGACCGTCTTGTTTAGCTCAGTTAATAGAGCGACTGCCCCGGAAATGGGGGTAACCGGTTCAATTTCCGGATCAGGACGAATTCTTCAACTAAGAAGTTTCTGAGAAAGCTGTGTAGCTTTCCTTTGCAGCCATATGGCTCCGGTTGGATTGGTGTAAATGAGTAATTCGTCCTCTATTACAAATCGACTCCACCTGGGTGGAGGGGGGATACCCTTAAGTATTACACGTCTTTCTCTGCAAAACTGTAAACCACTTTTCCTATTGGCTGTTTTTTTCTTCCGGCAATAAAGTGCTTGCGTAATCAGAAACACTGCGCAAAATTCTATGTTGTCAAGGTAGAACTTCTGTGCGCTTTTTCAGTGACGCCATTGTCAGAGTAAATTTTTGTTCGAGCATCAACACTTTTTAATTGCAATAGAATAGTCCCAAAGAACAACAGATTACAGAAAATGCTGCAGGAAGAGAGTACCATTGATAAGTGCTTAAGAACTACAGAAAATTGACGTTTACCATAGAATGTTTTGTCATATTTCTAACACAGATTTGTAAGTTCCTTCGACTGGGTGCAACGAATAACTTCAAACGCTGTTAACTTAAAGTCGCAAGGGCAAATGAGGAAAAAACATGAGGGTGTAGCGGAAAAATACGGCAGATGTAAAAAGGGTACAGAACACAGGCACCCTTTTTATGTTTGTCGTCTTTTTGTGCTACACTCTCATGTCATGGATCAACATTACCGACTAGCAAAAGTTTCCACCATTGTGATAAGTAGGAAATACGGTTGAAATTTCAGGGCCGGCCTTATGGCGGGCTAGCTTGTTTAACGCTGCTTAAGGGCAACACCTCAAACACACGTCGTTTTTCCATCGCATTGTCGTGTGTTCGTGCTGTTCCCATTTAAGCAAGTTTTTAGGGCTGCTGAAGAGGATTCGAGGCTTACGTACCGTTCTTTGATGTCTCCGGAAAGCCCAGCCAACCTGTGCTCGTCGTCTCCCTCCGGTGATGGCAAGTGCTGGTCATGAGGACTGCCGCAGTGTAGGCTGGGTTGTGCGGTAGCTTCCACATGGGCTCCAGCTGCAAGAGAATAATGCTAGAGGTTTCCCGTCAGTGACACCAGCCAAACACAGGTAAGATCTTTCGTTATGCGTTGTGGCTGTGTTTTTGTGAACCGCTATTTTAACAGCAGCGCACGCTACGGAGCATAGTGGATTGTCCCCTACACGAGGGTAGCCGAATCATACCCCCTAAGCGCACAAAACATAATTTCGGTATATATTTTGGCAAACATTCAACGTTCTTGATAATGCCTTTATTTTATTCCTCGAAGAAGTATTACTGTTAAGGCAAGATGCACGCATGGTAATGAAATCAACCATTCTCCGAGCTTTATCTTCTTATTTATTGTACACTCACTTCTCTTCGTTGCCATGTTTTCTTCTTCATAACACAAATAATAGCCGCTTTGTAGTGTGCGCATCATTGGTGTGAACGTCTTGTTGTAATCTCGTGTGTGCGTGTGCGTGTGTGCGTGCGTGTGCGCACGTACGTGTGTGCGCGCTTGCGTGTGAGTGTTTGTGCGTGTGTGTGTGTGTGTGCGCGCGCGAGTGCGAGTGCGAGAGTGTGCGTGCGCGTGTGTGTGATTGACAATGCAACGCCAGAAGACTCCAGGCTGTGGCATACGCTTTCTCCATGTCGAAGAAGACTAAGACAATTTTGCTTATGTATACATGCCTCTGTCTCTCTGATAACATTTTCAAGCTCGAGTAGATGGGCTGTCGTTAAGCATGTTTTTTTTTCTTTTTTTTTACCGCTCTGATGAATGTAAAGAAATTCGCTTGATTCTTAAATAAAGGTTAGACTAATGTTCAAAATACTTGAAAATTGGGCGACGCAACTCGTAAGGGCTATGGGCCTGTAGCTATTAGAAGTTGGCGGCTTTCTTCCTTTACGAATATGAATATAGCCTATGTTTTGCAACCTTCAGGTATCTTCCCCAACATCAATATTTTGTTAAATGATTTCAAAAGTGACTCTGCAGCAGAATGAGAAAGGTGGGCCAGAATTTCACTGTTTATTCTGTCTTGACCTGGGGCTGTTTGCAAGCGGACAGTACAGTTGAGAGTAAAAAATATTAGCACACGTAACGGATCACTAGATGACCGGAATCAGAACGCGTTCCGCTGCGGTTGGCGAAGAAGCTGATAACGAGAGTAACGGGCCGCTCGCATTTTTTCAGTATTAGAGAGATTCAGCGAAGTTTATTTTTGCTGACATAAAATAAACAAAAGACAAATCATCGCTGGTCACGACGACTTAGAAAAAAGGAAATGTCGCATGCACTTTCACATAAGCGCTCAACATCGAGGCTCGGGTGGCGGCACGTTTGATAAAGGTTTCTTTTTGCCGTCCGCCCCCGTGCTGCAGTAAGGAGAATGACCCAGTTGGCATGCCTGCGACCCGCCGTGCAGCATAGTAAGATATCACAGCTCTGCCCGTCAGTAATTTGTGCCAATATTGTTTACTCGTGACTGTATTCTATTGATTTCATGGATAGCAATTTCTCTGTTATAAGGCTCTTTTGTGCTGCCCATTGCTGGAAGTATGTTTTTCAGTGATGTTTTCGTATTTTCAAAATGACTGCGTGTAGTGTGAGCAACTAGAAACTGCCGCAAGATATTCGCTTAATATCTTTGCTTCTTTCTCTAAAGTTTTTGAATTCCAAGTGCTTTTTTCACAGAGAAGTTGTGAATAGTGAGAAGCTGCCTTTTAGCTTCTGGACCAGCGCCCACAGTTTTTGACGTAGTTAAGCAGTTTATAGAATCTATACAACTTGTCATTAGTTTTTTCGGCAATTCTTCGGATGTACCGTAGTTTTCCCCTTTCGTTTTTTAAGTTATGTTATCATAGATTGGGTACCTCCTTAAAATTCCCCAACCTTTTTTTTTATCTTTTTGTCTTCCCGGCATTTGCGTTGTGTTGTGTTTTGTGGCACATAGGCAGCTAAGGCCATCATGCGCCAAACTCGGGGTTTGCGTATCTGTTTGGTGAGAGGAAGCGAGCGATTATTTTAATACACTAGAGTAGGTTTAGGATGTTGGCATCTTTTAAGAAATCAATGAGAGAAGACGTTTTAATCAGTGAATTTTCTCTTAAGAGTAAGCTAGGATGTAGGGGAATGTAGTTGTCATAGAACTGTGGGAAATGCTTTTTTCTAAGTTGATAGAGTTTTATACAGGATATTAGGATGTGGTTTATGGTGACCACCTCTCCGCAGTGTTCGCAAATGGGTTTGTCTTTCTTTGCTAGGATGAAGTTATGATTCAGGTGGGTGTGTCCGATACGAAGGCGGCATAAGATTACTTCAATAAAACGTTCTTGATGGCTGCATGTTTTCCATTCTTTTATAACTGGCTTTACTAGGTGTAGCTTGTTATTAACTTCGTTATCCCAGGCATCCTGCCACTTTTGTCTCAGTGTTCTTTGTATGAATTTTATGGCATCATTATGTGGAATTTTCACCTTCTGTACTTGAGCATTGGAGGCGGCCGCGGCACATGCATCAGCCCTCTCATTACGGCTGATTCCAACGTTGCTTGGCACCCAGCAAAATTTGACATTAAGTCCTTGTGTTTTTGCTATCACTACATAATGGACTATGTCCCCTACTAAAGGTTCTACAGCATTTTTTTGATGTAGTGATGCGAGTACGCTCAGAGAGTCTGTATAGATGATACTGTTTCTGATGTTTTTGTTGACTATTTTATCTATTGCTAGGGATAAGGCTAGCATTCGGCAGTAAATATTGAGGCACACTCTGGTAACCTTACTGTTGTTTCCTGTTTCTCTTCTATTACTGCACTGCCTACATGAAATATTGTCTTTGAACCATCTGTATAAAATGCCTTGTGATCACTGTATTTCTCATTTAATGCCAAGAACTCTTGTATAATGTGTTCATGCGGTGTTTGTGATTTGCGAAATTGAGTTAATGTGAAGTCACATACAGCAGTGAAGTTGTACCAAGGTGGTAGTGGGTCAGGTCTCCGTGCAATATCAGGAAGTGCATCCAACAAGTTGAGTTCCCGGCACTGCTCTTCAAAACGGAGTATGAGAGGTCTGATGGATCGAGGTTTATTGATGTACAGTGTTCTTGAGGGGCAGTTTGTAAGTATGGAGTAACAAATATGTTTCGGTAACGAGCGAATTTTCAGGACGTATGAAAGTGTAAGCATGGTCCTCCTGTATTTTAGTGGCGGTTCGTTTGCTTCTACATACAGACTTGTCACCGGCGATGTCCTGTATGCGCCAGTTGAAAGACGCAGACCCAGGTTATGTACTGGGTCCAGCCGTTTAAGGTATGACGGTCTTGCTGACCCATAGACCGCGCACCCGTAATCTAAACAGGAGCGTACCACTGAGCGATAGATATGGAGAAGACATGTCCTATCAGAGCCCCAGTGTCTCCTTGAGAGTACTTTAAGGATGTTGAGAGCTCGAGAGGCTTTGACTTTCAGGCTGCTTATGTGTGGGAGGAACGTGAGCTTCTTGTCAAACGTTAGTGCTAAAAATTTGTGTTCTTGCTTTATCGGGAGTATGGTTTCATTTAGGTGCAGGGTGGGATTGAGCTGCAGGCCTCTCCTCAGAGAGAAAAGAACGGCAACTGTTTTCTGAGGCGAGAACCTAAATCCTTTTTTATCTGCCCAATTACTCAGTTTCTTTAATGCTAGTTGCATCTGTCGTTCACACGTCGATAGGCTGAATGATGTGCATGCGATTTGGAGGTCATCAACATAAAGTGAGTACATAAGACTGTGGGATTATTTTGGCTATGGAATTCGTTTTTACAATGAAAAGTGTAGTACTTAATATGCATCCTTGCGGTACTCCGTTCTCTTGTGTAAAGTTCCTCGAGAGTGTAGAACCGAGGCGTACTTGGAACGAGCGGTCGGACAAAAATCTTTTAAGCAGTTCAACATTCTGCCGCGGATTCCAAGATCTGCCAGATCGCGAAGTATCCCAAATCGCCAGGTGGTGTCGTACGCTTTTTCCATATCAAAGAAAACTGCGAGACAGTGCTGTTTATGTATGAAGGCTTCTCGGACTGTGTTTTCAAGCCGAACTAGATGATCCAGTGTTGAACAAGCTCTTCTGAAGCCGCGCTGGTGGGTATCAAGGAGTTCACGAGCTTCAAGAATGAACATTAACCTGGTATTGACTATGCTTTCGAATGATTTGGCAAGGCAGCTAGTTAGGGCTATTGGCCTGTAACTAGTAGGAGAGTTTGGCAGTTTTCCAGGCTTCAGGAATGGCACAATGACAGCCTTCTTCCAAGCACCAGGCATTTTTCCTGACACCCAGATTTTGTTAAAATTTCAGGAGTGCTTCTACTGCAGGTTCGGACAGATGAGCTAGCATTTGATAGTGTATCTCATCGGGGCCTGGTGCAGTTTTCTTGCCATTAGTTAATACTCTATGGAGTTCCTGAACTGTAATTAAGTTATTGTAGGGCTCGTTGGTATAAACATTTGTAGGAAGTCTGTTTTTCTGCTGTGTTTTTATACTTTAAGAAGGAGTCTGTGTAATGTAGGGAAATAGAAACATGAGAGAAGTGTTCTCCCAATAGGCCAGCCTGCTCGAGTATACTTGTTTGTGCATCAGGGGGTGTAAGGAGAGGAACTGCAAAAGGAGAGAATTTGCCATCGAGTTTGCGGACTTGCTCCCACATTTTCTTTGCTATGACGGAACTGTTTATTGAAGACACATAACCTTGCCAAGATCTTTTTTCAGCATCACGTCGAATATTTCGAGCCTTAGTCCTTGCCTTTTTATATTTAATTAGATTTTCCTGTGTAGGGTATCGACGAAAAATTCCCCAGGCTTTGTTCTGCTTCTTTTTGGCCTCTCTACATTCCTTTGTATACCATATATTTCCATTCCTTCGTACTATTCCCGAAGTCTGGGGGATGGCTAAATGAGCAGCGGCAATGATACATTCTGTGAACTTTTCATTTTGCTCGTTGACATCGAGGCTGTCCGAAAAGAGTTTTTCTAAAGCGGCATGTTTTTGCAAGAGTGCCCAGTCGGCTAGATACAGTTTCCAACGCCGTGGTTTAGTAAAGGTGATTAATGGTGACGATGTTAGACTGATAATGATGGGAAGATGATCGCTTCCATAAGGGTTGTCAATAACATTCCATCTAAAATCAGTGAAAAGACTTGGTGAACAAAAGTACAAATCAATGCAACTCATTTTTCCAGTGCTCGAAGAACAGTAAGCGTGTTTGCCCGTGTTCAGGAGGCAAACATTGTTGTTGAGAATAAAATCTTCTAAAATCCGGCCTCTGGCGTCCGCTTTTTCGCTCCCCCAAAAGGATGAGTGAGCATTAAAATCCCCTACTAAAATATATGGCTCCGGTAGTTGCATTAAAATTGCTTGTAAATTATTAAGTGTGATAGTGAAATGAGGTTCGATGTATAAAGAACATATCGTTATTGTTTTAAAATGCACCACGGTGACTGCAACAGCTTCAATTGAGGTTTTAAGGTTGATTCCTCGTGTCGCAACGCCACCTTGGACCACAATAGCAATGCCTCCGGAGAGCCTGCTTGAATTCTGTCGGTCACAACGAAAGACTTGATATTTTTTAAGAAAGTTTTTGTTCTGTGGTCCGAGAGTGGTCTCCTGGAGACACAACGCAACTGGAGAAAATGAATTTAAAATGTCAGTTATATCAGTGTAGTTGTGTAAGAGCCCGCGACAGTTCCAGTGAACTAGAAATGCCATGGTGGCGGATTAGTTGGGGATAGGGTTGAAAATCTATGTTGTTGGGTTTTTTGGACCCGTTATTGGGACTTTGTTCCTTCTTTTACGCTCGAGAGAGCTTTGCCGCCGCTGCTGCGGAGGCGAGGGGGGCGATGTGTCCATCACATCTTCAGATGTGCTGGACCTTCGTGCAGAAGGCACGGATACACTTGTTTTTGACATCGCCCCTTGGGGCAAGGCCTTTAGGCCTGCTGACCTGGGGGTCGGCGTGACCTGTTTTGGGGATAGTGGAGTAGCACTAGCTACCTCCACAGGGGGCGCGGATGGCCCTGCACCAAGGTCACTAGACGTGACCTGGGCAGATGCCGAGGTCTGCGATGACGCTGCGCCCTGTTGCGTCATCACAGAGTAAGTTGGATTCTGCAACAACGAAAGCCGCTTTCTTGCCTCTCCGAAAGTAATATTCTCCGTGACTTTCAAGGTTACAATCTCTTTTTCCTTTTTCCATGTAGGGCAAGATCGTGAGTAGGCTGGATGATTGCCTTCACAGTTAACGCAAACGTTTGCTTCGGTGTGACAGTTGTCAGTGCTATGTTCGTTGGAGGCACATTTTGCGCAGGTGAGGCGGCCTCGGCAGCTCTGGGAGCTGTGGCCATATCTTTGGCAATTGTAGCAGCGGCGTGGGTTGGGAAAGTACGATCTGAGCTTGAGTTTTTGGTAGCCTACTTCAACTGAGTCAGAAAGGGTGCTCAGTGCAAATCTTAGCACAATGTGTTTAGTTTGAATCTCGTTATTGTCTCTCCTAATTTTGATTCGATAGACATTGGTTACATTTTGGTCTCTTAGTCCTTCTAGTAGTTCCTCCTCAGTCACGTATTTGAGATCATTATCTGAAATGACTCCACGTACTGTATTGAGTGACCTGTGGGGGCTGATTGAGACAGGGATGTCCCCGAACGACGTAACGGTTGTTAGCTTTTCACTCTGATGGTTATACAGCACTTCTAGGAGGAGGTCACCATTTGGTAGTTTCTTAATTTTGTAGCCCTGACCTATGGTACCTGTGAGCGTCTTTGTCACTAGGAATGGCGAGATCTGTCGGGCAGTTTTTTCTGTGTGTTCCGAGTGTACGACATGGAAGTGGGGAAAGCTGTTGGCATGTTTCGTAAAGAACTGGTTTGTCACATCGGTGCGCCCTCTCTTACTGGGAGGGCGATCAGTTTTAGAAATAAAAGAGGCCATGTAATTCAATTTCTGTTCGGTTATGATGCCAGCCACCCACCATGGAGTCCAACAAGGGGACGAGACAGGAGCTTGAGCAAGCACCCTGCCCACGCCAGCTGTACATCTTAATTATAACCTAATATGGTGCAACACAGGGTGGTTACTCTACACAAGGTTAACCCTCGCCGCCGGGAAGTAAGGAAAAACTAAGAAGAGAGTAGAGGACAGGAGAGCTTTAGGACAGACGATAGGAAAGCTAAAGTTGGGGGGAGGATAGGAAAGGGCGACTGCCGATTTCCCCCGGGTGGGTCAGCCCGGAGGTGCCGTCTATGGGAAGAGTGGGCCAAAGTGGTGTGTTGCCTCCGCCGAGGGGCCCTAAAGGTTCAAACACTCGGCATCGGCTCAACCACCAGGATCCCCTTTTCCCCAGACACGACGATGCCACGCATGGCTAAGCGTGGGTGCTCGGGGTCCGTGGTGTCGCACAAAACACACAAACACCTGCTTTAACAGGTGCCCCCTGCGGGGCTTCCCGGCATTTGCATTATACAAAATTTTGTGGTTGCACTTCACTATTACTGAAGAATGAGGGATAGCAATGTGTGCGGCAGCGGCAACAAAATTTGTGAATCGCTCAGGTCATCAAGTTCTCGTTTTATGAATACATTTCGTGTAATCTAGGCTTCTCTTTAAAAGTTCTCCAATTTGCTAAATACAGCTTCCATCGCTGAAATTTCGTGGGAATGGCTGCAAGTAATGGTAGGGTAATAAAACTGGGACGTGCCCCCCCCCCTTCGCTCACATACACACACTCTCCTGTATGGATTATCAAAACGTACATTGCAAAATCGCTAAGAACAGACAGTCAACTAAATGACAGGTGTAAAAAAAGCCCATTTTGTCGGGTGAGGTAGAGCAGTAGGTGGGTTTACCAGCTTTGACGACACGTTATTGGAAAGCGTAGGCTCCTCTAAAATTTCGCCACTCTGTCCGTTTTCTCGCTTCCCCGAAAACCATAATGTGCGTTAAAATCCCCAAATACCAGTTATGGTTTTGGTGGTTGGCTTAAAAGGTCTTGCATTGCTTTTCCTGTTATTTTTTTCAAGTGCGATTGTAAGTATGTAGAGCTTACTTTAAGGGTCTTAAATGTAAGGAGGGTGGCTGCTATAGCTCCAAATGTGGTTTTTAGTTTAACCTAACGAGCTGCGATGCCACTATAAACAATAATAGCTACAACTCCTGACAGCCTGTCTGTGCTTTTGGTCGTGGCGGAAGACTTTGCATTTGTTCCGTGCATTAGTACAAGGCTACAAACAAAAATGATGCTAAAACGTCTCATATGTTAGTTAATTTATTCAACGTTCCTCTACTATTGCAATGAACTGAAAATGTAATCTCTATGTACGACACCAAAGAATTAAGTTGTTTGTGGCTTTGTGATTTGGGCCTTGACCTTTTTGGTCAATCCTAGGAGTGAACATTCCTATATCTAGAGTTGACGCAGCTTGTCGACTTCGTTCCTTAGCGGCGAAGCTAACGCTTTCAGCCTGGAACAAAGGAGAATTTTCCAATCGACGCCTCAGGGACCTAGACCCTGGGCTGCGCCTTCGTGTTCCCCCTAACAAAGGGCGGCGCGAAACAACACTGATGTGCCGTATGTGGCTCGTAGTTGCATTCACCAAAAAATACGCTTATGTGATGAGAATGGCGGATAGCCCTATAACTGCAAAAGATGCGGCTGCGAAGAGACCATACAGCATCTCCTTTGCGACTGCCCTGATTTTTCAAGCGAAAGACATGAGGTGCGTTCGGCTCTGGACCATCTTGACAGCCGTCCTTTCACAGAGGAGAAAATCCTCGGCCCATGGCCACAGAAGGCGTCTAACGGCAAAGCCTTCAAAACACTTATGTGTTTTATGAGAGACACTAACTTGATTGAGAAACTGTGACTGTGCTCCTCGCCGCCTTACCTTTCCTATCATTCTCTTCTATCTTTCTCCTTTAAACTCCTCATTCCCCTTCCCCAGTGCAGGGTAGCAAACCGGAAGCTTTCCTGGTTAACATCTCTGCCTTCTCTCTTTTTCTCTCTCTCTGCTAGAGTTCCGCCGTCTACGAGATGACAAAGGTACCTTGGGTTGCGTCCATTGCGTCATTCGAGACGTTGGATGTGCGTTCATGCATCACGCGTTCATGTGCAATAGGCCTTGCTTCGTGGGTGGAGGTCTCGGTGTCTGCTGGCTCTGGGGTCCACATGGCTTGCATCGAAGGTGGTGAGGCAGCATGAGCTGCATCCACCTGGGGCGAGGATGGACCTGCAATAGCCCCGCGGTCTGCTGTCTGAGCTGCTGCGGAAAGCCGGTAGCAGCCGGGGACAACACGTACAACCAACTGAAGCGCCTATCAACCATTTTTTGCACTTCCATCGACGCATTGGCACATACCATCGCGGAGAAATATTCGCTACAGGCGTGTCTGTCATATTTACACCGTCAGCAACATCTGTCCCACTGTTTTCCTGTGGCTACGCGCAGCGTTATTCTTGATACTTTGACAGCAGCAGCAGACACGCGTACAACCAACTGAAGCGGCTATCTACCATTTTTCAGCTTGGCCCTGACTATATTTGTAGCATTTCTTTTTTGGTTTCTTTGCTGCTGCTGCCGAAGTGTTTGTGACAGGTCAAATGCGAAAATACTAAACGTTGTCAAAGATTTCAGGCAAGAAGTTCGGTACCTGCTTAAAAGTGACCTGCAGCAACAATTTACCGACTTGCATAGCTCTCCTGAAAGAGAACTCGAAAAGGCGTCGTGACCTCAAGCAGCGCCTTGACTTCCTCAGTAAACAGTACGAGGAAATGGTAACAAAATGCACCCAACTCGAGGAAGGAAACAATGAGCTTAATGCTCACAATGAAGCCCTAGTTACTGAGCAAGCTTAAAACACTTGCTGCTCAAACAGACAAGAGAAATACTGCCCTCGAGCTGTACTCACGTAACAAAAAACATCGAACTGAATAATGCCCCCAACACTCCATATGAAAGGCTAACAGAAATCCTTGGAAACCTTGGCGAAGCTCTAGGCAAACAGATAGAAGACAGCGATATTGATATTTGTCACCGTGTTCCTGGCAAAGATGCTCCTTTCCCGCACATAGTTGTATCATTTCACAACCGGTCTAAACGCGATGCAGTGTTGTAAAAGGCACGGAAAATACGTTTATCTGCTACCGATGTGGGTCTCTCGGAAAAAACGCCATGTACGTTGACGAGCATCTTTGTGAGCAGCTGAAAAAGCTGCTAGGAATTACAGAGGAAAGAAAGAAAGATGAGCTGGCTGGATGCGTGGACGAAAGGCTAAAAATATTTGCCCGCAAAACCGAAAATCCGGATGTCCTCAGATAAGGAGCAGCAGTGATCTTGAAAAGATTGTTTAACAGGTTCGGTTGACGTCCTAAATATTTCTATGGAATAGTGGGATAACAGATTGCACCAAAAGTGTCACCCTTGCCGCTTGTTCTAGAAACGTACATTTCTTTGTTTCATAGAAACGCTCAGTCAGCCAGAAACAAAGAAGATGAAATAAAAACACTTTTTGCCTGTTTTAGTTTTAAGTTTCATGTAGTGATGGTATCTGGAACTTGGTAATTCAGAAGCACTTGGTGTGCGCGGCTATCAAACCTTCTACTTGAATCGGAATGGGAGGATAGGGGGCGGTGAAATGTTGTTAGTGAAATATACATTTCAGAGCAACATTGCTGACACTTCAGTAAAAGTTGATGATAAAGAAATGCTAACTTTGGGATGTAATATGACTTTCTTCCGCGGCATACCATCCACGCAAAGCTAGAAATAGTGCTTTTTTATTCCTGTACGCATTTTAAGGTTGGGTTAAAGAAAACGACTGCAACCTAATTCTCGGCGGGGACTGGAACATTTATTTACCTTCTACATTCGTTCCCACAAAGTGAAGAATTGTGCTTCACTTCGAAGCTAATGCTTTCACTAATCTCATAGAGCAGCCCACTCGTATACAGCAGGGTACATCCACAGTCACATTTTATCACCAGCACTATAAATATAACCAATCAATTAAGTTCTTCAAACACATATTAGTGGCCATTTACCTGTATATTTAGTGCTTAGTCATAAAAAGTTCTAGATAAAAGACGCGAGGTAGAATGTTTATATATAGCGGCATATGAATCGAAGCACCCTGCAGGCTTTTCATTATTTACTTTCTAAGATATCCTGGGAGAGTATTCGTTTAAGCAATGATGCGGAGGGGGCTTACAACACCTTCATAAACAAATTTATAAATATCTATAATGATTGCTTTCCCTTCAGAACCCAAAAACGGCCACGCTGAGCAAGCAACCTTGGAAAACTGCAGACTCTATCAAAGCTACGAAGTTGAAAAGTGTTCTTTATCGACAGCTTTTTTGAAACAGAGGAACAAAAGCTATTTAGATGAATTAAAAAAAAAAAACACAAACAGGACAAACAGCCTTTCACTTAAATGTAAAGAAGAGCACTTCGAAAACCTTTTCATTCAGGACACGAAGCAAAATCCACAATTCATTCGGAAAAATTCTAAATACGCTCTTAAACCAACTGCCTGGTACAAATGATAACCCCAACTACTAAGTGTAAATGGTTCCACTCTTGCATGAGAAAATTTTCTGTAGCTTTTATAATTTTTTTTTTCATATCAATAGGAAAGAGCCATCAATAGCCATTTTATGCACCAACGAACAGAAGAGGCTGAATTTTTATCTCCAGTAACTGAAGACAAGGTCGCGTCTACAATCGCGTCTCTAAACAATACTACTTGTACTGATATAGATCTGGTTTACAGATCTGGCCACTTAAGTATGTCGCTACTATTATAGCTCGTGGCTTAGAGTACATCATTATTCAAATATTTTCATGCAGTCAATTTCCACACTGACTTCAAGTGGCTAAAGTTAATACCATTTTTAAAGGTGGTGAGGCAAGTAACATGTCTAACTACAGGCCTATTTCAGTACTCCCTGTTTTCTCGAAAGTCATTCAAAAACTAACATACGCTCGAATGAGCTCATTCCTAACCATGCATCACATCATGACGTCGTATCGATTAGGGATAAAAAAAACGATCGACAGAAAGCGCTATGCTCGTGCAAAAAGAAATGCTGAATGCTTTTGAGCATGAATGTTATACACATGGAATCATCATCATCATCAGCAGCAGCAGCAGCAGCCCGACTGTACCCACTGTAGGGCGAAGGCCTCTCCCATATTTCTCCTCTTAACCCGGTTTTGTGCTAGCTGCATCCACTTGACCCCTGCGAACTTCTTAACCTCATCCACCCACCTTAACTTTCTGCCGCCCCCTGCTACGCTTTCCTTCCCTTGGAATCCAGTTTGTTACCCCAAGCGACCATCGGATATCCTCTCTTCGCACTACATATCCTGCCCATGCCCATTTCTTCTTCTTAATTTCTACTAGAATGTCGGTAACTTGAGTTATTTCTCTGACCTACTCTGCACGCTTTCTATCTCTTAATGTTACCCCTACCATTTTTCGCTCCATAGCCCTCTGGGTTGTCCTCAATTTAAGTAGAACTCTTTTGGTTAGCCTCCACGTTTCAGCGCCATAGGTGAGTACAGGCAAGATGCAACTGTTATATACTTTCCTCTTGAGCGATACCGGTAAGCTGCTAGTCATAATCTGCGAGTGGTTGCCAAATGCGCTCCATCCCAATCTTATTCTTCTTATTTCCTTTTCATGGTCCGGATCTGCGGATACTACCTGTCCTAAGTAGATCTATTTGCCTACTACTTCCAGTACTTCGCTACCTAATGTAAACTGCTGTTCGTTCCCGAGGCTGTTGAACAATACCTTAGTCTTCTGCATATAGATTTTCAAGCCTACCTTTCTACTTTTCCTGTCTAGGTCATCAATCATTATTTGCAGTTCATCCCCCGAGTTGCTTAGCAATCCAATGTCATCAGCAAATCGCAGATTACTGAGGTATTCTCCATCTGCCCTTATCCCTAACTGCTCCCATTCCAAGCTCATGGATAACGTTTTCTCACTTTTATATTCTTAATTTGCTTGATATTGTGTTCCTTAGCCTGCCGGGCAATAATGTCACCAGTAAGCTTGGAAGCCGCCTCTTGAAACTTGATGAGTCCCTGTGCGCGTTCAGCGGAACTTCGATGCAACGCCGCGAAACTCCTCCGTTAAAACAATGGCTCAAAAGCGTTTCACACACACGCAGGGTTGATTTTACACTTTTTATGGTACAAATCTTTCTTTTTGTTCTTTAATTTTTATACGCCGATATTTGGCATAGGAAAATATTGACTTTTTATTTCGATCATTTTGACACATTTGCCCCATCCTGTTTTTTCAATGTTTCATTTTTCATTTATATTAATCAACTGATCAATGCACGGTCTAAATTTTCATAACAAGCATTATCAAGGATTTCCTTTTCATTCTGAACATTTTGACACCATTGATTCCGCGTGTTATAATGCAGTCCTGATTTGTTCGGGGAAAGTAAGGGGGCGCGAAACGGCAGTGAGTTTTCACTAGACATCCACAGTACAAGTAATGGCTACACAGTCACAGCATTCT
The DNA here is from genome assembly GCF_055883805.1 of Amblyomma maculatum. Taxonomy (NCBI): domain Eukaryota; kingdom Metazoa; phylum Arthropoda; class Arachnida; order Ixodida; family Ixodidae; genus Amblyomma; species Amblyomma maculatum. Next base: position 103,882,293 of record NC_139354.1, read on the forward strand.
TGATATTTTTCTCATGAAATATCATATGCCCAAACAAAGGTTATCCCGGGCAAGCGAATGGCTTTTTAAGCAGACAGAAATCACTTCGCATAGTCCGGTGTTGTCCGTGGCCAAGAAAATCTCACGCCCGATCTCATGAGCCCAAAGCTTCCTACTGTTGCTATTATCGTCACCGCGAGGAATGGAAAATTACTTTTTTGCGTCTTCCGCACGGTTCCGGGCGCCGAAAGCACGGCAGCTCGGCGCAGCCGCATGTCACGCGTGTGCTGCAAAATTTGAGTTCAGAGATGTAACTCTTGCGTCCGCTTAAGCACTAAGTACTACACATACACTCCTAAAAATGCAATAGAGGCATGTGAAGTACTTTTTGCTTAACTAATCGGCCAATATCTCGCTGGCAAGCGCAGATCGCCGCGCACTTCAGCGGCGCAGCGAGCACCGCTGGACCCTTTGGGCGGAGCTTGGCGGCGAAGAGGTCACGTGCAGCCAACCGGCTTATCGGAGGGAGGGGCGGCTGGATCAAGACCCGTCGCTACCTTTAAAAAATGGTGGAGCCTTATCTGAGAGGAGGTTCCAGCACCACCCTTTGCAGTAGGCGACACCTCCAGGGATATCTTGTACCCTAGTGATTGGACATAACGACTGAACCTTGTTTCCCCAGCTAGGGAAGCGGGGACAACCTACTGTATTTAAGCGGTGAAATTTGTCTCCGCAGAGAGCTCCGTTTTCCTCTCTTGAGCTGTTAATATCAAACCATGTAAATAGTTGTATAAAACGTTCTTCTTTTCCTCTCCTCCCTGGTTGCTCCTGGTCCTTCATCTCGGCTCCTCATGGTTCGACTGCGGTGAAGCCTAGACCACGAACCCTAGCCACGTCACCACCAACATAGGGTACACATAAATAACTCTTGCTCCAGCTTCAAAAAAATTACTACACGGCGTTCCGCATGGAAGTATTCTCAGGCCGCTACTTTTCAACCTACATATTAAAGACATTGTTAACATGGATTTAAACACTTCATTTGTGTTTTATGCCAAAGATACACGCTTATTTTTCTCACATCACAGTTTACCCGTGCTTGTAAAAAAAGTGAATGAAGTGCTTGTTGTATTCAACACATCATCAAATTATTTCTTTGACTATAAACGTCTCAAAGACAAAACCATGCAGTTATTTTTGCCTTAACAATAGGCCAGTTAATTCAAATATTGTCCTTCAACTTGGTCTTTCGGTCATAGAGTTGGTACCAGTAATGAAAACGTTAAGTGTTCTTTTTCAAGAAAATATGCAATGGAGCTTGCATACTGACCTTGTTCCCTCCGAACTGTCGCGAATTGTAGGCATTATTGCACGCTTTCGTTACTTTATGCCAAAGCACAATAAATTACTCTTATAAAACTCCCTTTTAATGTCCGCGTAACGTATGGGTATTTGATACGGGGAACAAGGAGTTACACAAACCTGTGCAAAATCTATCGACTGCAGAAAAAAGCTGTAAGATTCATTTCTAATGAATCCAATGATGCACACACAGAACCTATATTTGATGATCTTAGATTGAAACCCTTACCGAGCCTGTTCAGCGCAGTTCTCTTAAAACGTTATCATGTTTATTGCATGGTCTTTTCCTTGAATCACTTGCGACACTGACTCCAGTGTAAAAAACGTATGGCACACGAAGTAGTCAGGCTTAAATGATTCCCAATACCCGTACGAACTATGGCAGCCAAATGTTGGCGTACATACAAATGTTGGTGTACGGTGGGGGCCGGAGCGCGCGCCGAAACCGGAGAACACGAGGAAAGGAAGGGGGGGGGGGTGTCCCCTCCCTCCCGCAGCGACTGACTGATGCCGCCGACTACGCTAGAGAGTCAAGGCAACGTGACTGCGTAGAACAGCGTCGCCGCCATGCAGAAAGAGAAAGAGGGCGTCCCCCCCCCCCTTCCTGCGTGGCGGCAGGGTGCTCTCCGGGGACCGAAACGCCGGTGGATCACGGTGCGTGCATCCCATTCCCGTTCTCACTCGCTTCTCTCGCAAGCGGCGTCAGCGGCATCAGTCGCTGCTATCTGTTCGTCGCTCAATGTTCCTAGGGGCCCACGCGCTGCCTCCCGCAACCTCCTGATAACTTAATTGCAGTCTTCATTTTTCCAACCACAAAGTTTCTTTCATGACGGCCAAGAACTGATAGTGGAGTGTAAATGTGAAAATTAAAAAAAAGGTGCCTGTTTTGTACATACGTGTCTTGCTCGAAATCTTTGCCTCAACCTATCTAAAAGGTGAAACAGTTGATAAGCTGCGCTCAAACTTCGCATTAGGAAGTAACGTAATCGTCAGCAATTTCTTTTTGTAACACTTAAGGGACCCTACGATGGAGCAATTGCCGGCAGAATAAGAAAGGCTAATCCCACCTGTAGCATAGAACTCAACTCAGTGAAAAAAACTTCAAAAATGGTTCTATTCTTTAACGAACGCACGAAAATCCTTTAAAGTACAGCCTTTCTTGTTATAAAACTCATGGCGCTGCATGATGTGTTCTATTGCGGATGCCGTGTCTGTGGTTTCCGCAGTTTAGGGTCCCAAAGCGACTCAGGCTATGAGAGACGTTGTAATTGAAGATACCGGAAATTTCGACCGGCTAGTGCTCTTTAACCTGCACTGACATCGTGCAGGACACGGGCGCCTTGCTTATCGCCTGCATCAAAGAGCGACCGCTGCAGCCGGAATTCGAACCCACATTTTTCGGCCCTGTAGTCGAGCGCACTAACCAATGCGCCACCTCGGAGGGGTCGCTCTAGAGTCGTACCCTTCATACAAGTATGTGTTTATATTTGCCGCGCTTGTTCGTTGTGTGATTTTGTTTTGCCTCGCTATACCCACGCATAGAATTCCTATAAACATTTCCATGTAAGCGCATGCCAGTGATTTCATTCTTCTGTCGCAACACTGCCTGCGCCGTAGTAAATTATCAGCGTTACTTCAACTAGCAAGAAGCTGCCGCCGTAGGAAACGTAACACATTTGGATGGCAGCACAAATCAGGGAAAAGTGTTTGTGCTGTCACGTCGATGACAGGTCAGAAACACTTGTCTTAGACGTTGTATCACTGAACCTGCCAAGACGGTTTTAAGTCTGTCGCAAAGGTCTCCCTGCCTTATCTGATCTTTGAATATGCATAGGATTAAACCTTCCAACTATGTGCATACAATCGTTCAGTTCAGCTGCTTAAGCTAGGTGCAGTACAGGCTAGACTATCTCTGTTCGCTCGTGCCCCGATTTACATTTGGTGCCCCTGAAAACAATAGCGGCAATTAAGCTCACTATGATTAAATCGCATGATTGGTTTTGCAAATGCAGGCTCCTGTTAACAAAGAAAGATCAAATTTCCCAGCCACGCATTTGGGTGCCGGAAAATCTGACACATCCATGGCTGAAAGGGAAGCTATATTTTCACCTTCCACGCGCATCCGGAGACGACAGGTTGCTGTTGCATTTCGCTTTAATTACTTTCAGTTTTCCTGGATGTTGTTTGCATCCTCAGACTGGCAGCGGAAGAAAGGAACAGGTCTCTACAGTAGGGCTTGATGTCAGGGTGTGGTCGGGGGTCTTAACACCCCGCCAGTATTTCAGAGGGGTCTGATACCCCCGTGCTACGAGGTATAGGGACTGCATGAATACAAAGCAGGCTGTCATCGTTTATTCCTGTCGGATTTTTAAAACATTTCCCTGTAGTTCCAGCAAATTCACAGTGAGTTTTAATAGAAGCATTATGTTCTATAACCCGCGACGGAGAAAAATAAGTCCTCCCATTTGTATAAAATCATGTGCGAACCAGCAACTTTCCTCTCTTGTTCTTTATTTCACCTTCCACATGTGCTGGAATCAGGAGATACCCCCCTCCAATGGTGCTGGACTTACGTCCTGCTTAACAGGCTGGCTGAATCTCACAAGCCACTTAAGTGGCAGTTCGAACTAGGTTATACAGTCTGCGCAGTGAACGATAAACTCAACCACCCACAATACTCACGTGAATCTCTACGCCATTCGTTTATGAAAATGGGCAACACATAACGTGCAATGCGAGCGAACACGACCTTTCACTGAAATTTTTTTTAAATATTGCATGTCGATAAAATTAATTTGAGGTAGGCAGAACTTTAATCGAAAGTACTTCGAATGCCATTCAGACAGCCTGCCGACTGTCTATGCGATGTAAGAAAGGCGTGCGCGGCGCGACATGTGAACTAACGGAAGATTATGCGTTGGCCACGTAATCTTTCACACTATTTGTGATCTTTCAGCTGCATGCTAATAGATATATCTGCAGAAGCCCAGAGTACGTGGTACTATTGTTTAGTACCTTAGGTGGTAAATGGCTGTGTTAGAAAAAAATTGAAATTTATTGTTCCCGTCGAAAACAATTGTGAGCATCCGTGATCCCTGGTTCGGCTCTCTGCCCACAATAACAAAATGCATGCTTTGTTGGCTGCTGCAGCGCTCAATCCAGATATGCCCCGCAATATTGTTGACTACGTTATCAGCCATTCCTTGATATACCAAGCTCCTATCAGTGATTGACTTGACATTTAGGCAGGAGGCATGTGGGCCGGCCTGCATGCAGCTTGTGGGAGAAATCTGCCCTTCTAAAAACAGTGTCCCCTTAAATCAAGTATATTGCATCAATCGCACCGAGCGGTAGGCCACGTATTCCGAGTTTCCAACGGCCCTACGACGCCATAAAATGGCCCTAGAAGGGATGGCCCTTACGCTGTCCACACATTGCCATACGCGCTACTCTGCTGACACCTGTGAATTGCCTTAATTTGCGCCATTCTCAAATCTTCTCGCATATCGCTCAAAAAAGAGAAATCTGAAGTTTTTTTTTTCACAAAGAAAAATGCTGTTTACAAGTCAGCTGCACTAGGCCGTCTTGTTACTCCCTCAACAATCACACAACACACAAATTAGCGCGGACTCTTACTTTTCGAGTCAAACCAGCTTTGAACCCACGAAAGAGCGGAGCTTCTTTTATATAAAGCATACGGTCCGCACGACGCAAAGAATATGCTCCGCAGGGTTACTTTTTCGAATATGTTTGATTATAAAATATTCGATGCGCATTAACTAGTCTTCATGGCAAATTCTAGCAGTATTTTCAAGTGCAGTCTATGGGTTGAAAGGCTAACTTCAGACTAATTATTATATTCAATGTTGATGTCACTCACCTGTTACGCTGGGAAGAGAAGCCAGTTGTTCGCTAGAGAAACTAACCGCAAAATGTCCAAGAAGCTCCTCATAAGCAGCGGTGCACTGTCCGCGTTCTCGTTCCGTTAGTGTTTCGCTAACCACGGCAACTGCTTTCTGGAAGGCCGGTAAGAGATAGTCATCACCCAAGTCCAAGGGAAACGCGACGTTGCCGTTGAGCGAAGTGCGAAGTGCCGGCATCACGTCCTTTTGGCTTGCAATGATTGGCCAGCGGGCGGCCATGAGGGGAAGTGTTGTCCACATTACCACGTAAACGGGAAAGTGTCTCTCGAACTCATAAAGCCTTGTGTGTAACATGAGGCAGCCATAGACCACACTGCCGCATGACATGGAGGCATGAACGGCTTCGGTAGGATGGCGGCCGAGGTGTGTGAGTGACGACGCCAAGCTCGCCACCGTCGCGGTGCATTCCGTCAATGTGCGTACTTCAGGCAAAAGGTAAAAACTCCACGTTCGCACGTCAGTGCAGGGAATCAGCCAGCAATGAATCGACGCAATACATCGTAGCTTCTCCAGCTCTGACTCGACCGAATTCACAGCGTCACAAATAACGGCTTTGACGTCGCGCGGATGGAGGGTCCGTAGTCGCGGGAGCCACGTTGCGTTTTGGTCGTCAAAAAAGAGCAGCTGTTCTGGCTCAAATTTTCGAAGAAATATGCGAAGGCTTCTTATAAGATTGACCATCGTAGGTGCTCTGTTAGGTCACAAAGGCTGCTCAGCTGCCTTAGACAGACAGCGCCTGAAGGTGGGTGTTGCACAAGGGCTCACTGTCAGTTGTAAGCCAAGGCTTGGTCGCACACTAGCACCGCTCTCGGACGCTTCAGTGAGCAGGCTCAGATTCTATTCGGTCCATGATGGTTATCACGATGCGTGAAGAACAAGCGCATTTGTAGCGTTCTAGTGCGAGTGGGACTCGCATGCCTATCACGCATAGCTTATCTTGGCATATGCGATAAGTTCACATCAGATGTGCCTTGACAGGCGATTGCGATTACGCAGTGCGTTATACACTCTTTACACGGCCGGCTTAACGACGGTTACGCTTTACCGAGATTACCGAACTTAAGCACGGGTAACCGCCAATCGCGGTTAGCTATGCTTACACAGCTCGCCGCCGTTCTCGGTTACGGTCGCCATTGCCCATAAAATAGAACCGAAGCGATGCGGTGCTCTGCAGAACGAAGCAGCATTAACACATATCTTATTTATAACGTAGTTTCCAGTGTGCCGTCCAACAAGGCGTCAGGGCGGTCAAGCTCCGCACGATGGCAGCACCTCATTGACCACCGTAAACACCGCCGCGTTGGCCCCTCCTCCCGCAGACCGTACGCGAACGACATGGCGGCTAGCTAGCGCCGACGTCAGAAATAAACCGTGCTAAATTTTTTGGCATCTGGAATACCGAACCGAATATCAGGAATGAATCACTCTTGAGGATCAGTGGCCAGCGGCAAATTGTTGGCAAGACCGACAACCGGGACACTATCTTCTCTCAAGTTTCTGCTCAAGCAAGCCGGTGTATTGCGGCTCACCGCTCTTTTTATACTAGCTCTGCGAATAATGCGTCGCCAAAGTTAATCATATCGTTATTTTGGGTGGCAGAATAGGATAAACACTAAAGAAGTTTCATGAGTACACCATTTCGACAGCGTTGATCAGTTCCAAAGCGCCGACCGCCGCGGATTCGAAGAAAAATAATTTAGGCCTATCGACGACTAGGGGGTTACTCCCCCCGCCATCGTTCGCCGCACTCGCACGCTTCAAAGCCACGGTAAGTGTAACGTACTTCAGCCTGCTCGCAGCATCCCGCGCTGCAAGCGTTGCGAACGTGTGCACTTTCATGATAAAGCTAACACCACGCATTTTTTGACGTTCCGCGGGCGCTCAGCACTAAGCCGCGCAAACGATACTGCAGACACAGGACGAGGCTTTAGTACGCAGACGCTTGGCTGTGGGCCGTAAACAAATACGCCGGGTAGCACAGTAGACACAGCCTATTCAATACGGCTAAAGGAGTACACACTGTTGAAGCAGGACAAGCAGCCTCCGTCAACAGACGCCGCCATAACCTCGGTTAACAACGCAAACCGAGGTCGGTTTGCGATAACCGCGGTTAGGGATGTAACCATGGTTTCGTCTGCCGTGTAAATGGGCTAACCATGGTTTCGCGTAACCGCAGTTACGCTAACCATGGTTAACTGTGCCCGTGTAAAGAGGGTATTAGGCTTCGAGATAACCTGAGGCGATATTCTGGACAATTCGCCATTCTCTTCAAATTTTGACGTAGGCGTGACGTGTGCGATAGGGTGGTGCCAGGTTACGTAAGCACACAATCGGGTTACGCATTTAAAAAAAAAAAAGAATTAAAGTAAAAGAAAAAAGCGCGCTGTCGTCTGCTACTATAAATTAGCGCCAAGTACGAAAAACGACAGTGCTCCTGCAGGAACCGATACTCTGCGGTGCATTCCGTGATTCGGAAGCCTCGGGTTGCACTGAGGCAAGTGAAGTATGTTGTGGCGTTGCGGTATCAGTGTGTCATGACATACTTGCGGTCGAACATTCGCCATCAGCTACGCACGGAAAGGCTGCGCGAGTTTCAGCTGAAGAGCAAGAACGGCAACGCAATATTCGCAGTGGGTTGGTGCAAAATGGGAGTGGAAGTTAGCCTTGATGTTCATAAGCGCCGATGACCTCTCACGTTCAGTTATCGGCGGCCTTTAAGTGCAGGAACTAAAACGTTTAAGGACTTGGTTGCTAACAAAAAAATCGACAGATTTCCAAAGTGGCAGCAGCACTGACGAAAAGGCGCCAGCGCAGCCCGTAATGTCCAACTTTGAGGACAACGCTCGCCGTCTCAAAGTATCAATTACTGTTAGGTACTGGCTGTGTTACCCACCTTTTTTGAAAAGGCTCGTTATGACCAGCTACCGACAGGTCACCAAGTATGCTTAAGTTTCTAACATATTGTGTCGGCTTGAGTTGTGTAGAGCGCGGAAAGCAGCGCTTAGAGAGAGATGGAGGCAGAGAGAGAGAGTCTTCCACACACACACACACACACACACACACACACACACACACACACACACACACACACACACACACACACACACACACACACACACACACACACACACACACACACACACACACACACACACACACACACACACACACACACACACACACACACACACACACACACACACACACACACACACACACACACACACACACACACACACACACACACACACACACACACACACACACACACACACACACACACACACACACACACACACACACACACACACACACACACACACACACACACACACACACACACACACACACACACACACACACACACACACACACACACACACACACACACACACACACACACACACACACACACACACACACACACACACACACACACACACACACACACACACACACACACACACACACACACACACACACACACACACACACACACACACACACACACACACACACACACACACACACACACACACACACACACACACACACACACACACACACACACACACACACACACACACACACACACACACACACACACACACACACACACACACACACACACACACACACACACACACACACACACACACACACACACACACACACACACACACACACACACACACACACACACACACACACACACACACACACACACACACACACACACACACACACACACACACACACACACACACACACACACACACACACACACACACACACACACACACACACGCGCGCACACGCGCGCACACACACACACACACACACACACACACACACACCAACTGGAAGACATACGCTGAGCCTTACAGCTAGTCGGTTAAATTTTCATGCGCTGGCGTGCGAAAAGCCCTTGCGAAACGCAAAATATCTCCGAGAAACAGAACGAAACAGGAGAACAGAATAGCAGGAAGGTTAATTAGTCGATTCTCAGGCTACCGTACACGTGCAGAGGTGGATGAACGGACAATAAGGAAAGAAAGCGAAATATGACCGACGAAATCATGGTATGAAGCTAGGGCGGCGCCGCGCGAGTGCATTCCTTACTGTCGAAACGGTAAAATGCAAATCAGTAAAGGGAGGTTATTTCCAGGCTGTATTAAAAAAAAAGCAATCAACACAAAATGTCGCTCAACTACATAATATGATTACAGCGTGCCGTCATAACGTGAACGGGAGGGTAGCTACGACCCTCGTGCGGTTGTAAATCTGCGTCTTCATAATATTAATCCTCTAAAAGATGACGCAGCTAAAACGTTCCGTTATGACGTCGTTTCAGTGCTGTATGCAATTACAACAAGGTGTGAAAGCTTACTTCACCACCCCCCAAACTCTCGACCAAGCTGCGGTGAGCTAACAGCCGCCTACATTGCACGTCCAATTCGCCATGTTTTTTTCGCGGCCGCCTGAAGTGGTTCAAAATGCGGCGCCCAACTTTAGTCATGTACAGCAATGGCAGAACAGTTTTGCGCAATAAAACGTCATTTTTACATTATCATTAAATGTTTATGCATGACGTATTTTCTGCCACAAAAACTCAGCCAATCAGATTTCAGGAGTCGGCTCTTGACAGTAGGTGGTTCAAATCAGCCCATCCGTAATATAACGTAAGTGCTTCCCTTTCTATCATATATACCTCTGTTTTCCCTCGACAGTTACTTATCTATACCCTCCATGCATCATGAATACCGCTGCTAAAAATCCGTTTTCACGCTCACATTATTTTTACGTCATCGCAAAAAGCCATTCCGACGCACAAAAATTTTGCGCCATCAATTTAAAACACGTGACTGTTCTGAGAACAAATCAGAGAAAAACAATGGCGCCGAGCGGCGGCCATGTGTGTCGATAATAGGGCTCCTGCTTTCAAACTGACTGCTCACAGAAAGCATTTTGCCGTATGAAGAGGTAGGGTAAAAACGTCAAGGCGAAAGAGGTGTAAAAATGTCTAGACCGAAAATGATATTGCATCAGATTTAACACGGGTGACATCAATTTGGCAATATTTAGTTATCTTCTCTTTGCCACTACTCGACTATAAGTCGAGCAATCTTGTTTAGGGGTGAGTGCTCAAACTGCGGCGCTATCATGAAAATCTCATTTCCGCAATGTACACTGCAAACGTCGCCTAAGTATGGCTTGCTTGGTTTTGGCGGTCGTGATTTGTACTTCTGGAAAGGGCCAAAACAGAGGCGTGTGTGATCTTGGCAGCGTGTTTTAAGACGAAAGGCTTTAGTGGCTCATAACGTCCGCGTTCGATGACAAACATCTCTCAATCAAATGACGTCATGATGATGTCAATACAAAAATGAGAATCATGCCTTTAACGGGAATCAAACATCCATTATATGGATTCCTGCTTGATCCAACTGCGCCACACCAGGGATATTTTTTTTATATATTGCATGGAAGTACTTTAGGCCCAATTTACCCAGGTGGCATCCTGCAACCTGTCATACACAGATACTCCGGCATCGAACTCTCACTTTGCCCACACATCAAAATTTCAGGAGACATATACATGCTTCGATCGAGTAAAGGTAACCAAGCTGGAGGTCCATCCTGCGAAGCATATACACCCGCACCATAGCCACACTGTTCTCTGAAGAGAAACTTCGATGAACGCGGTGGCTCTGCGTGGCAATACGGCTCCTTACAGGCTGAAGAGTCTCATCAGCACGGAAACATCCCAGGAATCCTCAGATGCTTTCACTGTAGGCAAACATTTTATAGTATAGGGCGTAATATCAATGAGTTTTTGAGCGTCCATTGAAGAATGCCCCAAAAACACTGCATTAAGGCAATACAGAAAGCAATGATGTATAGTTTCTGGCTGCTGTCACAGGCTGCAGAGCACTGAACGGGGCTCAAAAGTCTCTTTTGCACGAAACCACAATTGATAGGTAAGGTTTACGTGTGAAGTTTAAAAAAGAAAGCATTTGCTGATTGTATATACATACGTTGCACCCTCTTTAATACACTATTGGCTAGAAAGGGGAGGTAATTCTGCCAATACATCCGTACAGGAAATATCGTTTCAATCAGAAATGTTGTCATCTGTCATTGGATAGACTGTATAGGTGTGTAAGGAAAACTGTACGCTGAAGAAATGAAATGTGTCGCCAATTTCTTTACGAAAACAGAGAACCCTAACTCCTATGACCAGTGAGTGCAAATAAAATAGCAAGATGGGCACTTAATCGTCTATTATACAAAACTAGGAGGAAAGGATCTTGTGCTGTTTTAAATAAAAATACTTTGAAGCAAGCTTATGAACAAACAAGTACTGAACAGCAGCTCTGATGAACAGTGATGAGATCTGAAAATCCCAGTTATGTCCAATATTGTTATGCTGATGCAAGAAAACCCCCAGTTACTATAAGTCTTCGGAGCCCCACCTGATGCTAGAAAATAAATTCGCTTTTGTACCCCAGATGCACGGATCCCTTTTGCTTGCACGGATACCCAGATGCAGATGCAGATACCCAGATGCACGGATACCCTTTTGTTTTATCATGGTTAAGAGATGCAACCAAACTACCACAAAAACGCTCAGTTTCGCGTAAAAACTCGCTACCCTCCTTTTATCAGAACAGAAAATGACAATTTTATCAGCATAAGCCAAAATCTTGTTTTCACATTGCGATAATGAAAAGCCACGAGCTGCTCTGATCTTGATGGTATTACGACTTAGGGTCTCAAGGTAAAACGCGAATAACAAAGGTGATAGCGGACAGCCCTCTCGAAAAGGTGATTTAAGCTGTGTTGGCTTGGTAAAGTTTTGAGTCACAATCAGTCCTATAGTGGCCGCGTTATAGCATAGCTCGAAGACTTTAAGCAAGAAATCACCAATACTCGCCCTCTTCAATACAGCAAACAGAAAATAATGATGCACCTTACCGAAAGCGTTTGCAGATCAATCTGAATTAGGTCCACTTGATTGACCTCAACTGGCATTGTCTCTATTATGGAACGTACGATATGTATATAATTTTCAATACTACGGCCTTTGATACCACACAATTGGTGCGGCCCAAATAAATATAATGCCACAAGCTATAGACGAGAAGAAAGAACCTTCGCAAATATCTCATAATCCACGTCGCTTAAGGCTAGCGGACAATATCCTTGAACATTTTTGAACCGACGTGCATCCGTGCCTTCGGGATTTGTATGATGTGGCCAATACAGAACGTGGGAGGCAAAATATGGGCTGTGTTTTAGCTTTAGTTAAACCCGGTAGGATGCGTAAGGAAAGCCGAACTAGCATCTCTTGCTGTTCTTCTATTGCGGCGCTGCTTGGCTACCGACCAGGTTTACCCGACGGCTTGAAGAGGGGCTCCATCTGCGGTTACTCTTAAGGTCAAACGTGGCTACCGGTCCGGTTTATGCGACGGGCTCAAACCTGGCGTAGTATTGCTTACGTATCCCTTGCATAACGGATTGCTAGAGCCCCTTTGGAAAGACCAGCTTGCATTTCATCATTAAACGTGCGACGGGATGGTTGTTAATTAACGAACCTCCGTCTTCTTGGCATAATCGAGGCAACCTATGACGAAGAAGATTTGAGCGATTGTGATCAGGAACGACGACGTTGAAGTGTGTGTGCGGTTAACTGTGTGCTACTGTGCTAACTGGGTTGTGCTGCATTAACTGGCCATATGAAGGCTCCTATAACAATTTTGTTCTGCACTAAACTTTTGTAACTGCGCTTTACTGTTGTTGACATTATCAAGATAACGCCCCGGAGAAACTCTTTCCATTCTCAACTCACGAATGCGCTTCAACTCGCGAATGTGAAGGCGCTTCAAGAATGTGATAAGCGATGGTGCTTCAAATGCAAGACTCTTAACCTCCAGCCTAAAATATCGCACTTTTTTAACGACAGAGCGATCGCATGCGCGAACGTGTCTTTGCAGCCGGTAGCTACAACGCGCACAAATGTTCGTCAAAAAGAAGAAAGCTACTTAGTGGTCATAGCTCCCGCAGCGACTGAAGAAGACACCCAGGATAGTGAAACAAACGCACATCATAATGCTCCTTGTATACCGTTAGGAAGATGGTTAAAAAAATCCTGTCTTCACCGAGAATTGAAATACAGTCCCTTGGATCCCCAGCCCAGCGCTTTAACCAACTGCGCCACACCCAGGATCGTGAAACGCACAATTCTTCTTGACTACCGTGAGGATGATAGTGGCGATGCAATTAGTGAGAATCACAATGACGACATTAGCAAAGATAATGAGGTTGCATGTAGTTGATAATGATAATAAGAGAAAACTTGATGCACTGTCTGGTCTAGCAACGCTTAGGTGTCGAAACGCTGCAGTGTACATTCCACAGTGCTCTCAGAGTGTTTTAAGCCCGACCACAATTTGTAATGATTATACATAATTTCTCGCTTAATTAGCTGCGTTTCGATTGAAGCGAAACGGAGAGGCATCCGTGTGGTGTGCTATGTGAGTGCCCGTTTAGGATCCTCAGTTGCCCGCATTACTCCGTACCCATTCATTATGGCTCCTCTTTCTCCCTTTCCAGTTTCAGTCCCACCTTCCTTTCTTTCCTTACGGTGTGGGTCAGGTGTCCACAGAAACAAGTGTAACAGATACTGCGCCTTTCCCTTCCTGTAAACCATTTATTATTACTACTGTTGTTATTATTCTAAACTTAATTCTATTGCAATAATAATAATAATAATAATAATAATAATAATAATAATAATAATAATAATAATAATAATAATAATAATAATAATAATAATAATAATTATTATTATTATTATTATTATTATTATTATTATTATTATTATTATTATTATTATTATTATTATTATTATTATTATTATTATTATTATTATTATTATCATCTCACCTGTTTTGGGGAGTCATGAGAAGGGAGAAGAAGCGTGTGTGTGAAAAAGAGGATCATCATTTCCACGAAGGGGGTACTCCTCTAAAAGACACACGCACAAAAGAAGTGGTGGACAGGACGTGCGCAGACTCACAACTGGTTTAACGGCTGAAAAATGGCATATAATACAGTGACAAAAAAGGAATCATCATTCCCCGAGGCCATCCAAATGCACAATAGCGCTACCATTAAATTTCTGCTTCCAAATACTTCACCTCAATGTCTACAAGTGCAACCGAAGGATCGCTGATGTTGATGTTGATAAGGATCCATGATGAAAGAGCGCTTTCGTGTCGTACTTGTCCAAGCGCGATTCACGCGTCTATGAAAGGTATATCTTCGTGGGATATGCTATATATTCCCATCACGTGTGTCATAACACGCGATTACGATAATACAGTACTTTATGCTTCGAGGTAACCTGATTTTGCACTCACTATCAGAAAAAACTATTCTCCTGTGGAGGACGAATGGCCAAAACTGTCGAGGCACACTTTAAAGGTATAGACGTAACCTGAGCGAACAAACATTTGCGTCACTTTCAACACGGGCCCAATTAGTTTGAAAATATTTTGTCTGCGAATTTGCCAGCCCTCGAATATCGCTCGAACGTTCTTGTTTAGTGCTGAGTGCTAAAATTCGGTACTATCACTGAGCAGCTCATTTGTGCAATGCACAATGCAAAAGTCTCCTTAGTGTATCATTTTTGGGTTTCGCGGCCGTGATTTGTACTTCTGCGAAGGGTTTAACTAGTGAGGATGGCGGTTGTGCTTTTGGAACCGTGTTTTAAGCCCAGTCATGATAATTTCAAAAGGCTATTAACAATTTATCTTATTTCTTATCTATCTGCTGATTTTTATAGTACAAATTTGTTTACTGACCTGCAGCTATTTTAATTTTCACAAACACAAGAAGTAGGAGGATGTCTTAGCTTCGATTTAATGTGTATACACGATACCGAGAGCATTCAATCGCCTAATTCTAATGCTCGAACCTTGCCATCCCTCCTGGGCTTCTGCCTACTCCTGCTTCGTATCGAGCGTTCTTCTCCACCGGAAATCTCAGCGTCCATTTTACGATGTTTTCCCGGATGCCGAGTACCATTTTCACCAGAAAAGAAATCATCAATCGAAGCATCAACACTATTACATGCACCGGGTTCAATATCAGAGGATGTTGCTGTGCTAGTAGCAGTAACAGGTTCCATAACGCGTATTCAAACTCAGGAGCAGACACGCTAGATTATTCGTTCACATACCATTAATTCATTCGCTAATCACCAGTCGCTACTCGCTAATCTAACAACGAACAAGCTACACTATCAACCACCGTCCGATCACGCTACTTGTATCTCATACACTCAATAGAAGGAGCCCATTATTTTCCTGCACGAATTTCCATTGTTGTGGCCAACTGGCCTGTTATATGGCATTCACATTAAAAGATGCATGGATAGATTCGTATCACAGACGAAGATTTCAGGCATGAAAGGAACATTCTAGGGTCTCTGCAAGTTGGTAATGCAGTCTTTGTGACAAAAATACTCTTTCGCTGCGAGTACAACTTTCTGGAACATCAACTGCATCTCTGAAACAATTAGGAAGAATTGTATTGCACATGTGTTAAAATGTCTCTGAGGTTGCGGCAATCTTCCGATGTGCGCTTATTGTTTGCTTCTAAGTTTGTCTTTTAGTCATATGTCTCCTATGAAAACCACAGTGAAAACGTTTAGTTTAGGAAACAAATATCAAACAGTATAAGCCTCCTAATATTTATAATACTATAAATTTCAAATATTCGATAAAATTATGTTCATAAAGCACTTTCGCTTGAAAACGTGCTTGCCTAATATTTATATGCTTTCTTCCTACACTATATCAGTTGGCCGAAGAATGCATCGGAATGCCTCGTATTTATGTGCCTTGTAAAACCGCGGATGTTGATTTGTGAAAATGCTGCGATCACAGTTATTCAGTCACTTAAACAACAACGAAAATCCAAGGCACGGCAAAATGATTGCAACACACCACAAGCGCTAACATCCGACTCAAATTAAGCCAAACCTACAAAGGTAAACCAGGCTGACCGAATTCACAAGCGCATGCGCCAATCTACAAGAGAACCAACAAGAAGCAACAACAATACAAAACGAAAAAAAGAGGGATGAGGAAGAAACCGTTCATTAAAGGCTGACGAATTCTTTGAATTCAAGAACGATAGCTCAATTTGGAGCACAAAAGGTAAAGAGTACGGACCCAATTATTTGAAAAGTAGGGATCTGCGTGCCTTCCACGATTGCAAGAGTACGATTAAGCTCTGCTTTTTTTTACTGCTGTGAATTATCCAGAAGAGATCGGCACGCGCAAGTCTCGTAGTGTAAAGCCAGATTCCTGCCTTTATAAGTATTCTTGTTACGTTCGTGCTCACGGAGTCTTTTATTCACACATCTACTGGATTGTCCGACGTATGTGCTGCTTGCCACAAGAAGTGGGATGTTATAAACAATCTCCTCAGTGTATTTGCCAGGACATGTCCGGTGTCGCACGGTACACTGCTGCTCAAGGGGACGTTGTTTGGCGGGCGGAGTTGATTTTCTCAATACACCTAGCATTGTTGGGGATGAAACAACCATGCGTAAATTTGCCTTCTTTCCTACTTTCTTCAGACTAAGCACAGAATACAGTGCATATAAGAGATAAAAGGTAGTTTGTTTGTTGTTTCTTCCCTGTTATCTTGTTCCGATGTAATTTCAATCTCAGCGAGCTTTCGGTCAATGAAACAATGATATTAGTCTAGTACCCTATACTTCGCCCAAACTTGTAAGTTCGTGGAAATTTGAGGTCGTTATATTGGTTCATGACTTTTTAAGGCATGTTTAATTGCAAAAATAATATCTCGTCGTATCACGAGTTTAAAATTGGCAGAACAATATGCAACAAGTGATTTGTTAGTGCGAGGTGAATGTCACACACAACGTTGTTTTTCATAAATTCTATCGAATGCCTAAAAACCGTATTTCTAAGATAATAAGCATTTCGCTGCTGAATAGTAGCGGACGAAAAAACCGTTTGTACAGTGGCTAAAAAGCCTGATGTCACGTGATTAAGCCTACCATTTTATATAATCAGTGACTTCTTTACATGCAATTTTCTATTTCTAAGCTAACAATTACGGCGAGTATTTCCTGGCTGCCTTCACACGAAGGGTTTTAAGGCAACTAATAGGCCAAGAAAGAGGAGCGTACTGCAGAACACAAATTATCAACCTCTTCGAATGCACTTCCCACCATTCCGGGTATTCACACCTTGCTATTCGAACCTTACGACATCAATGAAATCGGGACGAACCGACGTCGCAAGGCCGTTGGGTAAGTATGAAATGATAGACAGTAATGCACCAAGGACGAGGCACGCCCCGTTCGCCTTATACCTCATCATTATTCGAGGCCCAATCATTAGTCCGCCGGCTCGCATGCTACACCAAGTAACGTAGACTGGTAGCGAAGGCTCCATGGATGCCCATTCGTTCAAACCATGGCGGCTCATCAGCACTCCAGAGCCCTTGAAAACTGGGGGGTGGGGGGCAACAAAAGAGTGTGACGCTAAAAAACGTGTTAACTAAGCATAACCTTAGTGCAAAATATAATGTGTAATGTTTCTAATATGTACCCTGCCGAATTTTCGGGGGTGCCTTTCAGAGCTCGCAACCTTAGCGGTTTAACTGTGATCCCGACCCGCTGTGTCGGTACAGTTGATAATCAAACGTGGCAAAGCAGACTGCGCTAAAAACGAAGCAAACCAGCAGCTGTTCTAAGGGACAGAATAAGCATACTTACTACAGTATGGCCTGCAAAGCGCTGGTTCGACGCAAAATTCTCAAAATAGTGTCGAACAAGCATGCTTTTAAAACATTCGTGTTTTACTGTGTAAGTGAAATTATAAACCATGTCAACGAAATGTGCAACACAGCCAGCACCGACCAGCATATAAAGCAGAATGCACATCTAGATGGGAGCCCATATATGAATGTCCAAGTGGAAAACCATTAATGTGACACCGACGGTAAGCTCTTCGTTGCTGCAATTTGCATAAGGTTGTTGCACACTGCAAGCGCAGTTTTTTAAGAACCAAGTCATTTGAAAGAAATGAATAAATAGCGTGCCACAAGGCCACGATGTAAGATATGTCGATGGTGATAGAGGACGGCCAATACTCTCTACGCAATGACGAGATAAAGGACAGCCATGCTCCTCAGAACCGGGCCCCTGATCGCAGCGTCAGCTTCGATATAGCGGGGAACCTTCGCGGAAATTCGAAAACACATACATGAACGCCGCCGTTGCGGTAACACTTTCAGCTGATATTGTATCTTGAATCTGTGCAGAAACAGTCCAGACTATTTTATTAGCTTTCCAGTACTGTTGACGCAATGTGTATCTTACGTATCAAAGAAAAGGTTGAAGTTGCACTTTCGGTTGAACTTTGGTGCAGTGAGCAGCACATCACCCCACTACTTAGCCATGGTTATTCCAACGAAGGCGCGACAAACAGTGTTTTTCACTTTAGATAACGTTTATATGGCACTGAACATGAATCTCGCGTTCGATAAGGTGAAGGCTAGAGGCTATAGAAAGCCTCGGGACATTCTAAACCACTTATTTAACGAAGGAAATGCGACAGCGGCCCTTACCGCTTATATATGATACAAATAACTCACGTGCAAACGACTGAGGGGACGAACGGGATAAGCAAGCGAACGTACGACCGAATTACGTGCACAAAAACCGGAAGAAATGCTGCTTTGATTTAAGGGCTTTTTTTTACCTCAAGCAAGCCAAACAGTCATCGATATTATGAACCTCGACTGCACGATCACTAAAACGCCAAACCAATTGCTCCTGCCATGCCCTCTTTACATATCTTGTCAGGGTTGGAGACATGCAGGCCATTACGAAGCCAGTTGGCAGACTGCTAGTTCACCGCGTGGCTGTCGCTGCTGGAGCTTCCGTCAACGGAACAAACCGTCGGCGCACAGCATCTTGCCTCTAGGCATACGGCGCGAAAATGAAGAACTAGTTAGCTAAGGAAAATAAACACTGTAAAATAGATTTCAAAGAACAAGGCACCCTGCATGTATGGTACGAGCAGCAAATAGCACCTTCTTATCGTCGTAATCACGAGCAAAATGTTTCAGTGCGCCGTTCCAATACGTTGACCTGAGCAAATCGTGTTTTTTAAGAACCTGTATTGATGGAATACTCGACCCGTATCACTAGCAGAACCACGTTTAACTGAAAAGGTCAATCAATGACTAGTTCTTTGATTTGGAGGAAAATGCCTACTTAGTACCATCTTGCTCCAGTTTCGAACAAATTTTTGACTGACCGCTTATGGAATATCGCAAGCAGTTACCAGAATGATTCAAAAATACGCATGCAGAAACACGCACCAAATAATTATCGAAATTTAATAAAAAACTATATTTGTGACTTCACCTTCAACTTACAATTATGACGAGCCGGCTCATGTCATGTCATTTTAGAAACATCTGAGACCCAGATACTTTTACTTTGCAATGTTTATTTACAACACACAAAAACAGTACGACGAAAGCATGCATATCATTATCGCGCAAATCGCAGTCAGTCTGTAAAACAATCCTCTGACATATCCACTTTATACCGACATGCTTGGTCCCAGCCGCCACAATTTCGCTACTTTGTATAGGTAGATGTCGACCGTTATTCTCAGCTGGCGAAAGAGACGTAAAAACGACTAATCGTCCACATGTTCAAGTATTAGTGTGCGTCAAAAGGTGATTGTGAAAGGTGATGATGTCTGGAAACTGCACGAAACAATAGGGGCACACCAAGTAAGAGGACAGCAGATGTGGAGTATCGGGGGAGACAGTGGCGCAGAGCCTGCATATCTGAAGAGGCATTTCACAGTATTCATCTGGCGTGGCTCTGTCTTGCGTGGGTGGAGGAACGGAGATGTTGCTAGCCGAACTTCCGTCTGCTCTCGAGGTTTGGGAAGGAAGGGGGTATGTCCTGAAAGAATATGCAAAATAGACAAAACCCAATGCATGATCTAACAGAACATTAGTACATATCACCCGAGGTGCAAAAAACAACATATGAATAACGATTTGTGCCAAGAATTCAATTATAACGGGAGCAAGAAGATGGTGAAGCCTCAGTTCGCAGGTCAAGCCAACGTTTCGGCACGCAGACCGTTTCCAGCGAAGAAAAGCCCACTTTATGAAACATTGGCTCAAACTTCGAACTGAGGCTTCCCCCTCCCCCTCTGCCTTTATTCAGTGCTCTTTCATTTGTGCTGAAGGTTACACAAGATAAAGCGAAAGCTTCCGGTATCGTTATAGGAATGAACGAACCTAAAAACACGGTAACGAAGGTAAATTCACACTGAAGCCACCGACGTGGACCCCGCCATTATGTAAATGCTAGTTCCCCAACGTACAGTCTTGTGCAAAAGTCCTGATGTCAAAGGATTTTCGTCTCAGCCGCTAAATGAAACCGTTATGGCGTCATTAAAGAATAAGCTAGGGTGAAATCCTATGACACATTTTCGAAGTGTGCTAACAAGTCATTTGTAGGCAATTTAAACGCCTTTTAGCCTTCAATGATGATTTGACGGCTCAATTTTGCGGCTGATATGAAAATCGCTTGGCTTCCGGACTTTTGATCACGTGTGTACGTGAGAGCCCGTTACGGTAAAGTCAAATTTCGGGGAGCTTGGATCATTGTGCGCGATAGCTTGGTCCCGACTATATCGTCCGCTTTGTCGTCAGTTGGCTGGGAAAAAAATGTCTTTAAAACCTGCAAAGCAGTTTCGCTGCTGTCTCTTTCTGGTGAAAATAAAATGCTTGATTAGAATGATTTGCTCTAAAGCTGTTAATTGAAAACAGAGTCGCAAGATAAAATTAGCTGGAAAAAATTGACATTTCAACGCTTCAGAAAAAGCTCTCGGAGCATACGTACTGGTCCGTGTCGACTGCAGAATGCTCTCCCATGTCGCCCGCCTCGGCAGACGGGGGATGCTGCGTAAGATGGCTGCCAGATAAGCTGGAATGGGCTGTAGCGTCAACTTGGATTCCGGCTACAACAGGTAAAGAGGCGGAGGATTTATGTCAAACACGGCAAGACAAGGCGGTGGTATTTTACTTGCCATTTTAAAAGATATTCCATCTTCATGCATCCAAATCTCCAACGAGTTAGAACCAATATTTGCGTCAGTAGTAATAGATCACCTGAAAATAATTATTGGCGTCTGCTACCGTTCTCCTTCCTATCCTTGTACATTTACTAACGAGCTTCACGATGTCATCAACCTTGTTCGCACACGTTTGCCCTCGTCTCCGCTCTTTCTTCTGGAAGACTAACTTTCCAAATATTCTGTGGACGGCGCAGCCGCCGTACTATCATTGCATTCGTTACAAGCTAATTAATTCTTAGACCTCTGTACATTGCTTTCACTAACTCAGTAATGCAAGCCACTAGGTGTGCAACAAATACTGTGAACACCCTTGATATAATTCTGTCAACTAACCCGGAGTTAGTTATAGACCTAACATATCTACCAGGTATCAGCGATCATCGTTTGCTTAATTTTTGTATTAATACACCGCGTCCAAAAGTAAATAAAAAAAAATGATCCTAGATTACAAACGTGCTAACTTCGTCGCTATCAATAATAACTATGTGTATTTATTGATCACTTTCTTAAAGATTTCGATACTCGCTCTGTAGAAGAGAACTGGTTATTATTTAAAACGAATGTACACCAACTAGCTGATAAGTACATACCTAAGCGCATAGTCTCTTCTAATCCCCAAGCCCCTTGGTGGAATTCAAGTATCAGGCGATTATCTAATAAAAAGAAACGTTTGTACCGTCATGATAAACGTTCACCTTCTAATGAGTGGTGGACTACGTATAAATCTGCTTCTGATGAATATGCGAAAGCACTTAAACTTGGAAAGAATAACATTTTATCCTCCACGTGGCCATCTATTTTGAAAACATGTTAAAAAGTTCCGGCGCGTTATACACCCTGCACATGACTCTTCAATTACGTTAGAGAATACCTTCGGCAACCTTATACCTAGTGACCTTTGTGCTACTTTACTAAATGCTGCATTCATTGAGAGCTTTTCCTCGAGTTCGGCTAATCAACTTCCCAATATACCGTACCATGAATTCTCTAATATGTCTCCTATAACAGTTGATGTACCTGGCGTTACTAAGTTAATTGAGTCTTTGAAATATGATTCTGCTGGAGCTGATGGAATTAGTTCCAAGTTTTTGAAGAGTACTTGCGCCTATAGTTCAATTATACTAACAAAACGAGGAGTCACTCGACTCATCAAGCCTCCCTAACGATTGGAAAATAGGGAAGGTGGTTCCACCTGACAAGTCCGGTGGTAAGCACTCGCCTCAAAATTTTCGTCCCATTTCACTCACTAGCACATGCTGCAAATTATTGGAGCATATAATATTCAAGTACAGTGTTGCCTTTCTTGATTACAATTCCTTTTTTACATCTGCGCAACATGGTTTTCGGCGAACATATTCATGTGAAACACAGTTGCTATCATTCGCTGATCACCTAGATCGCATACTTGACAAATTATCTTGCGCAGACTGCAGTGTTTGGGCTTCTCTAAAGCCTTTAATAATTGCTGCTTCACAGGGGAAATAATATTTATCTTGATACTCATGTCTTCCGATGGATTGAATCTTCTTAACCGATGGAAATTTGTGTTCGCTAAATGCATTACCTCACCGCTTACTAACGTACTGTCTGGTGTACCACAAGGTTCAGTCCCTAAACCACTTTTGTTTTTATTTTATATTAATTTCTTACCTTCCTCCGTATCTTTTAACATCCATGTTTTCGCAGACGACTGTGTAACGTTCCAGAAATTAAGTAACCAGAACGACACTGACTTACTCCAGTCCGATCTTAATCTTGTCTCCAACTGGTACCAGAACATGGAAAATCGAATTAAACGTTAATACATGCAAGCTCATGCTCATTTCTCACACCTCAAATCCTTCTTCATATTCCCTGAATGGCATTCCTCTTGATTCAGTTAACTCATAAGTATGTAGGGGTCCATGTCACATGAAATATATCATGGCATACCCATATCGAATACGTGATTAATACCGGTAATCGCATGCTAGGGTATTCACGTCGCAACTTCTTCGCCGCTCCATCCTCCCTAACCATTTCTACTTTATAAAATACTAATATGTCCAAGACATGAATACGCAACATCAATAAGGGACCCTGCGCATGATAACATAGCATATTGTCTTGAACTTGTTCAAAATAATTCCGTCCGCTTCATTCTCTCAAATTTTATTCGTACTCCGAGCATCACAACCATGAAAGCTAATCTTTCCCTTCCATCCTTACAAAATCAATCGCTTAACTCTATTCCACAAGATATATTATCATTACACGACGACTTCATCTCACCACCAGAATACATTTCACGTCGCGTCGACCATCGTCACAAAGTCGGAACCGCTAAATGCCGTACCAAAGCTTTTTTGCAGTCATACCTTCCCCGGACATCCATCGAATGGAACAGCCTTCCCGCCGACATTGCAACCATTGAAGATAACGTTTTCACGACGCTCTAGCTAATTTAGTTTATTCTGAAGAAAACTGACGTTGCATCCTTGTAACATTAACTGTATTGTATTTACCTATGTGTTCTATGTAACCCACTCCCCTCTGTAATGCCTTTGGCCCTGAGTGTACAATAAATAAATAAATATTTATCGATATACATTGCAGCTGTATTATTTTGCGCGGCATATTGAAATACCAGACAATTCTACGAAACATACTGCATTCCCTCCTCATCCGAGGAAATTGATTTCGCCATGCAAGCGTAGAAAACATGACTTTGATGTAGGTTTTATTACAAATCGTAATATAATTCATAATAGTGCATTGATTTTAGCCGCAAATTATAATTTCTATTTAACGACGACACCTACATGGGTTGCGAAATGAAACCTCTTACCATGTTTGCCAGTATTCAGCAAACAGCAAAACTACATCTTTGTGTAATTGAAACATCATCATTGCGAAAGACAAAGCTCGCAGAGGAAAGCAAGTGAAAGCAGGAAACCTACAGAGGCAGTCAAAAGTTCCCTGACCGCTCTGAATAGCCGTGGACCGGATTCTCTCCGCTCTCGCGGCGCAGCTCTTAGATGCGCGCCGGGTGTAACGGTATGCGCTAAGAAAGGCTGCGGTCCCTTTGCTCTCGAATAGTTCTTGCTATGGTTTATGGCACAGTCATCAGACTGATAGTGGGGCGCACGCCTTCACAGTTCCTTCCTTTGATTCTGCTGCTCTGCAGGCTGTTTTTCGGCAGACGATCGTTCGCCGCAGTGAAGCGTGATGCTGACCTCAATATCTGTTTGAACTATGTGCGCTTTTCCGTACTTTTCGGCTTCTTGGCGTAAGAAAACATACACTTACCTTCACATCAGCTCTATTGGTACTCGCATGACAATCACAGTGCATTTTGATGCAATATACATCTCCTGCTGTTTCATTTGCAGGAAATGTATTGCTCACGAAATGAGGTAGAGAGTGCACTGTTTATTTGTGCTTCTCAACAGTTTTAGTTGCTGCGTTATTTTCGGTTCGGCACTTCGGGCCTTCTATTTGTGAATGCGTTCAGTATCTTCTCGTGCGCGAATACCCGCGTATCTTGCTTTTCAGCACATTTTGCTGACGCTTATGCAAGAAGTCCATGCATTTTGGGCACAGTATGAAATGTCAGGGCTACGTTGTCAGCGCTTGCGCTAACCTTCTCTCTAGTCTTGATACTGAAAAGGCTAATTTTTAATAATATTAGAAAACAAGCGGGCAACAAGTGCGTTTCTCGACTGGCTGCCACGTCACAAACTTTCTTTGATTTTAGGTGCTGCGGTTCTCGTCGAGAGGATCGATACATTCGTCACTACCGTAGAAACAAACTAGATATCTGCATTAACTGCAATTACGGTTGGTGTCACCAGCGTAATATGCATATCTTTGCTCTCAAGCATGTGGAGTTCCGCTCGCGAAGGAAGCTACTTTTTTGGTGTTTAAGCTGTCATGTCCATATTTAACGTAACGCACGCCGTTCCTCACAACAATGGGCGTATAGCTCCGCGTGGTCACTTTAAGTTGTCAGCAAAAATACATACGACGGCAAAGCATTGACAACGTGAAAACGGGATATATGCCGATGGATATGGTCTTACAGTATACATCAATAAGCTGCCAGAGAAAAGCTTGAAGTTGGACATGCTCAGGTCAGTGTACGTAACCGTGAAAGAAACTGAACTACAAGCCGTGACACACATGTTGAGTATGGCCATTTATGAACAGTTCGCTGATACGCCACTGCTCGCCTTACGAAATCACACATTGTCATGAACACCTGGCTCATTTTTCCATACGCCACTTCGGCATTGTATGAAGATCTCCTGCACAAACATAAAATAAAACCTAAAAACACTTTGCTTTCAGCAACGCGTACGAATATCTCAGGAATGCGTATAGCTGCCTAGGCGCGAAGTACGTCGCTCCATTCACGAGTGCAACGTAACATGCTTGAGCGCGGAATAGTCGATAGCACGAAGGCAGCACGAACAGCCAACACATCCTTGCAGAAAAGATAATCACTGATATCGAATATGTATCTGCGACAGTGACAAATATATCGATCTGTTCGACGGAAAGCGTGGAACCTAAAGTCTGGGGACAGGCCTACTGCTGTTTAGGCCGAAAGCCTTTCTAGGCTTATGGAACAAAATCCCGTGCGCCAGCGTTGTGCCCCAGATGAGTGCGTCGGAGCTGTGAACTGATGTGTCAGTTGTCAATCATCCTGATGACGTCATAGTAAAAATAAAACATCCCAACTCCAAAGGGAATCTAACCTTCATTCCACGAATCCCCAACCGAGTGCTTTAACCAGCTGCCCCACGCCTGGTATCGTGAAACGCACATAATAATTCTCCTTGTCTACCCTCAGATTATAGTAGCAATGACAGTGACACTGCAATTAGTGATAATGACAATGATGACAGCAGTAATGATAATGAAGGTCTATTTAGTTGATAATATGTTGAAATCAAACATGAAGCACCGCGTGTCTACCAGCAACACTCCGGCTTTCGCATTTCTGCACTGTAAATTCTGCAGCTCGAATTTTTTTACTTTTTACCTTTAGGAACGTACAGGCATTTCATAGGAGAGTGCGCAGAACGAAATACAGGGTAAATGTAAAATGCAGGTACATACATAATGAATTTTATATACACA
Organism: Amblyomma maculatum; assembly: GCF_055883805.1. Lineage (NCBI taxonomy): Eukaryota > Metazoa > Arthropoda > Arachnida > Ixodida > Ixodidae > Amblyomma > Amblyomma maculatum. The sequence goes on from NC_139354.1 coordinate 103,908,901, forward strand.
ATCTTGGCAATATATGAAAGCGACAAAATCTTTATTTGTATATTTAAAACTGGCATCTTATACAGTGGAAGCTAAAACATCACGAAAATTATTCCTATGAGTATTATTTATAGTTTCATTTGAAAGACCGTTGATGCATGCAGTGAGAAATGCCATACCAAAGCTTAACAGCGGAAGACTATGAACAGCGAGGACATTGTCGCATAACGCGTGACTGCGCATACAGAAAACAGATGCGTCAGATGAACCCTTTTTGTCTCCCTTCGGGTCGTTTTTTTGTGCTGGCGCGCGCATACCTTTGTAATCATGTGGTAGCTCATATGCAGCCCAACTATAATAGCTTACTCACATTTTCGCCGACAACAGTGGACTAAAAGCACTTGCTGCTGGGCTAGTTGGTTTTGGTTCACAATTAAAATAGTTTAAGGCGCAAAAAACAGACAAACACAAAGGAAGTGACGCTCCGTCTCGTCACTTACCTTTGTGTTTGTTTTTTGCGCCCTAAACTATTTTAATTATGAACAACAGTGGAATTATTGTTCTTGCATTATATATTGTTTTAGTCCCGTATTATGCCTGGCCCAAAATGTATTGTTACCATGCCTCGTTCCTGGCAGACTGCATAATTCGCAGCCTCTCCTATGAGATCCTTTTGTAATGTGCTCCATCTCCGAAATACGATCTCCCCTCCCTGTCGTACATGGCGCATCACAGCGCAATATTCTCGTGCTAGCCGCCAAAGACGTGTCAGATACATTTTCGCACAGAGCAACAAACACGGACTTGACAAACGTTGACAGAAGCAGCCTTTATCTGAGCCAGTGCAAACTTTCTTGCGCATCCTTTGACAGAGTTGGCCTGTCTGGAGCGGAGTGCGGGATTTTTCGCACTTCTCTCGAGACGGGGAGTGACAGAACGCTCTGGAGAGTTTTATAGCGCGATAAATTTAGCTCTCACAATTTTGATTTCCTGTTTTCGTGCCTCCTTCCACACCTCGAGAAAGTGAATAACAGCGCTATATAACTTCAATAAATCAGGTAAATATCATTTGCATTGACGGTGTATTTCTTATGAAGGTTCCTGTAACAAAACAAAATTCACTTGGCAATAAATTTACAACTACTCGCATAGCGTGAGAATTGAATTCAGAGCACACGATCTCAAACAGGAGAGTGCTGCCGGCAGACCACGAAGTTTCCTTTCTTAAAAAAGTTGGACATAGTTATTGTCCGATCAGAACGGTAGGTAGAATAACGCAATGGTATTCAGCAGTGAAAACAACATTGAATATAATTCCATTATTTCACAAATGCTTAAAAACATTAAAGTTCTTAGTATTTCTCATTGCAAAACACGTGGCGTGCCTTCATGATGCGTTCTTTTGTAAGAGCACTTCCGTAGGCTTTCCTTCTTGACATCTCCACTATCGCAAGTGCTTGTAGTTTCCGCGCCTCTTGTGAACAGTTTGTGAATCGGGTTGATTCGCCGTTTAAATACAATTTCTCTCAACATTGTCACGTCATTGCATGACAGAGTAATTTTTCTTTCAGTCAAAACAGTGAGTCGCCCAGAACAAATTATGGGCGTTGCTTGCACTTGCAAGAATCGTTCGTAGCCCAAACACGTAACATATTTTGATAGTGGAAGATATCAGAAAAAAAAATGTTTCCTCCGTCCGGTCGTTAACAGCACAGGATTTCTTGACTTACGCGTTTAATCTGTGAATCAGCCATGAGGGCGCCTACATATGTCCAAAACGGCTGTCTTTGTTCTTATCTTTGGATGTGCATTACATCAAAGCATCCAACAATGCGCATGCAGTCTTCAGTTCAGCGGCCTAATCTAGGTGTACCTCAGATTAGACATTATTTTTGTGTTCTCGTGCACTGCTTCACATTTGGTGCACCTGATAACAGTAACGGCAAAGAATACAGATAGTATGAAAATAATCGGATGTAATTTCTTGCAATTTTGACCTCCTGTTACGAACGAACCTTGGGGCATAAATTTTCCAGCCACTCTCTTGGTTGCACGAGAACCAGGTGACTCAATGACTGAACGTACCGCCAAGTGAAAGCGATCTCTACATGCATCCCGACGCGATAAGGCTACAGCTGTTGCTTTTCAGCGTTAGGCACAATCTGGGGTCGTCGGCTTTTTGCAGCGTCCCACAGGCAGCGAAAGGGAGGGGAATCGGCCTGGGAACAGGGGCAGCTGCGCTATTCTCGCGAGCCACTTCACTAGCAGTTGAAGCTAGGTTGCATTGTGTTTGCAGTGCAAGACGTTCAGGCATTCACCCTCGTACATCTCACCACTGTACCAAATGTCTAAATATTTGCAACACTCATGGGTAGCAAATCACCGCAAACACCGCTTTTTACAGTCGCATTGGGTCCAAGGAAAAGGGTCTATCACGACGATCAGTGGGAAACAGGCCATGCTAATAACCGTCGGAGAGCACTGCAGAATCTTCAATGGAAAAATGCGAAAGCCTGAGTGTTGTTGTTGCACAGGGAACATCTAGGAACAGCAGGGCTCGTGCCGAACAGTGGAAATTTTCTTTCCCTGGCATGAGTTCGTTAAAGCGATTTTGCAATTGTCGTATTGTAAGACACACCGTCGCTCCCATGGCGTGCTGTTCTTGGGCACGAGTTTGTGCAGTACTTCTGCAAGTGCGGAACTGGTGATACGGTCTCGCACATTATCGCGCCCTCTACGTTGCCATGGAGACGGCAAGAGCTCTAGACAAGGAAAGCACATCTCGCGAACAAATTCTGCTAACAGATCTCACCCGCGCTAGATTTTCACCAGGAGCTAAGAAAGGCTTTCGGCTTGGAATTACAACGCCACCCGCCGCAGTGGTCAGAGCGCTCGACTGCTGTGCCGAAGAATTCGTGGCCGAAGTCCTTGCGCGGCGTTCGCTTTTAGGTGGAGACGAAAAGCGAAGTTCCCGTATGCTGTGCGACGTCAATGGTCTTTAAAAACCCAAGTGGTTGAAATTTGTGGAGCCCTTCACTACGGAGTCTCATAGCCTGAGCCGATTTGGCATGCTAACCCCTTAACCAAACCACTTACCACGCGTCCTCGAACAATGCAACTGATGCGTCCAAACCACGGGTAATATAGACAGGAGCGCCGAATTCGCCCTTAGCAAGTCGGAAATTTTGCTACATCGGAGAAAGCTTAGCGGCGGATCCGATAAATGGCGCTAGCATTTATCACAGACAAGGTTGTCCTCTTTCACCGCTCCTGTTCATGTTTCATATGATAAACCTGGAGCGGAGGATACAAGAAAGTAAACTAGGTTTTAACTTGTCATATCAGATTAGGCGGAAATGCGATAGAGCAGCGCCTCCCTGGTTTGATGTATGAAGACGATTTGTGCTGCTAGCTGAGAGTCAGGAAGAATTGCAAACTCTAGTTAAGTATTGCGGAGACTAACGGGACGCTCTGGGCTTCAGTTTTAGCGCAGTTAAGTCGGGTCTGATGATTTTCAACGGCTCAACTGATCAGGGTCTTAAAATACAAGGCCCTAAAATACCCAGAGCAGCAGAATATAAATATTTCGGTGTATGGGTGAAACTAAGGATTGGCATACATTGAAAAGGATGAGCAATCAATTCATGCAAAAAGGCGAAGAAATGCCGGGATAATGAAGCATAGAGCATTGTGGGGATACAACAGGTATGCTTTGAGGGGTATTTGGAAAGGAATTATGGTGCCCGGGCTTACTTTCGGAAATGCTGCTTTGCGCCTAAAGTCGACATTAGGAATAAATCAGAGACCCGTCGGATGATTAGCACTAGGTGCCCACGACAAAACCACGAATGAGGCGATACAGAGAAATATGGGCTGGGCATCTTTCGAAGTACGGAAAGCTCAGAGAAAAATATTATATGAGGAACGCCTGAGGAAATTGGACAGTAACAGATGGGCAGCTAAAGTATTTGAATACCTGTGCCTAAAAAGCGTTGACTCACAATGTAGGAAAAGAACTAGGAAACTAACCAGTAAGTGTGCTGGTCACAAGGACGAAGAAATAAAGAGCGCTAAGCAACAGGTGAAAACTACAGAATGTGAAAATTGAATACATTCGATGGAAAAGAAACAGTGTCCATTCGAAAGTTGATGCAGGCGCAGTCACTGTTCCTGAAGCTCTGGAGTTTCGAGATACCAGTGGCCGGGTGAATAAACCTGTGGTGGAAGCTAGCAAAAAACGACTGGATTAGATGCAGAAAAGTGATATAATGTTGGTAATGTAGAAACAAAAGTTCAATAATTAGAATGTTGGCATAGTTGACCAATCTAAAACAATGATTAAGATATAGGGGGTAAAATGAGCATGATAGCAAATGCTAGCAAGCCTCCGTTTCAAAGAGGACGCTCCTATATTCCATCCATCCAGCCATCGACCACCGACGCGGTTAAAGCGTACCGCTACCGCTTCCGCTTTTCTGTGCTGCCGTCGCGTCTGTTGTCTGCTTCGTGTCACTGCACTTGCGCATCGCCTGCATCGTCGCGGGATTATATCCCTCGAAATTGCATTGTGTGCATCTTGGAGCTGCACTGAAGTGTCGTCTGTTACCTGCCTCATCTTCGACACATTTTCAGTCGCGTTACGCACGCCTGCTAATACAGCTCACATGCCGCGTCCCTATTCAGACAGCGCGTTTCACGTTTCTATGTTTTCTCTTGCGTTCTGTTGATGGAAGGTTTGTAATTATTAATATTAGAAAAATGGTACGCGATGTCAAGTTCAGTGTCCGGCGCCTCCATATGGCCGAACATAGGTCGCAATGGATGGTTCTGGATCAATTTGGGCAACCTAGGGCTCTTGAATGTGCGTTGACATCACAATATGAGCTGCGCGTTTATTAAGATCAACCTTGCAGATGCAGTATCGATGGGAGAAGGATAATTCACAGCGGAGCGACCAACTATGGCTTTATATGACTGAGGGTAAGTCTCGCAAAATAAGCGCAAGCATTTTTCGGCCTTGTAGCCAAGGACAATAAACACACACCGGGGAAAAAGTAACGCAGAGCCATCGCTGAAAGCTACTGTTCATATTTTAGAAGTTTATTCTAAAAAACAAAAACCGGCCACTACTAGTGGATGATGTTCACCCATCATACAAGAACAGCGAGTAGCTAGGACACTAAGAGACTAATATTTTCTTGTACACTACAAGCGTCATGTCAAGTTTTCCCTCTAAGGCCGAGTGCACAAACAGGTTTTTGTTCTTGAGTTTGCTGAAATACGGTAGGAATCGTGCCCTTGATATAGGGGAGTCCGTTTTTCTTCATCAATCCATGTATTTGCTTTATAGCTGCTGTAGCATTTTAGGGCAACAAATTCATCCTTGAAATGCCGCGCACACATCCTGTACTTTTGAGTTATTTCTCGTTCCATCGGGCGAATTTTCTGCTTCCACAGCTCTAAAAGCTTATAATAAGATGGCGGCCGAAACAAGGGGACTTCTTCGTTTCCTTTGCCGTGCCTTGAATTACGGCCAACGACAAAACACTTCTCCTACCCTACCATCCGCATATATGTAAAAAAATTAATGGGTGTCTTACATGTCTCTTAAGAGGAGAATGGCGAAAGCCTACTCTTCCTCTCCTATCATTTGCCTCTGGTCGTTTTCTTCTTATCGGCGTTAGTTGCCGAGCTACATATAATTGGTTTACAGGAAAGCAAAGGCGCCGTATCTGTCACACGTTCTCCGGCAAGTGTTAATTTGAATGTTACACTATCGCTCCTGTCACGTGGGGTACCTTGGCGCGCTTTCAAGTACGGCATTGCAGATAGCAGGAACGCTAGATAAGAACACATCTTGCTGAATATGACAGATTTCGCGCACAACTCACGGCCACCGGATTTATTTTCACGAGCCAAAAGGCTACAACCTTAAAAAATAGCGCACTGTATGCTCTCCTCCCACGTCTGCCGTGCTGTGTGCCTTAGCATCCGCGTACTGGTGATCCCGCTGCGTTGTTTGTCATCTGCATGCCCCTATCGACTCATTCTCAAAGGAATACGCAGACGACAAAACGACACTGGCGGAGCTTTATCTTAAAGAAAGACATAGGTTGGCATGCGCGAAATAACTACGATTCAAGTTGTGCGTGTTCCGGCTAGCAGAGACGCACAAAGCTGCCTTTCCGTCTGCTCTCCGAACATTGTTCGCGACTGTGTTTCGCGACGCTCACGCCTGGATCGAGCTGAAATCATTTCGTTTCGCAAAAATCTCGAGAGGCGGCACACCAACTTGTCTCTCTGCAAGGAATATAGAGAGAGGAGGAAAACGTGACCAAAGTCGCGTCGGCAAGGAAAAGAAAACAGAGGGAGAGAGTACAATGCGAACCTGAGCGCAGGACACGGGCTCGGCGTTCCCGTAGCAAACTCGTCCTAAGTCGAATGCATTCCAGCGGGCCGGAGCCGCCGCTCCTGTCTTATCTTACTCCGTGGCCAGAACAAACACAACTATGAAATGCCATGCACATTTTTAAATCAATCTATGCCCCATCATTACCACCGTTTTAAGGTACTCCTCTATATGGACCAAAGAAAAGTCTTGACAGCGCTCCTAGGCATCATGAAGGTTGTAATGAACTTTCTTGAAATATTTTCGGTTTCTGCAATATTCAATTTACTTTCATATAGACATATATTTGTTCAATATAAAGTCGGCTTAACTATGCGATTTCCAATATTAATAACTTTGCGTGCAGTCTGGAACATGGCAGAAGCGGAAAGCGCTAGGAAGACATTCATTGCGGTTAAAGAAACAGTTCATTAAAATATACCTTCTTCATGACAACTCAGACAGTGTTAGTAGGACTTGCCAACATCTTTCCTCTGCTTTGTTTCTATCTCCTATTTCCGGATTAACTGCTTAAAGCTATTGAGATGGTGTTTAAGCGTAACTGTTACAGAGACGGGTTGCACTAGTCTCCGAATGGTAAGGCAAATTCCTAATGGCTGTCACTATTCTATACAATAGTCGCAGTTGCACTGACCGGTTCCATCCGGGAGAGAAGGCTGTTGTTCGCTTTGGGAAGCCACGGTCGGTTGTGCTTGCGCTGGCTCACCATTTTCGGAATCCAGCTGGTCTTTTGATTGCGCTGTGACTGGGCTCACAGATCTCATGACATGGTTTAAAGACTCTTGTAGTGTACCGCAAGACATTAGTTGAAGACGTAGGTTGCTTCCAGGAAGTGCAGAGTGAACCGCCTCGTCCAGTGAGCCTCGAAGCGCCTCGCTGGAGCTGTGCGTGGCCATTAAGGGTAGTGTTGTCCACATAGCAACGTAAACGACATCATGCTCCCCTGAGGGGTCACCTCTGGTTTCTGTCAATATGCAGGTATAGACAGAATGACCACGTAAAACCTTTGCGTAAAGCACTTCACTACAGTTGGGTTGGAGACGTCTGAAGGAAGAAGGCACGGTTGCCGCAACAGATGTGCAGGTATCCATCGTCGGTGGATCAGGCAAGCGATAGATCCACCAGTTCCGGATTTCTTGCACAGGGATCAGCCACGCTCTAATCCACGCCTCGCACTGTATGCGCTTGGTCTTCGGCCGAATGGCCCTCATAGTGCCGAAAATAACGTCCGCTACATCTTTTGGCTCACAGTCCCGCAGCTGCGGGAGCCACGAGAGCTTCTCATCGTCTAAGAGCATCAGCTCTTCCGGGTTGGTATTTTTCAACAACCATTCTAGTCCTCGTACTTCCATAAAGGCAATTGGCAAAATAGCGATGCTGCCGATGAAGACGAGGCCGCAGCGAAAGAAGGCTAAGCTTTGGGGGCGATGCTAGCCAACATGCACAATTCACTTTTACACTACCTACGTAGCAGTTGAAGTGCACAGCGCTGACACTGTTCAAGGGACTTCATCCGGTTTGATAGACAGAACAAATCAGATACAATAACTGTGGAAAAATACACATGTTATCACAATGTAGTTAAAAGGAATAGATCTGATATCTTTGCCGATATCTTCCACGTGAAACGCTTTACAAAAAGCGATAAAAAGACGCGATGTTTGGCGTAGTGCCCGATTGGGATAACATCGTGACATGCCATTTGATATATGATAGGATAGGAAAGACGTTAATTTGTCAAGAAAGGTCTTGTGATAGTAGCAGACGAAAATGAAGAGGCCCATCTTCCTTCTTCTCACAGTGTTGACGCCCCAATTCCAGGGCTCCACTGAACTTCGACACTCCTTGCGTGTGCTGGATCAGACGTAGTTGGCAACCCAGAGCGCCGCTGGAAAGCCGGCTCTCCTACTGTTCCGCACCCGGGTCTTTACGAAATCTATCATTTCCAATGTGATGTGGTATAACGAAGGTTTGCTACCACACCAAGGGCAGGTGTCCCGATATTGCGACGGGTAACTCTCGCTAAGGTTATGCAGTTTTGGAAATGTTCCTGTCTGCAGTCTTTTTCAGTACACTGCGTCTTGTTGATTTAGATCACGATGAGGCGGCGGATCCGTACCCCCTTATAGAATTTCAGAATGTCTGAGTGAGTAGGGCCAACTCGCTCGGGTAGATTGTCCGATTGGAAGGACGCTCGGCTCGTATACCCTCGAGCTACCTCGTTTGCGAGTTCGTTCCCCGCTATGTCGGTGTGTCCTGGCAACCAGTAGATGTTACGTGTGACTTTTGATGGGGTCGCGCTCTGGAGGAGCTTGCGCGCGGCGCCACCTATGTGGCCGTTAGTGTAGTTACGGCATGCTTTTCTGGAATCTGTAAGAATGGTAAGGCACGTGTTGCTTCGATACCCGGCTACCACCACTAGAGCAAGGGCCAGCTCTTCCTCTTCGATTATCGTGCAATCCCTGACTGAGGCGCTAGCTAATCCTTTAGGTTAGAATCAATAGCCACCGCCACTGCGCTGTTATGTGAGCTTCCTGCATACGGAGCCTTGTCCGTGTATACCGTTGTGGATTTTGTAGATAATATTGTAGTACATACTTCGCCCGGGCTGCCCTACGGGCCAAGTTCAAATTGAGGTCTATATTCCGGGGAAGGGAGCTAATCTTTAGCGTCTGGCGAATTGCGTCCGGTATGCTCGCAGTACAGTTCTCGATTTCCGCAGTTCCGCAGCAATAGGCACTGATTGGTGGTATGCTGGAAAAAATCACTGAAAGGTATGTGTTCATCGTAATATTGTTCTTTTCATAGAATAGCATCTGCTGGCAGACAGCGAAGAATATGCTTACTAAACTCCACAGTTTCAAGTTGTTTTTAGCTGCTGCAACAGATCTTCCAGCTTGCTTATTATTTTGGCATCCGTTGTGATATCAAAAACAAACACAAGCACCAATTACTTCACCTGCAGTTGAACCCTCACTAAAGAAACACATAGGTGTGTTTATGTAGAAGCTGATAAAAACAAAGCTGAAACTACGCAAACACAGTACCTGTTTGACACACTATAGCATTTTTCACTAGTAATTTAAAAATGCAAAAAAAAACCTTTTTTTTACAGTTCAGTTCCTATATTTCCAGTGAGGCGTTTTATTTTTGAAAGGAGTAACTAACTCTCCATTTCACAATATATTCATTCCACTGCGCTCCTTTGACGTGCTTCTCTTTTTTTCCTTAGTAAAGGAACATTTGCCGTCAGACGAAATATCGGTATTTGGTTTATATTCATTGTAGAAAAAGCGCAGCGCGAACGGCAAGTACGTGGCAAGGCAAGAGAAAGAACAACGCATATTGCAGCTTAAGCTGCAATGAAAAGGACGCGGAATGTACGAGAGAAGACGCCCTAAATTGGGAACGTCGCAACTTTGGTCGAAACTTCTTCACATCTGCGATATAATGTTACACAAAAAATTTTGCACAAAGATTTTTCAAGTAAGAGGAGGAATCAGCTTGTTCTGGTAACAGGATTTCGTTTCAGACAAGGTCACTCAAGGCATAGCCTCCTTTATACTCTCTGTACCTGTCAACGCGCCGCGCGAACAATAGAGCGGCGCCGTCGGTTAAAGTTGCGCGGTGCTGCCGCTCCCCTCGCTGAGGGCGCAACTGACGTAGGGGTCGAGGCGCACGGGTACGAACGTTGGCGCGGGGCGGGAGCGCTGTTATTCGCTAGCGTGATAACTTTTCCTAAACATGAATCGTGCATATTCAGCATATTTACTTGTAAGGCCGAAATCCACTAAGTGTAACAAGTGAACATGATACTTGTTAGTCAATAATACCAACGCTATATGACATTTTATATCACGCGGTTTCAAGAAATTGCGCTTGGCTCGAAAAACTGCATGACTCCTCCGCTAGCGCCAATAGTAATAGAAAAATTACGATGCTAGTCTACGCTGCAATAAAACAAAATTTAAGAACAAAGGCCCAAGAATTTATTTGCACATTTCACAACAGCAATAGTGCTACTATAGTACCATGTAGAAGTGATGCGATGAATAGTTGCCACAAGTAGGAAAAAATGTTCACGGTGACTGCTGTCACTGAAAGCACTTCAGAAGCCAGCTTGAGTTACAGATGATTGGAACAACTGCATCGCAGTATGCCATTGAGATATGTAAGGACGACAATTTTAGTATCAGCTGTTATTTTCAATGATTCAGCGCATCGTACAAACGATTTTTTTTACCTGAAAAACAGGGAAAGACAAATATACGCGTTGCATCTTACTGTTTCGATCACTCCAAAATAATCGTCACAATAGGCAAAGCTTGTGTTTTTATTTATTCACAGAATTGCGCAGTTAGCGAAACAAAAAATACTGTGCTGGAGCACATGTTAAATACCACACAAACGAGCTAACCAGAGAGGACGTTATCATCGCAGTCCAGAAAATACACGTGCACATTTAATAATAATATTACCTTACTGAGGCGTAATAAACGCACTTCTAGTGCTGTCATTATTTTTTATGGGCCTTAATGCGGTTGAGTAGGAGTTTTGCGGTTTCCGATGCTAGAGAGGGACAGTGATTTAGTTGACAAGGAAAACTGATACCCTAGTCACACGGTCATTTTCAAAGGCGATTGAGCCGATAGGCTTAGAGATTTTCAATCGCGATGGAACTCGAAGGAGTTGTGCCGCTGCTACACGGCAAAACTCGAAGTCTATTTAAATAGTTATGGTGTTTGGCGACAAAATTTGTGGCGCCACTATCGTTTCTTTCGGTTTTGCCTGAAGAACTAAAATCTTTCTATAAATGCAAAAGAAAATGTAACTGCTACCTTTATTTAGTAACTGCAGGTGTTTAGTTGTTATTCAAAGACAACTTTGATTTTCTTTTGTTCCTTTTTTAACTCGCTAGCGTTTATACGTCTCTGCTTTTCATTGTGTTTGCATTTCTCAGTGGCGCATGTTAAAGGGGTAGAGAGTGCATAAATTATTTGCTTTAAAAAGAACGATGCTTTTTAAAATTATTACGGATATTAATATTTTTCCGCGCAAATTGAAGGTATAAAATAACGCTTGTTCGCGTTTTTGTATCGTAAACGCGCTGTGCACGTCTGTGCGTGACGCTCCTCAGGTCAACGCTTGCAACCTTGCGGACGTTCAAGGGCCTTCAAGATCTCGGTATAGTTCTGAGCAGCTCCGCTGACTCGATAGACTATCGACTCAATGGTCACTGAAAAACGCCTGTGTGGCAGCTTTCGAAGGCCTTCGAGTCGATAGGCAGTCGGTTCGAGGGCCTTCGATATGCCCGTGTGACAGCGGTATAATATAGGCTTTGCACGATTCAGTTTAACTCACTTTAAAGTAGTCATCGTCACAATAGGTAAATCATGTGTTTCTATTTTATCACAAAATTTGGTAATCAGCGTATACTGCAAATAAAAAACCTTCGCAGGAGCACATAGATGAGCTAGGCAGGGAAGCAATTAGCATTGCAGTCCAGAAAGGACAAGTGCACATCTAACATTACTATTGCAGTATTAGTTACAAAGTGCTCATTCAGAACCATGATTAACAACAAACCTCAAGCAATCAGACCATTAATTCTTCCTTTTGAACAGATATGCCAAGAATTAGGCATACTTGATTCTCTTCCAAATATTGCCCAAAAACCCAGTCCAATGCCCCCCTGGTACCCATTCCCCGCTTTACACTACTTTGCATTGACACAGTTCCGTAAGAAACAAACACCACATGAACACATAGTAAAGACGTTCTTGGCACTAAATGACAAATACAGAGATTACACAGCGTTCTATACAGATGGGTCTAAAACAGTAGCTCATGTTGGAAGTGCTGTCGTACAAGAAAAATGGAAAAAAATAGTACAATTACCGTATTTCTCATCAATTTTCACAGCTGAATGTCATGTTATTTCTTAGGCGTAAGAAAAAAATATTAAGGACAGGTTTTGAAAATAGCATCATTTATACCGATTCTCTCAGCGTTGTCACATTAAATCATAGAAATGCTACAGAACTTTTAATCGGAAACATCATTCATAATATCATAGCCACAAAAACACAGGGGCACACAAACTCTGTTGGGTACCAAGCCACGTTGGAATCAGCGGCAATGAGAGCTGATGCATGTGATGCAGCAGCCCGTCATACTAAAATACAGCTAGTCAACATGCCACATAAAGATGTTCAAAGACTTGTAAAGAGAAAACTGAGAGTAAAATGGCAGAGCTCATGGAACAATGAAATAAATAATAAATTGCACCTTGTCAAGTCTATCATTGAAGAATGTAAATCGTGCAGTCACCAAAAACGCTTCATCGAAGTCATTTTATGTCGTCTTCGCATCGGACACACTCATCTGACACATAGCTTCATTCTAAAGAAAGACGACAGATCTCTGTGAAAGATGCGGAGGTGAACTAACAATAAACCACGTCCTACTTTCGTGCACTGAACTAGAGAAGATAAGGAAAAAAGTTTTGCATGTTTTTATACAGAACAGATCCCTCTCTATCCCAGCCTGCTGTTGGGAGAAGATTCACTTGGCGAAGTTGAAAATGTTATCCATTTTCTAAAGGATGCAAAGCTTCTGGACAAACTAAGAAATATGCATATACATATATATTTATATAAATATACCACTCCTTATGCACAAAATTTAAAAACCTTGTTCCTGGCGTATGATAGCCTGCGTTGCTTATGCGCCAAAAAACCCAACACAATACAATACAATGCAGTATTGACGCTTAATAAACACAGTGTTTGGTGCTTCCACTATTTTTTACAAGTCTCAAAGCAGCTGAACACTTTGCAGCTATCGCCGGAAGGACAAAGCAAAGCTGGCACTTACCAGTTGGTGCAATGCTGTATTCCTGCAGCACCCGAAGGCAGATAAAAGCAGAAGCATGACCTTGCATACTGCAAAACAGTCCACGAAACAGCGAGAAAGCGGCAGCGCGTGGCTATCCGGACCGCTTTGCAACACGGCGCACCCTGCACTCGCCTGGCGAGGGTGACCCTACGTCGCTGTCGCCATCTCTCGGCAGCCAGCGGCGTAACTTGTAAACGGAGGAGGAGCGGCGGCGACGGCCGCGGAGTTGACAGGCACAGAGTATATAAAGGATATGCTCAAGGGTGAGGAAGTCTCCGCGGTTGTGTGATCGGCGTACCCTCTCCATAACGTCCTGCATGACCCTAGTACTAATGATGACCGGACTTGGTATGCCATTTAGGCTTGTATCTTTCAAATAGTGCATGCAGGACGTGACCTATAAACTCTCTTTACATTTAACCCAATAACTTCGAATGGGGATTGCAGAGCATTTTAATTTCATTCCAAAACTCTATATACTACCCATTTCTGTTGCCCAGTTTTAAAGTGCCCACTGAACACTGCTTAGCAGCAACCCTTACGAAAATTATATATCTGCTCCAGATATGGAACATATGCTGCCAGATACAAATATATAAGGCAGCGAATAAGACCTTATCTCGGCATATCAAATTGAAAATCAGGCCAGATAAGGTCATATATGTGCAAAATGTTGCCCTTATAAGGCTCAGAATTGGCCATATGCAACATATAATCCATATCTGAACGGGTAACGGGACCTTATGTGGCTTGATCAGGGGCATATATGGTATCCTGGTGACCTTATGTGGCCTGATAAAGGGCATATATGGCGTCGTCGTGACCTTATATAGAAAAAACAGGGCCATATGCCTGTTGTCAATGGGAGTTTATATAGCCTCATCGGGGCCTTAATTATGTAGGCGTCATAGTGACTGTATATTAGCAATATATGGCCATCGTCTACCTTCTGCAAATATCCAATATGGCATCGTGTGGTCGAGTTTCAATTTTTCTACACTCAGCTTTGCCTACATGCTTAGTGTTAATTGCATTCAATTTAGAAAATAGCTACGACTCCTATTATTTCAAATATTGTGCTGATTTCTCTGCAATATAATTATTATATCATGTGTTCCTTAATCCAAGAGGGCGCGGGGTTATGGCTACGTGCTCCTCTTTCGCCTACTAACTTGAATTTTCATCTAAAATGCGGCGGCAGTCCGGCGCACAAAAGCATGGTCGGTTAAGTTGAGCGATTCAAAATATCAAGAAAATGATGGCAGTTCAGTATACGGCCCCCTCCTCACTGTCTAGAGGTGACACATGCTCAGAGACAGCTGGCGGTCCCTGCGTCGCGGGCAGCGCTGGCTAGAAAGTGACTCCTCTCCCTCGTTCCCCTCTTCCCTCTCAGACAGCGGCGGTCCCTGCGTAGACTCGCATTTCATCTCTCCTCCTAGCTGCCACGCTCTACCGCGTAGGCCACGAGCTCCGCGTTTTGTGTGTGTTAAAGCTCAGCGAATCACATTACTTCTCATTTTGAAAAGAAATGCAAAGAAAAAGAAAAGGAGAGTTTCAATGTAGTTAACCCGAGCAGGGCATGTTGCACAAATAGATGCTGATGGAGACAACGACCTGCCATACACAGATAAAGAGCTTATTGTAGTCTTCGATTGCATTGTGGATAGTCCAGCAAGACCCAAATCCTCCAGAGGACCTGGAATATAGGCTTGGGTTATAGCCACGAAATTCTGTACAAGGTTTCTCCAGAAATTTGCTGCGTTCGAACCTGCTCCAATGTGGCTGTTTTTTAGTTTGAAAGCACTGCAAGCGGACACGCCATTGTTAAACAATTTCAGCAGATCTGGTGCAATGAGGGGTTCAGCCTGAGTACACCAATGACAGTGCGAAACGACTGTTTCATTTACATTCCGCAGGACATGTGCAGTGACGTCACGATCTGGCCGGCGAACCAGGAGTCAGGCGGAAGAAAGACAGCTGAGCCGACCTTCCATTTCCCTCGGCATAGAACATCATGCTCATGCGCTCTCGCAAAAAGCAAACACCGTACAAACAGGTATTAGAGCATTCTTCTCTGTAAATGCGAAATCCACAAACCACTCCGCATTTTATGAATATTGTACTAAACGAGCTTGAAATTTTGCTAGTGCTGTAATCAACATTTGTTAGCATAAAAAAGCAGTGTCTTTAAAGAAAAATTGGAATGCAAGGCAAGCAATGAGTCACAAAGCCAGTACAGATGCACCCATACTGCGAAAAACAATAAACCGCTAAACCGCCTGCACATTCTTCCTCGCTCTTTCTTTGCAGGTGCATAAGTCAGAGCGTGGCTGGGTACTGTGCTCAACAACTACCTGCCCTTCTCCACCCTGCAGACAAACATGTGATTCATAACACATGATACGCTGCTTTCTCTTCTCACTGGATGCAAAGAAGCAGTGCAAATTGAAATATTGGTTTGTTATGGTGATGGTTAGCTTATGATTCTCCGAAGTTTCGCAAAGAGGAGACGTTAATGGTCCAGAGGCACAACGGATCCTCTTGTTGATAAAATGAGCAGGACAGTATTTGTTTTCAATTGAGGTCTTGTGATGAAACATTAAAATGACTGAGAGAAAGCGTGTGATGATCAAACAATTACCTTGTTTCCATAAAAGTGCTAGCTACTCCGTAGTTATGAAATGATGTAAAGAAAATGTCTTGAAGGTGGGCACGCCTACTTGAATATAACACTTGGATCGGTGCTTCAAATAATAAGGCCAAGGTTTTGGCAAAGTTTAAGAGCAATGTTTCGAATTACCTCTCTAATTCCGACATTCAGCAGTCAATTGTTGTTACTTTTTTCACGAATGCAAAATAGTTTAGAATCGTTTTCAAAGAACAAGGTTCGGCAAAATCAAGTCCACATAACTGTGATGACATGATTGGTGCGGTTTGCACTGACGGGGAAAAATTTGGAGTGAAATTTTAGATCCGCTTTTTAAGAGTACGACGCTAAAGCGGTTCAATGGCTCGCATTAGCAGAGTCTCCTTGGAGATGCATGTTATTAAGGATGGCGTTTTCTATTCGGCCATATATAAATCCTGACGAGCTTAGTTTATTATTTCACATATCTTTTTATCATACAGTAGTGTGGTAAAGGACCTCCGATGCAAATATGGTTCTGCTTTTAAACAAGCGGCATTCCTGCGTCACCTAGAGGGTTAGGCTGCCTAACTAAGAATGCAGGGGTCCTGGATGGAAGTTTTTAACCTCGCCCAACCATCTGGAAAGAGACGTTCGAGTTGACAGCTCCTGCCAGCTGAGCCATATCATCTGGTCACGTGATGTCCACTCAGTGCCCGGTCATTCAAGCCACCAGCTGCTACCAGCCAGAGCCACTCTCATCGTGTTTCGCTCAAAATGCCGCCGTCGAATTTTCGGTATATTGGTGACACTAACGCTGGCGCAGTAACGGCGTCAACAACTGCGCAATGAGGTCCCACGCCATTACACTAGAGTGAAAGGAACAAGAGGCACCAACATCGCTTTTCATATAAATTTTCTGCATATGAACTACAGGGAAATATCGTCTGCAGTTGCATATTTACAATACCGAGAAATCTCGTAGCAACGCCGCCAGAGGGTGCATCGTCCACGGCTTTTAGGCTGTAGCTGATGATTTGATATCGACCAATTAGCTCAGATCCAGATATTAGTTCACCGTCGCTTATCTGGCTGTAAAACAAACTATACAAATAACATTTACAACTGTCTAATTCATATTGTAGCACTCAGCCAGTTGACAACGAAGCCTATATTTTGAAAAGAACCCTGAATGGTGGTTGTGAAACATAATACTTACGGAATTGTAACACAATCCTAGTGAAAAATTTCGTATCGCGACAAACGGGTTTTAACTGGTCCTGTATTATCCCGTATAAATTTGATATCGTTGCGACCAGTCCTAAATGAAGCATAAACATATTTATATCGGACAAGTCATGTCCGGTATGAATCTCAAAACGGAAAATCCACTCGGTATGGAGCTAATACAGGGCAGATCATTTTCAGTATACATCTCAAACTTGACATCCCACTCCAGTATGAATGTGAAACCGGGAGGACCATTCTTTTATGGAGCTCATATGCAGGACCGGTCATGTCCGGGTTAACGGAAACCGGACAACCCCGTCATGAGTGGAACTGATACAGGACAGACTATTTCCGCTCCGCAACACATGCCGGGCGGATCGGGAAGCTCAACCAGAATGACCCCATCGGAACATGCCTTCGCGTTAAATAAGGATAAAACCATTGGTATTATACGTCACAACATTTCTGTACATGGGGAATACGCGTTGTTTCACAAATAGAAGATAGGAAGCCATGGATGTGTGTGCTAGCAAGTGCATACGCGTATCGAGTTTTGCTTTTGCGCTTTCAACAGTCGCTGCAGCTTGTACGATCTTGTGGTGCATCTTCATATCTGCGACTGAATATCTGCCACCTTCAACGTGAAAGTGCAAGCAAGGACGTATCGCTTGGCTAGCGAGGACAAAAATATGTTCCAGAAAAAATAAACATCGTTGACAATCGAAAGATGCACAGATAGGCGCATACCGGGCGACGCTTTCTCCGAATGTTTACATGTTGAAACCACAAAGTCGGAAGTGTATCCTTTGACGTTGTTGCTCCGCTAGTAGCACGTGAAGCTAAAACGCACAGTATTACAAGTATTAGTGCACCGGATATCTCTGTATGTTGGAAAGATTACGAGCCTTAGACGACGATGACGAAACCCATCAGCACTAGTAAATTATGATATCTTCACGTTTTCCTGCAATAAATGGACGCTTTATAAAAGTACAGGACATTGGTGAACCCTTGTGATAGCCTGGAAAATGACTCAGCGTTTTTATTGGGCGATCAGTAAATTACGGCCACAAATTCTGCAGCCAAAAAAAATGTACATTCTGTAAAAAGGAATGAAACAAACTTAGCGAAACATTGTAACGCGTGTGAGTGTGTACCTTTTTTTGTTGACACTAATATATTAGATAAGATAGATAGATAGTGTTTATTTGAGTGTGCCTCAACAGCCAAGTGGCCTAATGGAGCACACGTTAGGTCAGATACATCAGAACACTTAATAACATTTAAAACCAGGCATGAAAACAACAATTAGGCAAATATGTCCGTGTCAATAAACGTTTTGTTATACAAGATTTGTATACGAATCATGGGCGTGCAAATCTGGATAAAATGTGTCAAAGCATTTTGCAGCCTTTGCATGCGGCACACGAAAATTCAGTGGCATTAGTAAGGTCTCACAGTTAATGAAACCACGCACAATTCTTTCAAGAAACGTCACGTATGAGTCGCCTGTCGCCAAGAGTACAGATATTGATGTCTGCCAAGAGAGAATCGTAGTCGTAGAAACGACGGCGTCCAATATATCTATCATAAAAGATGCGTATGAACTTACGCTGGACATTTTCAATTTTTGCGCAATAGGTGGCAGATACGTTATTCCAGGCTACTGACGCGAACTCAAGACGCAGTCTTACAAGGGCGCAGTATAGAGTGCGTAGACATTCGTGCCGTTGAAATTTTTTTGTTAGTCTAGAGATTAGACCGATATGTCTCAACGCGCGTAACACAATTAAATTTACATGCAATCTAAAATCAAGCCTTGAGTCAACAACAACACCAAGGTCTCGTACATGGGCCACACGAGACAGAAGATCCGCCAAAAGTGTATAATCAAATAGAACTGCGTCGCGTTTCGTAGTTAGAGACAAGACGAAAGTCTTCTTAATATTCAACTTTAAGCGATTCAACAAACACCATTTCTCGACGTTGTTAATGTCAGCTTACAATTTGCGGCAGTCCTCAATATCTCCAATATTACGGATTAATTTGAAATCATCTGCGAAGAGCAAAATTCTGGAGTCTTTGACATGTAGCGGCAAATCATTAACAAACACTAAAAACAACAACGTTCCTAAGTTGGAGCCTTGAGGCACTCCCGAAGATGATAGAAATTAGTTGGATACACAGCCGGAAAATTGGACCATGTTACGGCGGCTGCTAAGGTAGCTTTTGAGCCACCTACAGTACATGGGGCAAAGCCCGTATTTTTCCATCTTCATCAGAAGTACCTCATGGGAAACCGTATCGAAGGCTTTAGTCATGTAAAAGTAGACTGCGTCTACATGACCGCGATTAAATACAGGTGGGCCAGTATAATCAAGAAAGCTGCATAAATTCGTTTCCACAGATCGACCTTTTAAAAAACCGTGCTGCAGAATTGAGATCTTCTGCTTGAAGTATGAGCCCATGCGTTCGTACTCAACCATTTAAAAAACTTTCGCAAAAGAACAAATCAGTGACACAGGTCGAAAGTTGTTCACATTACAAGCATCAACAGACTTGAATACAGGAACAATTACTGACAATTTCCAATGGCAAGAAAAAACACCAGTTTGCAATGATAAGTTGAACAAATGCGCTAAAACAGGGCCAAAAACGTCAGCGCATCCTTTGATTAAGAAGCTGGCTTAAGTTTCTGAATCGCCAAAAGAACCTCATGCTCGGCAACATTATCATAAGCCAAACATGCTGCGCTGTCTTTAGAAGTGATAAAAGCAGTTAGTTTATCATGGCGCAGAAAACAAGAGCTGAAGTGATCAGCAGAAACTTGGCATACATCTTGAGGTTTAAAACAGATACCATCGCGCGTCTTTATCACAGCATCACTAACCTTATCATTTCGTTGCTTGCGCACAAAATTTCAAAAACTGTTTGGTTCCTTTTTAAAGTTCTGTTAAAGAAGTTTGTGGTACTCGGCTTCATCACGTGCAATCAGTTTTTTCACAGTTTTTCTGCACAGTGAATATCTTTGGTACCAATATTCACTTTCTGATTTCACGTAGAGTTTATGATACTTTTGTTTTTTCTTCAAGTATGGTGTCAAATCCCGCGAGAACCAGCCAGGAAATCTACACTTCTTCGATTTACGACATGGTATACATGTTTTCATTATACCCTGTACGACTGATGTAAGTAGCTCGACGCCTGTGTTTACATCATCAATCTCAAGCAATTCTGACCAGTCGTAGACCTGAAGATCATTGTACAGCTTCAGGTAATTGCCATACGCGTATCTAAATTTTCTGGCACCATCTCACGCACTGGACGAAAAGACAAAAAGAACAACAAGGTAAACGGGCAATGATATTAGTCTATCAGAACAAGAGGATCGCGCACCGCTTGCACGCCAAAAAGAGGCACATTAAATAGAAGTAGGTCTAAAATGTTTCCAGCAGAGATCTTCATTGCATTGCATTGATCTAAACCATGGAAATTACTGAAATCAGTTAAACATTCGGCTTTTTCTCGAGTTGCTGTGCAGTCACTAGTGACCAAACCAGTGGACCAATCGACCTTAGGACAATTAAAGTCCCCGTAAATGTGAACCTTGTATTTCGAAAAATTAATTTTTTCCCCAATTTCTAAGAAATGATCGGTAAAAACGTTAGGAGCAGAATTTGCTGGAAAGTAGTAACAGCCAACTAGATAGTGCGATTTGTCACACGTTGAAATTGCCAACCACCCACATTCTTCGTATGTCTCCAGGTCTGGTCTCCTAAATGCATTTAGCACAGAACGGCAGGCTATTAGAACTCCGCCCCCGTATTTAATCTTGTCAGAATAGACCCTGTTGGCCCTGAAGACAGCATACTCATCTGAGAAATAAGACGCACTTGAACATGATGAGTTTAGCCTTCTTCTTATTTCTTCATAAGAGACCAGACCGGACTACTCGAGAAATCGCCGAGGCTTTCCATATTAACCGGAAGCAAAATGTTTGTGTCAGTAAAACGTCCGTCGCGTTCACAGAAAAGGAGTTGACCATGCAGCAGAATGAATAGTGCGTCAGCAGGTTTCACCACGTGCTTGTGATTGAGGGCTTTTTACATGTGCTGTTATATTTTTAAAACGTTTTGACTATGCGCATGTGCCTACACGAAGTGTGTATAGATATGTACTTCAGTTTTTCCATTAAATCAGTCGACAGTTCTGCGCCGTTGTTGTGCGCTTCTCCTCTTTGTCACGTCTTTGTTGCGCACTTATATTACTGTCCGTCATGGTTCACCAACTCGCCCAATCAGCCGTTCGTCTACAAAAGAGCAACATTAGCTATACATATAGAAATATAGCCACTAAAATTATAGCCTGCCATAGTATAGTACGTGTGGTTAAAGGTTTGGTTTGGTTAGTGGGGTTTAACGTCCCAAAGCAACTCAGGCTATGAGAGACGCCGTAGTGAAGGGCTCCGGAAATTTAGACCACCTGGGGTTCTTTAACGTGCGCTGACATCGCACAGCACACGGGCGCCTTGCTTTTCGCCTCCATCGAAAAGCGGCCGCCGAGGCCGGGATTCGATCCCGCGTCCTTGGGAACAGTAGTCGAGCGCCTTAACCACTGCGCCACCCCGGCGGGGTTGTGGTTAAAGGATCCGTCTCAACAGCGTGAAGACGAAGTTCGAATACAGACTGGCCGTCGTGAGTTTTTTTGGTTATATTTATTTTATTAATTGCCTAACTGTAGTCGTGTATTTTATATCATTTCATGCTTTTTCCTGCCTTGCGACGCATTTTTTTTTTTGAAACGAGGGCCATCCACCATACAGGAAATTCTGGTATCAGAGCTGCGCGCAGTTTCATTCCTGACTTTCAAGTGTAGTATAGGGATTTCCTGTATTAACATACAATTCTGTATCCCAGATCCTGACAATAAACTAGTATACAATTTCCTGTATGGTTTTATACAGAATGTTTCAGTGAGGAAGGTCGTGTAATTAGGTTGATTTGGGTGCCGCCCATTCACGTTTTATCACTAGCAACGCGAAAGTATAGCATAATCATCAGCATCTCAGAACAAATCTTACAGCAATGTATAATCATTAATGGATATTGGCAAAATATGTACGGAGGAGTTCCTTCCATAGTTAGGCTCTGTCCAAAGGCTACGACGTGATAGCGGCGTGCAGTCTACTAGAATGACACTGTGCACAGAAGTCAAATGAAGACGCGCATTTATTTAATGCAAGTCGCACGCGTGAATAAAGGAACTTACTTTAATTCTGTGTACATGTTAGCTGGTTGTAAAAGCCCACTATATCTCCAAACGCAAAATTAGTATTGTTCTTTACGACTCCAAACCCGAGGCTTCCCTCTTTAACTTTGTGGGACCTCAGTTTTTTCTGCTCCCCTTTTCTCTAACTTTGATCACGTAGGAGTGCGCCTTTTCGTTCTAGGCGTAGCAAGAAAGCCTCTCTAGCGCATTTTCTCTCTTTTCCGTGTGTTCAAATTGCTATCTTCGTACCTTTGCAACTTCTTTCTTTTTTTGGAAAGTATTGAGATCCGGAAATTGTTTCGTCAGTGTGTAAAATACCAATGATGGGCCGCCATTGCGCATCTGAGTCCTAAAGCCGAACAGTTGTGTCATGTGCCGGAAAGTGCTCGCACAAAATGTGTTTGAAGTTGCTAAGCGGTACATGTATCGCGCCATGAGTGCCGCTGAATTTCTAAAGACCGTCAGTGGTGACGTTCCTACTCCAGGCTCTTCCTGGAGGCAGTATAAATAATAAAACTTCGGAGGGTCTGGTAGAAATTCATTTCCCTGGCTAGTCCTGGGAACCGACAGGGACATTGCGGGCTTACCGTGGTTTCACGTCTTAGCGACGGAGACAAACAAAAGGAGGACGTTCCTTGGACCATCGCCAAGAAAAAGAACAACTCATGTCTTGGCTGCTTTCTCATTAAATCTAAAGACGCACTTTCAAAGTATTGCAATTTTCTACCGCAAAGTCAAACAACCTACGAAAAATTGTCTGCGGCCTCAATGTCGATAGACATGATCTCATATCTGGTCACACCAAAAGTTTGAGTAACTGAACAACGTCAAATAAGGAGTGGATATCTATGCAATATTGCCGTTCGAAGAATTGTAAGCTACATTCACTGCGTGTTTTTTACACTACTGCTATTGCTGCTGCAAGTTGTTTAAATGTTTTGATGCGCACGCCAGCCCCATAGAAATGTATTTCATTGAGATTGATGCATTTTCGATAGTTGTCTATGGACGTTATAATCACCGCGTGAGAATATGCATCGATTATGAACGGCGCGCACAAACAGGGAATACCGCCAACGCAAAACGCTTAGTCCGGGTTGTTTTACTCCAATCACAGCTCCATTTGGCCTTATGTGACGGTTTCTCTTTTGAACATTGTACATCGCCGTTGTGAATATCTATCGGGGAACAGATTTTCTACAGCCCTCTTCCTGTGTTTTGGCGGTGATCAGCTTCAAATCTGAATACCTCTCGGTTGCTGAGACTAAAACCGTTACATGCCGTGATAATGACATACACGAGATTCTATTGTGATCTTTCATAAAGGCGCAAAACGTAGACGGACGGACGGACGGACGGACGGATGGACGGATGGATGGACGGAGACGGATGGATGAACGGATGGATGGATGGATGGATGGATGGATGGATGGATGGATGGATGGATGGATGGATGGATGGATGGACGGACGGACGGGTGGATGGATGGATGGATGGATGGATGGATGGACGGATGGGTGGACGGATGGACGGATGGATGGATGGATGGATGGATGGATGGATGGATGGATGGATGGATGGATGGATGGATGGATGGATGGACGGACGGACGGACGGACGGACGGACGGACGGACGGACGGACGGACGGACGGATGGATGGATGGATGGATGGATGGATGGATGGATGGATGGATGGATGGATGGATGGATGGATGGATGGATGGACGGATGGATGGATGGATGGATGGATGGACGAATGGATGGACGGACCGATGGATGGACGGATGGACGGACGAGTGAATGGACGGATGGATAGATTGATGGATGGATGGACGGATAGACGGACGGATGGATGGATGGATGGATGGATGGATGGATGGATGGATGGATGGATGGATGGAGCGTGCCTCTCGAGCCAACAACCGCTTCGTCGTCGTTGGCACCAAGCACGGCGGCCGCGCGGCGCTAGGCAAGTGGCATTATTCCCCCCGCGAAAGGGAAACATCGTCCCGATGTAAAGGAGAGAGGAGAAAAAAATTAGGAGAGAGGTGCACTGTACAATACGCACTTGCAAAAAGCGTCAAGGTTACCAAACGCGACGTTGACACAGCGCTCAGTGCCAACGTGTACAGTGCACCACTTGGTCAATTTCAGGCCGCTGACGCCGACCATTTTTATAAGACTGCTGCAGCTGAGGCTCTAAGGGAGCACTTCAGGTGAGGCTCAAAGGAAGTACCTTTGCAAGACAAACAGAACCACATTTGCAGGCTGCGAGGTTCGAAACTGGGTTTGGGCCCACTGCGAGGAGGGGCGCGCAGCGGGGTTTACGGAGATTCTCCCAAACGCACTCCCCTGGAAAAGCCGAGCGCCAGGCCGGGGGACGCTTGTACCCATTTTTACCGGTGGGTGTCCGGCGGTGGGTTTCGAACTAACCACCTCCCGCAGCCGAGACGGGCGCTCTAACACGATTACCTCGGAAGGAGACTGCAGCCATGAAATTAGGAGACGCCTGCTTCTGGGAAAGAGAGCAATGGTTAGCCTTGACTGCCTAGTAAAGAGCAGAGACATTAGTCTGCCAACCAAGATCCGTATAACTCGTGCTATGGTCTTTCCAGTTGTGATGTATGGATGCGAGAGTTGGACTGGGAAAAAGGCTGACCGCCGAAGAATTGACGCATTTGAATTGCGGTGCTGGCGAAGACTCTTGACAGTTCCTTGGACTGCCAGAAGATTAAATCAGTCGATATTGTCGACCATAAACCCTGACTGCTCATTGGAGGGTCAAATTCTAAAGTTAAAGCTCAGCTACTTTGGTCATCTGATGAGAAGAGAGGAGTCGCTGGAGAAAGATTTGATGTTGGGAAAGGTTGAGGGTCAGCGGAGAAGGGTTAGGTAGCGAACGCGATGGTTAGATGGCATCCTCGAGGCACTGCAGATGAAGTTATGTGATATTAGGAAGATAGTGAGAGACCGGAAAGCGCGGCATGACATGGTCCATAGGATCATGAACAGTCGGACACGACTGAATGACTGAACTGAACTGAACTAAACTGACGCCGAACACAGACGGCCACACTTCCATCTGGATCAACTTGTAGTTACCGCGGTTTAAGCGGCGCAGAATTTTATAGGGTCCGAAATACCGGTGTAGCAGGTTTTCACACAAGCCTTTGTGGTGCACGGGGGTCCACACCCGCACTTAGTCGAGCGTCGGTGACATGCTGCTCCTTGATGTGGAAGTGGGCCAACTGACGGGCTTGCTCGGCCTGTTCCGCGAAATGGGCGGCATCGTGTTCGACCGCTTTATCCCCTCACGGGATCATCGCATCCAACATCGTGCGGGCCTCCCTGCCATATACGAGACGGAATGGTGTAAACTGCGTGGTTTGCTGCAGCGCCGTATTGTAGGCGAAGGTGACATACGGCAAGATCTCGTCCCCCATTTTATGTTCAGCGTCAACGTACATTGAAATCATGTCCGCCAACGTTTTTTTGAGTCACTCCGTTAGGCCATTTATTTGTGGGTGATAGTCTGTTGTTGTGCGATGATCAGTATGGTTGAAAATTAAGGTGTCCCTCAGAAGGCTAGCTGCAAATGCCTTGCTTCGGTCAGTAATAATGGTCGACAGTGCACAGTGTCTAAGCACAATTTCATTCAAAAAGAAATTTTTATAGGAAAGAAACACAATCTTATGCAATTCTTTCAAGTGTTAACAAGAAGCATATCGGACAGCAGACGACAACGAGTTAAAACAT